>NC_089992.1:4862142-5476428 GCF_036417845.1 Apteryx mantelli
AAGTCAGGCTCTGAATTTGCCATGCATTAGCTATACCTCCCTCCTCAGTAAAAGTGGACGAGGCTACCTCAAATCACCTAGGCATAAGGGAAAGCTGACACATAAAAACTTGTTATCCCCACGCTAATTAGTTCACGTGTCCTTACCCACAGTTAGTTACACTTGTTTATGTAAAGCCAGTTTTAAATGATGCTTTCAGGGTCTGAATTCATGAATGAGTGATCTCATTCATGTGCTGACATGTTCGGCAACTTCCCATGCCTCCACTGAGCCATGGTAATCGACCATGTGTGTTTGCTCTTAGCCCGTGGCAATCGGAGAGGCAAGAAACCAGTTTAGACTTTTCTCGCTTTTTTTTGCCCCTGAGGTTAAGCTGACACATTTTCCCTCACGTTTGCTGCAGGCTAAAGAAAGGCACGCTGCACTTACCCTGCCTCAGCTGATGTGCGGTAACCCGTTAATTTGCTGGAGCTGGACGGCATGCCTGAGCTATTGGTTAAAATGGGATAATTGAGGGCATAAACCAGGTGTTAGCTCAGTGCAGTTTAAGCCAATTAGGAATAGATTTAAGGTAAATTGACACAAATCATTCTTAGTCCAGAATAAAAGTAGCTACCCAGCACTAGCTTAACTAAATCCAACACAGCTTAACCTAACATCAATAGAAATTCTTTCGACTAGCCAGGAAAAGCAAAAATCCTATGCCCAAATGCTATTCTTTGCCTAGGGCACATGCATTCACCTCAAGCAACCCATATGATTTGAGACGTAAGCAAAAAAAGTGAGCTAAATTCACAGGTACTTCTGCAAGCAGTCAAGAGAGAGGCAGAGGTGAAGGCAGCAATGCCTCCACTGGCTCTCCTAGCGGATTTGGTATCCTCCAACCTTTTCAGTTATAAACTCCTGGAGGTAAGAAGGGGTATTCTGCTTTGCCTCAGAAATGTGCACTCTGCCATCATTTAATAACAAATATGTAATAATGCTAACATGTTCCTGGTAAAAGTCAACCATGAACAAACACAAAACAGCTGAGTTTGTTTTCATTCCTTGAGCTTGAAAAGCATTAAGGAGCAGAAAATGATATAGATACTGCAAAGTAAACAGGGGTTTTATATATTTTAATAATCTGAAGTATTATTAGTAATTCAATCTAGCAAAATAATCCCTAATGAATAACAAGCAAGTAAAGCTTGATTTTCTCAAATGGTTTCACCCTTCATCTCTCGGAACTGTTGCTGAAATTAGGAATGCGTAGTTGGGATTAGTCATCTAGGGACAATTTCTGAAATTTTTTACCAAAGGGAGATTGGCTTGAATAATGGAATTTGGCCCCCTAGTTTCCATTTCCTGGCTGATTTAACTCTTCTAAGAAATTCTTTTATTGAGAATGGCCGTGGGAAACTACTCTGAATTCTTTGTTTTGCTGGAGACTTTAGAAGATTCTGTTATGGATCAGCATCCCACTAGGGAGGATACAAGATGCACATGGACAATACAAGGACAGTATTGCCCCTATAACACCCTGTAGTCCTGGTCGCAGGCCACACTTGAAATTTATTCCTATAGGGCTGTTCAGAACAAGTAAGGAGCCCTTCTGTAACCCATGGGAAGAAACGCAGCACTTTGTCATGGTGGTTACTTGGCTCATCCATCCAAGGTAAAGATACAGCGTAGATCCCATAACGTGGAGGAGGACATGTAAGTGCCCTTTGCTGTGGAATGAATTTGGGTCACTGTTTTTTTGCTCACTCCAAGCAGTACGCTGTGCATACTGCACAGTTGCAGCAGGCCACACATTCAGAACAGAGAGGGGGAAAAAAAAACATGTTATTATTAGGATAATTGAGTGTTGGAAAGACAGCTGCCTCCAGCACTCTGTCCAGATTAAGATTGCATCAGTACCATTACCTAGGAAGCATGTGCATGCCATGCATCTCAGACAGCAGTCTGGCCTATAGCATTGCAGAAGCTTTAGCAATTTCTTTAATGACCCTTACAAGTCCTCCATTTATTCCAAAGCTAAAAAGTTAGTCTATGTGGAACAAAAACTTCTAAAACAGCAGACTGAAGCACTCCATGTAAATTGAGCAATTTCTGTTAATACATGTCAATTAAACCAGAGCTGCCAATCAGTCAAGCTGCTACTCTGTGACAACAAACATCTGAGGAGCTTGAAGTTAATCAAAATTATTTATTTTATCATGCAGAACTAAGTCCCACTGCTCTCACAGACATGGTTTTCATCTACCCCTTAACCAGAGCATACATGCTTTTTTCAGAAGAGAATAAATGTTATGTGCTTAGCCTTAGTATTCACTTTAAAAAGTCAGCTATTACAGTTGATGGTTCTTCAGTCACTAGCACCAACTGACGCACGCGAGCACAAACCTTTTTGGGAATGACTGAAGTAAGAAAACTTAAACCACAGCTACTGTTAACTCAAGATCAGACACTTCTGATCGTATCAACATGCAGCAAGCAAGAACATAAGAAATGTAGCCAGCTTTTAAAACCACTGTTTTCCTGTCATCATGTTAGTGATCTGAAAGGTTCCTTCAGAGGTTTATTATTCAAGAAGTGCTTCAATGGAAGAGTAACTAATTGCAATGTGTATACTACAGAAGCCAGAATTGAGGGATGTAGCAGGGAAACCAACTAGCAACAGCAAGTAAAGCAAAGCTGTTTCCCATCACCATTTCTTATACCCTATCACAAGTTGTATTTTTTCTTTTTTTCTGGTACACATTTTGCTCCTCTCTCATCAAGAGTGAACTTCTCATTCAGTTACATTGCTGTAAGTTTGGACCAGTTCTGCTGACTGCTGAAACGGATCCCTCCGAACACCCTGGGGGTGCGTGCTATCCTGCACGGGCTACGTGGCTCCTTCTAAACATGCATATTTGATCCCTTTCTTCATGCCAACTTGCTTGTTATCCATGCAGCACTGATACAGTTCCCTCCTTCTTCTGTCCTGAAGATTTCGGTTAGAGTCTCTCTGCTTCTTTGCTGTGAGCAGATTCCAAAATAAGACATGCATTCGCTCCTGATGCCTCGTCTTCACGTTGCTATGTTTACTCTTTCTTTCAGGGCTGTCCTTTCATCACAAGGCTGGAGTATATGCTGCCCTATTGTGCATGGAAAGTGTAATTTATATGCTGTCCCAAAGATTTGCACATATTTGAGCTTTTTTCCATTGATCTGACTTTATAGCCCATAGCTTTAGGTGCATCTGATGATTCCCTTTTTGCTTTCCTTGTTTTGGTTCATTAGTTTTAGCACCGCTGACACAAACAGTGCATTTCAGAAGGCATCTTTCCTGTGGGCTCTGTTTACTTGTTAATGTGGCTAAGTGTCATGTGAAGTCCTGCATGACAGCTTGCTTTGCTTTAGATTGTGGCATTCCCATATCTGATTTATTGTATCTGAAGGAAAGTAGAGTTACATCTGTAGGAAAGTGAAGAAGAGCCATGGGAAAAGGGGAGTTGCAAGAGGTCTGGCTGCAAGGGGGGCTGTGGAACTTGACATTTAGGTTCCTGCACAAGATGCAATTTCCAGCTGAATAGCTTAGGCACTTATACAGCTTTCACTTTGGCCCCAGCTGTGCGCTGAGTGCGACTGACATCTCTCTTGAAAGCTGCTCACAGCAACCTGACTTGATGTGGCTGTTTTGTTTTCAGTCAAAGGCGGGGGGAAAAGTTGCTCAAGTAGAGTGGCTCATAGCTCACATGAACCGGTTCAGGGCGTTTTGTCCAGGCTGCTCAGTAGTAGACCCAAGTAGGTGGGAGAATGGCAGATGGTTCTGACAGCTTGCAAATAAAGTTTAAACTGGAAACATTGCACACTGAGTCGGTGTTTGTGTACTTTCTAGGAGTGAATTATTGGTACAATCCCAGTCCTTTCCAATGAATCATATTTTCCTCAGTTCAGGATTAATCAACATGTCATTTAGATATATCCTCAATGAGCGCTATGATATAGATGTTACAAACTATTTTAGGTCAGTCTGTTTTCTATTTTTAGATTATCTTTTCCATTATAGTAGTAATGGCTCAAATTCAGAAAAGGCAAATGTTACAAGATATGGGCAAAATCCTGACTCCACGGGTGGTCAGTGGGAGTTTTGCCCTTGACCCTAACAGGGCAAGGATTTCACCTGATAGGTCTGTTTTAATTAAAACTTTTTCCTGTTCAAATTGTAGTTCTGTCCCCAGTGGTTGAGACAGTTATTCAAATCCCTGCTTTTACAGTGCTTTAATGTTCCAGAAACACTGCAGATGGGGGAATATAAGAGCAGGAGAGAGGGGATACTTATTTTGAGTAAAAAGTAAGAGGTCCCAGATTCACTGCACCATGATAATGCCTAGTACACAGTACACTGAACTCTCAGTTTTTGCTGTGGAACCTTAATATCTTTATGTATCATTCTTCTAAGATAAGTGACACTGAATTTTGTGTATGTACTTATATATGAACATGTTTGTTTTCTTATTTATATTATATACAGCATGTGTACACATGTACATATATGTATACACACACACAAACTGCCTGTTTCCTTAACGTTAAATAATAATGCCTGAAGGAATTTCTTAAGTGTAGCAGTCTTCAAAATTAAGATAACGAGAAATTTTAGGAGAAAAAACATCAAAGATATCCATCCATATTGGAGGCAGCCGTTCTTCTGAGTTAAAAGTTGGACTGCACAAACACACAGATACGTGCACGTACATCTTTAAGCCTCACAGTACAACATGGATAATCAGGTGCCTCATATTCTTCTCCTGCAGAAACTCACGGAGCTGGCAAGGACTGAATTCACACTCTCCCTGTCCATGAAGAGTCATTGCCATCCCAAACAGAAGAGAAACTCTGGGTATGCCTACAGCAGGGATAGCCAACTGGAGGCCCAGAAATTGGATCAGGTCCACAAAGCAGTTTTCTTTGGCCACTGCGAAGCTGGCTGGCTGTCAGGCCAACCAAGTGGTGATGCTGCTCTTTGTGCTTGGGGCAGGATGCAGAACTAAGCTGTGTCTGTCTGGGCTTAGTACGGTCAGCTCCATGGCGTAGACCCCGATGCCATAACTGATAACAAAAATGGCTTTCCAAATCCTGTGCAGGTTGGCCATCCATGTCTGCATGTTTCTCTGCAGGCAGATGAAAACTTGCTTTACCGTGGTCTGAGCTGGCCAGAGCCCTGAGCCCAAGCTAATATCCTGCCTCGCAGCAGGCCACAGTAATTTGGGCATGCAGCATATTAGCTGCCTCTACGTGGCTCCTGGTTCTCTTGGAGAACAGCCAGAGTAAGCTCGTATCTGCCTTCAAAAGACCATGTAGACATCACTTAGGCAGCTGGTAGAGTCAGAAAGCCTACAACATGGGTGGAAAAATACTGCTCCTGCACAGTGGAATGCAGGAGCGTAGCTCGCTCTTTAGAAAAGGCAAGAGGGAGACTCTATGTCCTATGGATCTTTCATTCTGACCCAGAGAGCAGAATCTGACTAGTTAGGCCTAAAAGTCAGCAAGTTTCGCCTTGGCCCTTGTATGCCAACATACCAATGTCCACCTGGCTGACCCCAAAGAACCTGCTTGCTTGAGATTTGATCGCTCTCAGATCCCTGCCTGCTTTCTCGTGTTAGTTCCCTCATCTCCAGACTAAAACGCCTTTTTAAGCTGCCCCATTGATTTAGTGGCATCTTTAAAAAGAACATTAAAATTATTCCTCTTCTGCGGCACTGCTTTGGTTCATTAATTACTTCACATTACCAACATAAAACTTGTAAAGTGAAAGAAAATTGCAGCAGTGACTTGCAATTGCAATCCCACTTTCTGATCCCAGAGTCAGGGACTGACTGTAATCTACAATTACAGCCCTGCCCTCAACGCTCACTGCACAAATACGCTCTGAGAGTCGTTTGCTGCTTTGAGAATAATTAGAACACCACGTTGTGTATTAGGGCTCTTTACACCTAGCTCATAACAAATCTCTTTCAAGCTGTAACAATCTACGGGCAAATCAGCTTTTAGGGTAATTCTTGGATGGTTTTTAGACATTTCCTTTCCTAACTGTCAGAGGAGGGAAAACCCACGTGGCCCTCTGGTCCCTTTCTCCAGCCCTGCAGAATTGCTCTCCTGCATACATGAGTGATAAGAAGATACATTTGCTTTTAGAAACCTGAAGATACTGCAGAATAAATGACGGATCTCCTCATTTGTTAGGCATTATGAGCTGGACAGGAGATAACAAGCTTCGGTGTAGAACTATGTTCCCCTTCCCGATTGTACCTGATTCTACTCTACAGCGAAGGTTCGACTGGCAGCTCTCCCAGGCGGCAGGCTGCGAAGTCGGGCTCCAGGGGTGCCGTCGGAGCGCCGGGCACCCCTTGGAGGAGCAGTGCGAGGAGCGCCAGAGCCTCGACCTGCAGCGGAGGGAGCGTGAGCAGGTATTGAAGGCTCGGGCGCATAACGCAGCTGTTGGAGCTGAACCGCTGCCCCGCGCCCAGCCCACGCGCCGGGGCATCTCCCCTTGCAGCTCTGCAGGGATCCTCCGCAGAAGAACCAGCCATCCAGGCTGTGCTTGCCGCAGCGCCCGCCTTTGCCTCTCGCTCCAGTCGTCTGTGGCTTCCAGCTTCGGCCCTCTTGCATCTCACTCTCTAACCAGGGTGCTTGCAGAGCAAAGTTGCGTATTAATTCGCTATTCCTCAGTGTTAGCAGAGAGGGAACAGCAGAATGATGGGTGAGTCAGTGCTCCTTGCTGGAGGATGCATGAGTCACCAGTCCCCACACTGGCTGCCTCCCCCATCGCTGTGCCTCACCTCCAGCCTCTCCTGTTCCAATCCTTCCTTTCAAAAACACATTTGTATTCAATAGTCCTTCCTGCCTTAACTGTCTTTGCCGTAACAAGCTTGGGGACAGAGAAAACTTTACAATACTCCCATTTTCATGTTAGGAAAAAAATAGCGTTATTCATTCTCACCACTCGGGTACGTGCCTTCTTGTCCTTCTGGAAATGCACGCAAACTGTGTCGCCACAAACTGTGTAGTCACAAACCTGCTGCAAAGGGACTTTCAAGTGAGGCTATTGGAAATAGCAATTCCCTGCTCCAGTATATTCGTTTTGGGCCACGGGCATGATCCCAGTATCCCAGATTTTTCCCCTCTGTTGTTAAGATTTCTCAGGGGTATCGCTGTTAAGAATCCACTCCACTAAATAGTTATGAAGGAAGTTTAAGGAAAAGCAGTAACTGCTAATTGAACCAAGAGAAGAATCGATGAGCCAGTGTTAGAAATCAAGGAACAGAGTACTTTTCTCCCCATCAGTTCCAGTGCGGTGGCGTTCACTTTGCTTGCTGACTTTTACGGAGCCTTACTTATTCTCATCTTACCCCACCGGGCTAATTTTCTTACAAGGAAAAGGACAACTGGCTGTAACGCAGAAGCGGTGACAGGAGAAGCTAGTGCCTTGAGAAAAGAAGAAACTGAGGTTTATTTGCCTTTGGGACCTACAGAAAATAACAGGATACAACTTTGGAAATACGAGCTTGCGGATTAGTGCTGATGCGCAACACAAATGTGCAGATCACTGATCCCAACCCGAGCAGGGCGACCGTTAGCAGCCACCAGCAGCAACTGTCACTTAAATCTGCTTGGTGGAGCAGGAGGAAGAGCCAGCAGAGAGACCACTTGGGGGACAAGCTGCCCCTTTGCGGCGGGGTCTTTAATGGAGGTGTTATCTGGCAACAGGTCCCGCGAGACCCTGAGCTCTGCCCGGGGCCTCTAGGTGCGACTGCAACGCAGCCCGTAACTGCAGCGCTTGCTCTGCCGTGAAGGTGATCCCTGCGCAGGGAGGAACTTGCTCTGCCTCAGCCCACGCTGTTTTCCAAGGAGAAGAGGCAGCTCGGCATCCTGTGCCCTTTGGAGCAGAATACCTTTTGCTAGCAATAATCACACGTTGCCACTGTTAAGAGCAAAACCTGACATCAGCCAGCCAGGCTTGGTCTCTGAAGAAGATTGTCAGAAAACAGCTAAAAAGCAAACCACAGCACATCTGCGTGACTTTGAGGTGAGACCTGTACTGCTCATGCCAGAACCAGTCCATCATGTACCCAGATGCCAGACAGGACAGACCCTGCTGGCTGGGGATCCGTAACGGGACAAAAGCCACAAGACCAACTCGTACAACCCCAGAGCTGGACAGCGGTTGCAGGGAGAGGGCATGGCCAAGGCCTCTGGTGGATAAAGTGATTCAGAGTAAACTCCTCAACCTTTAAACCCGTCCCTGCCCAATGGAAATGCCAAATGCCAAGCAAGCAATTCGCCTCGCTTCTCCCTTGCAGTGGAATCTTCTGCCCTGGAGAAGACTGGGATTAGCAGGTTCAGGGCAGCCTGCGTGACACATCCTCGCCACAGCCTGAGCGAACAGAGCGCGCGCTCCTCGGGGCAATCCCTGCCTCTCCCTCAGCCTCGTACACCACCGCGCACACAAAATAAGGCACGGTATAAATAACAGCCCTGTCTCCCTCCCGTTCTAAATGCGAGCAAGTCAAAACACAAGCCTTTCTCGCAGGGAAGAGCGGAAAGCCAATGTTTTGAAGCCACTTTCTTCTCCCTTGTTAACATTAAGCCCAGCCTTCTGCTCATAAATATTGCATGTGGCCTCTTTTCCCTCAATTACATGGTAGTGTCAGATTCCACACTCTGCCTTCCCAGAGTGACTTTCTGGCTCTTCTGGAGACAGGAAGGCCCACTTGGATGTCTGCAACAGCCACAGACTCATTAGGCTCCAGGAGTATCCTTTCCGCCCTCCAGTCAAAAGACACAGGACACCTCTGTCTTGCAGTTTTGATAATTATCCCTCACTAAACTGAAATGCTGCGTGACAATGTGTTTACAGTAAATAGGTTTTGCTTTAGCCCAGCATTTCTGGTGCAGATTTTAAATAGGCTCGAGGATGCAAAGATGAGCCGAATAAGAGGAACGCTGCACAGCTCGCGAGTCAGAGCGCACCCAGAGCTGCCAAGAGAGGAAATAAGACAAAGGTCCTGCGGGCCCAGCAGGGAGACAGAAAAATCGCAGGGAATTCAGTTTGTCAGGTGAGACAAAGATATGCAAGCAAAAGAAAACAACCCCTCTTCCTCTCCTGCCCACCATCTTTTCTGATTAATTTAAATTAAACTTAACTCGTTGGGATGGGAAGCCAAGATTTCTGCTTTGCTATCAACAGCTTGCTTTCTATAGATACGAACTGATTACGGAAAGCCTGTCTGCTTTTTATGCCTTAAACTAGGCAACCAGAAAATGTTAGACTGAAGCATTGTGTTTCATAGATCGACAACATTTAAAACCTAGATGGCCGAGCCACTGATACAATTTCCATGCTCGTTAACCGTGACATCTCCAGCTCTCCCCCACAGCAGTCTGTCAGGTTCAGCGGGACCAAGAACCTGTCGTAGCTGCCAGAAATCATTTCTTTACTCCTCCGTGGATTGGCATCGCCTGAACGTCCTCTTACCCCTCAGAGCAGAAGTTTACAGAAATCTCTCCAATTTCCCAGCTGTGCATCTTGCCTTTCCCTGCACACGCACACGGGCGATTAGCTGTCCGCAGCTCTGCCCATCGAGCTGGCAAGCTGCCCGCTCGCGAGCTGCTCCAACAATTGCCCTTGAGCGTAAGCCAGCGCCAAGTCCTCTCCCCGGAGCTCATCCTCTGCGCGAGCGCTGCCGCGACTGCGCTGCAGGGCTTCCCCCCGCCCGCCGTGGCGGCAGCCTCTTGCAGACCCCAGGCCTGCTGATGGCAACGAGCTCCTGAGCGCTCACCACGCGAATGTCTGCCGGGTTGTACTGTCCCGGCCCTGTCACGGGCTCCTAATCTGTCAGCATCAGGGTAAACCTTACAAATGCAGCGTGACATAGGAAGCTAGGACGTGCAGTTCTCAGTAAAAAAAAAAAAAAAAAAAAAGACCATTTCACACATGATGCGACACTGGAGAACAGACAGAGCCGCAGAGGCTCCAAACAGCCCAGGTGGGTGCTGCGCCGGGCCAAGAAACCTTACGTGGGAGTTTCGAAAGGGAAGCTGGTCTAATTGGTGGCGCTAAAAGGGAGAGCAGTGGCATATCCAAATAACTTCTCTTACGAGGAGAGCAATTTTACCTGCTAGCAAATCCTGGCTCTGAACAGGAAGCAGTTTCGAGGTTCCTACCCGCAGCCACCGTGAACGTCGCCAGTGGGCCACCCTCAGTGCTTCGTGGCCAGAGCACCGCTTGCTTTGTAAAAAAACACTCAGTAACCGAGAAAGAGAGGAATGGAAGAAAAATAACCTTGAAGCTCAGAGCAAGCATGCTCACCAGCAAAGGGGCACAGCTAAATTCTGGCCCTGACGCTGCAAACGTATGATTATTGCTACAAAGTACAACAGCATCTGCAGGAAAAAATAAATAAATAAATGTTTTCACCCACCTTGCATCTCTCAGGAGAGCAAACCGGGTCATCTTGCACAGTCAGCATCACCACGGCTCATACTCCCAGCTACTGGGATATCTGAAGCGCAGCTCTCCCCAGCGCTGCGTTGCCTCACGAGGCACGTTCCCTAGCATAAGAGGAGCAATATATTAATGGCACACATCGGGTACCGTTGATAGCTACTGGCCATCCCCCACACAGGATCGTCGCAGGTTAGATTACTTTTGTCACCGTCAACATACTCTATTAACGTTCAACAGGAAATAGGAAAAAGATGCAGGCTTTGCTTTTCACTCTGCCAGCTTTAGAATGTAAATAAATGCACATCTCAGAAATTTTGCTTAAAATACAAAAAAGCTCCGAATGCTTCAGATTGAGGCTGCTCAAAGGAACACAGAAGAAGTCTTTCTGGCAGACTCGAACTCAGTCAGGAACAATGGGGCTTAGATTTAAAACACAACCCAGAACTGAGTTCTTGCAGTTCCTGGAAAATATGAGTACTGGACTGGTGCATTTTTTTATTCACTATTATTATCTCCCATAGACATTCATCCTGATCTTAACATCTTTATTGTCCACATAGAGCAAGCTTCCTCTCACACAGAAATGAATGTTCCAGTGAATTTCCTTAGACAAAAACATAAAAATCAAACAGAAAGACCCCTTTATAACTTTTTAAAAAACATACATTTTATGTTGTGATTCAAAGTGCTCTTTGTTTCAGTAAGTATAAACACTGAATTTTACAAAGGAAAAAAGCAAAAGTGAGAGAAAGAAAACTTCTGTGACACACGAGTTAAATAACAACTGCAGTCTTAGTTCTAAACTGATTACACTGAGAGGCAAATACTAGGTAAAGTCAGGGTTGTTATTTTGCCTCAAGGACAACAGATCTTTGTCCTGAGCCTTGCAGTCAATACCTATAAATATTCTGAATGTTGTCATAAATTTTTGACAAACCTCTCTATCAGGGACACAAATGCAAGATCTTCTGCTTTAAAATTATATCAGAGTGGAAGTTGGAAGCTACAGTTTACTTCTGAGAAGCAGTAAGACAACAGTTTTACATGCTATTAATCTGACGTAAAAGATCTTTTTGCCTGCATTAGTTTTAAATCCTTTTAGGTGAACTCATTAGCAATGAGGACAGGGAGAGCAGTATTATCTAAAGCCCTCTCCATGCCACCCTCTACAAGGAAAGCTGGTCCCTCTTCCAGGAGGAGTGCGATGGCCAGAGCATGTGTCAGGGCAAGGAGTACGGCCTCCAGCCAAGCAGGCAGCTTGGGCACCTTCCATCCCTCCTCTTTAAATGAAACTTAATAAATCAGTCACCCTGCAAAAATATTTTGTGACCTCTGGTGAGACATGCAGTATAAATCCGCATGAACATTTCCTTTTATTATCAATAAATACTCTTGGATTGGTTGAAATTGTTCCTGCCGCTGATATCACTGATCCCTGAAGAGATAAACACAAGCTGATGGATGACTTGTCTGCAGGATCTATTTCAACCACCCCCAGGCAGGATATTTTCCATATGGGTAATAATAAATCTTACTATTGAATGTCATCAAATGAAAGCAAATTACGGTAAAAATAGACACAGTTATGTATTTCTTATTATGCAATATTAAGGAAGATTTTTCAAAGATGGGGAAGCTTGCATTTGCATGTGCCATTTTTTGTAATGTAATTCTCTTGCCCGCTTTTAATATATTTCTTCCTTTAATAGCCTTCTACTGTCAAGCAACATAAAGAGACTGTATCTTCTCAAAATAGCCTGTCCCATCTTCAGGTCTGGAAGGTAATTTTCTCATCATGACCAAGACTGAATAGGAATAATGTCCATTCTCAACAGAAATCTGAGCTGCATTTTACTAGCACTCTTAGCGTGATATTTTGAGGTATCACTAATACTATTTTATACATTTTATTTGCAAAGGAAGCAAATGTCATCCTTTTTTGTTGCTTAATAGAAAAGGTTCAAGGGGAGAGCTGTCACTCACTCCTATTGTTCCCAATTCCTTTCTAAAAATGATTGCAGAGTTCCAGGAAAAAGTTCTATCTTCATAATGAGAAGAGCATTGAAAATGCTCGTGCCACATTATTTGTGCCAAGCTCAGAACTAAAGATCTAAGTAACTTTCTAGGACCTGTTACATACAATAAAGCCAGTACTTTGCACCAGGGTGGCTGTGCTGCAGAGGAAGGAAAATGTGCAAGTCCAAATCTCACATTCAAGATGTAAGCATAAGAAAAAGAGCTGTGAAGACAAGATTGTCCACTCACTGCCTGTTGTATTTGGCCAGGAATCATTACCATTGTGTTATTTGCACAGTATCGAAAATCTTTGTCCCAGGATGTTGCAAACCAGAGAGAGAAAACATGGAGATACAGGAGAAGGGCTGGAGAGAAAGACTGGTCTGAGGCAGCACTTTCATGATAACTCTAGCCTCAGTCTACGGAGACCAGGGAGAGTTTGGGTTCCAGGGAGAGTTTGGGTTACAGAGCTTGGGGAGAAGAGTGACACTGAAAGAAGAAACTGGAAGGAGAAGCAACAACTTGGCAGATATGCCCTGTGTGATCTCTCCTCCATGCAACACCCACTGCAGTGAAGCTCAGCTCTTGGTGTAATTTGTGCAGAGCAAAGATGGTGAGGAGGAAAAAAGGAGGAGAGATGGAACAGCTGTGTAACTTGAAAGGAAGCTCCCTTAGGGACCCGATAAGCTGTTGGTTATGGTCAGCAGGACAACTGGATGATTTTTAAACAGACTGGGGAAAATCCAAGCAGTTTACAGGCCGCAGGAGAAAAGACTGGTACTGCCAAGATGAGACACAACCATGGATCTCATGAATGGAACGGCAATTCATTGCATAGTTAGTTCGGCATTGATTTGGGGGCATAAAGCTACATTAGATGGTTAATACAATAAACAACAAGAACAAACCAGCCTCCAGAAAAGGACAGTAATTCCAGTGATTGTGTTGGCCTTCAGGCCACCATGGAAAGTTTTCTTTTCAGTTGGAAGGGGATCTGTTTAATTCTGATATGAATCTGAATACTCAGATCAAAGTTTCTAGGCTTTCCAGTTATATTTCGAGCACAGCTTTAGCATCCTGACACTTTCTAGTGCCATGAAGATACATGGAGCTCCTTACACTTATCTGGACCTGTAGACTGTCTTCGGGAGCATAGACTACACTAAGATTCCTGATTGCATGAACTTGTTGTAAAACAAGGGTGAGCTTGGAGCCCCGTTAGTAGAGAGCATCATGTGCTGTAGCTCAATAGAAAGCACTAAATTAACCCCCTAAGGCATATTCCCTTTTGCCATTTATTCATTATCTTTGTGCACCTGAATCTTAAGAGAAAACTTTCATGCTTGTAATAGGGCTGAGACAGGCCTCACAAAACTCTCTATGGATTGCAAAAGAACAGCTCTTGGATGTAAAGCAGTCAACTCAAACTGACCACAGGAAAGCTAAAAAGATACCATTCAAAAGGGTAGAGGACAAAGGTGATAAGTTCTCTTAGATGGCGAGACCACTCCCTGTTTATCCGTATTGAATCAACAAAGCATTAGTGTTATCTGGGACCGCACTCAACCTGCACCCTCAGGGTAGGACAGGATTGAGGAAAGCTATCTTCCTCCATGAACTTGCTGGGAAGCTTGGCTGTGAATCTGGCCATGTTCAATTCTTTCTTGGCAGTACAGCTGTAGATGAAAGCAGCTCATGCCATTTCAGATCTCTCAGATTTTGCTTGGACTTCCACACCTGGGAAAGCAAACCCAGGTTCTCCAGACAAGCCTGCTCCTTCTCTTTCTGTCACCATTCGGTCACCTTGCACAAGTTCAGACAAAATCATGCAAGTGTTGTACCCATAGCCCAGTCACAGCCCCTTGCTATGGCCATGTGGTTATGGCAGTAGCTCTGTGATGTTACATGGTGCTCAACATTGAAGGGTGACTACCAAGACTGGAAAGCCTTCATGAGATTGGAGAGCCACAGCGGGGGTGGTCAGAAGCATCCCTGGTCCTGTTCTAGACAAGAGGAAGCTACTGAATGACTTTGGCCATGCCCAAGCAGATTCAAAACCTGCCCTAGCTGTGAGCTCCCAGCAACTATTTCTTCTTCAGCACATCTGACTAGTGGGAGCTGCAAGGACAGCTCTGCTATTAGCTTGTGGCTGAGAGAAAGGCACTCTTCAGAAGCCTTCAGCATGTAATGTAAGAGAAGGGAGGAAATAAAATACTTCAGTTTATTAGTTTGTTATTCTCCAGTCCCAGTTATTACAGGACTGGCGCTATGTTTATGATGGATTCATTTGGAGAACATTTTCTCCCTGCCCACGTAACTGTGCTTCAGACCGAAGCCAAAGCTGTATGGGGGGTTATAAAAGCTGCAGACAGTTTGCAGCACCACATACAAGCTCAGTGCTTCACAAGCACATACAAGGAGATGAACCAGTGATGAGGAGCTGGCTTGGCCTGTAGGAAACCATGTCCAATTCCTACTGTATCACAATGTTCTTCTATGGCTTCAGCAAGCCCCTTGCAAAGTACAACTGTGAGAAGGGGGCAGAAAAGTCAGAAGCATACACATAGTCCGCCATTTACTCTTCCAAAAAGCAACTTGTGTGTTCTTGGAAGGTTTTATTTTAACCTCAGCCTGAATGAGATGTGGCATTACTTGCTGGCCATTTCTGAGCAACTCTCCAGCATCACCAATATATACCAGGTTTCCATGTATCGCAGTTACCACTTCACCCGCAGTTCAAAGCACATTGGCCTCATCTCTCATACACATGTATAGTCAAATCACTTTGCCCACAGGGACCAATTTATTTTTCCATCACCTGTAGCTTCCTTCATTTTATGCGGGAAGAAGCTGGCAGCTTCTAAGAGGGAGTGTTATGAATAATGTGGTAATGCCTTTCTTCATCCCTGTTAAATTTTTCATTTCATCATGTGAAGTCAAATCCTTGTTTCTGTGAAGTCCCTAAAACAACCTCCACTGATTGTAATGGGATCTACATTTGGACTGCATGTATTTTATCTCTAGTTTTGCAGATTTGTTGCCTATTACTGCTTAATTCCTACATTTAGGTATTTATCCCACTGCCTAGAGTTTGTTCTGGCAGCTGGAGGTTGCTACAGGCCTGACAGAATGCACAGGAGAGGTCCCTTTAGTACAAAAGTTTCCTTCACTTATTATTTGTATATGGATCACAGCTTTTCCCTTGTCCCCACATGTTTATTCTCCCCCAAACCCCCATTAGGAATTGGGCATTCAGACAACTGCCAAATTGCAGAGAAGAGGCATAGTGCACAGAAACAGGATCCAGTATCTCTGGGTAGCTTGTGATTTGTATTCTGTGTTATAGGAGCCGGTAAAATCAAGTCAAAATATCAGTACGTTTATGACTTGGGTCAGACCATTTGCTCATAATTGGAAAGCAGAGTAATTCTGAATGCATCTCTGTCTGATTCCTGTTGCTGTTGTTGAGTAAAGAGCAAAGCACCGGAATGAAACTCAGTGAAAGATGGTGAGAATTCACCTCAACAGACAAAGCTAAAAATTCCACACACTAAGCCACACATCAAGTCACGGCTGCTGAGGAGCTCTTAAGTGTTCTAACACCTTTGTGAACCCTATGACACATTTGGTCTGTTTAAGTAAAAGCAAGAGGCAGGCAATTTTCATTGATATGAATGCTTCCCACATTTCCATTATTTACATTTATAATCACTAATGCATATTTCACTCGGGGCTTCAGAAGGACAGAGACTACAGCCCAGCTTTGCACCCTAGGCACTGTACTGTTGCTAACCAACTGAGGTTACTCCATAGCTCAGGCAACGCCATTATGGACCAGGACAGTCTATCCATGTTGCTTCACCATGCTGCGTTGAAAATCACCACTTTCTAGAGAGCCATAAATTTGTTGCAATGTATTTTATTTTGCTTTAGAGCAAATGCACCACAGCAGTGCTTCATAGAGGTTTCCTATTGCTAATGCATCCCCTCACGGGATTATCTAAGTGCTCTTGGTACAAACCCTCTGATAACCCTTGCAAGCAGCCAGCAGCACATCTAGTGCTATCAGCAACACGTTATGAAAGGAATGTCATGGCGAAGCGCTGCCGAGTCACAAGACAAAAACCACCCTGGTGTTTACAGCAGAGTAGGAAATACCACATTAAAATAAAAGCATGACAAGGGAAGAGCACAGACTTTGGGATGGAAAAATCCAAACCACCTCTAAGC
This sequence comes from Apteryx mantelli, assembly GCF_036417845.1. Lineage (NCBI taxonomy): Eukaryota > Metazoa > Chordata > Aves > Apterygiformes > Apterygidae > Apteryx > Apteryx mantelli. Next base: position 4,878,869 of record NC_089992.1, read on the forward strand.
TCCTGGCTCCTTTGTCATCAAGTCAGTACGTTACAGAGAAGATTTGTTTGGAGTGAAAGGCTTTTTGCGAAGCTTTATCTTGGCCTTTAGCAGACAGAACTGACAACCTTGAAGTGGCAAAGACCACTCGCCAAGTGCCACGTTCAGCGAACAAAGGAACACAACACCATGCGCCCAACAGTAAACTATCAGCTCCCAGTGGGAAGTGTCATTTTCACATCAAGTTTGCTACATCAGAGTGGGAGAGAAGCTCCAACTGTTTTGAATTCATGTGTCAAGTCAATCACAGGAACAGATAATACTGGAGTTATATAAACCTTTGGAAGGAACCCCCACCCACCAACCTGTAACACTCACTCTCCACTGTCAGAACAACTCTGTAACTGAAGACAGCACTAAAGAGGGGTTGTCCTCACAGCTTTCTGCAAAGTCGGTGATGGGATCGTTTCAATTTCATTTTACATATGAACCATGGCAGAGAAAGACTTTTTATTTTTGTCCCTATTAGAACTGTATCAAAAAGTCCTCTCTAGACTCTGACTGTAAGTGCTAGTTGCTTTGTGGAAGTTTAAAAACTTTGCACCCAATCCTAGAAACTTGAATTCTAAACAGATTCAGCAGGATCTGCATGGAAGGAAGGAAGGAAGGAAATACTAGCAAGCCTATGCTACAGATGGCTTCAACCTTTTTTGCTGCAGGCTTCCACCTTCCCCACTAGGGAAAATAAATCAGATCCCTCTAATTCTCTTGAGCTACCTTAACTAAAGCCCTCCAAATGAGGTGATTTTTGTTCATGTTCACAGATGGCATCAGTGCCAAAGCCAGGAAGTTAGAGGTCAAAAGCTATGTTAAGGAGGGTCCGAGGACAAACTCCAGCAGGTTAAGCCATGGGCTCTTCATGTTGCTGTACCATTACTGACTGCTGGCCTGGCTATAGCTCAGGCCCGCAGGCTCCATGCTGCTAAGAAGGGCTGCAATGTGATGTGCTGATTCCTGTCTACACCAAATCCAGCCAAACAGCATTAACAGAGCTTGGGCGTGCACAGAGCAGCTGAGCTTCTCCAACTCTTCTCTCTCAGAGAGTTAAGAGCTTGCACTAAGGTCTCATTGCTGAGCCCATGCTTGAGAGCTTAGTGTGAAGGGTACCTAGAGCATCCTGATACCAGGCACAGATTCGTGCCTAACATCCATGCAGAAACCCAAGGCTTCCTGACTCCATAGTCCCATTCTTGGATCTTCCCAACAGCCCTCCAATCTTCCTGCAGATACACTCAGTGGTAAAATCCATGGACTAGTTTTACCCTATGCTGCATAACAGAACACCAGCAAGGAATTGCATCTGCCCCGATTTCCCCATCTACCATTAGCAAAATTAAAGCAAGGCCAGCACTGTCCTCTTTTACAAGCACAGTGTGACAGCACAAGGAGAAAACCGCAAGAGGAAAAGATGATGTGGTTTGAAGACAGAGAGAGAGACACACAGAAAGAAAAAGATGTCATTGCTCTCTGAAAGCATCCAGAAATGTTTCTATTCAATTCATTCAGGCCTACATGAGATCAGGGAGAGTACAGGACTACTGTGAGGAAAATCTAGGTCACATATGATCACAGCAGCACAGCTGCCATACTCTCAATGGCCATGTAAAGCGAGGACTGCAGCAAGAACCTCTCTTTGCTGAAGAGGGTTTTTTTCAGTCCAGTTTTACAATTTCCCCTCATTAAGGTGTATTTTCCGGCAGGACTGCGAGTACATTGGGTCTTCAAGTGGGGTGAAGGATTTAGCTATAAATCCCAAAGATGATTCAGTAAGTGGAATTTCTGTAGGATCATTTAAATAGTTTATAGGCTGCCAGGCAGGATTTTAACCTTCTAATGGTGACAGAAGCAGTATTACTTTCCTGCTCTTTTGAATGCTAACATATTTCTTAGTTCTCTGTTTCATATCTGTTATGGAAAGATACATATTGCTCCCATTTTCAATGAGGAAACAGGAATCTTACACCATTTTAATACATTAATACATCTGTGAAAACTTCCTGAAATTCTCTTTCATTCAGTGCTCTCTTTTAGTTAAATACGCAGGTCAGTGTCCCTTCCTACCTTTCAAACAGAGAAGTTAAAATACATGCACACACACAAAAAGAAATAGGACAATATATCCCCAAACTATTGCCTTTTTCTCATGTTTGAACAGACTCTCTGTCACCATCCCTTCTCCCCTTTTCTACACCTGAACAAAAACAGGAAGGATCTAAAGCCCAATACTGAACACTCCTGCAATGCAAAAGATTAGAGGGAAGGGACAAATGTTCAGGGGTGCCACAAAGTTAAGCCAGGCGTCTTGGAGCAGCATTCATTAAGGAGCTCTGCCAAAACTCCCAGGCTTCCCAGCTCCTCGCACAAAGACAGCTGCACCACCAGCAGCTGTGCAGCCTGGGGAACCGCAGGAAGCGATACACAGCACAAGTCAGGAAAATAATGCACGGGGGATCCTTCTGGTGGAAGCACGGATGTTATAGATAAAGCATTAGTAAGGATTTGTTCCCCAAAACAAGCTGCCCAGACAGCAGAGTAACAGGAAATCAAATCACCTAACCGAGCGCAGAAACTGAGTCATGCCTATTGTTAGACGTGGCCATTTGTCTCCCAAGGTTTTCCAAGTCTAATGATGCTGGAGCCCTTTCCAAACCCTAGGACTAGTACAAGCTGCTTCCAAGTTTAGGGTAAGAAGGGTCACAGTTGGGGCTTAGGGCAAGGACTCCTCTGAGTCATCCCTGCTAATTATATACATTAGCATGTTTTGAAAAGACAGACATATTAATGCATGACAGCTGCAACAGCAAGGACCTCATATCTTAGGTAATATGTCTATTACCGGGGACTATAAAAAGTAATGTTCCTGATATAATATTAAAAATCACACATTAAATTCACCCTGGCCTGAGCTCTCATGTGCCATTTAACCCTGGCAGCCTGGCCCCTCTGCTCCGGGTGAATCTGCCCCTGTGGAAATTCTGGGAGCTTCTAATGATCCTTCGGAGCATGCCCTGGGCTCTGAGATCTGGGAAACTGGATGAAATGGGCTGTTAATCTGCTCCTCAGTGACTCTTACGTTCAGATTTTGCAAGTACTTGAGGGCTGTGCCTGCGTGTTAGCCAGTTTGAATTTTGAATTCTAATCAGATGAACTAAGAAACTTCCAATCTAATTAGAAGAACAGTAGGGTTTGTTCTTAATCCACAACCATTTAATCTTCTGTCTCATTAATTGTGCACAGGCTGTATGAATATGTATATCTGGAAGGAAAAAAAAAAAAATTCTTTGACCTTGAGGAGAATGATAACACACACACGAAGTAGGTGTGCACTCACCTTTCATCACACTTGCTTTATTATGTAGATTCAGCCATTCCTATTGCTGTGAATCAGGTTATTGAGCGTTATAGGCAATCCCGCAGCCAATTAGGAATCAGTCCTGATGAACCGTGGAACCTGTAATGATTAGCAGAGTATTTACAGGCAAGCTGCCTGCTGACAATTTGCATGCAAATAAAAATGTATGTGTTTAGAAAGGCCGTGCTAGACAATATAACTAGCGCACCCAGAAGCTGGGATGAGGAAGAGAGGAAATGTATTCAAAGACAAAAGATTCAGAGCACTAAATAGGATTTTGTTTAGGAGCTTGAATATTCTGCTTCAGTACAGCAGTGCCATTCCTGCAATCACTTGTGGAAAATTATTAATATTTTTATTAATAAACATTCAATTTTTTGAAGACTTTAGTTCTATATATGTATGTACATAGCTTGGTCACACTGTTTCTACTACGGAATGAAGAGTTCAGCTGTCAGGAATATTTCCTCCTCTTAATTTATGAAATTATTCCATACCCCTAAGAAAAATAAGCTTATGAGCAAATTCTCTGGTTTTCCGGATGAGATGTTATTAACATTCACTGGGGCTGTGTCAAGTGGCTTTTCCTCATTTTCTTTCTAATCCACCAAAGGAATTAATGTAACGCATTGCCAAAGAGTGGCATCCATGCTCCTGAGATGCTACTTTCCCCTAACCACCTGATGAAATTTGAGAGTTTCTTCTCTTCTTGAGAAGAGCTGAGCACAGGAGAGGAAGCATTTAGTTTTCTGCAGGATTTAGACCATGTCTTCTTCTTTAGATCTCTTTTGCTCCTCTTGCATTCAGTTACAGAATGTCCCCAAAATGACTTTACGCCTGTCCACTTTCTGCAGTGCATAACTCCTACTGGAATAAGTGGGAATTAGGCCTAAGTAGCTGGTGTGTTTCAGGCACAACACCTGGAAAATATCTGGCTAGGAATCATTTGTGAAACAAGGACACAGGTTTAGGCTAGAGAAAATCCTAAAGATCAGGGGCTAGAGAAAATCTGGCTCCGGGATCTGAACAGGGCTGTTGTGCAGCTGTTGTTGAAAATCTCACTCTGGGACACGTGAAAAAAATTGGTGAGGCTATCAGAAAGAAGCTGGCTCCAGTTCCCTTGCTCACTTGACTTTTCTCCCTAGTGGAGACTAAGTTGCCCCATCAAAGTGGAACAGAGGCAGGTAACGAGGCAAACTAAAGAACAGAGCGAGGGAAGGGATGCTAAATCCCTGTCAGGCAAGAAGGATCACAAAAAGGACCTCAAATCCCAGATCCCAAGATGGATCATGTCAGGGTCGTGCAACCCTGTTATGTGTGAGAGCTGTGAGAAGGTGGATCTCTGTTACGCACATAACCTGGCAAATCCAGCTGGAACGGGAAGGGGGGGCGCAAGGCAGAAAAATGGGATGACACTGTAGGGTGACTGTTGAAGAAAACAAGGGCTATCCCCACTTTAGTTTTCTTCTCGGGTAACATCCTTCTGCTTATGGCTCTTTGCTGGCTCCATTGTGGTTTATTTAAAAAGTCTCCCTGGACAAAAAAATTCAACATAAATCCCCAGCTTGTGATGTGAGATGCTGCAGAAGTGACCTATTCCCTCAACAATAAAGCAAGTGCCAGCAGACGAGGGCTCCTTCGCCGCAGGGACGGCACGAGTCACAGCTTAAGAGCTGCCCTTAAGTGAACCAGCATCTACACATGCAAAGCCTTCACCCCAAGTGGAGAAGACCTTTTAACTTGAGTCTGTCAAACATCAAGGGGATTAAGGGTACCATTTAACTCATCCCAGCTTCTCAGCTAACAGTATCCTTGCATGCACCTCCACTGCTCTTTTGCAGCACCAGGCAAGTTCACTTGAGCCAGCTCTTGAGGCTTCAAAATGAATGTAGATAACAAGTTAAACTGGCCATGGAGATGCAGCTTGAAGCAGTCCCTCTAACATAACAGGTTGCAGCTGCACAAGGGAGCAGTAATAGCCAGCGTCCTGCAAGGGTCCAGTGCTTTCTGCAGGATCGTGGCACACGCTGGCCCCCGTCGAGCATGACGAGGGGAGACCTGCCACATCCACGGTAGAGCAGGATTCGTCCACCTAGCAGCATTCCCAAACCCCAGCTTCTGCATAGAGGTTGGTCACAAACATCATCTGTTTCCAAAGGATGGTTTGCACTGGGGTGAAGTGAAACAAGTCCAGTTGTTGCGTTTCTTTTCCCCTGTGGAGCAGGTTCAGGCCAAAGAAATTTAACTGCTACTCAGCTGTTTTCTGCTGACATCGCTTGCATTCTTCTGTCTTCTCAAATAACATTTGGAGCTCCCTGCCAGACAGTGCAACTTGATATATGCCCTGATTACAGAGGGTGGAGGGGAAGAGAGTAAGTTGGCTAATATTTTTCCCTTACAAATCTACATGGTCCAATCTACAGTTTAACCTGCAATAAAAACAGCAATTTCTGAAGGCTGGGTTACTCAGTCAGGGCCAATACTTGTACCTGAAACCTTTATACCCAGATTACTTTTAAGAGGTTGTGATAAAATTAACATCAATAGTATTTCCATGCTACACCTTTCGAAACCACCCAATGAATTTTAAGTCCCAGACTCTTGGATCTAAAGACAAGATTTGATTCAGTTTAGAGCCTTTCAGCTGACATTCAACCACAGAACAAAAATCCTTATTCAACCCCAATAAGCTTTTCCTCCCCGGGTAACTCTGAGATTCTTCACAACAAAAAGGACGGTTTGCCTTTCATGAACCCAGGTTCCTGTGGTTGCCACCAACAGAGGAAAAAGCCAGCATTTACCACACAAGAGTTTTCCTGTACTAATGGCAGGAAATACCGCAAATACCAGGATGAAATAAAAATCCAGAGCCCCTCCAAATGCCACATGAAGTAGCAAGGTAAGGGCTTAGAATTCCTGGTATTTAGAAGTCAATGCTCCTCTATGTGTTTGGAAATTCAGGGGTTTATTACTGCCTCTTATTCCCAAATGCAGTTTGCTTATTTTTGCCTCCTTATCATGACAGCAGTGCTCTTAGAATTTTTTATTATATTTCAAACATAAGCAACAGGGATGATCACATCAGGAAAAGAAGATGACACTGTTCTGGCAGTGCCCCTGCTCTACAAAAGAGAGAGAAAAAAAATCCCTTTCTTTCTGCTAGAGGTGAACCATGCTGGGATACTTGGCTCCATCTCCCCGCATTTCTCTCCCAGGGCTAGAACTGAAACATGATGAGAAATTTTACTCTGCTGTCAGCTGGCCTGAGGACAAGGACAGATCTCTCTGAGGAAAGGCAGCTCCCAAGGGGCTCACAACTAAGAAGTATTTCAGCTGCCCTGCTGTAAAAGCCTAGCTCTCACCATAGCCATGGCCTCAGCTATTGGACGTGCAGCTGGAGCACAGTCCCGGCTCGCTGCACGGACAAGGGAGGGCCGGAGCGAGGACGGGTGGTTGGTTGGACGGACAGGCGGCCCCTTTCATTCCTCCCGCATGAGCCACCAGCCATGTATTACTGACTATTTGTATAGCTGTATGTCCTAGGAGCCGGAGCCTGAACCGGGGTGTAGGCACCAAAAGCATAAATGTCATCAGGCTGAACAAAACCTCCATCTCGCAGGTGAATCTTAGGATTTACCGGAGCAAGTTTCCACATTTTATATTACTTCAAGATTCATCACCTGATCTAAATTATACTATCACCAGTCTAAATTATTCTGTGATCACCTCTCACTCAAGGCATCCTGGGGCCAAGTATCACGGGACTCTGACAGACTATACCGGCAACGTGACAACATACCAGCAGCGTGTCCGTGCCCACCCTGTTCTTCCGTGGTTCCCTCCAGGCTCCCTAGTCACACTGCCAGGCTGCTGGGCTAACCTGATACCGCCATTGCTTCATTCCAAGCAGTCACTAAAACATCTCTTTGCAAGGGATTTCCAAAGTATATTTGACCTGAGGTGTTCTCCAGTCCTTCCACCCCTACTGGGACACTCTTTGGGACACCCGATACCCAGTTGTCTCAGGAATGCCTTACGGAGAGTAGGCAAGTGAGTCAGCTTGGGGGGCTTCTTTGAATAAATCAGCTCTTGGAGGGGATGAAAGAAAAACATTACAGGTTTTGGTCCTTTTCATTCAAAACACCTTATCTAGCAGTAGAGGGAGCGAGCAGGGCAGATTCACCCTTGAACAAGATCATCTCTTGCTAGCTCTCCTTACAGCATTCCCAGCTTCTGCCCTTCACTGGATACAGAGCATGAATGTGGGAATGAATCACTGCTGATCTTGGCAAAATACCAATCCCCCTCCCTTTGCTCCAGCTTGGAATGATCCCAATTTTCCAAATGGTTTCAGTGAATCCAGGATTTAAGTTCAGCTATTAAAAAGTAGGGAGAATCCATAAATCACAGGATTTATATCAGAGAGCTCTTTGACACATTTAAAACAATTACTGGGAAATATATGATCTTCCTAAAAATAACTATTTAGGTGAACACCGGGGAAAAGCTACTGTAAAAACATAATGCGTGGACAGTCTCATCTCCATTCCCCACCCCCAAAGGCAGGCATGGAAGACCAAATACTTTACTCTCTTTTGCTGCTTGCAGTTGTATTAGAATTGATAATATGCTGAAACGGCACATGCTTCTGATCATGTTAGAGCAGTATAAAAATTATGCAGTAATCAAACGTATACCTGGTTTCAAGCCCAGCAGGGTGGCAATCTCCAGTCCACAGGAGGTCATTTTTTCAGCCATCATAATGTAATCACAAGCCATTTTGCGAGCACACTTTTACACCAGGCTTATATCAATGGTGACATTGGCACTCACACAGACATGGGAGTACTAGGAACAGGTAGGAAGAGCTAATCTAGAAATGGGTTAAAGAAGGCAAATACATCCACCTTGAGTCCACACCCTGCCAGAAATTTTTACCAGCAAAAATTTTCCAGCTTCCAACTGACAATGCTGCTCTGTCATGGGAATATACAGTTTTCAGCTTTTGCTGATGTTGTTTCTGGGTTTCCGCTACTGCTCTTGGTATGTGACTAGAGCATGACAGTTTGTGTAGCTTACAGATGCGGTTCCCATAACAGCAGAAATGGGGTTTGCCACCTCCATCACACAAAATATACCTTCTACTGGTTAAATACAACCTGTACTGATTAAGCTTCAGAGGAGAGAAACTGGTTAAATACTGGCTTTAAACGGGTATATCAGAAATGCCCTACTGAATAGGTCAGAACACGCCTACCATCTGACCCGAATTAGGACAGAAGATCAGGAAACCACGCACCAAAAGTACATTAGCTCCAGGTCACAGGAAGCACCTGTGCTGCTGTGGCACCAGATATCTACTGAATAAAACATCTACAATGGCAACAGAAACACATACCCTCTCTGACCCTGCCAGCGCTTTGCCATGAGACAAAACCAACACTTGACTTCCGCAGCTGAGGCAATTTCTGTCATTAAGCCCAATAATCCTGCAACTCGGGCACGAATGCTCTGAAAACTAACCCTTGGTGGCGTATGATGTCTGGGGAACATACTGAGAGATTCCACACTGCCCTGCGGCTCTGGCTCTGCCGCGTGGATCCTCCAGTTTGCAAACCCAGGCTGTAAGAATTACGCTGCCTTGTAGATGTCGAGGCCACTGAGATGCTCCGGCCTGCAAGTGAGGCTCTCCACAGTGGTTAGAGCAGTCCGAAACAGGAAGAGGGAGCTTCTCCACTGTCCCCTGCAGAAACCCAAAGACAAGGACATTTCTGAGTTTTGTCCCCTCACCTTCCCAATCTCTTGGCTTTGCTCTCAGTCCCGGATCTCCTCACGGGCTTCTGTTGCTAGTTCCACCACCCCTTCCCCCAAGAAGGGAGCATTTCACATGAGCTTGCAGTTCTGGAATCCAGCAATTCGCACTTCTGAGCCTCCTGCATTGCACCTTCCCAATGCTACAATTCACACTTGCTCTACAGTCCTGTTAGCAAGAAGCTACCAGGGAAAACAAGCACAGATTTACTTGGTGGGGGGAGGCATCCAGCTCCAAATAAACACAAACTTGGGAAGTGGGACTTACTGCATGGAACACTGAAAACCTTTGGTTTTGGCTACTTGCGCATCTGACTTTTGACTATACTCTGCACAGGATTAGCGTTATTGCTACAACCCACTTAGGAAATGTCTGAAAAAGATTCAGCCACTGCAGCATGATGAGGGAAGATGTCTTGATTTAAGAACACAGGCATTACTAGAAAGGGGAAAAAAAATAAAAGGGTCCCTTACTGTTCTGACATATCAAAAGGAGACTAATGAACCACAAGTTCATAGAATGACCCTGCTCTTCATTTCAGAGCTAGGCTGCCCTTTTGTGTTAAGGACACTGAATAACAAGAGCAAGAACAAATAGAAAGAACCCTTTCCCCCTGCCCAAAGTAAATTTTGAAATGAAATCATTTAAAAAATACACCCTTCTGCCCTACTTTAAGGTCCACATAGGAACAGATGAAAAGTTTTGTTCCATTGGCAAAACTGAATCAAGGTTTTTGATCCTCAAAGATCTCTTAATCGCTTTGCACATGAGTTCTTTTCATTATTTCAAACATACTTGAAGACGACTCCCGCCACACTACTTTTTTTTTTTTTTTTTTTTTTAAACTTTTCTGTGTTTGGGCCATTTCCCAGCCGACTGTGGCAGTATTGCAGGCAGCTGTTGGTTCTTTGCTCACTGCAAGTTTCAAGACATATACATGTTGATCTGCATTAGTAAAGTCCAGGAAAGCACGGTCCTCCAGTATCTTGTTTCCAATTTTGGTAACTCACGACATACGTGCTTCTAGTGCTTAAGAAGGGTTTCAAGGAAGACTACGTGCTTCTGGAAAAAAAAAAAAAAAAAAAAAGTAGTAAAGTAGTTGTTGCTGGACTTGTTGTTTTCTAAAAGCCTGACTCAGAATTGGGATCTCAGTCACATCAGACAATTTAAATTAAGGTTTCTCCAAAACTTCAAGGCTCTACAATTCCAATAATAAGTCAAACCTACAGCAAAACACCCATTCTTAAAACTCTGATAGAATTTGCAATAACTTCGGCCTTTTTAGCATCCCAGTGAGTGAGATGAGCTGAGGAGAGTGCTCAACTGGACTCAGACATGGAGGTTTTCAATAAATACGCACAGCATTCTTATGTTTTTGATTAAATTCTTGCTCCTGGCTTTTGGCTCTCTGACCAACTGAAAGGGTAGAGACACTTCTTGAAACAAAGACCATCCTTTTGTTCTTTGTCTGTGCAAGACTTAGCAACAAGCGGGCTCCCAAAAATTATAATACAAATTATAGGCAGGAAAGATGGGAGGTGGAGTCAGAGGGCTCACAAGCCATTAAGGGGGTTGGATAACATCAAAAACAAACTCCACCTGCAAAGCTGCATGTAGGCAGCAGAGCAGAGCAACAGTTTAATGCGTTCAGAGCCTGAGGCACTGTTTAGCTAGTGGGTGGATGCTTTTTGAGCCAGCTTCATCTACCCAAATGGTGTCAAAGCCATTGTAAACTGCCTTGATAAATTCTGGTCACAAAGCAATCCAGAGCTGGAGGCCTGCAGGAGAAGGCTTCCGGCTGTACGAACACAGCACAGGCGGACTCTTTGCTGCGGTACAAGGTGCAGAGAACAACCGTACGCTGCTGCGCAGACAGGCTACCTTTCCCATTCACTCCAGCCTACACCACCGGCCTGAGACCCTCTGGCAGACCGAGGGACACTGTCTCTCCTTCACGTCTCCTTGTCATTAACAAGAGGAAAGACAGTCTTTCTGCTGGGTGTCAAAAGAGCTGGCTTGAACTTCTGCCCCCCTGCATGCAACCAAATCAAATAATTCAGCCGCTGTGAGCCCCTTTTTCCTTGCCTTCCCTCTTTTCCCGGTGTCTATTCCCCAAGGGCAGGGAAAGCCTCTGACCATAAGTTTATACAGTACCTAGCACAACAGCATTTGTGCTGATATTTGGGTTTCCAGATGCAGCCACAGTAGAACAACATTTAGATCATGGGCGTTTATTCCACCGAAGCAGATGAGTCAGACGAAATGGAGCCGAGACCACAGCAGCCATCGCTGCCTCGCAAGGCACGTCGCCGGCGCCGAACGGAGACAACAAGACGCGTCCCCGTCTGCCACTGCCCTCGCGCCTGCAGCCTCGCGGGAAGGAGCGGAGGCCCCAACGCCGAGCCCGTGCCGACCTCGCGGAGGCTGCACACGTCCGCACAGCAAACAGAGTAGACCTGGACGGATTAGCCTTCTCCTCGTTAATTATCAGGTGCAGACCACTGCTCACCGCGACAAGCACGTTTTCCAAAGCCTGACAAGCTGGGAATAAAGGGAACCCGGGGATTCGAGACACCTCCTAACTAGCTCTCCGCAGCGGCAACGCCAGACACGGGTTGACAGCTAGCGTGCGGCGGGAGAGCATTGCTCATAAGAGCTTCCCTAAGGATGGAGCTTCCTCGCCCACGCAGGCGCAGGGGTTGCTCCCTGTAGGTGGTTGCCATTCTGCAACACCTTCCCGCAGCTCAGTCCTGTATCTGACACACGCCACAGCCGCGTTCGGCACTTTGTGCGGATTTCTTTTGTACCTACCGGTGTCTTGCTGCTTGCAGAGTAATTACCAGCTCTGCCCTTCCCAGCACACGTTGTAACATTAAACCTTATTTTACTTGGCAGCTAGAGCTCACTTTTCAGGCAGCTGTGAGAAAAAGACCCCTTGGCTGATGCAAATAAACATAGTTTTATTTTTAATTTGTGAATTAAAACAAACAGCTTGTGTTCCAGGCTGCGTAGTACACATCCATCTCAATAAAACCCCACACAGAGCAAAGGAGACCTTCTGGCCTCTCTGATGCTCTGTGGGATGCCTGGTTTTACTCTTAATATTGCACATTGATAAGGATGGAAAACTTCAGAAGCTTCTGACTCCTTTTTGCTTACCCCCCCCGGGAAATGCGAGGCCAGCTGCACAGACTACTGTTTCTGCTGAAATAAAACAGTCTAGCAGGAGGTGGGAATTAAACCTAGAGTCTAGGTTTAACCTACAGAGAACTGAAACTAAACCTACGCACTAGATCTGACTAATCTTGTCCACGGTCTTGTCCCTCACGGTGACTTAGAGCAGATGTTTCAGAGGGTCGCTTTGTGAAGACCACCTTTGGGAGCTAAGTCACAGCAGCTGCAATCAGCTCTTGCCCCAAGAATAGAGTCTGAACACCCAAGGAATTTTTATCCTAGCTAGCCTAACTGCTGATGGCAGTGGCCTTATTCCTAACAAACTCAAGTCACTGAAGCCCAGCACCGAAATCCAAGTTTGTGATGACCTCATCTAGCAGGGGTTACAGGAAACACACAAGCAGAGACAGAGACTGATGAGGTGCCTGCAAGCCTGGCGTCACAGGGCTGCCGCTCCGCTCGCAGCTACAACAGCAGGAGCAGCAGCGGCAGACGGAGCAGGGTTGTTCAAACAGTAGAGCCGGTCCTTCCTCAGACATACGGCTCTAGCAGCAGATGAAAACAACTAGTGAGGAGGTTTGAGGACAGCAGTCCTGGAACGCAGGGAACACATGTGAAAAACAAATGCAAGGCTGAGAGTGGCTCTTGTATCTTGTTGTTCCTGGCATGGCAGTATGTTGGATATACAGGTTCTTTTTCAAGTAGAACCAAGCTTGAAATTTTCACTCATCAGGCATTTCATTTAAACTACATCCTGAAGACAGAGAAGACAGCCAAGAGGCTGGGTCCTACACTCTCTATGTGCCGCAGTTCTCCGCCACAAAATAAACCCCAAAAGGTGAAGATGCACTGAGTATGTACAAAACTGCCAACCTAGATGCGCCCGCACACGCTGCTCTACTACAGAAAGATGCCAAGAGCAGAGCTTTTTTAGCTAGGAAGGCAGGCAGGCAATGAGAGAACTCCAAATTGTGAGATTAGGTTCCCTTAGCACATAGACTATGCGGTGTATATAAATGATATAGAATAGCGAAAGGCACAGGACTTGGACTCAAGAGCACTTGGTTCAGTTTATGTCCTTCCCCTAGGCTTTATGTAAAGGTTTAGGAAACACGGTGTGTATCCCTTCCTTTGGGTAGGGTTTTACATTTATAAAAGAAATATTATAACTCTTCACCTGTTTTCTCTGGTTCGGTCCACTTGAATCCGTGTCTGTATCAATGGAGCAGTTCAGAGCACTCGTTTCTCTAAGCTAAATACTGCCAGCAGCAGCACTGCAGAACGGTGAGGGGTTATGATTCTGACAATTGCTCTTTGATATCACACTGGATTACTGTGACTGGGGGAAAGAAGAGAAAAACCACATTGCAAATTCACAAGCTCAGGATATTGTTGTGTTCTGAAGCTGACCACCGCAATAGGGTGGATTAGAAAGCTTTGGTGTGAAGTATGGGGATCTGAGGCAAGAGTTTTCATTAGTCCCTCCTGTGGATGCTCTAACATAGCAGGACATAGTTTCCAGTACTGCTGCCCACCAGCTTTTCCCAGCTCAGCCTGTTGCTTGTGGGAGATTTGTGCAAGAAGCCAGTCTGCTATTCTAATGCAACTCAAAGCCAACTCCTTCAGTGGACAAAATACAGCCAGAGCAAATTTCGTATCTGCTTCCCCAAGGTCCAGTCTCTCAAACAAACAAACAAAAAAAAGTTTGTTTTTATAGAGCTGGGGTTAAAAAGCACGTCTTGGAAATGTACTGAGTGGAGCAATCCTCCAGCACCACCCAAAACTAGCCAGCAAACGAAAGCTCGCCAAGGCTGTTAATTTGGCAGCTGGGGGGAAATGAAACCTATTGCTACCATCTGCCTGAAGGAAACAGAGGCAAAGAAAAACCCTGCTGTGGGAGTAGAAGGAGAGGTTCAGAACAGCAAAGACAACAAAAACCAAACAAGGCACTTGTTAAACTCCCTCCCTCCTTTTTTCTCCACCACTAAACGCTGCAGGACAATGATCAATCTATTCAATAGAAGCTTAAAACAAAACTCCCAGGAGTTGTGCAGGTCTCTGTTTTCTTACGGATTCTGGCTCATTAGGGCCCTCCTCCCTGGTAAATCTTTAAGACAACACAAATAGTTTGCATGCTCCAAGCCCCACAGATGGTTTGGATCCGAAAGTCCTTGTGCAAACTGCAGTGGTCATGAAACCCATCCTTTCAGCTAAAATTTGGGATGCATCACTTTGCTACTGCTGTTTGTACTGCTCAGTTTGTGAACCAGAATAAACAAGCCAGCTTTCAAAAAAGAAAGGCAGTTTGAAAGGTGCTTGATCTAGTGTGAGCCCTTTATTCAGGTAATGTTACCCCAAGGGCAACAGTGGCTATAGCGTGTGCTGTTTGAAGAAAGTATCTCTCTCAGCAATATTCCTGCCATGGTGGGGGTTAATCTTCAATCAGCTCTATCTGTGGAGCCGGCCACCACAGCTGCACCAAGATCTCAGGCCGGAAAGCTGGCGAGAATACCTTGGTAGTGCACCAGGAGGCTCTGGGAATTTCATTACATTTTCCATTCACCCAGCGTGTCTCCGGAAGGCCATCTAGGGAAGAGAACAGAACGAGCATGTTGCTGCCCAACCCTCTGGAGTTTCTCCTTTCACACCCACTGCCAAAGCACAAACACCCTTACCCTAGGCCAGATCTTTACACCAGCAAAAAGCAAAATCCAGTAATATCAGCTACAAACTCTTGCCGTAACCTCTACTGACCAGACAAGAGGGGACAAGCCCCTCTTCCCAACTCCAGCAGAGCTGAACACTGATTCTCTCTTGCCTCGAACTTAAGTTACAAGAAAAAAAAAAACATTCCAGTGCTGTCCACGGAGCAGCACGGCTGGCATCCTCCCTTGGAGACTGGGCAGCCACTCTGGTACATGTCGAGGCTTGTTGCTGCAGCCTGGAGGAGCTATTCCTGGACCGGCTTTCTCAGCTGACCCTTGCAATGGTGCCGTGGCAGTCCAGCCTGCGCATCAGACTCCTTGCTGGAGCCCTGCAAGAAGCTGCAATTAGCAGAGCTGGCAGGGGTGAGGGGTAAGGAATTTATCAGCTCTGCGGGTAATTTCAGAGAGGGCACATGCAAATGCAACTCAGCTGGATTCACTCATCTCCTCATCAGAGCAGATGTGAGGATATCCGGTGACCTTGCTGAAAACAGACTCACCTGGAGAGATGCGGAGGTTTGTACCAAAACCCAGAGTTCTTCCGAAGAGCACTTTTCACTTGGTGACTGCAAAATTCTCCTTGCAAGCAAAAAAATCCTTCTGCAAATAACAGACCACCACCAGGCGCACAGAAAAAGTCATCTCTGTGCTGAGGGGGTACACTGAGCATTTCAGTAGGTGCCCCAAACAGAAGGGAAAGGTGCAGGGCTCGGGAATCGCAACTCCAAGGTCTGATAGGGACCATTGCCTCCTTACAGCAGGATATTTATCACCTTTTCAGTATGTTCACATGACCTGTGGGAGTAAAGGGCAACCAGACAGACATCCAGCCCCAGGCATCTGAACACCACTTTGCACACTAAGGAGGGGATCAGGGTTTGGTGCCATGCTGTACCCTGCTTTATGCCATGCTCCAGGAGAGAAGTGACACCGAACCCCAGGAGTTCCCAGTGCGTGAGCAGTCACAGTAGTATGTGCTGAGAGCAGGGATAGCTGTGGTGTAAGCAAAGCTCTCTCTGCAGCACTGTCTTAAATCCAACTTAAAATTGAGCTTCTGTTTCAAGTCAGATTTTCCCCTGATGTGCCTCATCCTGCCCAGAGACTAAAATAGAGAAAGTGAGAAAACAGACCTTTATTACCAACTGCAGTCCCCACTGCCCAGCAACCAGCTCTGCACTCCATGTTAGCCTTGCATTAAGAGAAAATAATAAAACCCAACAAGCCACATTACCCACAAAATAAAATATAGACAGCACAAGCTTTTATGTAGCTCAGGCAGCAATCACCACGTGTCTGCAAGCTGAGCAGCGGAGAGCTGCACTCCTCGTCCTGCAGACACTTGCCAGCCTCTGCTGCTGCTCCGACTGAACGTGCTGCAGTGGTGCCGAGGCAGGAGGTGGGCAGGCTGCAGTCCAGACAGCGTCATTAGGTAAAGCTGGGGCTGCAGGCTCTGGTCTCCTGTCGGCACCGCTGAACAGGGTGATCCCTTTGCAGGATTCCTGGGTTCTTCCATTTGTGAATGGTTTCTTCTACTGGAAAAGAAAACAAGAGGTAGTAGATACAGTGATAACTGTAACAAAACAGTTAAATCAGGGTTAATCTGCCAGCCTGCGTGCAGATGTGGTAGGGAACACTAGAAGGACTGCAGCTTGCTACTGGCATTGCCTACCATAATTACCCCGACGCAAATCATGGTTACACCCTGCTCCGTAGACCGCTTTGAATTTCCATCAGCTCCAAACACATCCCAGGCAGATACGGGGCCTGCTTCTATCCCTGCTGATGTCTATAGCAAGACTTCAAGGGTCCAAAGTCCACACAGGACTGCTTACGTGAACTTGGTATTTAACAAACGATTTGGATGAGCCAAGGTAAATAGGCAAGGCAGACACCATGGAACGCAAAGGAGCTGTTTTAGCTGAAATCATGAGGAGCACGTTAGCCCTGAGGGAGAAGCAGGAGGAAAGAAATCTCTAGACTTTATAAAAAGACCTGGTCTCTATAAGGAGATACGAGCATCTCCCCAGTCAACCAGAGATACCCACCCACATTCCTCCCACCCACCGTGGCTTTCAGCAAGGCAGGGCAAAAGCATCTTTAAGCGTCTCTCATCCCTTCTTGCTCCCTGCTTCCCTCTGGCCTGCGACAGCCCGGGGACCACGCACATCCCCAGGGCAGCACTGCAGACCCCCACCGCACAGAGCAGCCCCAGCGGCCCTGCACACGCTTGCACGGCTGCAGCGGAGAAACGCTGCTGCCCGCAGCTGCCCGGGGGAGCAGCATTGCCCCTCGCCAGACGTGTGCCAGGGACAGAGCAGCACCCACCGCTGGGCAGTCCCTGGGACACCGGAGCCCGAGCGCCTGCGCTCTGAGGCGCCTGCTCAACCTCTGGCGTATAACCCCGCGACACGATCTCCCTCGTTTCCACGCGGGGCATCCCCTTGCTGCCTCCTACGCTGCCCAGCGTGGGCACAAGCTTATCCCGCTGGCTGCAGGCTGTTAGTCGGCCAAGCGGACTCCTCCAGCATGAAATTTATATGTAGCTTCCGGGATGCTAAGAGGGTATTGCCACCCGGCCTGCCTGAGCTAGGTGGGATTTGGGGGAAGAATGCCTTCCGCAGCTGCAGCAACGAGAGGCTACAGTCCAGTCCGGCGTTAACACCCCCACTCCCCCAAAACAGGCAGTGAGAATCCGGTTAGGATCTTCCCACAAACAGGCCAACCTCGTGGAAGAGGGGTAGGCAGCGGGGAGGCACGCGAGCACGAGCTCTCGCCCCGCCACAAAGAGCTTCTGTCTCCCCACACGCTGCATCGGAGGGAGGGCGGCGGGGGAGAGAAAAGGAGCAGTCTCCGGCCACGTGGCAGGTCAAACCACCGCCCAGCTTGCTGGCATCCGCTAAAGTTTAGCTCTGCTCCAAGCCAGCAGTGAATCATCCCTGGCAGGTAAGAGTGATGTTAATTTATGATATGCCAAGTGCGAGCAGATCTTTTGGTGGCAGTCCAGCGGTTTTAGTCTTATTAACACGCGGCGCTGGCTCAGGTTACAGCCGCGCGCGTTCAATGCCGGCAAGTGGCATTTGAAACAATGACAAGCTTTGGAACAATCACTTGCGGCGCGGGGCCGGGGCCGCCGCGCCGCCGGGCGGCACAAGGAAGGCCGGGAAGCTAATAACCCGTTTGGCTCGGAGAGCAACAGGTGGCCGCCCGGGTTGCCGCAGGAGCTTTAAACTGTCTGAAGGACACAGTCAGGGATCATTTTAACCCATTAAGCTGCTTAAGCCTTCCCTTACACTGATTTGAACTTCAAGAGAGTATTAAATCTTAAAGAGCTTAGCCATCCGTCTTCGGGAAAGCTCTCTGCTGCACATCAGCCCTCCCCGTGCCGCACCATGGAAGTGCACAGCCCTCCTCTAAAAGCCGACAGACGCGAACGCAAGACCCCTCTGGCAGCTGAACCCGGTCCACACGGCCGAAAAGCAGTAAGCTTCACATGATCACATTGCGCAAGGGCAGCAAGTCCTACGGGGAGACAGGCAACGGGAGCGTGCGCTCCGAGGGGGAACACAGCGCCGTCCCCACCGCGCGGCTCGACAGGCCGAGGACACCGTGCTCCTCAGAGACGGAGCAGGGGGATAGGTCAGAGAGGAAAACATCTACTCATCAGTTCCTCCCTTGCCAGCCGCACCAGGGAGAGAAGAAAACACGTTGCTGAGACCTTGAGGCTGCCTTGGATTGTGTCTAGGGAACACAAGCCACATCCAGGGAAGAGGTCTGCAGGTGGAAAATGACTTCCGAATGCAGCTTCTTACCTTGACACTTGGGCAGAGCAAAGGCAGTCCAAAGCACTCCAACCGCTTCTGCTTTCATCAGAAAATGTGACCATTGAGATATAAAAGACATGTTTTGCTGCAGAAAACATTAATATTCCATCCAAGCCATGTATCAAAGCTGTATTTCTGAATTTGGAACATTAATTCAAAATGAAACTTTTGAAGTATCAAATGACAGACGTTTCAGAGTAAAACAGTAAAATATGATCTGACATGTAACCTTTTCCAAAGCTGTGTTTCCAAATCAAATGTTTTCAAAATTTTTAGATTCTTCTACTCAAAAAGTCTTACTCTTGCAAGTAACATTTTTATTTTCCAGCCAGATACTTCCCAAAGGAAAGAATTTTAAACAATAAACCAGGTCTCATTAAATGAATGTAAGGATTTGGCTACATGTGAGATCTGATCCAGAAGAGAGAAGGGTATATATTTATAGAAAAATAGCTGTCTCAGATTTAAACTCCAGGTGTGTGCATGTACTTATTCCCAAGTGAAATTAAAGGAATTAAGTTCATTCAGAACAAGGCACTTTCATTCTGGAATAAGAGCATCCACATATGAAATTAAATCAAGAATAGCTAAACCCATAGCTAAGGTCTCAGGCTACTGACTGTAAATGAAGCTGCATATATTCGTTCTCCCTCGTGCTGCTTCTTGCTGCGTGACACACCTGATCCCCTGGATAAATGTTCTCGAGTTAGCTAGTGAGTAAAGTACTAGTCCCTGCCTGCCTACGAACACCTCATGATAACACTTCAATGAGATGGACTGGAATCAGTACTCCCGATCTTCGCAGCTTGGGGCCACGGCTGGGCAGGGAGGTTACGCAGCACGCCGCACTGCAAGGGAGGGAGCGGCACCGCAGCAGGACTGGCCTGGAAAGAAATTCCTGCCTAATAGGTATTAGTTCCTACACCATTTAAGCTTCCTCGAGGAAGGAAGAAAAAGGAGATATTTAGGAAGGATTTTTGATCCAAAACCCAAACTTCTCCCAAGTATCCTTATAGGAATCGGACAAAGAGAACAGAAAAACTTTGAGCCCCCAGGTTTGACAGTGGAAGGCAGGATTAGATACTGCTAAATCTAAAAATCTGATACGAGCACTGATTTAATATAAATTAATCCATTAATTCATGTTAAATTAGATATCCCCTATTCATCTGCAGCTGGAACAGAATGCATATTTGTGATATAGATAATTTTACAGAAACGTGACTATGTGCTCTCACCTGATGAAACTTCTGTCACGGCATTCAGGTAACACACAAATCTGGCATTAGTGAACATGGGACCACAGCCAGAGTTTGTGTACCGACTGTAATGGAACAGCGTTCTTACTGAGGGCTGAGAAAGAAGAGGAGGACTGTTGTTTTAGACTACACAGGAGGAAAAACAAAAGCAGGTGTTAACAAACTGTAAGGGTAATAAGCACATCAGCAGAAGTATGAAATCAACTCTTAATTCTTAATCCTGCAAAGATGTAAGATACAAACTAACTCCCTATTGTGGCAGTTACTGCATTCTTATAGAAAAATAAAGATACAGAACAGTAAGGTGAATATATGGAAAAATTAGTCCTGCTTATTTGTAGTCTCAACAGAAAAATCACAGAAAATCTAATTTTATCTGATCACAGAGAAGAGATATGGGGTTCTCCACTGCCTAGACTACTCACTGTTTTTCATCCTACTTTCAAAGGAGCACTTACCTAGAATTCATACGGGAGACCTTGCCAGCCCTCTTTGAAGCTAGGCTTTCTGAAGAAAATTAAGCTGTTTTTCCTGGTAATTCTTCTCTTCATTTATCGTCTACATTGATTTGGCTTTTTGCAAAATGAAATTAGAGAGGCAGCAGAGTTAGGACAAAAGCAAAGGCAGCCAAATTCAAGTCCATGCTCAGACTGTCTCAAAACTTCAGTGCCAGCAAAGCAATCACAGTTATCAGAAACTGACCCAAGAATATTCAGCTTGATTCTTCTAATTACTTTAACAATAAAAATCAATGGTTAGAACTTTAAAGCATAAAGAAAACATACTAAGATTAATATAATAGTTACAAGGGCAGAGTTACAGGAGCCAGAGAGTCAATCAACAGAAGCAGAACGGGGTATGTTTGCTACCACCATTAGTTAATACTTGCCCCCAGAAAAAACAGTGGTTATATTTTTAAACATATTTTTCATAAGATCCATGCAATGGCCGCAGTATCTTCAGATCATTTCTCAAATTTATCAAGATTATGTTGAATTCTAATCTTGTTCAGGCAATGTAATTGCAGTTGCACCTGGCTTAGTGTCACCTGTAAATTTAATAAATAAATGCACTTAATGCCTTGACTAATGTTGTAAACGAAAAAGCTCAGAAGCTCCAGAATCAGGGCAGATTCCCATTGAGCTCCACCAGCTCGATCCTTCCAGTTGGAAGAAAGCAACTGAAGGTTAGTTTCCAGCCAGCTCTACACATCCCTCCCAGTTTCATCTGGGCTACTTTACATTACTGAACTGACAGTTTTTGATTACTGAACCAAAAAACATCACAGAAGAATTCAAAGCCACAAATATATCCCTTGGATCATGCTTTCCAACAACTACCTGCTCCCAGAATTGTGGAAAGGACAGTCGCCAGGGATTCGGAACACCAAGCAGCGCAGGGCTAGGTATGAATACAGCAGAAGGGGGCAAACAGAAATAACTTCTTCCTAAACATCCTGTAGACAACACTTAGTGCCAGAGATGCACCTTTTTGTTACTTCGGTGGTGGTAAGACTAGCAGATTTTCCAGGCTTTATGTGAAAAAGATTGTGCTGTCGTTGTTCCTCATTCTTACACAAAATATTTAGCCTTCCAGCGGACCTTAAGTGCACCACAATGGAATTTAACAAAGCATTTTTGCTTTCTTACTAAAATAGCTTCATTTGCTGTTACAGAAGTGAATTTATAGAAAATTCATAGTACTAGATCAATACTAACTGCATATTGCATTTTATGTTACAAGAAAGCTTTCTCAACTGATCTGAAAATATATTAAACAAGGTAGTAACTTCACAAGGTTCACAGAAAATGACAACAGAACTTTCAAGGCACTGACCCGCATGCAGTGGCCATAGTCACAGTTAGAAACAGAAGAGCCATCCACGACTGACAGGTTTCTTTGACAGAAAGAGCCAGTCAACATTTACATTCCTCATGAATGTACAAAGTATCATCAGGACACCTGAGAAAGCAGACCTTGATTGACACCTGAGACGCATCATCAGAAAGCCAAATCACTCCACCATCTCCAACAACAAAACTGCTTCCATTCTCGAGATTCAAGATCTCTCACAAATGCATCAAGGTGCTTTGCCTGGGAGTGGGAGACATCTGAAGAGCATAATGGGTGTTGAAAATGCACGCTAGGAGGGTCTTTTTTAATTAAAACACAAAAAAATAAAGACAGTACCTATTCAATTGATCAACTCTTGCTCTCTTATTCATCAAGTAGCAGACATAAATCTGATAGTTATAAACAGCCACTCCTAAAGAGACCCCTGAGCTGCTTCTGTGGAACATGGGCAGGACTCCTCAGTGCGGAAGAGAAAAGGCTCTACGGTAACATTACGTGAACACTGAAGCTGGAGGATACAGACACTATGGTTCACTTTGGCTCTAAAGCTCCCAGACTGATGTCATCACACAGAACAGCCCTAAATCTTGGCTTAGAAGTCACAAAACAGCCAGTGCCTTTCTAAGTGAGATCCTCAGCTCTTCTCATTTCCTGCACACAATAGCATTATTCAGCCACTGAAGTTTCCACTTAACTTGTATTTATGCCAACTACTTTTAATTGCAAAGGAAAAGGATGTTAAATTCTCCCATTTGTTTTTAATTCATAAGGGACATACCAGTGCTTGGTAAGAGTTATAGGTTAAGGGTTGTTCTCCCCCGCTAGTCTGCATCATCCTCCTGCCATCACACAAATTGAGGAGCTCACTACAATGCAAGGGTGTAGGAAAATGCATGTTATCATTTTTAAAACACTACAGAGACAAATCACTGTAAACTTACTAGCAAAAAAGGATGAGGGAAGTCTGAATGGTCTCTAATCCGTTCAAGACATCACTGTAACTGATGTTCAGAGTCACCTTGACCAATGCTGGTCTCATTTAAGGATAGGCTAGTACTCTCCTAATACATGTACAATAATTCAGAGAATTTTAAACTTTAACAGCTCATCAGAAGAGATACAGAGTAGGAGACTTGACTGAAGCAAAACTCTGCACAGCAAGGACTAAAGTAACTGTAAAGATTGATGCTTAATTTCTGCTTATTCTTGGCAATCTTGTCCCAGTGATATCTGTTAGATGGGCAAAAAGGCTGCTGAATGCTGCCTGTGGAACAACATATGAACCACAGCCACATCTACAGACTATTAGGGTGGCCCATAACACAGCCCTATTGAAAATTATTTTTCTTTTGATCAATCCATAGAAAGATCTGAAGTAATGTTTCCATAGGGGTTTTGTTCATATTATGCAGTATCTGGCAAACTACATTATCTGTTTGAGACAAAGCGATTAAGCAAATTGAAGCTGTGTTTTGGACTTAGTTAAAGTATTTTGAAAAGTTTCCCTCCTCCCCCCTCCCTGCCTCTCAGCATTGGGATAGGAGACTTGTTAGATAATTACTATGCAAATGACCCGGAATAAAAATTATACCCTACATGCTAACATAGTTTAATAGCCCCAGGTGCAGAAGTTTAGTCGACTTCAATGGACTGTAACTCTATCCAAAAATATAGTTTATTAACAAACACGTACAATAAATTGCACTACTAACTTTAAATAAAACATCTAGCAGGCTCACTTTCACACTAGTTGACATTTGGTTAATACAGAGCTAAAAGCAATACATATATGCTTTCAACAGACACAGACTGAACTCAATTGTAATCCAAGCTCAAGTTGTAATCCAAAGAAGGACACATGTAGCAAAAACAATAGAGACTTCACACGAACCTTGCCATTTCTTTCCACCAGACCTTTGGTCTCTTACAAAATAGGTCTGTAATACAAAAAGTAATAAAAATTCTGGATTCAATTTACTCAGCCTCTTCCATCACAGATTAACATTTTGCAATAATGTGAGTAGCATTAAGAGGGAGGTAAGAGGCAAAGACAATTACATCTTGGAATTACATAAGTTCAGCTGCAGACAGAAAGGTTGCCTAACAACAGGCATGGAGTTCAGTCTCATTGTCCCAACTTTTGCAAGAAACACCATGACGGTAAAACACATTCTTCTCTCTCATCAATTAAGACTTGATCCAGCTTCCACTGATATCGAGGCAAAGGTTCTTCCGTTATCAGTGGTACTCTGATGGGGCCTCCGTGGCCTTCACAAACCAAAAAAAAAGGTCACCTTCTCCAGTGAAAGTTTTGTCACTCTCCAATCTTCAACTTGGCTGTAGTGTCAGTAAAACCTGACAAACTGTTACCACACGGGGGATTACAACAGTCTTGTCCTCCCTTCTTGCCAGAAAAAGGGATTCAGCAGAATTTGATATAAAAGAATTGCAGCCAACTTGGCAATAAACAGCTCCGCTCTGCTCAGTGTAAGATCTTGACCTCATCACAATGAAGTAAATAGGAGGTTTGTAATGAACTTCAATAAAAGCCCAATAGAAATATCAGGCCAAAACAGAGAAATACTCACTTCTTGATATTAGAGCTTGTTTTTTTGCTAAGGAAGGACATTTGTATTTCTGATGCTCTATGGTGGGAGTAGCAGGAAGGTTCCAAAGCACAATATTCCAAACGTAACAACATCCAGTATAAAACTGCTCAAGTAGAATTTTTAAACAAAGCTAGAGATTCTTCCATTTCCTTCATGGTAAAACAAAAAGTTATCTCTGTAAGCACAACCCAGTATGGTCTCAGTATTATTAGCGAGATGCCTGTTATCACAACAAATAAAAATTACGCCTGTGCTCCCTAATTGCATTAGGAGTTAATCTTAGAAAAATTTTATAGGAATATCAATGGGTTAAAAACGTTTATAACCTGTCTTTCTTCTGCACCCATCCTCTTATAATTTCTAGTAAAAATCAGAAACTTCCCCCACTCCCACCCTAAGCAAAGAGTTAAGATCTATTTTTATGATACAAAAATCCTTAAAAATGGACTTTTTCTTATACTGCTGGCACCAGGTTCTGTGAAACTCAAGGAGAAACTGATCTCAAAATGAACAGACCTGACCAACAAGAGCAATCAAACTTACTTAGAAGTAAATGCATTAAAGAGAAGTCACAAAGTATGTGAACTTGCATTGAAAAAATTAATGACACACACTTCAATCAGCAACAAGCTCCCTCCCCTCTGTGCAACTTGCATAGCTGGCTCCTCATGTTAGCTAGTATGAAATACTGTTACAGTAGAACAACAACATTAGAAAAATTTGGACAAGTGAGAAGGGAGTTATTTTAATCTAGAACAATACCACCCAAAGATACAGATGAATACAAACAAACACTGTTTGTATCAGAGACATGAATTTAAGCTACATTTTCAGTCTGTATATTGGCTTTCCTCTTCCCTCTTAAAAAAAAAAAGGGTATGACATTTCATCTTCAGTTGCATGCTTAAGTCATTTATTCATTGAACATTCCATTCTTGATATATCATCTATCAAAATGTTAGTTAAGATTCATCCTGCTTATAGAACAAATCAGAATTTCTTCTGAACTGCACTTGCAGACAATAATAAAGACACTGATATGAAGCCAATAAAAAAATAATTAGATTGTGGGAAAAAAAAAGTCAAGCCCCACTCTTACTATTTGACTCTTAATAAAACAGAAGCCTACGCCTTTTAACTGACCAAAAGATTTAACACCAAAACACCATTGACAGATAGAATTCAGAAATAAACTTTGTTTTAAACAAAGTCTATGAGTTGCTAATGACAAAAAAAAACGTAAAATAAACTGCCAACAAAACATATGCTCCAAAGAATACAGAGGAAACCACAATAAAAATGATACTGAAAAGTCATGATCAGAATATTGCACCAATAATTAATACATGTAATACTACAATAGATTTTTATCAGAATATTTTGCAGGATTATTTTCAGTCCAACAATATTTTACTTAATGGAAGGACTAGTGTGTGGAATCAGGTGCAATTTTAAAATGGGTGTGTTTCATATTTCTTTTTTCTGTTCACCAATACACACCTTTTAAAATGCCAGGTCAATTCACAATAGCTCTATTCCAAAAGCTAAAAACACATGACATATGACTGTAAGACAAATTAAACCATTTTAATGACATCTGCATGTGCCATCCATTAAATTACTGGATTCTGTACTACACTTGCACATTTCTGATACAGGCATATATTGAACATGGGCAACTTATACCTCAAATGTGTAGTACTGCAGAAAAAGAAAACAGCTGAAGATTCATATTGCAGCTTCTACGGTAATCCCCACTTGGTAGGAAGGCCTGTTGGGGATACCAAAATTGAAACAAATTAGTGAAGTAACAGAGTAAGAAATCCAATAGCACAAAGTCTGCTTGGACATGGCTCTTTCCCCTATTGCAAATAGTTTTATTAAATGGGATTTATTTTAGAAAGTTTCACAATTCTTAAAAAGTAGATGATACTTGCATTCCTGAAGGATTAAGCTCTATATTTCTTAATGCTAATCCAACTCTCTGAAACCAACCCAGTAAAACCATCACAGCTTTTACAAGTAACACGCACAACCTAAAAATTCCACCCCCCAAAACTGCCTTTTTGGTATTCTTTTAAGCTCTTAAGATACCCTATGTATTGAAGAGATGCCAGGAAGCTTGCAGCAGGAACAAATGCTTCTTTGGCAAAAGGAAAACATTTTAATGCCTCCTCCCTTCAAAGTATGTGCACCTCACCACAACATATGCTAATATACTACCAAATAAGCCTCTTTATCTTGCCATTTTTATAACAAACTGTTTCATTCATATCTATTTCAGCATGTAACTAACTACTGCACAGAGTGGAACATTGTGTTAAATCAACACATGGTTTATACCTAAGAATAAATCATGAAGACATTGTATTAAAAATTTATATATTCCAAAACAAGCCAAGAGGGGCTGGTTTTATATAAGTTGTTTCAGTGTAAAATTAAAAATTGAAGTTATGCAGACATTTTGGGCCTTTTTTCCATCCTTTGTCCTTTATTTAAAATGAACATGATCAAACAAAAAAGGATTCCCATGAAGACGATGAGTGGAATTCTGTGCTAAATCCGCTATTAACATGCTAAAACAAATGTTACAGCCCTTTTGTGAAGATACCTATGTATGCATATATGCCTACACATGGATATACACATACTTTTCCCCCTTTTCCAGCTTTCTTTGAGGTTACGACACTCAACTGAACCTCTTTCGGAAATCAGCCAAATGCTGAACCAAGAAAAGGATGAAGAACAGCTCTTTGGCTCTTTGCAGGTCTACAGTCTGCGCTTACCAAAATAATAAATATAGATAAATATTTACCATCATATTACTATTTTTTTCAAGTGAAATTTGTATTTAAAGTCTTCTTCCTCCTGAAGAACTCAAAGAAACAAGAGGGAAAGTGTTTTCTAAATAGCCCAAGATTAAAATAGAGAAAACACATCCCCAAACATGCTGGAGCAAGACCAATTAGTGTAATGTTGGTATCAGCCTTCGTTACAGAAGCAGGTTCTTTAGTCTCCGCACACGTCCTCATTATTCCAAGGAAATCAGTGTGGCTTGTAATGGTATCAGAAAGACAGACCTGCTTTGAATACACAGATTTAAATACCAGTT
Source organism: Apteryx mantelli (assembly GCF_036417845.1). NCBI lineage: Eukaryota > Metazoa > Chordata > Aves > Apterygiformes > Apterygidae > Apteryx > Apteryx mantelli. The sequence goes on from NC_089992.1 coordinate 4,906,606, forward strand.
AGCTACCAAAGATTCAGTCTACAACTGGGATAATTGTATTGGGAAAACGATTAAGACAAGTGGGAGAAAATAAAGCCAAGTTCTATGGGAGAGTCACTGCGATCCTTCAAAGATTTCTCTCAGCTTAGATCTATACACCTGCATCCCACTGTAGGGTGAAGAGAATGGGGGGGGGGGGCTAAGAATTGAAAACTGGCTTGTCAGAAATGGACATTTTTTCTTTTTTTTAATTATAGATCAATTGAACACCGTTAGAACTGGCCTCACTTGAAAACTGCCACACTTGAAAAAATACTGGAAATCTGAAGATAAGACTCATGAATTTGTTTGGTTTGTATGCTGTCTTGGAGGAGAGAGAAGATAATACTTGTAAAAGCTTGTTATTTACACTTCCAGAAAGTTTCTGCAGTTCATCCAACTTTGATAGGGCAGCAATTAAGTGCCTCTCCGTGTTCCCAGATGGGCACTTCAGCTGCTTTGGCACACATGCACGCACACAGTATTCCAGTACCAACGGGCTACGCAGTCTTAATGCGGCTTTAAGCTGGCAGCACTCCTGAGTAGTTTTAAGTGTTTATCAACTCAGTAGGTCAAAAGTCTGCAGACACTGGGTGGAGCAGCAGTATGCCACAAAACTAACAGTTGTCCTCCTGCAGAGAGAAAAAAAAAAGGGGGGGGGGGGAAGAGTTGTCAGTACAAGATTAAAGCTACTGGCCCCATTCCACAGCAGACAGTACGATGGTTCATAAAAATACAGGATTAGCCTATTTCAACACTTTAGCAAAAGAAGGTTCGTTTGCCATATATGAGTGACTGATAAAGCAGCAGGGAAACACTGCAGGGGTTCTCAAAACCTTCCTGGTTTCTTTTGTGTTCAGCCTAAAGCAAGGGCATGCAGTTTCTCCTTCTGCAGAGGGTGCGGCTGGGTGTTACAGCCAGTAGGTTTAACAGCTAAAATGAAAATAGCTGGATAATTCTTTGATTCAGCTTTGCTCATGTGTTTCTTAAATTGTTCCTCATAGGCATGAAATAACTGAAGTCCAGCGTCCTCCTTCAGTTCAGCGGCGTGAACAAACGGGGCCCAGCTCTTCGGACAGGCTGATCGACAAGCCCTGCTGCCCCCTTGGGCCAGATGCAACAGCAGAGGTGTCGACATGAAAGCATGACACTAGCCTTCCTCTGCTCCGCTGTGACCCTCCCCAGCCCGGCAGACACCTAGATATCAGCTTAAAAAAAAAAAAAAAGTTAAAATCTGATATTTTACTAATGCAGAAATCACACTTTACCCAGTGCGAATGTCATCTCTGCTTTTTCACATATAGAAATTCAGTTCAGCACTTAACCCTCCCTTCCTATAAGAGGATACAGAATGTGATACAGAAATCCAAGCAGAAGTTACTGGCACGAATGTGGCATGTGCTAATCAGTACTGGTCAGGACCCTCACCCTGTGTGTTTTCATGGTCACCGTAAGCTCTTTAGAAGTGAAGCCCTGTCCTTCACATCTTTACAAACCAGCTATCACACCTCTACAATTCCATATAATCTTACCATGTCAAGTGCGAGAGCTACAGAGATAAGGATGACAGGCTACCCTCTTGAGATCTCATTTTCTCTGGATTTGCATCAAATGTCAGCTACTCAAGATTATATTCATTACTGCATTTTGTAAAACACAGTACATTCTTGTCTAAGGCAGGGAATGATAATTTGCATAAACTAATTAAAATACCCACTTTTTTTTTTTTCTTACAAGTGGAAACCAAGCAGAAATAAATGTTTTCAACTGATATATTTTAGAATGTTAATATGGTGTTCCTCCAGAAAAAACTTAAGGTATGTTTTTGTCAAGTTGTAATTTTAATAATTCCTAAACAATAAAGGTGTGTATTGATATACCTATCATCCCATACTGTAATCTTTACAAGGAGCAACACTTAGATTTTAATTAGAAATCGGAGCTTTCTGTTTTTTGGGGAATCTAGTCCAAACTCTCCCATTGTTGGCTTATTCCAGAAAATATAAGGATTTAGTGATGAGTAAGTAATTTCCATCACTTTCTTAAAAAATTATACCACTCTAATGGAGCCCAATGCTTGAAAGAAATTATTGATTGCATGATTGTAATATCTTATGCCATTTTCAATATAAAGACTAATGTGGGAGCAATTTTATTTGAATCAGCATGAAGTCCATTGAATTTAAACATCTGACAGAACTGTAATACAATGACAAATCGAAGAATGCCATCTCAACAATCAAGAGAGCTTTCTAAGAAAGCTGACTTTTCCAAAATAGCATTTATGCAGCCTTCCGGCTGCTGCCCAGATCTGACATACCAAGGTTGTTTTCGTTTCATAAAGTTGAATTGCTTACAAATCAGATACCTATTAAGCTAAAAACCCACAGCAAAATAGACTGTGATTTAGCTGTGGAAAAATGACTAATACCATCAACGAGAATCAACAGTTACGTTCTTTTTCGTAAACATTCACCTATTGAAAAGCAGTGTCTCTTTATTGTTAATGAAAATAACTAGCAAATCAATGGATTTCAGCAGGGCAAGAACTGTGCAGCATTCCTGAGCAGTATATGAACCAAAAATTAATCTTCAGAAACACTCCTTTTTAAAGCACCTTCCTTTCTGCTCCCCCATCTCTAAGGGGATGCTGTGTAAGTAATCGTTTGACATGACTTCTCTAAAAGAACCTGAACAACACATTTGCTTGTTTAACCCCAAGTGACTTTTCTTTATAGCAAACTAGGTTTCAAACAGTACTGTAGTTTTGTTTGAGTTATACCAGCTATGAATGGGACAAAGCCTCCTTGTTGTTCAGTTTAAAAACCTTATTTCACGCAGGGTAAAAGAATTTTACATTTCCTTCTACTGCCCCAATACCTGTAGTGCTATTTTGGTGACATATCAATGCATTCTGTAAAGGGGACTCTCCTCCAAAGAGGAGGAAAATAAGGGAAGAATCTCAAAGCAAAACAATTAAAAGCCCTTGGGAAATTCAAAAGAGGGATCCATGGTGGGAGGCAAGGAGATGATGTTGCTGCTGGCCACCTTTGCACTCAGGAGCAAGGAGATGGGAAGGACCTGCGTGGGTGCTGTTTTACCTTCTTCACTGGAACACACCGAACTTACATCTAGTAATGTTGGGTGCACAACTAAAAATTAACATACTCTCCTTTTTTTCTTGCAGTTTTCTCAGCATCTTCAACTTCAAGCATGCACCACTTCCTACATAGGATATGGCAATTTCTCTCTCCCATACCTTTCCAAAAAGGGAAGGGGGCACAGCCAGCTGAGTGGTACCAGGGGAAAAACGAAGCACATCAGCAAAAGAGTGACAAAAAATCCAATCCTGCTGCCAATATTCACTGATATTTAAACACAAGTAAATTTGAGCTCAACTGTTGGCAAAGTTGGATCTAAAGTACAGAGCACTTTAGCACAGACCAGAAAACCTCTCTGAAAGGGTGTGGCTCTTCCCAGGGTGCTGAATCCTGGATTCTTCATAGATTAAGCCTAGAGATTTAAGTAGAACCAATTGAAATCTCCCTGATGATGCTTTTCCATTGCAGACTGCAGATTTGTTAATATTACGGCTCCTGTCAGGCCACAGTATCAGCTCAGATTAATAGGGGCTAGGGAAAGAATCACTGCAAAATGATCAGTGCTCACTTTTAAGATATTTTAAAGCTTGGGGGCAATACTCCCTGAATCACCCCCCAGTTTTGAGTCCCTGCTATGACTGTTCTACCAGGCAAGCCAGTAAGTCTGTGTAGGCTTGTATGTTTGACTAGAGAGCCTGCAGACATGTTCACAACTGCTATAACCACAAAAGCTGAAATATTTTTAACACGTGTTTCTTAGCAAACCACCTTTTTAAAATGCAGAATGTTTCTACAGCATATCTCAAATTGATTAGCATGGAAAAAAGTATTTTAACTGCAGAATATTTTAATTAAACTCTGGCTTTAGAGCTTTTTTCTGTCTTTACTTTTAATCCTAGAACATTTTTATTTAGTGGTGGCATTCTCCTCAAGTCTGGCTTGAGAGCATCAGGTGAAGTACTAGTGTGGGGTAATATACCCTGTCTGGGGCACAGAAGTGCCACCCAGGTGCTGCACCACCACAAATAGGTCAGTCCCATCATATCAAAACCCTTCACTGTCTAACATCAATCTGAAACACAAAAGTGATGTAACCCTTGTTAAACAGTCTAATGGCAGTATGCTGGGTGCCTTGCAAATAAAAGATTTGTCAACTTTTACTGCAATCGTAGGAAAGGGGCTTTAGATCTGAAAGCCTGCTAAGCTAAAAAAAAAAAAAAATCCCTAAGCATACACTTTCTTCCATAAAGGTGTTTTTTCCTAAATGAAATCCCAGTGTAATTTCCTGTATAATTACCCTTGATGCAATCCGGCCATTGGAGTTTCCCTCAAGGGAAAGAGCTTTGGGTAGACAATGGTAAACATGGGCTGGCTGCATCGGTGGCAGTGTCCCAAGGGACAGTGCAGCAATTCCAAGAGGCTTTTGGGTAATGAGATTGGAGTCAGAAAGTTCAAGTCTAGGGAAGAGAAGAAACAAGAAAGCCTTGTAACAAAACAATTGCATGATAAAGTCAAACACAATAAGCACGATCCATGAACAATTCAGAAAAAAATCAGCTCTCGCTTTCTCAAGACTTTGTCAAAAGAACAGCAAGCTAAAGCACATTACCCACAATCAAGGTGAAGCACATGATGATTTCATTGTATAAGTTCAAAAATTTAAAGGTTAGAAAAACCCTGCAGGCATAAGATTAAGTGGGCCCAAATATCCAGCTGAAGATTCCGTTGATCAAGCAAATAATAAAAAACAGTAGTATGTCATATAGCATTCTTAGACATAAAGATACCGGAGGACTTGAGCTGGAGAGCTGTTAGTATCAGATATGGATAATCTAGACAAGTATTTAATAATAAACAAGAATGCAAAATTCTAGAAAGGACATCAGTATTATTTTACTAAAATCTTTCAGCAACTGATCTAGCAGGATAGCTAAGCTCGCTAAAAAGCCCAAACTCCACCATCAGCAAAAAGGGATCTCTAATATTTAGAATTACTTGAAATACAATCCAGCCCAGCATAATCCTCATAGGTCCAAGCAAATAGCCCACTCCAAAAAGATCAATACATTCACAGTCTCTTAAGTGTGCCCCTATAGTTCAACAGATGCCAGGGTCATTTCATGGGAAGACGCAATCATTTTTTTCAGGCTTGACCCAAGTCACTTAGTATTTTATAAATTAAAACCAACATGTTAATCTCCATCTAAAAACTGAAAGACAGCCAAGACGCATGAATGCGTTTAGGTGCTGAGTAATCAAGACAAGATGCAGTACCTGATAAATCAGTTTTGAGATATCACACTAGTTTCAGCTTTCAAACCCTGTAAAGTTTAATCTCATGCACAATGTTCCACAACAACATCACTTTGAGATGACAGATATGACGAACAGTACCAACATTTGTGTCCAAAAGAAAAGGTTGTATTCCCTGGCCAGGCAAAGACTGAGGAAAAGTAGTCTAGCCACTTTCATACTTATCTATAGATAGCTAAGCATTTAACAGCATCTTTAAAGTTGCAAATTGAAGCAATCAGTGATAGATCAAACCTGCAGCTTTGATCATACGTGCCACCTGCTTCCCCAAGCCACCATTATCTTATCCCTGACCATGCTTTACTCATGCCTCAATGAAATTTTGGGTGTCACCAGTGGTGTAATGCACATCATCTTTCATAAGGTCACCCAGAAGAGGAAGAAAAAAAAAGATATGAAGACTATACAGTACAGTATAGTCTTCCTAATTGGAAATAGGAAGGATAGTTATAACAATGCTTCACTATTTTCAAGTTCTCCACCTTGGCTGCAACCAGATACAATCTTCACAGCCTTGTATAAACCTCCTACAAACCCTTCCTTAAATTGATTTTGCAATGCTAGCTTGCTATTCCCAAACCAAACTTCACCTGTGTCTTCAAGAACCATATTCACAAATATTCCAGAAATTACTGTGCAAGTCACTACTAGGTAAGGAAAATAGTGCTACTGATGATTTAAAAGATCTTGAACCCTGCTTTTTCTGTACATTATGTTCTCAAATTCCTTTTCAACAAAGACTAGAATTCTGCAAATCGGAATGAAACAGCATCCTTCACTGTGTAATTCTGGTGCAGCTGATATCCTGATAATGAACAATTAAACTCTTCCCATCTACCCTTGCAGGTAGAAACATCAGAAATACACAGCACCAAAACTAGTCAATTAATTCATTCTCTACATCAGTTAACATAATCTCCACAAAGCAGTGCTGCTTCCTATGCACACAGGCTGGTATGCTTATTGCACCCTTTAACACGAAGGGTCTTCCCTTCAGTATATTTGCTGCCGAGAGGTCACTGAGAATGCCAGCTCCTCCTCGTACACTTTTCCTGGCATGGGCATAGTTCAGCACTTAGGATTTCCTCCAGCAGCTACGGTACAAGCGACCCCTTACTGTAACCCTCTCACCTTTTTACTGTAACTCTCCACCCTTCCACCTTCTACTTTCATCTCTGAAGCTGACAAATTTCCAAGATGTTCTGAATAGGAGAGATTCACAATACACCAAAATCTGACAAAATCTGAATCCGCAGGTTATTCTCAGATATCACTAGCTCGTGTGAAAGCATGATGTATAACCAGATGAGCCAAGGGCCAGTTTCCAACAAAAAGTCTGAACTGGGGCAGAACTAAAACAGCTCAGCTGTCACGGTACTGAAATGGCCAACGGCTGCTAACATTTCTTTTGCCTTATGTACAAGAAGTCTGCCAGTTTAGGAGTGTGCTGCCTGGCAAGAAGCTGCATTGTTGGCTGATGCATCTAATCTTGCCTCAGGAACAGTATTTCTCATCTATTTCCATTAAAGAGTTTTCTCCTGCAAAAAGCCACCTCCTTTATACAATCCTCAAGAAACCATTGGTAAGCACCACTCTACCTTAGAAATAGTCTTTGGATCTCTGGTTTTGATATTGGATATTTTTGTTTTAACACAGCATTTCAAACATAATTTGATTAAATAAATCTGTTAAAACATTAATCTTTGCCCAGCTCTTTGAAGAGCTGTTTGAAATGTTCCTATCATTGCAAAAAGAGAAGAAGGGGTTTTCAGGCAATCTAAAGAATGCAAAAATTTCATACCTTTTAAAAGCCTGTAGTAGGTGGTATAGAGTGTCCTCATGGCCAGTTCTTGCAACGGCAGCACATGATCTGTTTCTGTCCCTATAGATTTCACCTCTGCTGGCAGGAACACAGTTAACTGTCCCGATGAAAAAGAGAGCAGTTTCACCTCTGAAACCTGAATTGGAGAACCACAACTGGAAGGACACAAAACATTTAGAAAGTGGTTAGAAAATAATAAAAGTAACTTCATGGGAAAACCCAGATGACCAGCCCAAAGCACGCTTGATACTGTTCAGTGCAGCACCTTCCAAGGACTCATGAGAAGCATGATACATACTGACATGCATTTCCTATAGATCCTCAACCTCTGTGACATGCTAGTCATGGGTCACCTGGAGGTCTTTACTGACCAAGTAACATGCAAAAGCTAGAGAAATGAGAACACAATCCCAAGGAGATCAATCAAGTCCACTACTGAAAGCTGTCACATGTCCCTTATTTTGCCTAAAAGCTGATCTCATTTAGCCTCTGAATGTCACTATTACTAAATATTTTACATAACGGAGCAGTTTCATACCTAACAATTGGTTTCCTGTGTTTTGGATCAAATAGCTGAGAATGATCATGGATTTGTCAACTACAACATGTCAGACAAACTACAGCCATAAAAAATTAGCATTTAAGTGCCACTGGGTGATTCTGTACTGCAACTTTCCCCATCCACAGAGTTCCCTTGGAGAGAAAAAAAACAACCCAAAACAACAAAAACAGCCTAAGCTGTAATAAGAAGAAGTCTACTAGCATTGTCCTTCCTAAATCATAACGAGAAAAAGGAAGGTTATTTGGATCCAAGGAGAGAAACTTAGCCTGTAGTAAAAATAATAATTCTTTACATGATCCCTGTTGCAATCTATCATACCAAAGAGACACGCAAAGGAAAATTCTACTAAGAAGTTGGGGAAGTCAACGGGGGAATCGGAATTGTTTATGACAACTTAAATTTGAAGCCAAGAGCAACTTGTTAGGGCCAGTCCTAACAAATGGAACAGAAACATAAATTAGTCAGCTTTCCCAGATACTGGACCTAAAACTAAGGTAATTCTATTAGACCGTATCAGATGTGAAAAAAATCTCATAGTATTTCTCTGATAACAAAGAATCTCATCTCCTCTGATTAAAGGAAAGGCACCCCAGAGAAACAAGCAACAAAGAACAGCATCAAACAGCAAATCAATAAGCCTCTTGTCAAATATTTAATACTTTTCCACAAACCATTAATGGGATTAAAAAAAAAAAAAATCAGGATTTCAGAAACCCAAAATTCCAACAATTAAATCTCCAGCAATCCATTCCCAACGAAGTAGCTATCATATATTTTCAAGCTGATCAACCTCTCCCCAGCCTAAATAGAAGAATACCCGAAAGCTCCTACAGTTACTACAGTTCAAAGCTAGGCCCTTTGGGCTGCCTGAAGAGTGAGGCTGTTAATGCCCAGTGCTCCTTCCTGCAACACTGAAAAACAAAGGAAGCAATCGAGATATCAGGCGGAACAATTTAAAAGAGACAGACCCTTAAGTCAGGCTATATTTGTGTGTGTGTGTGTGTGTGTGTGTGTGTATATGTGTGTATATGTGTGTATATATATATGTGTACACACACACACACAGGGAAGGGAAGAGGGGAAAAATGATCTATCAAGCAGGAAAAATGGAGCTACAGAAGCCCCCTGTGGCAAATAAACGACAGGAAAAAGCTGTGACCACCAACTGGCTCCCTTCAACAAGCTGACAGATACCTAGCTGGAGACCATGAAATCCAATCTGCAAAAAGCAAGATCAAAATTTATTCTGAGGGCTGAGATCATCACCTCTTATGTAAAAGATTGTTTTTCAGTCAGTCTGACTGCAGGATTCCTAGACAGATATTCATTACTTACAGAATGCAATTTATATTCTATTTTCAGAAGTCTAGCTTTATGTTTGTAACAGCAACATGTCAGATTTTGTTATCCAGCGGATGACCAGGAAGAGTACTAAACCCTGGATCTTCAGCCCTTTTGCCTGACCTGTAAAAACCTTGCATTGGCTACTAATGCTTACTTGGAAAGAACATAGAAATGCTTCAGATTACCATTAATGTATGATTTTAACGATGTCACCCCAGTGCACCATCAAATAAAAACTCTTCTTAATAAAGTATATAGGAATGCTTTTCCCATGTCAAAAAATTTCCCTAAAAATAATCTAAGATATTTCAAGAGTGTTTCACAACTTAAAGAGAAGTATGCGTTTGGTACACAAATGCAAATACTACTTTGTTTACAAAAAAAAAAAAGAGTAAAATTATTGTATTTTTCAATTCCTTGTTATTATAAAATAAATAATTTTTGGATTTTTTAAATTTCACAGAAGGCTTTTCAAGAATTAATGCCATTGTAACACTTGGAACATTTTTGGTCTCTTCTATACTAGACTTATAGTATTCTCCATACAAGATACCACCAGCAGCATAAATGTAATCAGAGCAAAAAGAGCTGGTAATATTTTCATCATTCCCCTCCCCCCCTTTAAGGCATTTTGTGGAAATTTAAGTATGGATTTTATAACCATTATTGAACAACTAAATCAAAGACTGAAGAAACTGAAATTTTACCAGACAATTAAGAAAAATTCAAATTGAAATAGAACTTAGCGTGGAGAGCAGAAGAGTCTCATAACAAATGATGCCATTTAAAAGATCAGTGGAAAGGTAAAAAGATTTTGGCTGAGAGTAAAATAAGGACTTCAAACGTTACAAAAATTAAACAAGCATTTATTTAAAATCACCTGAAATAAACAGGATAGTTGGACCAAACTTGTGGGGGCATTTCCTGTATTGCCCCTATTGTTTTTAGTCAATCAATACAGTTCCATTATCCTTAGGGCCAACTATCTGTTATCATTAATGTCTTTCTTACAAGGGTACTCTCAGTTCTGAGAGCAAACAAACAAAAAACCCTAAAAATTATTTTACTGAAAATCAAATCTGTAAAAATTTGAGGCTGCACACAAATCAGCAGAATTATAATACAACTGCAAGTATTTAAATATCACACAACCAGCTATGTGACACAGGAATATTAAAAAAAAACCTTAAAATGTCAAGACTCAATATCTCACACATTGCAGTAGAGCACAGGCTGTAAAGAGGGAATTTATATTTAATGTAAGATCTGCTGAGAGCAAGCATACCAGAAATTTATAATTAGATGGTAATGGGGACAACTCTCCTCTGAACAGTTTTACACCAGCAAGAGTCCATTCATTTCAGCAGTGCTGATCCTAATTTATGCTAGTGTCAGTGCAAAAAGAATTAAGCCAGTGTCCTACACAGCCCACTTTTTCCTCACATCCTAACCACAAACATGAAACAGCCTAGGATATTTTTAAAATGCACACTTAAAAATATACCTGTCAATCCAGACTTCCTAAAAAAAGTTACCTATTTTAGTTAGTAGGTGCCAAGCCCTATAAAGGGCTGATGCTGGGATGCAAAGTGAGTGAAGGAGCTGCATGTGACACTCCAAGAAACAGCCCGTAACTTACAGAAATATTAGAAATTACAAATTAGTTAAATGCTGCAACATATGTAAGAAAGAGTTTTTGCATTCTTTAGTTCTGAAAAAATCTATGAAGCCTACATTTTTGGCCACATTTAAATGCAGCTAGCCTGCAGCTTCAGGCCCTACATCACCATTAGGAATTCCTTTGGAATAACTGCGCTGACTGTTATGGCTTAATACTAAAATATTGTAAGTCAGCAAATTCACACACAAGATTTATTACAAAAGTAAAACAGAACTGGCAGCTGCAGTAATCCCCTTAAAGTAACATTAGTTCTGAATCAATCAAAAAAAAAAATCAGTTGTATCATACAGGCATATATTTATGAGAAATTTTACAAGGAAAAAATATGCAAAACATTTGAATTAACTCATACCTACCCACTGCAACCAATGACTTTATTATACAGATAAGACGGAAGCCCTTTCAGATGAATGTTGTTATCCACATAAACATACTGTAGCTCCCGAGAACGACCTAAATCTGGGTTTAGAAAACAAGAAAAAAGTAAGGGGGAGAAGGGATGACATAATGACAATTTTAAGCAAAATGATTCTTTTTAATTAAAAAAAAAAAAAAGCTAATCAGACTCAGTGTAAGCAAAGCTAAATTAGTACTTCTCAGCTGTAAAATCTGAGCCAATTATTTTATTATGGATTAACTGAAAAACTGGTTAGAAAACAGCATTTTTATATATATATATATATATATATATATATATAGAAAACCCTTTTCAAGGGTTCTGAAAATCCCATTATGAATTCTCACATTGAAAACTCTAAAGTCAGTTCGGAGAAGCAAAAGGACAATTTATTTCAAAGCTACTGTGCATACTTTAAGAACATAATATTCATATGTCTCTATCTTAACTTTTTATAGTCCTAAGGAGTCCGTTACAGAAACTAAGCAAGACAACCAAGCGTTTGGCTGAATCAGGCACACTGAAAGCTTAGCGCAACCTCGACCAATTCTGACTTCCCATCTTTACCAACCGTCAGTTATCCTGATTGGCATAAAAACAAAGGTCACCTCACCGAGATTAACACAGCTTCTGTCCCTTTCGTAATCACAGCTATTATACCAAGAACAGAATAAAAATTAAAACCTTTTCTGCAATATCTCTTTAGATAATCTGTTTGGAGTAATGAACTGTCTATGATCCCTTGTCATTCCCCACCCTGACAACAGGCAATACAACCCTTTCTCTATCATTGAATAGTTCTTCTTGCACACAGAGCTCTGGATGTAATTTAATACAGATAAAGCAAATAGCTTTTTAAGTGATATCTCCAAACATTTGCCAGTCTTACAATATATTGAATGCCTTCAGCTCTCACCCACTTGAGTGGCAGCTGCAAGCATCAGAAACCTTGGAAGATCATGCTGAGGAACTTCAAAGGTGCTCCATTATCAGATCTTTTGTATGAAGAACAAGTGATGATACCAACAGAAAACCTAATAGGTTCCTTTTTTGGAAGAAAAATGTGAACATAAAACTTGAGAGTTGTTTTTCCTTTTAATTCAGAGCCTTACCCTGCAATAAGCTATGGAGGTTTTGTCCTAGGCTTCAGGGACAATAATCTGGCCTTTGCTCAAATTGGAGTCACTGGACATCAGGAGACACCTTCAACCAACATAGGCTTCTTTGACACTGTCCCAAAGACGTTCTAGTTCAAAGCGCTATACGATGTATACATCAACTGTTCTGCCCCAAGAAGTACGTACAAATATCTCTGCTGCCTGACCGACACTGCTGTGTTTTTGAGATGTTAGCTCTTAACGATGCACCTCAGAACGATGATTTATTTTGGCTCAGTATATTGCCTGGCTGAAAATAAATTATTGAAGTTCTAGGATATTTTTAGATGAAACAAAAGCATTGTTATCCTACAATGAATAAAAATATGGTAATACTGGCACACTGGAAAATATTGTAACACTGCAAAAGAATCAGCCAATAAAAGTCAAAGCACATAGCATGTGCATGGCACATCTAAAGCTGCAAGAAAACTGCCTCACGCTACAGAAGCTAATTATACTAATAAGAACTGAAAACTCTGGGTTGCTGGGTAGCTTGAATGTGCTACTGTTTAACTTATTAATTTAGAGAATGGGAGAAAATTTAAAAAAAAAGGGCTCATTTGTTCATTTCTACACAGATGTATATAAATGGGCTGAAAATCAGGCAAGTCAAAAAAAGACCTAAAGCTGCTCTTTTCATATGCATTTTGCGGGGAGGTGGGAATGGGATTGGCTTTTTTTTTCCCCCCTGATACATCTCATGTCTTCGCTCTGTCTTTATCTTATGCTATGTTTAGATTGTAAGTTTTGAGTTGAAGACTGCATTTCCTAGGTAATTAAAGCAAATTTTTGGACGTTAGACAAAATATCTCAGTAGGAAAAATTCAATTCCCAACGCCAAATAGCCTGTAACTATAAATGTTCCTTTGATACAGTTTCTTTGCATTAAATAACCAAGCATCTCCCAGTCCCCAAAAGATTTTTTCAAGTTTCAAACACTATTCATAAAGCTTAGTTAAATTTAAATAAATCATCACTTAAAAAGCTCTTTGTATCCCATCCCCATTAATTTTTAGGTCTTATATCAGTCAACAAATATTGTTAAAACTTCTCTAAAAAACACACTTCTTAAGGACTTTGTGAAATAAGGAAGCTGCCCATCTATGAAAAGGCTAAAGCTACAAAGAAGGTTTTCATGTGGCTTTCGCAAGCACTGTACTGTGCCTAAAACATTTCCACTTTCCTCCTTCCAGGCTCCCAGATCAAAGACCTTTCTCCTAGAAATGATCAAATGCCATGAGTCCTGAACAAACCCCAATTCTAATTTTTTTCTTTTTCTTTCTCCCCCTCCTTTAAAAAAAAAAAAAAAAAAAAAAAAAAAAAAAAACATCCTCAGGGCCCTGGCATATGCATTCCACATGGCTGAAGATGGAACAAAAGCTCTTGTGTGTCTGCACTGATGCTCTTTCAAGCATATTGGGAGGCCGAGGATACAAAAGCAGCATATACTGAGGTAGAATAAGACCTTTGTTTACTGTGCGCTGATAATTACTAGGCCCATTTTCTAAACAAAAAGTGCACATAAACCCTCAATAAAGTAATATAACACTGAATATCTGCTGTTATAACATCCCCTGTACTGCCAGTACACTTCAAAATTTATGGCCTATTTTAATTGTATTTGTACTTTATTACATAAATCATTTTTATTCTAGCACTGTCAACAGATTCGAATTTCTACTTGCAATGGAATTTGTGTTCAGGCATTGAAGCATTTGTTAATGGCAAATTTTAAGGTTAAATTTCTATCAAAGGGTAATTTATCATATAATATAAATAAATAGATATAAAATAATCAGTAGTTCCATCTGCCATTCAAGAAGAGCATTCTCAAGACCACTTCTCAGAGCAACACAAGAGCCACATCCTCCACCCAGACAAGTGAGAAAAAAAAAAAAAAAAAAAAAAAAAAGCACACGGTTGGCCAGGATGCCATTTCCAGTTTGACTTGCACTTACAGTTTGGGTATTTTTAGAAATTTATTAGGAAGGTCCAAAGACTCAAATCCACACATCCACACACTTTTATTTCTTTGAATATAAACTGGAATACATGACAGCTGAAAAATAATCATTTATGTGAAATACTGCTATATCCGAGAATTAAGTATATACTGCAGAAGGAACGACTAATTCATTATTGTTTACCCATCTGCTTGTTTATATGCCAGTTTCGAAAATCAGAGAGTGGCACGAGGTATTTATATTGCATTTTGCAAATCTGATTCCTATCGTTACCCTATTTTTCTTAAGATGCATGTGCTCTCAAACTTAAGAAAGGTAAATATCACCACTTAAAATAAAAAACATACAGGACAAAACCACATAGTACATATCCAGCAGTGCAGTGAAAGTGCAGAGCTACTGTTGGAATACATCTTATTCCTATGAATCAGTGGAAAATGCAGATTTCCATTACACAAACAAGGCTTCTGCAGGCAGCTACTAGGGCCATGCTTAGATGAGGAAGAACGGATTCTGTGGCGCAAGGGATGTTAATCACCATATGGAAAACAAGAAAAAAGCCACACTTTAAAAAGCCAGTATGTCAGCCAATATGTTTAAAACCCGACTATTTCTTCTAACATGGACACGTCTAATAAAAAAGAAAAAAAACACATTCTGTCTGGTGATAAATAAGATGCCTGCCTTCCTACTCCACTCCCTGATTTCAGAAACTTGTTTGACAATTCTTGCTTGATTACCACTTGTAAATGTTTCTACAATGTCTCTCTCTCAGTTATTTAACCTCCGTACTCACGGTCATTAACCGTGAAAGTGAAGCTGGATACACAAAATAAGCGTATACACAAAATAACATTAGCCAACATGGGCAGCTAGCAGAAATAATGCTACAGTTGTGCCTCAACTTCAGTAATGCTCCATACAGTACCATACACGAAGAAAAATATATCTCCGCATGGCAGAAGATAGATTTAATCTTTTTGCTTTTCAGTGCACTAACCCTCTCTTCTACTTTATTTCATCACGTCTTGACCATTCTGAAGTCTTCCGATTCTTCAGAAGGAAGGATTAAACATTTACATTTATTCTGTGCCGCTTTTCCTCTGAACTCTAGGATTTATGATTCAGTTTCATATTCAGAGATAGCAAATTATCTCCAAATGTTCACCAGTGAGTCACTATTAAGAACTACTGAACAAGGTCAACGATAGTCTTTGATGTTCCCCGTTAAAGTTCCTTTTGAATGTTTTGAATTTTGAGTCTAAAAATAAAGAATAAAAGAAGGGGTGTCATTTTATTAGAGATTTATTTCCTCCTTTTGAACTTAAAACACTTCAGCAGATCTGTGGCTGATCCAGGTCGTAGCTCGCTCACAGATACGCTACTAGCATAAAAGTAAAGAAAACTTTTGCATTAAACTGTTCAAATCCTTTAATATTTTACATCTTATGATATAGAACAGCATCTTATTTTTGCAAAATTAAAAATATTCAGAAATCTTCAACTTCCCTTGCTCATGAAATGGAGTTAAGAATATTTGCCAAAGTAGGCGTAGTTACTTTGCTTGTTTTAGGGAGTACTGTGGAAACTGGATGATGCATCCTGGGACTCATTTTCTCATTTATATAATGACATATGTTGGGACATAACCAAAACACTCCCCTCTGGAGAGGTTATTCGCAGTTAGAGGCACTTGTCAGTAGTATAGACTTTTTTTTTTTTTTGAGTCTTAGTTTATCAACTTCTTTAAAGACTAAATGGCTAGTACTACAAAAATTGTTATACCTATACAATGTAATTACTTTAGAAATAAGATTACCTCATTTTTAGTCACCTTAATTTTTATCTTTTTTCAACATGATTAGCATAACTTCATCTGCACCTAATTAACCAAACTCTGATCGTGTGCTAGAAAAACTATTAGCGGATATTCAGCGGACATGACAAATCTGCGTACGTGTCCGTATTTCGGCAGAGGTTAGCCCTTGACAGTCCACTAAAAGTAAAAAGTAATCAACACGTGGAAAATTACTTGTTTTTCACAGGCAAAATACACAGTCCTCCCTTAGTAAGGTGGTAACTCCTGCCCACAAGGCCTCCTCCTACAGTTCCAGGCTTATAAAGGGTTAAGAAAACGGCAGATGAATTCTTTCCTGGGCTACTGCTGTGAAAGTTTTGATGGATGCCTATACACAGCACAAACTAAAATTTAGCTAGATTATGCAGTGCTGACATTCCTCGTGATGCAACGTAATTTCTGCGGAGTTACCGGTTTCCATGGCAAGTTAAAAACTCTAGCTGAAGAATCTTTGTTAAATCATCACATCTAGCAAACAAACAGATCATTACCCAAAGCGGTGGAACTCAGATTACATAGTATTATATTTAAACAGGACATCATTTAAACTTTCTTTTCCTCAGTTAGCTAAAAATAAAGCAGCTTTGATAGTTGACCTATTGCTTTAAAATAGACATGAAACCTTAACGTATTTCACTTCTTTTTCATTTATTATCTTATTTTCCAACAATGCGATCACCGTGACAACTCTACAAACAGAGTCGGTAGGGACCAGCACGGATGAAAATCACCTGTTGCAGTTTTTTTCCCCCATTCCTTTTTGGAAGGCGAGGTTGTTTCCTCGTCTCTTCTCCGACCCCCCCGCACCCCGCAGTCGGGTGAAGGCAGTGTGACTCACCGAGCGGCAGAAAGGCGAGCCGGTTCCCAGCCATGGACAGCTCGTTGAGGCTGGGCAGCTGGCACAGGTGGCGGGGAACGCACCACAGGTGATTGCGGTCTGCAGTCAAGTACTGCAGCGAGAGACACATGTGCAGCCTTTCGGGTAAAGTTATCAACCGGTTGGTCGAAATGTCCAGCGTTTGCAGCTCCCTCAGGTCTCCGACCTCTACAATCCAAACATTAGGCATGGAGATATATTAATATAATTAGGTTCATAACAAAGCCACAAGAAAGATCTCAGCAAATCAAAAACAAAAGTCAGCAGCTAGCTGCTGCTCTCAAGGTACTACTCTATCAATCTGTGTTCAGAACAACACTAATATTCCCCAATATCTTCACCTTTCAAATCTTTTGGTTGGGGAGCAGTTATTTGTTAGGCAATATGTTTAAATACGACATCTCTCAAGACAGCGCATCGCTGAACTGTGTCTATTATTACCAACAAAAGCATCAAGCACTTTCCTGGGCCAAAATCAGAAATAGCAAAAATGAATGCTTAAAAGACATTACATAGCTTACTAACTGTTAGCAAGGGTGTTTTACATGACCTCGAATACATGCAAATTTAAATTAACTTTAAAAAAAAGAAATTTTTTTGAGGATACAATGCTGATATCCACCTTACTTAAGATTCTCTTGCAATTAGACTTGCAGATACATGCATATCATTTTCTGCTTAGTGACAGTCTTTCACCAAGCATGCTTAGGAACAACTGCTCCCTGCAATTCAAAAGGGCTAGCTTGAATTAGAACAGAGATTCATTTTAATAATCTGTAAATTATTATGTCAGGTTATGTTATTTTAGGAGGACATTACAGTAAGTTATAACCTATAGTTGCAATAATTACAGCTTCTAGAGACTTTCTTTCCTAACACTTCAAGAATCTGGTTAATTATTGCGACTGTAAGAGTTCTGTAGAAGTCCATTTTGTGCTTTAAATAGTATCATATAGCTTTTTCTGCAGATAAGAAAAACAAGTTCTTCAAAGTCTGCAAGACCTGATCAAACAAGTAGCCTCACTTGTGTAACGGAGTGATTTCCTTTGCCTGGCCTTTGGGACCAGGCTGTGCTTCTCTGAAGACCGATTGACAAATAGACTGAGAAGCCTTATGGATTATCTCATGTGTTTATTAATTCTTTTACTGTAAATCTATAAATTGGATAATTCTATAAAGTATTTCCCCTGAACATGGGGAAAGCTTTAAACAGTTTGCTTTGTTTTTAAATACATTACAGCAATGTAACCAACTCATCAAGTGTTCAGTGCTCTCAATTCTCCTGGCAATTTTCAGCATCTTGCAGAACCAAATTTACTTTGCCTTAACTAAATGAAGCCAGCTTTTGCATCTGATAGCTGCTAAAGAAGATTCCCCAAAATTGTCTACACCAAGAACATGAGGCACATACCAGGCAAATAATTCTAAACTGCACAGTCTACAGTTCTATCACCCAGATTTTTTTTTAACGTATACATAGGGCAACTCTATTTCAGTTAAACCTAAACAAGACCTGTTGTGCCCTTAAGCTCCCTCCGCAGCAGGAGCTAGAAACGTCACTATTCCCTGAGCTCTCCCGGTACCTTGCATGATCTCTGCGCCCTAAGACGTAAACAAAGAGCTGGGTTAATTTCAAGCCGTCTTATACACAGTGGGAAAAAGAAGGATGACAAATTTGAAGTTGACCTTGGGAAAAATATTTCTATAAACGTTACTGAGAACGTGAAAAGGAAGTTATAGTTCAATACTAAAGATTTTCACAGAAGTAGTAATTAATAGGAGGAAGGTTCACGTGCGCGTTAACAAGGAGTTCCTGCCCACTGCAAACAATCCCAGCATGAACTACAGTAAAGCATCAACATAGCACATGCGTCCTTTTATAAAACAATCCTGACAGAAGCAGCTGCTATACAGAGATGACCGCATTCTTCAAACCTTTGACAGTTTTGATGTTAACAGCAATCATGAGCTCTATTAAAAAAAAAAAAATTACTACAAGATTGAAAATGAATTGCAAAAGAAAAATAATCACCATTAAATAGCAGAAGACTACTGTGCAAAATAACTACAGTAGAGCAGTCTCATTTTAAAGAGTTTTATGTTCATCACAAAAAAAGCCATATGCTTTAAAACAGTGACAGGAAGGGAGCCACCTACATTCAGCCAAACCACTGACCACAGGCAGTCAATAACAGGGCTAGCTATTTTCAGGCACTAACCTTTTTCTCTCCCACTAAAAACAGTTTTCTAATCCAGTCTAGGTCCAAAATCCCATAAATGTTATGGTTGGCAAAGCTGGCAGAGTTTCAAAGGCATTGCTAGAATGATATGTTTCAAATCTAAGAGGAAATAAAAGTATTCTCACTTTATCCTTCATCCAAAAAACGCATACTTGTCCAAAACTTCATCCTCTCTACCTTAATCTTCCAATGCATACCAGATGTAAACATCCACTTTCAACGTAGAGTACCATATGTTACAAAAACACCCACCAACCCATGATGAAGTTAAAAAGTAAACCAAACCACTTGAAGTGCCATCAGATTAAAGATATAACCCCCAAGACTCCCCACCACAGAGTTGAAAGCTCATTTTGAAGAACATGCTCAGACATATTTTAATGACACTAAATTGGTTTCAATCTCATTAAAGCAAAGGAAAACAATAAAGAATAAAAACAGTCCATTAATAAGTTTTTCAAGCCTTTATTTACTAAATACTATTATCCATACTTTTAAAATCTTGCGATGTAAATACTGAAGGACAGCTTGCCTAATAAGCAGTGAAAGATTTACAAATCTCTCTCTTGCTATCACCTAATCAAGCACTTAGACACGAGAGGTGGACTTGGGAAATTTTAGACAGACACGGAAAATAGCTATTCCCAACTAAAAAGATTTGTCAGAGAAGGGACTTTTATTCAGAGACTTTAAACTCAAATAACGCTGCTACAAAAGAAAGAGACAAGCATTATGCATCACCATTAAACCACACTCAGGAATTCCAATTACATTCAAATGAAATTCATAAATGTGTAATTTAAAATTTATATTAGCTTCAGTATTTTAAGATTAACACTATCCAAATCAACACAGCGGTGCACAGCAGTGCACTGAGCCCGGTTTTGACATCAGAAGCTTGAGCAAATCCTTGGAAGCTTTCCTAAACTCATCAGAACGACCCCAGATTTGTGGAGGCACAGAGAGTCCAAACTAAGCTACTGTGTTGATTCTCGGACCAAAGTGTTTCAGCTACGTCCATCTGCTTTCACATATATTTGGGCAATTATGTGGTTTGACCATATGGTACGAATGTGCTCATGGGGCAGTACACACGAAGTATCTGACAGACTGTAAATTCACATACGGCCTTACCTCCCAGAAACTTATACCCAGGCTTACCCCAGAGTCCTGCCTACAGGCTTCGAAACTCGATATCAGCGACACACACATACCTACGAGTACTTAAGACTGTATTCTAAAACTGCCAGCACTCGGAGTAATTAATTCACCTTTTTCATTCTTGCTAATATGAAGAGTAGACACAAGATTCAGAAGTGATTACTGTGGCTCCAAAAAACAGTCCTGGCATTTGTTGCAATAGCTTTCCAAACCACTTGGAGAAAGGGACAAGTAGACTATCATCTTATGTGTTTGTATTTATAAAAAGAAAAAACACCAAATAGGTATGTCTCTCAACCCAGAAAGAAATATTGGTATATTGTTACAAAAAAAGTGAAACCTTAAAGTAATTTAAGGACATTTCCAAAATTATTGACCTTCTAACAGAACTGACTGTATTTATATAAACATTATCTAGCAACAGAAAAAAAAGTATGGTTCAGATGCCTTAAATGCCAGGTTTTAAAATTGATTCCTATGGTTTTATTTGCAGGAAAAACACCATCTGGAAGTAACCAGCCTATACAACATATAATAACTGCCAAAGGCAATTCAAACTTCCTTAACCTTCTGGGGGTATAGGCCTCACCAGCTGCATAACTGAAAAATAACTAACAGTTTTCCTTAAGTTTCAAGAACAATCCCACCTTTCCCTGATGGGCCATAACCCAAAATTTCATCCGAAGATATATGAAACACATACACAATTGGATTTGAGTGTATGGAAGGCACGGATTTACTTTAAATCAAACACTATCTGAGTATTTCAATCCAAGTAAAGAAAAAAAAAAGGGGACAGGAAAGGGCTACAGACCTACCTGCATGAGTATGCACCTCAAAACAGGATATTAAGAGAAAGCAGAGAACCTACAAGGAATGGAAAAAGGGACTGATCAGCAAGGAGAGCTGTCACTTAGAGGTCAGGCTGTAGAAATTAAATGAAAATTGCCAGGAGAAACGGCCACAAAAATGGGAACTCTCAAAGAAAATTAAAAACAAAAGCTTTCAAAATAAGAAATAGAGAGCAAAAAAAAGAACTGGTGTCAACAAGGGGTAGAAATTAGGAGGACAGACCAAATATTAAATTAGCTTTTTGCATCAGTTTTTCCTGCAAGAACAATGCTGTATATGAGGACAGAGACAGAATACCTCATGAGAGCAAGGATAAAGAACTTGAAAATTACCACATCCATTACTAAAACGAAATGAGGCTGCTTAAAAAATTTCCGCCCCAGCATTCTGAGAAAAATGGGTTATATATCAAAACTGCAAGCTCAGGAATGAGGATTCTCAATGAGTAAGACATTTTGGGGATAGTAGCCTAGGGCTGGAGAACAAATGTATAACCTGCGTCCAAAAAAGCCCTGTAAACATGAACTTGGTGCTCTTCAGCATCTTGTAAGAGGTGTTCTGCGGGAAAAGAGTAATCAAGAGCAACCAACAACTGGAACATAAATAGAAAGTGGAATAAAAATGCAATAGGGATCTTTCAAAGTGAAAGTCGTGTTATACTAGCTTATCCTTCTTCGAGGAAATTACATTTCTTAGTTAATGGTAACATATAAGTATAGCATCTAGTACTGGATACACTGAAAAGCAAGTTATTGAGATGGAGA
This sequence comes from Apteryx mantelli, assembly GCF_036417845.1. Classification (NCBI taxonomy): domain Eukaryota; kingdom Metazoa; phylum Chordata; class Aves; order Apterygiformes; family Apterygidae; genus Apteryx; species Apteryx mantelli. The sequence goes on from NC_089992.1 coordinate 4,928,720, forward strand.
AAACATTATTAGTGGTGCTCCTTAGGGGCCTGCTTTGTTTAGAATTGCCACTATCTACCTTGGTAGAAAAACTAGGTCTTAGTTTGTTGATGACATAAACATTTAAAGTACTGCTAATACGGTAAAGAACCAAATCATCATACAGGAAGAGACACAAGAACTATTATGCTTAAGTGATAGAAATGGAATGAAAAATAATGGGGGAAAAAAAAAATCGCAAAGTCATGAACTCTGAGACTGATGAGAATTGCCATGAGTCAGAGCCCGGCTGCTAACGTGAAACAACGAAGGAAGAGAGGGACTGGGTGGACTGGTTCACCATACAAGGGTAATGAGCCACCGGTGAGAATGACTAATGCAATTTCTAGATACAACCAGTATGTTAGTAGGAGCAAGGAAGTATGTGAATATACCTTTCTACGAGGCATAGCATGACTTCATTTGAAACGCAGGTGTTCAGAAACATAGGCAGTGTAAAAAAAAAAAAAAAAATTGTTTTTACCCAACGTAGAGAGTGATTACCCCAGTGATTACAGAGACGGAGAGGTTACATAGCCACAACTACAGCACTCCATTGACTTGGCGGGTGGTGCTGCTAGCGGAAGAAATCTGTCGCAGACACCTGTAAAGTATGTCCCAAAGATATGATCAAGAATAACCCTAATGCCACAACCCAAACTACCAAATTAGCTGCGAAATCTGGGGAGGGTCCTCATGAAACCTCCTCCTCCTCTGAAACCACAGAGGCTTATTTTCTTCTACAGCATGGGCAATGGTGATAGTCTTCCTGTTACCATACGCTCATTCCCATTTAACATTCTGCTGCCACAGGAGTCTAATACACGGGTCACCCTCCTTGTCTGCCATCCTCTCTGCAACTCTAGCAGCAGATTGTAGTTTCAAGGCTGCGGGGCTTCTGTAGTATGAGTCTTTACTATATACCATCAAGGGATTTTTTCTGGCTTGTGGTACCTCGAAGGACATATGAGTCCTAAGAGAGTCAAGATCTTTGCTGGCTGGCTACGACTGCGAGACACTGGACTTCATGCACCAAGGGACCCCGCTCTTTTCTGGGATCTAAACAGAAAATGGAGGGCTGTTTCAGAAAAGAAATAGAAAGTGCTAAGAGTCGCTACTATACTTCACCCTTGAAATGTTATTTTAATCAGTTTCCATGAACCTGAGTACAAGATGCACCTTTCTATTAGACCTGTAAAACCATACAACGGTAAGCAGCAGATGTTTGAAGTCTTTCATACATACCAAATTTATTACTTTTCCCATTTGAAAAGAAATGTAAGCCTCTATACATGCCTGCAAACTTGAAATGTGTTACTGTTATCAGTTTAAAATTGTATTGGACAGGAAGCGTAAGTAAAGTTAAAATAACTAAGAGCTTGAAGGGAAAAAATCTCTTCAAGATCAGCTCTGGGATGCCTCAGGAGGACTTAAATAGCTTATAAGATGGTTGAAATAAGTTAAATAGCCTATTATATATTACATCACATTTACTGTCCTACTACACAGCACACATTTCATGGCTTATAAAAATTATGTTTTCTAGCACAAATTGGCACTTATGATAGACCTGTGTCATCTTCAAACAAGGAATTTTGACCACCAGTGAAAACTGGTATCATGAGATTTAAGGACAGAAAAGAAAAAGGGAAGGCAAAAAGAATCACATTTACATTTTGCCACTGCTCTATACAGAACTTTCACCGTATTGCTAAAGAGAGCGTTTAAAGGGTTCCATTTCTCATGCATAACGGACCTGAAGATTTGCTGTATTTTTCCTGTGCAGCCTAACATTCGCTCTGTATTTTAAGAAAAAAAATGAAGAGAGATTGGAAGCGATACTGCAGAAACTGTTTCACAGATAACCTGTATTTAAACAAGGTTGAAAATGACCTAAAAAACTGCAAAAATTCTATGGAATAAACCTCTATCCCAACTGATGAAACTTGATTTAAGCAATACTTATGCTTCCATTTTCCAGAAACATCCTGGCTGGAATGAACAGGGAAAAAGCTTTTCTAGGTCAGGGTTGCCTTTGTGAATGAACATAGTCATGTAAGTAACACCTCAAAGATGTTCCCAACTCTCAGGTTCACCTATTTCAGCCATAAACTATATTAAGACACTTCTAAAAACTTTTAAGAAACAGACAAAAAAAAAAGTGAAAAATACATACTTTACTGAATTTACCCAAATAGACTTTTTCTCAACCTTGCTAACTGTCACACACAAATTGAGTACCAAACCTTATCTATTTTGTATCATCATGCATGAGCAAAGGTGGAAAAAGTGGTTTTCTAAGGTGCAAAACAATAATTCAGCAAAGTGGCTGAAAACAGACTTCAGGCACGAGGGTTTCATTAAGTTCCAGTAACACAAACTCTTCTAAGTGTCAGTGGTTCCCCATCTTTTTCGCAGTTAAACTTCAACTGACCAAACCAGCAGCCTTCTGTGCTTCACTGGTCCAGCTCTCTGTACTCTCCTCACCATCAGCACTGAAGCAACTAAATCTTTTCCTACCCAAACAGATAGCACAGATCCAGAGAGGTTATTAGCTTCTGTTCCACATCTCCCCTCAATGCGCTTTCATCACACCTGTTAAGCCTACATGGTTTTTTTGTGAACCTCTGCCAGAAATCACCCACACAAGTGAATTGCTTCTCCAGTGATGACAAGTCTTTTGAGGCAATAAATGATTCGAACAGACATACTTTTGGAATTGAGCGCAATGCCAACAGAAGAAGCTACAACAGTTAAGTGTATGTATCCACTCACATTTTTTAAGACAGATGCCTCCCTAAGCCCCTTTATATAAGGTGTTATTTTTTTTAAATGTCAACCTCCAATTCCAAAAAAAGTCTTCGTTTCCAAACGCTTGCACTTGTGCTTTCACAAGCAAGTAGGAATTCCATTTTCTTTCATAATCTGATGGTTGCAATGAGAAAAGTTAGAATAAATCAGGTAAGAACAATAGCAGAAATTAACATACGTAAGAAAAGTGGATAAGGTTGGTGAAAAAGGTTGAAAACAATGAGTAAGCAGCAATCCAGAACATTAGAAAGACTAAAGCATAGTCCAGGAAGCCAGAGAGACAGGATCAAACCAGGCCATAAATTCTGGGTCAGATTTTTCATGTCTTACTCTTGAAAGGAAAAACTTCAGATGAACTCAGCAGACTGGTCTCTCTCCTAACCTGTTACTACTTTAGTATCAAAATAATCCAAGCAAAGACCTATCCGTTGTGCCTGTTGCTATCAACTGTTTCCAGCCAACTGGAAACAGATGCATCTTTATTCCTTTTCCTAAGGCTCCCCCACCCCAAAGTAACTAAATACATAACAAAAGCAATAAGTCCAGGGTAGATGTTCATCTTTCAGCAGAAAAGTCTTACACTGTATATCAAGCCAAATTATGTCCACTCAAGTTACCACCGGGAGACACCAAAAGAAGCCTCTTCCCTGAAGGTGAAGACTGTCTCCATAACGAAAAGCAGGAAACATTCCCATTGTAACGGGGGTGCAGCTTTCTTCAGTGAAAACTAGGGTTGCACATGCCTTCTCCTGGCAGCAGCAGCAGCTCATAGAGCTCCTGCTGCTTCTCCCCACTTCCCCAGCTCAGCTCTAAGACACACCTGTGAGGCCACCCAGCAGACCAGATAATTCACCCAGTCGGAAGGACAGGCAGGAGCTGCTACAATGATGTGGCTCCTAAGAAAACAGTATATAGGACCAACTATTAACAGTTTCTGATTAAGACTGTCATCGGAGAAAACTCCATCCGATCATGTCAAAAGATAGCAACGTCCTGATTTTCAACACGCTGAGAGCAACTGCAAGTATTATTTCAATCAGTGGGAGATAGACTGCAAGCCTTGCTCGTCTCTGTGCGGATTTGAAACACTACGCAGCACTTTCTCGGAACAAGCGCCCACAAAGTCACTCGGAATTTTGCTCCTTTAGCTACACAAATAAGTAGTCTTAGTCCATAAAGCTCTCACACATTAAATAATTACCACCTGGAGTATACTGGTAGTTGTTCTGTATCAAAGCCTTCCATAAGGAAAGATAATTTAACAGAGCCTTGGACAACGCTAAGTTAAACATGGCTCTTAATTTTACTGCAGTGGTATTTAATATAAAGTCAACTGAAATACAGGTATCAAACTCTGCATGTGTGACAAAGTTAATCTCATGAAACACCTCCAGTTCTACACATTTTCTTTAAAGGCTTTTTCCATTTAGATTTCGTGTCAGTAAATGATGCATTTTATTTTGCCTCAATTCATTTAATAGACTAATTGAGTAAAAACAAGGATGTCAATAATAAGCAATATTTTGATTTAACTCTCTCACAATGATACATTGAAAGATACAAGAAAATTACTTTTGGCCAGCAAGATCAGAATGGAAATCGATACAGTCTAAAATTCTTCTGTTGCACAAAACTAACATTTGTGTTTGTTCGGCTCCAAAGACCAAATAACCTTGTTCTCCAACCTTCCCAGAGTACCCAAGTCCTACTACTAAATTCAATTTGTTTAATGCACACATAAAATCAACTACCCGTTAATATAGCTAATCATTGTACATAACTTACAGAGAGCCTGGGGAAAGAAAAAAGGAACCAAAGAGACAGAAGTACATTCATAGATAACTTTATTTATAAAGACTTACGAGGTTTTTTTTTTGGGGGGGGGGGAGGGAAGGGGGGAAACAAAAAAACAACTTTAACATCCAATTTTTTGAAAATACAACACTTCAAAATCATAAAAATTAAAGTTCAAGAGCTATTTTTTTCCCAAATGTAATAGGTCTAGATGGGAGAGCACTATCTATTTTATTTGGTCATTATATCTCGTCACAAATGTTATTTTTATTTTATTATTATTTTTTTTTACAACAAGAGAGCATCTCAAAATATTTCAAATTAGCAACAGGTTTTGCATGAAATAGGAGTAGCAAGTGATTTTAATAGTTTAACAGTTAACAGGTAATTTTATTCCAAAATTTCAATAGCTGAAAAGGCTCTACACACTAACAACTACTGAATTTTGTGAATAAGAAGGTCTGCAGCCACGTCTTGTTGTAGCAGATGCACACTCTTCTAACTTTTACCAACCTCATCATGCCGGTGTAGGATATAATGAAGTGCAGTTTTCACCATTTTTTTCTAAACAATGTTGGTAAAGGCAGCAAGCATGGGCATATCCCCCACGCAAAGCTGCTTTGCTTGTATGGCTTACTTCATCTTGGTTTAGGGCCCTCTTGGAATAAGTCAAAGCAGCAAAACAAAGTTTGACAGTGTAGCATAATGAAATCAGTAAGGCATTTCTAACGTAATCCTGGAACTTGCAGTTACTATTACAATTTCCTTTTTTCACACATTTTACAAACTGTTGAAAAATTTCAGAGACCACCCCCCACACACAGTTTAATATCTGTTCAAAGCCGAAGTTCTTTGAGTCTGACTAAACTCTATTGAACAGATTGTCTGTATTAAAGAAGTCTTCATTCTATAGAAACACACACACATTTGTATATGAAACGTCTTCCTCAGCAGACATCTCAATGCCAGAGCTTTAGTCATAGTCCTGTCAATATACATCTTTTTTCACCCATGTGAATAGCTATTGGCAAATGTTCGTGAGATGGACCCTGAGCATCTTAAAATCCTCTTTAAGAAGTTCAGTTTTGCTTTTGGATAACAGTTCTAAGAGAAAGACTTTTCCAAGTATTTTAAAGAGCATCTGTTATGAAGTTTCAGAAGCGAACTTCATATATATCACATATGTGCTTCAACCAAGCAATCAACAAAGTCAGATCTTTACTCCCAGAATCATCAGCAGAAGTATTTAGTGCTGACAGATGAGTTACGAACCAACTTTTTCTAAAACTCCTGTTTAGAAAGTTAGTATGATATTAGGCACTATCTGATCACTCAGTTCAGTTTAATTTCTCAGAGTATGTTAAGCCGCAACAATAAGTGATTTTGGCAAGAAGAGACATTCAAAAGGAAGAGACTTACTAGAAGTCCCATACTCTTCCCTTCACAGAGCAAAGGCAGGCTAACACATGCATTGCGCAAGAAGGCGAATCTGCCTCATTATAGCCCCTAGGTACATTGCTCAGAATATGACTGTTGCCAGCCATAACATGGAAAAACCCTCATATCAAATTCCAAAGAAGCAGGTTTTCTGTGCTCTCAATAGGGGATTAAGCATACTGTGGAAAAAAGTTTCAAAGGAGGGGAGTGACACCTTGAAATGAATGATACCTTTAGGGAGGCCTAAAGAGGTGGGAAGGGGGCATTTGCCAGAGCTACCAATGGAGGAATGAGCTGTAGAGTCTTACGACACACACAACTAGTATGTGAAATTAAAGCAACTAGGAATGTTAGTTTTGATAGTCTATATGGACTTTCAAATATGTTTCCATAAATAAATAATACCTCCAAACACTCAGAACAAGACTACAAGACAGGATTACATTCCTGCACAATTAAATTCCTGGTAGTCCACTTTTATACATCTCAGATTCAACTCCACAGGTGTAAAACTGATCAAAAACAAGTGAAGAACCCCCACTTCTCCCCCTCCTCTGCTACACAGTCAATAAACTCACACAAAACAAAACAACACTAATGGAGTAATTACAGAATTCAAACACACCTTCAGCCACTTAAAAAGTTATTTTCTTCTGCAGAATACAAGTGCGTCACGAGTCCTCTCGAATGCAATTTTTCAAATAATCAAAACATAAAACAAAGACAAATTCTACTCGACCTTCATTATTTAGGTCCGTGTGCCAAGTCTAATCAGTTCTCACAAGCACACTCCACTTTTTAAAACAGACTGTGTAGAAATAAATTTTTCAGACTAAAAGGAACAGAACGCACTGTTTTGATGCTACAGCCTGAAGCCCTTTATCTGAGTTTTATCGAAGTATACTCTAACACTGATCAAAGCAGCAATGACAATTTAATGTTCTTTAAAGTTATATATTGCTACATAAACTTCCCACTTTTGTCTTGCGGCCTCCAGCTCAGCATGTCATTGGGAGCATAATCAAAGGTCAAGAGACCTGCAGTAGCCCTAAGTGGCAGCTGCAGCGACGGCAGGAGAGGGGAGTAGAGCAGGGCAGATTAATTCCATCAGGGTTCTGTTTTCATATATCCTAGAAAAATCGTGTTGTCATTTCTCCTGACAGCTGTTAAAGTCATTCATTTGAATGGCTACACTGTGCATTAATGTATGAACTATTTGTATGTCGTAGTTGCATTTTCACACTGCCCTATTATCAATTTCATTACGGTCCAAAGACCCCTTCTCACTCTGGTATTGAGTTAAATATTTCAATTTAAATTCCTTTCCATTTGATATCTTGTACATGCTGTGGGTGACTGGCAGACATTTTGTAAGCTAAGTTTGGAGGTTCCTCAGACATGTGAGTCAGATATGGATGAAAAAAAATATTTCATTTTATATTCACATCCATATTAGTTTCATTTTTAACAGTTTACTGAGAAATCTCAAACTGAGCTTACTAGAAAAATACTAAGCAATTTTATGTTTAATGAAATGCTTTGCAATCAGTGGTATTGAAGACTTATCTATAAAATGCATAAGCACACACAACATAACTCCATCATGCTTCTACAGCTATTTCTAAGACCTCTGACATCTCCATAAACTTTTCAGCTCCAGATCAATGTTTGTCATGATTCCTTAAAGGACTCTTAACATCTTCAAAATTCCTGCCCAGCCCCCCCCCAGAGGAAAACCCTGGAGAAACAAGGCTTATAGTGACTTAAGGGATCAAGGACTGCAGAACAGAAGCATGAGCCAGGATTCAAGAGGCAGTTCCAAATCTCTTAATAGAGAAACCAGTTACTAGCTCATTCAGAGCTGCAGAATAGTCTAATTAATTTAAGCTTTACCAGATCAGAAATTCTGCAGGACAACCACCTTCCTGAAACAAGACTTCACACTCAAGTGTGTGTATTTTATAAAGTTTGTGTTATGGTGAAGAGCTGACATTTTTCAAGTCAACCTTGGAAAGTTCACAAAGAGTCGGGCAGAATGTTACGACAGGAGAAGAACCATTGCCACCTAACCAGGAAACCAAAAAAAGACAGGGCACTGGAGCCAATTTGAAGAAAAGATGAACCTAGCAGGTGGATTTTTGGGCATCCAGAAGTTACGAAGGTGTCAGATTAAAATATTCAGTTTAGAACAAAATTTGTAACAAGGAGAACTATTAAATCTGCTCCCATACTCTGGAATGCAGAAATGCTCCAAGTACCTCAACATTAGAAGAAGCACTCAAACTGCTTCATCTTGGCACAATTCCCTTATCTCCTACCTAAAAACCCTGAGGGGGACAGCTACCAGGGGGAAAGCCCATGGCCCAGGGCTTAGAAAACATACGTGTTCCTGCAAAGATTTTGATTTTCACAAGTGGAGTACTGTAAAGCCAGAAGCACAACAGGCTTGAGAACACCACTGCTAATAATTAGGTTGGCTCTTCTCTCCTCCCTCCCAATTTCACCTACACCTCACCAGGTTTCTTACTGCTTCTTCTCAGAGAGGGAAAGAAAAAGTAGAAAAGTATGGGGCTGGTGGGGCCAGTTTCAATTAGTTTGATGCACAAAATCTTTCACAAGGGTCTCTTGTGGAATAGTATGGAACAAATGTCAACAAGTTGACACTTCTCAGAAACCAGTTAGTTTCAAAGCACTAAAAACATAGGAATTCGGGATTTTGATGCTCCACAAGAAATCATCATTGAAAATTACAAATCAGGCAACAGTAGGTCACAGGCAGTTTTGCACTGACAAATTCTTACCTGCTAAAAATGCATTCTGCCAGGAGTACAATGCAGTAAAAATTATTTTAATGTTTAGAACTCACATGGTATCATTTTGACAGATCTCTCTTTCCAGATATGTGACGCCATCATAACTTTCACTGAAGATTGTGTGGCTAGTAAGAGTCACCAGATAAAAAGGGAACTTTTACAGGTCAACCTTCACCTGCCAAGATCATATGAAGAATCTGCATTAAATTGACATGGGCTTAAAAATGCTGATATACTGCACCCTACTCTCAGACACGTCTATTTAGGAACTCAGTAATTACATGAGCATACTGTTCAAATTTTAAATACAGTAAAAACTCAAAAAGGTAGAGACATTTTCCCAAATTTAAAGTATCACTATAAGCAAACTAGGGAGCTAAGAAAATAGTGATTGATCCAAAATCTTTATTACCTTGCTAAGATACGTAACAAAGAAGGAAAAAAAAAGATTTGAAATCAGTAGGATTAATGAAGGGACTTGCATGCCTTTTAAATATTGTAAAAGTAGTATTAGAAAACCCAAACACTTGATAATTCTTTGATCTCTAGGTTTTTGCCTTAGCAGCATTTTAGCCTTCACGTTATTGACATGAAACCACACTCTAGTTTCAGTTTGTCCCTGATGACTTTTCCAGACATGTAGAGACCACCACAGCTGTTTTAACATCTATGTTTTATAAAACTGGAGGTACTTGAAAATGAGATGCACTGAGCCATATCACACATCTTTTTAGGGAAAAAAAAAAGTGTTCATTAAAATAGCTTAGTTTCCAAATACTTTTTCAGTGATTGAGCTCAAATAGAACAGCAAATTTTAGGATAGAATTTGCTAGTCCAATAAGCCTCACATACAAAGCAATATTTTAATACATAATTTAAATTTTACAATGAAAGTCATTGATGGCCCCTTCCAACTGTTTCCTATTAGTTTTCCAATTAATGAATCACAACACATACATACTTAATACATGCATTTTTGAGAACTTGCTGAGCAACACCATAATGAGGAATACCACAGGCCATTGTTGAAAGGGATATTTGGGTTTTTTTTTTTCCTTCTTCTTCTTAAGATCATTTCTGTTACTTTTACTGGAAATAATTCAATTCCAGTATGCCCAATCCAAGCCTATCTGGAAGAAGTGTTGGAACTAAACATAAGAACAACATCTTAAGCTTAACAAAATATAGGTCTAGAATTTTTCAGACTGTATGTTTAGTACTACTATTTTTGCTACCAGCATCTAGTGACTTTATGAACCTATGGTGGTGTACTAAAAAGTGTTGTATGATACCAACAAAGAGGCTTTATAAAATTCCTTAACAGGCAGGAAGTGGCACAGAACTATGGAAAGAAAATAACCATAAAAAGGGGCAAGCAGAAAAATACAGAATAGTGAGCAGCTCTGTATACACAGATGACTCACTCTGACACACTGTACAGGTCAGAGGATACAGGAAAAAAAAAATCAGTTTTAATGAAAATTTCCAGGAATTTTTTTTATTCTGTCTTCACTTCCCTTCCCATAAATATAAAGCACTCAAAAGTACTAGTTGTCCTCTTGAGAATTTAACCCAAACCAAATCTGTGAGCAAGGCAGACTTTGTTATAAAATCTCATACTCCCAATATCCCTTAAATGAATAGCTACCACTGTGTTTAGACACACATGAAAGCTGATCTGTAAGGAATACCACTTGTACAAAATACTACCCTGGGCTGTGGTCACCTCTATTTAGGTCACAAACTCCAGTGACAGTCAGTAACCATCCACACTGCCATTTTGTTCCTAACTCTTCAGAGATGATTCTCTTTTATGATTTCCTAGGGGAATTTTTTCTCGTAAAATTTTAATTCTTATAGGCTGTCAGAATAGGGCTGTATAGTAATTTATACAAGATCAAAACATGTAAAAATCTTTTCCTCCTAGAAATCCAAATAATGTCTTAAAGATACTATCAGACTTTTTTTTTTTTGCATTTCTAGGTTAAGACGACATAATTACTGAAGCCTTAGTAATCCTGATGTGCAAAATATTACAGTAATAGGCAAGTGTGGGATCAATTTAGGTAAAGAAATAAATTTTTCATTATTGAACCTAAGCATTTACTTTCTAAAAAATAGTCTTAGTATTACAGTTTTTTCTCTAAGCAGCATCTATACCTTCCAGTTGAAGCAGTAGGCAAAGAGACCATGAAGAGTCATGTTTGCAAAATACTAGATTAATTTAAATCATTGCATTATTAGCAGAGTAAGAGATTTTCAAGTACCCAGAAAACAGGCATCTCAGCCATCAGGCTAGTAATTTTACTGCCTTAAATATTTTAGAAATGTAAACTCCAATTTCCACGTGAATGAAAAAAATGTTAAAATAATGTAGTGTTGCCCTTAAACATACTGTTTTGAATTAATGGTCAATCATTAGAGCTGCTGTAAATATCAGACAACTGGACAATCATTTCTAGGATTTACCAAGTTTTGAGAGGAATAGATTTCTGAATCTATGGTACAACCACGTAAACTTACACTATTTTCAGTCAAAGGAAGAAATTTGAACTGGTATCCTGTAAATATGCTTCTCTGACCACTGTCAAAAATAAGCTTAGAAAGAGTTAACATAAACCTCAGTAAGCTGACTTTTAATTTTACATAGTAAACTGAATCTGGCAATGAATTTTTCATCAGAGCATGTATTTTACAGATCTGTGCTAAGAAAAAACAAGTTTTTTTAAAAAAATATTAGACATCAACCTACTTCAATAAAAACAATGTATTATGATAATAATTAAAACAGATTTTTATTTAGGAGTCCATGCTCCTTTAAATAGTTACAGACTTACAAAATGCAAAGCTCATGTAACCTAATCTATGTTTTCCTCAAATCCCCACAAGTCCATTTACTTAAAAACACCACACTCCTGGATTGGTGCCTGGCGTATCAAACCTGTCCCGTCGTGCATATTTTTATACATGTTACTAAATTAGGAAAGCTGAGTGGACTAAGGTTATGCCAACTCTGAAAAAAGAAAAGGGTCTGCATCAGTTTGTGCCTTAGCTTTTAAAGTCACAATCACTGTAAAAAAATTTTTGAACTTTACATTAAAGTATCCAAGAAACCTACCCTAATCCGGGACAGTAATAAAGGAAAGAAAAAGAAAAAACGGAAATACAGGAGGGAAAAAAAAATAATCCAATTCATTTTCCCCTCATTTTGGGGGTTCTAAATCAAAACATGGAAAACAAATTTAAAAAATTAGAACTGCATATTTTAATGCCAAAGTCTAGAATAAGAATAGAATTACTGGCATGTTGTACCCTTGAATAGTGGAAATCTACTGAAAAGGGAGGTAGGGAAAGGCATATAAACGCAACTTCTTAATTAAGACTTACTGAAATACCTTATATTGAGCTCTATTCAGAATTACTAAGTCAGGTATTCAAGAAGTCTTTACCAGTGAAATACTGGTATGAATAGTAAATACATATATTGTACTTTTATAGCAACTTTAAAAAAAGAGAGAATAAACATGCAGTTTAAGTCTCAAAGCTTCTCTTGCCCCCAATTAGCAAAGCAAACTGCTAAGCAAAACAGCCTTAGCAGTAATCAATTAACATTCCCAGGATTACTTTATAAATAGACAAAGCAGTGATCAACAATTATAGTTTGATTTATAATTTTAATAAAGACTGAAACTTCACTGGTAGCAGACAAGAAGGAAAGTTATCCATGCAAGAGAAAATTATATGTTTTATATTATATGTTTTATATTTATATAACATATATATAAATTTTATATATATATATATAAATTGTATTTTTTGAAATTCATCTTCATGAACTCGTTCAGTCTTCTGGAAATGCTAGCTGTTTCAGTTAAAAAAAACACTCACTGATCTTACTGCCATTAATTTCCTATTAACCGGGAGGATTATTAATTATAGAGAGATAATTATTAATTTCCTCCTAACAGGTAGAAAGACTCAGTCCTCCCTAATATTAAACATGAACAACTTCAAAAAGGTGTGGTCTTAACAAATGGAATGGGAACACCCAAGTTCTATTTCTGGCTAACACTGACTCCTGCTGTGGCCTGGAGCAAACCACTTCTGTTAAAAACACTTTTTTCCATCTGTAAAATGAGGATAACACTCCCTTATCAGCATCACAGGATCTTTGTCAAATGCTTTGAAGATGAAGTTTTATAAGTCTACAGATGTATTTTAATAAGGCTTAAACTGACGTTATTTTTAAAACAATTTGCCCTAAAAAGGAAAGGGATTTGAACAGAAACAAAATGAAGAGTTAACCTAGGAACCCACTATGCTATCAGCCTCCCCTAAACATTATGGCAGTATGCATTTTAAAAATGCCAAAGGCAGATGAATAAATTTTCCTTTGGTTTCAACTTAAATGAAGCAAAATGGCAATAAGTGGCTGCAATATGCAGAAGTCTCAAGAGACAACACAGAACGTCAATTTGCAATGGAAGTCACACGTTTCCCGATATGGGGAAGAAAGGGCATTTGCTAAACCTGCACTCGACAACTGCAAAGAGATCTGCACCTCTCTTCAGCCACAGCAGCTGCTGGTACTCTCCAGTCACCTGCAATTTCAGCTTACAGGTCAAAGAAATAGCATCATACAGGTAGTCAAATAATACCAAACTTCTACTCATACATTTTCTCCCCGATCAATGCACTCAACTCTCAGCTTTTCAATTTCCCCGACAACACACACAAAGGGAAACTTGGTCTAGCCCATAGAAAGACAACTGCTGATGTATTTTTTTTTCCCCTCTTCTTAATGGGAACTTTGCCAAAAGATGGGCTGGGATTATAAACCATACCCTATTCTTTGTTTAATTACTTAGCTTTCGCTCTTAACTTGGCAAAACATTAAGCTTTTCATTTTAGTAAATCTATAATTAACTCCAACATGTGCTGAGTAAACACAACCTCATTTTTAATTAAATCTTAGAACAAGATGCTTCAACTTGCCATTCTAAGGAGAAGTATTTATATCAAGTAACATGCAATAAAAAGTCTAATCCCTGTCAAACAGAAAGCTTAAATCCAACTTTGAGTATAACCCACTCTCCTTTTAAGTTGTCCAAATGAGCATCCACCAATTTCAAGACCGAGATGTAAACCCTGAAGAACCACCAGTTCATATCAAAAGTTTTTGAGAATAAAGTCAAATCAAATCTAAATGGTATCACAGCAAAACTGAGAGAGAACCTTGGCTTTGGGACTCCTGAAGAATCACCTTTCCAGTACATTTCATTGGAATTCTTTTGCAATACTTTTCATATAAAAAGAGAAAATAAATATAATTTATCTTAAGTGTGAAAGGAGTTGAAATATCACATACATTATAAATATCAGAAACCAAGAGGAACTTTCTTTCTAATTAGTCATTTATAAGTTAGAAGATTCAGAAAATTTACTTGTGGCAAGACATTCAAACAGGACTAACTCTAAGACAATTCTCAATTAAAATGTGAGATATCAACATTCTGACTTAAGAGAAATCTCTATAAAAATAAAATTAATCTATTACAAAAATGTAACATCAGCTCTGTAAATCAGGCTTCTACATGAACTACTGTAATGATATGAAATAATAACCATCCTTCCCTACTGCTGCAACTGCAGGATTTTTCAAAAAAAAGATATCTGGCATTACACATTTCCCAATGGCCCTCAAGAATTTAGAGAATTAAGTGGTACAGTTAAACGGTAGAAAGCTTCAGAGAAAGTTTACTTGATGTTCAAGAATTCCATGTACCAGTGCCAAACAAAAGAACCAATAAATCGTTAAATACAGAAGCTACAAGATTTACGACGTACAAATTGAAAAAAAATGCTGTGTGTTTTAATGAAAAAGAGCTCAAGAGAACTTTACAAATATTAAACCCCATACAACATTGTTTCTTTTCACTCATCCACAACTCTTGGAAAGAGTTCTCTCATAGAGTTTCAGTTAATGATTTTGACTGCAACAGAATCTAGACACTGATAACTTTCCATTAGGCAGAAGTCTTACTAACCTTACCCAAAATACATTCAAAACAGGCCTTCAAGAGAATTTCACAAAGTATTTTCTTCCAGCCATTTTATATTATGTCTCAGTTTCCACATGCTTATTCTGAACAACTTTTTCCTATTGGTTCTCAATAGGTTTAGTTTAGTCATCTTTCAACATCTCTCACAACATTTTATAGATGTGTAAAGGAAATCATTGTTTCAGTGGTAGTGTGCAATTAAACAAGGTGCCTTGAGGCCAAAGTACATGATCTTATCAATGGGTGACACTGATTTGGTAGTGTTTGCTAAGCACAAAGGTAGAATTATTATTTACACTACTACAGCAGTGCCACAGCATAGCAAGTGCTTTCTAATCTCCAAGGAACACAATTTTCATGCCTCACCTCCTGATTTCTTCAGGAAACTAAGGCTTATGCATTCATGCTGTCTGCATGTATTCTCATTGTTCTCCCCCATCTCCTCTCCCAAACTAACTTTTCATACAAGTTGGACAATCATGACCAAACCTGAGAAAAGCATAGAGATCAAGTTATTAAATTCTCACAAGTTTTATGAAAAAAGGGACATAGGCAGAGGCTAAAATCTTAGTGCCTGAGACATTAAAGGAAAACCATAGCATAGGCTCAACCTTTATTAGAGACTGAAGAATGTCTACAATCAGATTTAAGATATAAATTTTAAAATGCTTTATTAAGCATATTATTTCAATTGTTTTAAAATAGTTATGTTAGGTTTCTGTAAGGCAAATCTTAAATACTAATATCGAATGTTAAAAGCACAATTGTGGAACAAAACATTAAAAATGGTTAATGAATCAACATATGCTGCTATTTGCATTGCTTATTTCAGTTCTGCATCAATCACAATTAATTAAGAGCAGGTACAACAAAGAATCATTCTCAAAGTATGTAGTGCAATGGAAAAACGCCATTAAGCATCTGAACACCCAAGAATTTTTACCATCCAACTGTTCTGCAGTTTTCACAACGAGATTTTGTATCGGTTCACTAAGAATACTAAGAAGAGGGTATTACCCTCCTAGACCTCCAAGGAGTTTCAATGGAAACTGGGGGGACTCGGAACAACTGGTACAGGGAAGGGAGTGCTGGGTCAACAGCACTGAAATACGTGTTTTATCAATGACATCATTATGCTGCAGGTTGACCTATCTGGTTACATAAAGTGAATACTGATCAGCTTTTCTTAACTGGATCCTCTACTGCGATTTACAGCTCACTGCCCATTTGTGTTATCTGTGTAGGACTGAGTCTGGGATAAAATGACAGTAATGATTTTTGAAAAGTTACTTTCATAAGTGACCATCACCTATACCTAAAGCTATTACATGGGGGTTTTTAATTCCACACGAGCTATATTTGCAGAAGCTAAGTTATACCTTAAATGGTTACTTAACATTTTATGAATTACTAAGAGGAATGAAGAGTTGTCTTTCCCTAACAAGGCACTGCGATGCAGTATCCACCCTAAGGGAAGAAGCTAACAATGACACATAGTAAAATAACGTACTGCAGTGTAATTACATCTCAGTCTGCTTTACTTTATTAACTTTGCTAGTTTTCCTGACAGAATGTTATTTAACACCTTATTATGAAGATTCATACTACCAGTGTAATTGAGGATAAAAATATTTCCAACAAGATATCAAAGCTTAATATTTTTCCTATTTTTTTTCAATTGATGAGATATATTTTTATACCTGAATGTTTTGTTATAAAGAGATTTTTAAAATTTCCACAATTTTACAAAGAAAAAAACTATGAAAATATCCTTGGAAGCCCCCATCAGGAAGCCTTAAGTTTAGGAAACACACAGTGCAATAGTTTAGCTGAGCAAACTCTCTAGCGTAAATGAAAGATTAATCTTGCTCAGACTGATAACACACAAGCTACATGATGCCCAGTCATGCTGATAGTGACAGCATGTGAACAGATAGGATTAGTAAAGATAGCAATAATGGCTATTATATATAAACTGATGGTACACTACCAGCAACGCACACAGATTGGACACCACTGGACTCTTCGATTTAAAAGTAGGCAACAGTAGAATTGCTTCCAAACACATTAAATTTTCAGGCACACAGAACTCTAAATGCACTTATGCATGATGCTTAGTACCAAGTTTTCTTTAGGAGAAGATAAATGCAGCTTGCCTGTGCAGCTAATACCAGTTCCTAATCAAACATGGTAGACTCACGATCAACTCTTCAGTAATGCAAATTATCCTTTTGAAAGTAGTCTTTTTTGGAACCTTTTTAAGTTAATGTGTGAAGTTTTGCAAAAAATGTGTCACTTTTTCTTTGAACAAATCTTTCTTTCATGGTACAGTACCATAAGGTAAATTATCTTTGAGGAACATAAAGCACACTCAAGTCACTCCCTTCTTTTGAATGTAGGACATCTGAAAATTGATGGAAATTTTACTGGCCTTGGGTCATAATGTTTAACAGGTTTATCTAATTTCATTCCAGAGGATTTACATAGTCATAAAAAATTTCTTCTTTTGAATCATAATCATTCTTTGAATTGTTCTACAAAGCTTATTATGCCCAGAAAAGTACAAGGAAAGGACAGCTCAATTTCTGCATCCAAAACTTCAAGGAGCAATTGCAGTATATTTCTTAAAAATACACGATGTGAACTTATAAACAGATGAAGGTCACATTGAAAATTTATTTAAAAATTAAAGCCAAAAGCTAATCCTGTTAGATTAAGTTAGTCCAGTTTTTTTGAATTGCTGACCTTCATTTTATCATCTGTACAGATCAGAAAACACAAATACCCAGAGCAAGATTTAAACAACAAAAAATCATCATCATCATCTCCTCCTCATCTGGAAGGATGGCTAGGAGATGAAAGAAGGGGAATCAGTTACTTCTGCTTATCAAAGTATTTGGAAGACAAAAAAAAAAAAAAGAAAAAAAGAAAATCTGCCTACGGCCAACTTTTTCTGACTTTGTGTCCCATTTACTTTGAATAAATTTTGCTTTTTTATTATAAACTAGCAAGACCAACATTTGTTATCTGATGTCACAGTGAGGTAGAATTGCCAGAGGCAAACCTACTGGATACGTGTCTTTTTAGGAAATACAAATAAGGGGTTATGTGGCTAAAAGACAGAGAGGGAAGACTGGAATCCTCTATATTTTGTAAAATCAGAACAAACATCATCTTAAAACGATGTTTGTCATTAGCATTTTGTGTTTTCTTAAAGTTGTTCAACATTTTCTTGATACGATGGCTAAGACTGCTAAATAGACACACTTTTTTCTTTAGAAGCATTTTTCAGGACTTTTCTTTACCTCAAGTCCATACAGCATGGCTTACTATTTTTTAAGCATAGAGTATATTTAGCACAAGACAGTATAATGGCAATCCCTGATTGGTCTTTAAAGACAAACTGTACCATGCTTCAACTGTAAGACAGGAAAAAATCTAGAGCAGATCAATGTGCAAATTCAGTTTAAATGGAATGTTGTTGTTGCTCCAACACCTCACACATTTGTACTTACCTGCAGGTAAATATTTCAGCTGGTTGTTAGCCAAGCGAAGATGACGTAAAGATCTCAGGCGGCCAATCTCCGGGCACACAATTTCGAGGGCATTATCACTTAGGTCCAGAAACTGCAGTTTAACGAGGGAGCCAATGGCTTGTGAGAGAACAGATTAAAACATGAATGTGACCCAAGAGTAACGTTAAAATCTTAATAGGACTAGGAGAGGATAAAAAGCCACAGTACCTAACACCTATATCTGAGCAGATTGTGACGCATTAAAGTCAGTCCCATAACTGAATGTCAGAGTTTATCTATCTAACAAACAGTGCTGCTGGCAATGAGATGGGGAGGAAAAAAAAAAAGAAGTCATATACAGGATACTCCCATTTCTATATTTTCCTCAGACAATTCTGTCCTGAAATTGCTTTTTCAATTCCGCTATGAGTCTATCCAAATTATACATTCAGAAAGAGTTTAAAGTGCTCTTCTGACATTGGACACATAACTCTACAATTAGTGCAAGGAAAAAAAGCTAGTACAAGTTCTTGATACTTCAGGTTTCAAATGTTTCATGAACAAAAGCAGTAGAGTATTCTATGTGGTAACTGTCTCAGAGCAGAAGACACTGGAGTTTTGGTTCTGTAGATGAGTGCCATTTAGCCTTTTCACTTTCTGCAATTAGAACTGAAGCAAAGAGCATTTAGGTGCATTTGAGAATTCATTAAAAGAATTTAACATAACATAAACAAGGATATTATTGACTAAGAGCTACACGGGTATATTTTGTATGAAAATCTTTAATGTTTTATGGGAAAACAAAGGAAAAATACGCCTCTTCAAAGAAGAAAAATGAATATTTTATGATTCCTGCCACTTATTGTGAGCTGGTAGGTTACTTACCTTCAGGTACAACAACTATGTTATTTGAATGAAGGTACCTAGGGGGAGGAGAAAAGAGCAGAGGATACCACCTGTTACCCTCAAGGACTTCTGCTACATAATCAGTTTGCAAAAATATCCAATTTCAGATTGAAAGAAAAGAGCACCCTCAAAGCCATTCCTCTCTACGACCACAAAAGCTATGGAAACTGTACAAAACTGGCAACAGAAAGGCACTTAAGTTTCACTTAGCCTATTAAATGATTATCATAAAAGAATGATATACAATTATTTGAAACAAAACATTCACAGTTACAACAACAATGGGCTTGAGTTTTGAGAATCATAAGAAGAAAACAAGAAGGTAAAAGAATAAAGCAGACAGAATAACCAAAATGAACCATATTTTAATCACAGGTTATTTCACACTAAATGCACGGTAACAAAAACCCCCAAATCCTTACAAGTTAAGTCAATTATGAACACCTTTCCCTGAACATAAAACATTCTCATGCCTTAACTGACTGCAGAGACAAACACACGATCTACTCACCATAACTGGGTTTTTCAAAGCTAGAGCACATTTTTGAAAAGGAAAATCCAGTCATGTACATAATCATTAGGAAGTACTGATGGGGACCTGACCTCTCACTAAGAATATTCAGCACCCTCTAGTGGAGCACATCCAGCACTACCATTAACAGAAAAAAGATTTCACACTTTTCTAGTTTTGACGACTTGAAATAGATATTGTTGCAAATAAATGAAAGGCCCCTGTAGCAAATGATAGTAACCAAATTTTCAAATATTGATATCTATTTGTAAAGGAATACTGTGTACTAAATGCCCACTTGTTTAAGTACACACAGAAATGATTTGCACAGCCCATTTTTTTCCATTCAATTCAAACAGCATTTCCAAAAGCAGAAGCCTTTTTGGGGAGACAGAGGCAAAACAAGGAAAAAAAAAAACACATGAACATTGCAACTACTTGAAACATGAGCTCTCTTTTTTCTTTAAAAATTGCAGAAAAAAATCAAAGCATTATTAAAAATGTAGCAAACACAAGGATAGCTGATATGTTTGTAGAACTCCTTATATATAACCTCAGGATGAAAGTTCTCCTATTCTTTTCAGCTGCAGCTAATGAAAATTGTTGTGAACTACTTCACAGACAGAAGCAGTCTAAAAAAAAGCATATTATGAGGATTTATACATAAGAGTCCCTGCATGAGGGACACAATATACAAAGAAATACAGACCACAGTGAAGCATTTAAAAGTATATGGCGAAATTGCTAAGGGATGCGACTGATTTTCATTTTCTCAGAAATTAAGTTTGTCTTTCAAAGTTTAGAAATACTGTAACAAAGTGCTCTTTAAAAGGAAATCTTTATTTTGTAGTCTCTCTTCACTTCTCTGTCAAGAAAATAGCTCTTATTCTCCAATCAAAAATTGACTTGTACTATTAGAACTATCTGAATCACAGGACAAGCGCAATTCTCTCTAGACCACTAGAATGTACAGGGTAACGGTGGTACAACTAAGCTTGTTGAATCCCTAATAATTAGGTCTACTGACTCCTACAGTACAGTGTTTGGAAGAGATTATTTTAAGAACCTGTAATTTTAGGCAGGTTTTCCTAAAGGTACCATCAGATAATATTGTATTTCCTGATGCCCCATGGCAAATCATTAAATACTAACTATATCAAGTATGAGAACATTTTACTGCTTCAGAGCATACACAGATTCTCAAGATTCAGGCATGATGAGACAAGACTGTCTCTCAAGCAAGCTGGAGACTGCAGTGACCTACAAAACAATTATCTTGTGGTCGCGCGTACCAGAAAGGTGCAGTTCCAAGGGCCAAATTAAGATGACAAGATCAGAGAGCTGAATGTATTACGATACTCAGATATATACCTCCTGTTTGGAATATTCTATTATATAAGCAAATGAATGGTCCACTAGTTATTCAACTAAAAGGGAGTCAAATGAATTGTAAGGGAAAAAGAGGATGTCCTTTAAAAAAAACAAAAACAAAAAACCCCAATCGTACTGTACAGGCAAATCAGAGCCTTACAAAAGAAAAGGGGAAGGAGGAAACCACTGACTCATGAGCTTACAACTCAAAATTAATTGCCAGAACAATACAATTCATGTGACTCCATTCTTTGGGCAAGATTGGATAAACTATTTTGCCTACAGCAAACATCATTAAATGGTCACTACCCCTACTTGCTCATGCCTGCTCCTATTTGACAATCTCTGACTTGGTTCCAAAAAATTACTATTACAATCAGCAGGACTGAAGTCATACTACTAGTAGCCGGGGTGGAAATAGGGATGGGCTGGAGGCAGTAACCTGTTACTCTGGCTCTGCTGCATCCATCTGACCATACTGTTTGGAGGTTCCCATGACAACAGGTCAGGGTGATCAGTGTGACAACAGCATACACAGGACTTTTGGGGGAAGTTCTTTTTCCTTAGTAGCGTAGGCACTTGTAAAACAGTTCTTGTCATACAATAAACAAGAAATAATATTAAAAAATATTAACATGGGACTGAATACACCTGGAAGTACATCCTTTAAAAAGAAAAAAAGAAAAAAAAACACACACACAAAAAAAACCAACAAGAATAACCCTTTCTTACCCTCCAAGAAAACCCTTCACTCTTAAGAGGTATGTTATGTGCAAGCAGTACATTCTAAAATTATTTTAAGATAAGATGTATCAGCATAATAAAAATACATTAGAACTCCTACACAAACTCACAATTCCACGAGGTTTGGAAGCTTCTGTGCAAGGTTTTCTGGCTGAAAAAGAGTTAGAGATTTTTTAGGTTTAAAACAAAAACCAGACACACACATATTGTGTACCCAACTCATTTTAATAACCATACTAAAACATATTAGCAGCTAGGCACAAAAAAAAAAAAAATGCAACAAGGAACCTGTATACAATTGCCCCATTTCCAAATCCCCACACATTCTCCATCAGCACAATCTGGGATATATCAAGGGTGAGCAATTCATTACTGAAACTGAACTACAGCCTAGAAACGACATTAATGTGTCCTCAAGCAAATGGTAGTCAGTCTTTTGAGGCTGAAAAGATGGAATACCAGAACCTTACTTTTGAAAAATATATTAAAATAATTGAGTTAGTGAAAGCAGAGAGACTGCTAAGAAGCTGCTGTGAGATTTAAAGTGGAACAGGAACTATACAAGATGTCTAACTATATAACTTGTTTTATTTTGTATTGCTGGTAAATTGGGAAATGACCTAGAATGTTTGTGTAGCTTAGTCAGTTACCACCAAACCAGAAGCACTGAATCCATGAAACTAGATTTCCTTATTTACATATTAAAATGCACATCATTTTCTGTCTCCTAACTGATCCCTGGCTGGCATTTATAACCATGAACAAACACCACAAAACTGGCTTAAGGAGTTCCAAATGTCATGTTGGTAATCATACTGGAAGTTAGTCAAGGTTAAGACGGTTTCATTGCTTAAGAAATCTACTTTACACATAGATACGGTTTTATTGAAAAAGTCCATTTTTTTTAACTGTTTACAATATACATATAAGTAGACACAAAAAAAATTTAAAAGCAGATCAATAACATGGTCAATTTCCCATAAAAAATTTAGCAATTTCTACTATCAGTTAAGGTACGTTCTCACCCAGAATAATTAACTTTGTGGTTATAAATTTATTGTGGAGAAACACGCTAGCCTGAGAAAGTAATGTCACATTATTTATATGCAACAAAAATGCCACATCCTAGATCTGAGTACAAAAATTACTTTGTTTTTAACTAGGGAGCAGCAAATGATGACTCCCTAACAAATGAACCAGTTGACGTCAAGACTTAAGAAACAGGCTATACCTAAGCAGTTGTTGCCACCTACTGGAAGGTTTGTTACAGTACAATTATCTTCTCTCAACAGCACAGAATTTTATTTGGTCAAAGGAAAAAGCTTAAGCTGGGAAAATATACAGAGTCTGCAACTAGCTTGAGCACAGCAAATTCAGTTTTTTAACTTAAAAGCAAAGAGGGAATGTGAAAAAAAATTCTCACTCTTGTCCCAACCCTTCATTAGAATAAAGATGCTAATCTGAAACACCCACAAACTATTTCCACATTACACACGAACATTGTACTCTTATTGTTTTGACTGTTTCATACTGTAAGAGAGCTAAACTCAGGAGACAGAGAATAAGTGTACAATTAAGAAGTCCATAATAGAAAAATCTGCTTATCTCTCTAAGTACCGTAAGAATGATGGATTTGAGATGAATTTGTTTAATACAACATCCTACAACGAAATTAGGATCAAAAAAACAATACGCTATCCATCTATTGAAAAGTAGAAGTCAGTAACATACAAACTCCCATCTCTTTTGGTGACAGGACTACAAATAACGATGATAAATGAATCATCACTTCTGTCAGTTTAAAGAAGCTTCCCTCCTGCTCACACCCACATGGCATTTTTCACAAAGTGAACCATGCTGATCTGTCTCAGTTGGACAGCAATGCATATTCCGAGTTATTTAAGTTATAAACAATCGTTCTTTGATATGGCTAGATCATAGTTCTGACACTGCCATCGAGGCAAACTTATTTCCTTTTTTTAGATGGGGAAATGGGATTACTGGAAAGCTAATGCTATCAGTCAAACATTAAATGAGGAGAGAGTGGAAGACTTGATACTGGGCTACAGGTGGGTTATATAGCTCCCTGATCCATTCATTATCTCATATTTCTCTATCATTTCCATCTTGTAATTGAGGATAAAACTAAAATTTATTCTTAGGTAGGGTATACATAAAGGCTGACAGCGTACCTATGGCCAGACATTTTCATAAGAGTCATCCATCAAGGATTGAAATAATTTTAGAAGAGCAAAGAGGAGCAAAAACTGATTCAGTCACTATTTCTCAAAACTCAGAAAGGAAGACCTGGTGGGACAGAGAAGAAAGTACCACCTTACTTTTAAATAAAGAAATATGGTTCAGATTTAGTTTTGATAATGATTGTTAATAATCTATATACCATTTGAAGGATTTATTGATGAGCTAATGCTAATGTTCTCAAGTGTTCTCAGCTGAGTTTTTTTCTCCATGTATCTAACCATTTCTTTACTGAAACTGAGAGGACTACTTGTCCTACTAGCAGTGGACATAAAAAAACAAAAAACCAAAAAAACCCCACACAATTTCTTTACAAAAATGTTTGCTTTTTAAACATACTGATGTTCCCCTCTGTGTTCCTCTCCCTCCTCTTCCATTTTTTCCTCTCTCCATCTTCTCTTTTGCAAGAGAAATTAACGTAAATCTCTCAACCTTTTCTCATACCACATGTTCTCCAAAAATCATTTTTGTTGCTGATTTCTAGTTTCTTTCATACTTATGAAAAACATGAGCAAATTGGAACCCCAGACTGCAAACCTTACTCCAGCTTATGCTTTAACAGTTCCCAAGAATCACTTCCTTCAGCTTATAACAGAGATTGTGAACCACTCTATGTCCCAAAAAGATATTTGCCTTCTTTATAACACCCTGTTGACTTGCTCTGTTTTGGTCTACTACACCTTCCCATCCCTATTCTGCAGAAGAGATGCTCAGTGAGTTATACCGATTTTACACGTGTAGTTCCTAGAGATAGTGCTATGCACTTGAATGACATTCCACCAAGT
The DNA here is from genome assembly GCF_036417845.1 of Apteryx mantelli. Classification (NCBI taxonomy): domain Eukaryota; kingdom Metazoa; phylum Chordata; class Aves; order Apterygiformes; family Apterygidae; genus Apteryx; species Apteryx mantelli. The sequence goes on from NC_089992.1 coordinate 4,953,746, forward strand.
TATATTATGACCAAGTTATCCAGATCTCTTTGAATACTAATTCTCTGTTTCAAAGTGTTTGCAAGTCATCTTGCCTAGATGTTATCTACATTTAAGTACTCTTTCAGTTCCACTACCCCATGCCTCAATGACAATTCTGAGCAGTATTGAATCAGAGCTGCCTCCCTCTACATAGAACTCATTTGTAACCAAGGGTAATTATTCACATCTATGGGCCGGTAGCATTAATAGATATTGAAAAGAAAAATGGAACTAAATTTTAACTGGTAAGACAATGTTTTTTGTTTCTGATCTATAATTGCTTTAAGAAGAAAAAAAAAAAAAATCAAGCTTTAACATAGACATACAGAAAAGTGATATGCAAACTTTCCATATCACTGTTTCATCTTTTGAGCAGTGCAAATTTCATGAGCCTAGCGCCACTAAATAATCACTGTATTTCACAAAGTGCCGAAGCAGAGCTGTCTACACTTTTCAGTAAATTTTTAGTCATTTTTAATTTGTAACCATGAATCCTAAGTGCCTATCAAAACACTAAGCCCAGGACTTGGCCAAAGTGTGCCAAAATAATTTATCTACAGTACATACAAACTTAAGTGACTCATTTAAGAAAAGGCACAAAATCTTCAGAATCCTTCCAGCTTTTGCTCCATGAAGTGAAACCTTCATTGAGGAATTCTAATGCATTATTGTTAAAGCTTTAAAAATTACTCCTTAAACTGGAGTACTGGACTTGTTGGCAGAAGGACTGAGAAATACATAGTTTTGATCAATTTTAAATAGTCAGGCCCTCCAGCTCCTTTGTCCTGGCTATTATTTTCTCTGTCTTACTGCAGAAGAATCCAAGAAAAAAATTTTTTTGAATCATTTGGAGACTTGAGCCTATTAAAAGCCCTAAATTTTTGATTCTACACAGTCTTAGCAGCTCCTTACACAATTAAAACTACCATACACTGAATTCTGAAGTCAACACATTCATTCAGCTTGAAAATTTTTCAGTTCACGGAAACAGGGGGGGGAGAAGGGGGGGGGGGGGAAAGACAGCCCTGAAATCAGCTTTGTTGAGGTTATCAATGGCACCTCAGCCCAGACACAAGCTTTCACAGGCACCTTACCAGCCAGCTTTGAATTAGTCCGTGGGATTGACATTGACTTTTAAAATTAGGCACACACCAAGGTAAACATTGTTTAGCCTAATGAAGGAATGTAGACTAGACTACACAATATCTCCGAACAGTAGGAAGGCCTGACCACTGAGATTGTGAGTAAAACTTGTAACAGCGAAAAAAAACAGATCTTTGCAGAGCTTCAAAAGGGTAACCATAAAACAGGGCACAGACTTTCATTTATTATACTCCACATTACCTATGCAGCTCTGAACATAATACAACCTGATTCCTGATACTAATAACATGATACTTAAATTTCACAATGGATGACACCATTCAGGATCAGATTTACTATAACGCTAATTCTTTAAAAAAAATTCTCTTGGTTTTTCTGTTCCAAAATCAGAATTCCTAAACATACAGACAGTAAACATTACAATAAAGAGGTTGTCGTACCAATGTGGTCAGGGAATTTCTTTTCATATAAAGTCTCTCCAAGTACTGCAGCCCCTCATCTTTCAGTAACTCCAAAGGAAAGTGATGCAGATTTCGGTAATTTAAGAACAAGTTCTTGTGCCTTTCCAGCTTTGCCTCAGAGATTGTTTTACATAGTTCTGATGCCATGACTAATTCTGTTCCAAGCACCACATCTAGTGCACTGCATCTTCTGAAAGCAGACCCATTTCTAGGAGATAAGAAGAGGGGAAAAAAAAATGTATCAAGGTTTATGCAATGATGCCTTTTGTGGAGTTAGTTATAACATATTAATGGATAATCTGTCTAAACACAGTTGTTCCTTTTAATATATAAATGAAGGACGCAAAACTTCCACACTTGCTTTAGCTAAAGCGAGTCTTTGACTGTTTTCCTGGATAAAACTTTAGTGTGTTTTCAAACAGGCAATAACAAGACATTAAGGTATACATAATGCTCTTTTTTTTTTCCATTCTCCATGAACCTTTCAGATAATATAGTCAAAGTTGATACCACCAAAAAATTTTCTCTACTAATCATTATCTGATGCTCTATATCTACTCTGTGAAGTGAGCTAAAAGAAGAAACCACTTACTAAGGGATCATAAAAAAAGAAAAGCACAAATTTATCACAAGACCTCCTATCTTTAGCTGATTAAAATACCTTCATGTAGCTTTTCTGCCTGAATGACAAAAATGCTATGAAATTTCGGTACACTTTCCCATGTAAAACTACAGGGAAATATTTCAGTTGGAAGCTATTTTAGCTCGTTCCTTTATTGAAGGAGAGATTTTTAATCATAACAGATACTGGAAGTGAAGACACTCAGCTATCAACAAAAAACCTATCTGATTATACGGTAGTTTCCGTGAATTAAACTCCTTACCCAGAACTGTACTGTGCACGTAAATCAAACTACCTTATCAGTTTCAGTAATTCTCTATGATTTCCAGATAAGCAGCTTTTACCAACAATCTATGCCCTTCTGCAGGAATACAGCATTTATTTTCTTATAGCACTCCTAATTACAAGTTCGAGGTAGCATTGTGCACACCTCTTCTAGTCACCAGTTACCCCCCATCCAAGCTATGTTAAGATCAGTTCTGTAAGCAAAAGATTACCACGTTGAGACTCCTATACAAAATTAGACAGTGTCAGTCCAGCCTGGTTAAACTGTATTCATATGAGAAGAACTATCACTATAATAGTCGCCTCCGTTAGATACCTTTAGGAGATAGGTGATAGACACAGTTACCCTTTGCACTTGCAACACACTAAAGCTCTCCTGTCTTATAAATAGATAAAGAAAATTAAGACTTCACAATTCTCAATTCCACATCTGTGATCATCATTAAAATAATTTAAGAAAAAGCATTAAAAATTTTGAAGTGCATAGTCCGAGAGTATTTGAGTGCTACAATACAAGAAATGATAAAGGAAAGCTCATCTTTCCCTGATAATAAGTGAAGCAGTTTTGGACACATTAACTGCTCGTGTCTGGATTCTGCCCCATACTCCTAACTTTTTCCCTTTGAAAGCATGGCTTTTAGCTTTGATTTTTTTAATTAAAAGCTAAGAAGTCATGAAACACATACATAAATATCCAACAGCGTTCCTACTTGTCCAGGTAAGCTATTTAGATGTGCTGCACATGTGGACTATTCTCACACAGCTGCGACTCCATATACCAACCAGACGACAGTTAGGCATGGCACACAGATACAAAGACCAGAATGTGCGAGCCCACAAATGCAGAGGCCAGTCATAACCTACTCTGTTTTGGCTCTTACTTCAAAGGAAATCTTCCCACTCACTTCCACCATCAGCCAAATTTTTTCTCTAAATAATCCCCTTCCAGAGATGAGACACAACGCTACCAAGAAGCAACAGACACAGACTCTAAATGAAGGGAGAAAGCGAGAATGGCGACACATACACACGGTGATGACGGGGCTGTGAGGGCGCAGGTCATCCAGGGGGGAAAACAGCTGTTCCACAGAGGATGGAGAAGACGAGAACAAGCTCGCACAGCCGCACGCACCCGGGAGCGGAGGCTAAGCGAAGGCGTATGAACAGGACACAGCCAGGAGGCTCAGGAGCCCACCAGACCTGCAGGCCACCTCCGGGGGAGCTTCGACTGCTTGCTAGCGGGGGCAACGGCCTGTCCCGCGGAGGGGAAGGGGGCGACGGAGGGACCGGCCTTACCGGGGGGCGGGGGGGGGGGGGGCAGGGACCGGCCTGACTCGGGGAGGGGGGGCGGGGCAGGGACCGGCCTGTCCCGGGCAGCGAGGGGACAACGGGGGAGCGGCCTGTGCCGGCGGGGGGACGGGGGTCGCCACGGCCGCCGGGGGCGGAGGCCTGTGAGATGCCCGCGGGCCGAGGAGGCGGCGGGGCAGGGGCAGGGCCGCGGGACCTCCGCTGAGGGTGGGAGAGGCGCTCACACACTCCCCCCACCCCCCGGCCCGAGAAGGCGGCGCGCGCTCCGGTGGGCACGGCAGCGGGGGGCGGGGCAGGGAGGAGCGGCACAGCCCCGCGCCCCCCACGGCCCACCCGGCTCCCCCGCCCGGCCGCGGGGCAGGTCACTCACCGGCGCCGCCGCGGCACGGACCGCTGCTGGCCTCCGCTCGGCGCCGCCGCCGCCGGCCCAAGCACCCGGGGGCGGGGCGGGCCGGAGCCGCGCGAGACCGCGCGCGACTCTCGCGAGACGTCGGCCCGGCCGCAGCACCGCCTCCTCTCACCTCCCGCACCCTCGCGCCCGCCCCTCGCCCAATCACGCGGCCCCCCACCGCCCACTCCGCCGCTCGCCCAATCACAAGTTCTCCCCCCTCACAGCCTCGGCCCCCGACCGCAGCCAATGAGAAGGCGGCTCTCCTCAGCGCCTCGCGCGGCGGTGGCGTCGCTGCGCCGTGGCGCGCGGCCTTTGGGGCGAAGCGGGGCGGTGTTGCCGCTCCGCGCCCGCCACCGCCTTCCCTCCCGGCGGGTCTCCTCAGGGCAGCGCGTGGGCTGCCGTGCCTTCCCGGTGTCTGCGCCGCGCCAGGCGCGGAGGGGCCTGTGGCAGGGTCGGGAGGGCCCCCTCAGCCCTTGCCAGTCCGTGAGCGGCAGGCCGTGACCGCTCCTGGGCTCAGCTGCGCACAGCAGCGACCCTGGCACACCAGCCCTTTAAGGAAAACGTCACCTGCACATAAAATTGTGATGGTCAGAGACCGTCTTCCCAGCCAAACCAGTTGTGACTGTAACGGACGAGCAGGAGCTTTTATTTTCCCTGTCAACAGCCTAGGGCAATCCTGCCTACAGCACGCACACCCCCGTCATGCCCATCTTTACTCACCATAGTTGGTCCAGTTAAAACAGGGAAGGGACCTGTGGTAGCTCAGCTCACATGTTGTTCATGTAACTTGCTACATGTTGTTCAGCTCATTTTGATTCTGAATTTGTTGGCACATGTTGAGATGTCCCAATACATAAATCCCATCCTAGGGAAGGTCCTGTTTTTGTTACGTCAGGACTCCAATGACAGCAAACTCCCTAATACTCAGAATATTTAACATTACTGCAGTTTACAAGTTCTCCTTTGCTGAAGATCAGCCCCATAAGCTGCCTTAAAAGGAATCCCAGCTAGAGAAATCCTCTTTAATTCCCCATAAACTTGTCTTAAAAGCAAGATTCACGTAGCAGGTCTGCAGGAGTACCAAGAAGCTGAACACAGAAGCTGAATATCTTGCAGAAGTATTTCCTTTCATGTATATTCACAGCACTTCAAGCAAAGCAGCATGTAGGAAAAGCTTAAGATTTTTTGTGCAGACTCATTTATCTCTTCTTCTGGTCTAAACAAAGAACAGACATCCTTAATTAATTCATCTGTCATTTTCCTACACTTGGAAAGGCATTAATTGATTCTGATAAGTATACTTGCTCAGTCTTAACTTGTCACTTGCAATCTTTTTTAAGTTGTTTTTTTCAGATAAATAGGTTGGACTTTGTTGAAATAATATGAGCTGAAATAATTTGCCCTTCAAAATTCTACATCCTCCCTATTTATCATATCGTACCGCATACATTATTTCTTGTTGCGGTCGATAGCACTTGTCTATTTTTCTCAGCGGGATGCTAATTTCCAGGAAGTGGCCTGCTTCTATACCACCATTGTTTTAAAAAAGGCAATTACATCACACTTCTTAATGTCATTTCAGTCCCACATTATAAATATCTGAGAAGTTCAAAGTGTATTTCAGAACAACACAGAAATTGAATATGAGCACAGTTAGCAGTTAGCAACACATTCCCATTTGGAGGGAATTCAATGATGGGTCAAACCTAAAGTTCTTATCCAGGAAATGAGGTCGTTGGACTGGACAGAAACATAGCGTGGGGGAGAAAGCAGTGTTTCTGCCATCGTCTACTAAAGTACAAATGGTATGGATGAAGCTTCTTCTCGAGAGACTACACTTGTTATAGCCAGGATCCTTAATTTGTTTCTTTATACATATGTTGTAATGCTATTTTTGTTTCATTTGGAGTCAATAACATGGAGGGAGATAAGACTGCTGCATGCTGATTTTTTTTGAGAACAGGTTTTTTCTTCTGTTTCCTCTTTTCTGCTCACACCACCAGAAGAGCTAGCGATCAGAGCAATGATAAAATGTCTTTGGCCCCTTTTTGTCATGAAAACAGATTCAGCTCTCTGAGTGCTGCAGGAGCAGTTTAAAATCACTGAAACAATTAAGGGTCTTAATGATATGTATTAAGTATTGGGGTGGTCAATATTTCAGTGGGGAGTTTTAAAACTGAGGATTTCAAAGTGTTGGGTTTTTTTAATCTCTCTTTTGTTCTCTGAGTGAGAAGGTCCTACTAGCAGTATTCTAAAATGTCTTCTCTGACTTGCAAGTAAGACGTGATATGTGTATGATTCCCTACAGACTGCTTTCCGATCGGCAGAAGAGTCTTTGTAGAATGAGGTGAACTGTTCTTTGCAAACAAACAACCTTGCCACTTCAACTGTTACATTTTTCTCACCTGTTCCAGAGCTGTATCAGGTTCATATCAGCTATATACAGGTCAGTGCCAGTTACCTCATGGCTTTATGGTGTCCACAAGAATTCCTAATCTGCTGTAAGTGTTCAGACATCACTTCTTCTTGTGTCTTTCCTCCTGAAGCAGTCATTCAGGTTTCTCTATTGGCTTGAGTAGCCCACAATCGTCACACCCTGTCATTCTCAGTCTGTTTTTTCTTTCCTGACTGATGCCATCACAGTCTCCCAGGCTTATGTCACCAAACTCCGTGCAGCGCTTCTAGAAAGCACTGATCTCTCTGACCTGAAAGCGGTTCTCTGAAGTTTTTATCCTGCCCAGCACAGGTGTAAAGTCTTGCCTGTGTAGTCACAAGGCTAAAAATGATAAGCAGAACAGCGAGCGTTGGAACCTGATCCTCCATGGCAGGGAGTGTTACTTCATGGTTGCCAAGTCATTTCCAGCTAACAAGTGAGACTAGTGGGAAGCCCTTCGCTAAGTATGTTGTTATTGTTTCTTTACCCTAACCTACTTCTTTTTAATTTTGCACTTGTGAGAGCAGGAAACAGAGAAGCTTGAAATTTACATCTTCTCAGAAGGGTGGCTGATCTCACCTGTTCCCACGTAAAGGAATGATGAAACTCGTACTGAAGTGCAACAACTTTGTAGAAGTTGATTTATTTATATAGCGTCTAGTTGCCTATGTCTTGAAGACCCACCTTCATCAGTTGGTCAGCTGGAAGAAATCCGGTAACTGAGGTAAGTGAGCACAGCTCCATCAGTCATTTCCCTGTTTGTGCCAAAGTTATGTAATCCAACTGAATATAGCTTGAATACAGATGGATGAGGATATGTTATCAGATTTATTACACAAGGTAACTATTTTGAGCCTAGCAATGTCTGGAAGATGCAAATGGAAGTATCTCTAGTCTATTTAGTAAAGCTTTATACAACCATTTTCTTTTGTTTTGATTTGATAAGACAGGTAGAAACATGAATAAATTTTTTTTTAATTGAGGTTTTTGTGACAAGATGTATAGTTCCAAATTTTGCAGAATCAGGAGGTCCAAAATGTCTTACTGAGATTTTGAACTTCAAGTTCTGAACATTTGAGGTTCAGCCTCCCTAATAATAATGGGTGAGTCCTTTCCAGCCAGTATTGTGGATATGATTTATACTGAATTATGCACATTAAATTAGATGTCGTAAACTTGGAGTCTGATATTCCAAATGCTCACTAAGCAGCCAAACGGAGGTCAGTTTTATGAGTAGGAAATTATAGTGTGACTGATTAGTAACAGGAGAAGACTGTTTCTCCTTTCCTGTCAGATAGCACATGTTAAAGCCTATAGTCTCTAGCATGTTAACTGGCACTGTTAGATAGGTCTTCTTGGACATCACTATGTTCTGAGAATTACAGTCAGGCAAACATCTATCACTAAACATGGAGCCCATGCAGTTATACTTGGTACAGGGAGGACCCATAGGCTGGAGGAGTCTCCTAGGCACACGGTATCGACCAACCAATCCAGTGTTCAACAGATGCAGTTTCAGCCTTCCTTAGCTTCTGCTTGCTGAAAGATTGGTGTGGGCTAGATTGTTAGTGTATGACATGTACTAGTGTGGAAGGCGATAGTATTGCAATGGACTGTTATAGCTGTCAGGCCTCGCAGCCAGAGAACAACTTTTCCGTGGTCAGGAGGGAGAAGAAGCCACTTAACAATACTTTTAAGGATGTTTGAAGCTGTCGAGGAAAATGGCAGAGCTCTCCCTTAGAGGGCAGGATTCCAGTATGGGGGCTCACTGGTCTGTGCTGTCTTTTTGTACCCTTCTTATTCCTAGAAGATTTATATTGCCTAGAACTTCATAAGTGCTTAATGCAAATCAGTACAAGATTACATTTTTCTGCAATAAGGATGGTTTTTTTCCCTCATGAGGGAAAACTAGCCTCTTATAAGGACTAGTTACTTATATTTTTCTTCTAATAAAAGTTGAGGATCTTATGTCATCACTGGATCCACAATTTGATACTTTAAGAAACAAACTTTCCTACTTTCCTGGAGAGACAATATGTGCTATAGTGTGATTGTTGCTACTAAGGATTTTAGTTTGCATTTTTTCTTCCAGAATTCCATATCTATTAATTCTACTTATTCATGTTTTCATTTTACAATATCTTGGATAAAGCTTTTCCAGTATACACAGCTTTCATATACACAGTGATGCAAGATCTCAGTTAGTACAAATTTTGAAAACTTAGGATCTATTGCTTTCAACAGGTTTTTTTTATTATTGTACATACTCTCATTGATTTGTTTCTCACATCATGAAGAAATAAATTCACTAAAAGATTCTTTTTTTACTGATGCAGAAAAAAATCCGTTGTCTAAAGGATCTTCTTAGGAGGTCTTTCCTAACCTCCAGTCAACAATTTTGGTGTAGTGGCACAGCTCTGTTATTTGAGTGGAACAAAACTAGAGTGACTCATTACAGTACCGCTAACTTTGATTCCTATGCCTTTACTTATAAAACTCTGGCTTCTGCAGCAGTACCCAAAACTGGAAGGCAGATGGAGCTCCTGCATGCCAAGTGCCAACATTCCAGTATTTAATGTTTAGGCATCATCCACCTTTAGTCTGTCTTTTTATTTATTTATTTAGCATGTATTTATTAAACTTTAACCAACTCCTTTTTCAGTCTGATTTGTCTCAGTGACACAGTAATTCTAAGGAAAAAGCTTAAGTGCCCTAATTTGAAAGAAAGTTACTTGTATTACATAGTTCATTACATAGTTCAAGTCAGCTTTGCTCAAAATAGAAGCTTTTTAAACATGTCTATCTCTAATTTGGGCTGAGCTCGTTATTTGAGGGAGATTTCCTGATACTCACATTGATTATGCTGTGGAATGGATTTCCAAAGAGATAATGGAAAGTACTAGTAATTTGGACAAAACTGCAATTTGAATGGAACAACCCTAACAGAGAATAGGCGAGCAGTGGATTTTGGCCCTGATCATGCAGTCTGTGCTCATTCTAAATTCCCACTGATATAATTAGTCTCGAATGGAAAAAGAACAATGCCTCACTGACAGCCGCACAAACCAAAATCCTCTGTTAATGCAATACGCAGATATAACAATAGGCTGAATCAACTTTCTGCCACAGCACCATCAGGGAATCTCAATATGGGACCACCACAAAGGTGACAAATCAGCCAGCTCTCCATGGCTCAGTCAGTTGTTAGCCCTTCTTTAAAGACTGCCAAAGATATAAGTAGCTGATACAGGGATTTTTAATGTGATCCCTTGTTGACTAGATACCCAAAGCTCCCAAATTAATTTCAATTGACCAAGCATTATTTTTCAACTTACTGACCTTTCTGTCTGTCACACATGCATTAATCAATAACATTTTTCTTATCTTTTGGATTTCACTTTATCATAATCCTTAAACTTGATTGATTTGGTTGAATTAAAGCCACTTATACTTAGAATATTATCCACAGAATTTTCCTTCACTTTTAACCCAAGAAGTATTAAACCTTAAATAACAGATTTAAGTAGCACATGGATGTTTTTGAGTTCCAGGCTGCAAATGCCATGAAATGTTCTTTGGTCTATTTTTATATGACCTCAATAATATTATTTTTTACTGCTGCCCTCTGCTGTCATTGAGGCTGTGCAGTGGTTATTTCTCCTTCTTCCTGGCCCAAGACCTGCTTTTTACCTTCATGGCACTTGCTTTGAGTTCTATTTACAGATTTGCAGAGATCTGCAATAACTGTTAAAAGCTTCCTGAGCAGTTCTGATGATTCATTGGAGGCAGAGCAAAGTTTGTTATTTATTTACCTGAAAGCAGTGGGTTTAATGTTGTTCTAAAGCTGTTCCTACTTACAGATATCAAATTTACCCGAGTTCTTTAGTCTGATATCACTGTTGCTGCCTGATGTTCTTTTCTGTCTCCCTCTTAGCCCTTTATTTTTCTGAGGGAGAAGTCCCATGCTCTTCTGTGTATCAGAATGCAGACATGTTTTGTAGAGAGACTCCATGTGGACAGTAGAAATCCATTGTTCCTATAAATTTACTTTAAAAATTAGCTAAAATATTGAATTTTTATACTCCTGTCCACACTGTTCCATAATTTCAGTACATGTTAGCTTGAAAGGGAAGTGCGTTCCACTTGTGTTTTAATTATACATAGTACACATACTTGAAATAACATATTTTCATATCTTTATGAAATGTTTGTACTTCTTATGGAAAAGTTTCAAGTAAGGTGCCAAAAATCTTAGTTGTGTAAGAGTGACCACTTTTGTGATTTTATTCTGCCATTCATATCAGGAGAGTGTTAACTCTGTGGCCTGTTACATTATGACAGAAATGAGGCAGGTGGTGAGCTATTTTTCATTCCAAGGGAATATAAATAGTGAAGGGGGGGGGAAATATGGTGTCTGCACAGACTTTTGATTTATGTAAGCATGTTGTGAACCTGTTATAGTGAAGTTAGATATAGAAAACTTCTGTACCTGAGCCCAGTGGGAGGTTTGCTTGTAAAGAACTTGCAGAGTTTCTCCTTCTCCTTCTCCCATAAACCATCCCTGTTGTTACAGCTAGGGTCTAACCTTCCTTGTTGTTGGACGCACTAGGAATAGTTTAAATGTATGACCGGGTGTTCCATGCGTGGGGGGGATAGTCTATGGGCAGCTTCTTGTTAAATGCAAAACTTTTAGCTGCAGTGAAAGTTTTCAAGAGCAAACCAGGAGAGTCAAAGAGAATGGATATTTGTTTTCTCATTATGCTCTTTGTGTCCTTTCAGAAATATTTGATGTGAATTCCTGAACACTTTCTGAGTGAAAAGTCCAGCAGCCAAAATTTGAGCTAAAACAGGTAACAGAAGTCACGATAATACATAATTGCCTGAAGGCAGTTCTAAGGTAGTGGTCAATATATCAGTCATGTAGTAATGACTGCTTAGCATATGTAGTTTTTTTGAGTCCTTACCTCCTTCCCTCAATCCCTTCATCATTTTTGTGGCCCTTTGCTGGACTTGCTCCAGTATGTCCATGTCTGTCTTGCACTGGGGAGCCCAGCACTGGACCCAGCTCTACAGATGTGGCCTCATCAGTGCTGAGCAGAGGGGAAATATCTCCTCCCTCAACCTGCTAGCAATGCTCTGCCTGACGCAGCCCAGGGTGCTGTTGGCCATCCTTGCCGTGAGGGTGCATTACTGGCCCATATTCAACCTATTGCCTCCCAGGATCCCCACGTCCTTCTCTGCAAAGCTGCTCTGCCGCTGGTCGGCCCCCAGCAGGCCCCCAGCATTGGGCTATTCCTCCCTGGGTGCAGGACTTTGCACTTCCCTTCGTTGAACTTCATGAGGTTCCTCTCTGCCCATTTCTCCAGCTTGTCAAGGTCCCTCTGAATAGCAGTGCATCCGCCACTGTGTATCAGCCGCTTCTCCCAGTTTTGTATCTACTGCAAACTTGCTGAGAGTGCATTTGGTCCCATCGTTCAGGTCATTAATGAAGATATTAAACAGTATTGGTTCCAGTATCTACCCCTGGGGACACCACTAGTGATTGGCTTCCAGCTGGACTTGGTGCCACTGATCACAACCCTCTGAGCCCGGGAGTTCAGCCAGTTTTCAGTTCGCTTCACTGACCACTTATCTAGCCTGCTCTTCATCAGCTTGTGTATGAAGATGCTATGGAAGACAGTGTGAAAAGCCTTACTAAAGTCAAGGTAAACAACATCCGCTGCTCCCCCTTCATAGAAAACTATCAGGTTGGTAAGTCAGGCTTAGTGAACTCAAGTTTCTTAAATACACACTGATATGCTTAGAACAGCTATTCTCTAGTGAGTGATTGCACCTTTATACTGATAATCCATAGATAGATAGAGCTACGCATTAGAGACAGCCCTACCAGTACAGATTACAGAAGACCCACAGTGGCAACTTTGTTATTATCCTTGAATTAGTATTTGTTTTCTTCATAAAATACAAGCCAGACAGACAAACACATACAAAACATTTACAAAATTTGGCTGCTGGAGAATACGTGTCTGTCAGTGTACTAACACTGCCGTTCTTCTGTGGAACTGAAATGGATTTTTCATAGGTGAGCTTTTGTTTCTGTCACGTTTTACACTGCCTTGAATTGGTGGATCAGTAAGCAGTGCCACCTCAGGGAATTGCTGAGGGTCTCTTAGGACAATACAGGGAAGAAAACTAATTCAAAAGATGCTCTGAACTTCTATTTGTTATTTTGCTACAAGAATATAATGTCTGTAATTTAATCTAATTTAAAGGTCTACAGTCTGCCTTTTAAAGTCAAAAGCAGTTTTTCCATTTCTCCATTTTTCCAATTCTCCATTGAAATATGGAGAAAAAAACCAAAAATAAATAAGGATCTGAGTTTACCAATATTATGCTACATTTATGAATAGAAATATTTTGGGGCAAATACTGTTTCCTTGTATATTTCTGTTATCATTATCAAATGTGTGGTTTTGGCTATCACCTCTAAAAGATTTTTAGTCATTGCATTAATCAAGTAACAACATTTTTTGTACTCATTACCACAAACACAGAAGAAATATTCAGTAATCTTGTTGTACATGAGCGGGACTATTCCCTACAGAAAAGACTAATCGCACTACTAAATGTTTGAAAGAATCAAGATTTAAAGAGAGCCATAATTCAGACTAAAATTCTAACTTGAGTAATTTGGTATCAACAGACAAAAGAAAGGCATAACTTCAGGTTGCCGACTTGCACTACAAAGTCTATATGAACCCCAAAATTGTCTCAACACATAAAAACACTTCTGTTAATCTCTTCATAGAAAAGTGCAATAAAACACATTTACATCTCAGACTCGGCTTATGCATTGGTCACCTTCTTATAGAACCTTGAAGCTGCTACAGCTTCATTCATGACTTGGGTGCTACTGAAGATCTGTTCACTTTTCTATGCCATATTTTCCTCTCTAGTTTTCTTTTGGGATACAAAACTTCCAAGATGAGGTCTTTTTTTTTTTTCAGTACTATTATTACTATATGACTTCAACATTCTATCCAACAAACAAAGAGACTATTCATTCAAGCTTTTACTCTTTTGGCAGGTTCCAATTACATTCTAGAACCAAGAGTAGAAAAATGAACATTTTTTTCCTGTTGCCTAAATAAAGGACAGATGACCAAGTTCTGCAGGCTAACATAATCTAAAAAAGAAAGCAGGAATCAGAGTATATTGTGAAAGAAACATGGGTTCACTCTAGATTTATCAATTATCTTACTGTTCTCTTATAGTTTTCTGAACACTCTGATCAGTCAGCTAAACAGCCATCTGGCACAAATTCAATTTCTAAGCTATAGACACAGGACTTTGCAGAGAAGTTCATTCTAATAAACAACCTCCCTGCTGCTGCTTATATTTTAGACAGAGTTTCTAAATAAGAAGAATTAAAGTAGTGAGAAACCTGATCTAAGTGAAACCTCATCTAAGAACAGTCCTGCTCTGAGCAGGGGGTCAGACCAGATAACCTGCTTATTTCTCTTGTGTACTAGAGTTCTTGCTGCTATTATAACTAATGTGGTCATTGTTATAGCATTAATAAATTCTTGTTATAGATTGGGCACAAAATCTTTGCAATGAGTAGTGCTGAAATTTGAAAAAGCCTTTCAGAGCTCACCCAAGGTGAGGTCCCTCCCCAGAGGGACCCCTCCCTTATTGTGATGAGAAATAGTTCGGTCTGGATCTGGAAAACAGGTACATAAATGCATCATGGTTTGGCCTTTTCTTAGGTTTTAAAATATCAGTCTAAATAGTCATAATATACCTTTGAACAAGGGGAGAAAGATAGGAAACTGCTAAGGTGTTATAATATTACAAAACAGAGAGGCATACTTCCCTGGAAGATTAATGTGGTACAGTATGCCAACATTTAACAACATAGGTCAAGTTTGCATGGGTTGATGACAGGATAAGTTTTATTTTCCTGAAGTGGGGGCTCAGCTCTCAACGATTTGGCCATCTTTGTTACAGAGAAAGCTGTGTCAGTGAAGCAAATAATGTTTTCCTACTTCCAGTTGCAGGTGATCCCTCTCTGACCTCGTTACCACGTGTATGTGATTTTCAAAGCAATGCAGGGCGAACATCAAATCCTGTGTGTGAAAATCTCCAAACCTTCTCCTTCAGTTCCTCGGGGGAAGGACTGTACTGAAACAACATGAAATAACTACTAAAGATTTTTTTCCTGCAGAAAGACAAAGTCAAGGATCAATGCACAACAGCAATATTGAAAGATAAGAACAAAAAGGGAGAGGAGCAAAGTTTAGCAGATAAAAGCATCACAACATAAGTGCTTAGATGAGTCTCATAGTGCTCTGGCCTTAGCTGCTGTCATAAAGTATTTGAGTTTGTTCAGTACCCAATGGAAGAGAGTTCAAAAAATACAGAGGATTTAGTATGCAGGGGGAATTCTCCTTCTCCAGGAAGGATGGAAATTAGGCCCTGAGAGACGGCACTTTTCAGTCAGAAGCACCATCTTAAAGAGAACTAGCAACAGACATCTGCTCTAAGGCACCTTGTTAAATTTAGTATTGTGGCTTCACGTTAAGATACATAATTACATTCCTTCCCCTTCTTCAAGGGGTATTGTTATTTTTCTGTGTTTGTCATGGGTTGTGACACAGCACTATTGAACGGCTTATTTTCAATATTGGAAGACCAAGCCTCTTTGCACAGGTTATATACTAGTTTAAAACCAATTTTGAATCTGTCAGATTTAGAAGGTCTGTAATAAGTGGAAGATTATTATTGCCATTCATCTTACTGATTTAAGTCTCTCAAAATACTGCTGAGGTTTTGCTGTTGTTGCAGTAAATACATTTTCCCCTGAATGACAGTAACTCAGGTAGGTAGGTAAGAAGGAATTTGCTATTTTCCCTTCTGTTAAACGTTTTAGTGACTGTTACAAAGTATGTGAGCTCATTTATGTCTTATAAATGACATGACTATTTAGTTAATTCAGCAAGTTGGTAGGAAGCTGCTCCATACACTGAGGACTTTACTTCAGAAAGGAAGCTGATTCACATGACTAAAAAATGGATTTGGTAACTGAATATCTGATACAAAGTCAGCTGAAGGCAGTAAGAAAATTCATTTTAGTATGTGTAGAGCATTGCATTTATAAAGTTTGATTCCCTCAAAAAAATATTATTACTGACTTTTTTTTTTTATCCCACAGAGGGTGATCATATTTGTGGCATTATGTCAACTCTTCAGACTTCTTGCATTTCTTATTTCATTTTGCAGTGTACCTTTGATGAATTATTTTTTCTCAGGGCATCTTGGCAGTTTTCAGTGCTATGTATTACTCTGCCCTTCCTCTGTCTAATCCATGGCTTTCATGAGCAGTATCTAAATTACCAGATGGAGCTATAGAGAGAGACTTGAAGCAACATGAACAGCTACTTTGTGACAGGTCATAAAATGATGATAAGGGTTTGCTGTTTCTTTGTGTAGAATCAAATTGACTATAAGTTTGAGTAAATTGCTATACAAGTTTGCTACAACTGAAAAACATTGGTCTCAGGGTCGACTCCATCAAATTTTACCATCCTAACTAAGGTCTGCTTAGGATTCTTCCACAACTGGCATGTTGGCTTTTTTTTTTTTTAATTGGGATCTTTTAGTTTTATCTTTACACTTTAAATTCTGTCTATGGTACAAAACTCTCCAATATGCAAATATTGCAATCACAATATTGCAACACGACCCCAAAGCTAGCAGTATTTCTTTATAATTTTTTTCTATGATTCTTTGGATACAAAGTTAGAACCAGAGAGGATGTTATTGCAAAAAATACATTACACAGTAAAGCTGAAATTCAGTTCAGTGCAGAGAAATCTGGAATGTGCTTCATAATATTGTACTCCACATTATAGTTCTACACGCAACAATGTGAAATGTGGGGCGTTGAACAGACTCACCTCTGGAAGGAAGTGTAATAAGAGCAAATTTTAGTGAGCATTAGCACAAGGAAGAAACCATGTTTATTTACTATGCTGAACCAAAATAAAACAGGTATTTTGCAGAATTGAGAAAATTATTTTAAAATATTTCTAATACCTTTGCTGCAGACATAGGGTCACTCAGAGCTAAAGACAGGCCCACCTACTTTGACTTTCCTATATGCACTAGCTATCCAGTTTAAGCAGATCAGTTATATGCAATGTGTGGGGAGAAGATAATATTTCCACAGAATGATTTATGCTTAGTATTTCATTGGTTTATAGAAGTGCTACTAGCAAAGTAGTTTCATGCATATTTTAAAAGGCTATTTCAAGTGACCAGAGACAGGAAGGCCATGAAAGATTTGTGGATGGCAAATTTATAAAAGGAAAATAAATGGAGGGAAAATACAAGTTCTTTCCAGCAGTATTCGACTTTCCTAATCCATGTGATGGGCATTAGCACACTTTCAGCATTTCTTATGATACTTAACAGTGATCCCCACTGTTCTCAAATCCTTTGGACTTTCTTCTTTCCCAGCCCTCAATGAAGAGATGTTATCTTCAAAAGGCATAGATATTATTTTAAGTGCAGAGAAATTACAGAAGTAGGAATATGTACTAATCAGAAAAGCAAACTTACTATTACATCTAAATTTACATTAATCCTATCAGTATTTTAGCCAGGAAACCTTTATATTTTCCTTGTGCTTTTCTGTGTATTTGCCTTCTTATCTTCACTTAGTAGTTGGATTATTTGGAGTTTTACTTCCTTGCTTTTAGTACTGAGGATGAAACCATAGCAACATCTTCTGTTCTAAACAAAATCTTTCAATTTTTCCTGAGCATTGCAGCAAAGCGCTTTGATCATTTCAGGACACTATAGCCTTGATTCAGACCTACGCTTTGATGGGCTGGAACAGCAATATTTGTCTCCTGGGTTGTCAGAGCTAATTTTATCTTCCATTGCACACTAGAGCTTTCCTGTAGATCTTTTTTAGCAGGGGCTATCCCTCATCAGGTAGCACCTTACCCCTTTCATTTTTGGTTCCTTTCCAGCCAATTTCCAGTTCTGGGGAGAGCTTCCATTGGCTCTGTCTGTATTATACCCAGATGTGGGCTCATATTCACTGCTCTGCATAGCTCTAGCTAGTGGCATCCACACCACTCTTGGAAGGAGGGCTTGGGTACAAACCTCCTCCATGTCTAACCCTCCCTGGAGAGGCAGGAAGGAACCTATATGTAGCCAGCACAGTGAACAGTTTGTGCTCCAGGCTAACATACCAATTTACATAAACCCATTAGGATTATTCCCCTGCTGGGACTTTACAGCTGCACTTAATCTGCAGTGAGGGGACAGTGCTGAACATATTAAAATGGCAAACAGTCTAAAGTCAAATTCTCCAGTGCATCTGATTAGGGTAGCAACATTTGACAACCTCAATGCCCTGTAAGTTCCAGCTGCAGATTACTAGTCAGCTCTTTTCCCAGCAAAATGGAAGTGTCCATTTAAATTATCCACTTGAGAATTTTAAGTGCTTTAATTTCTTGGAGCTATTTACAAATCTTAAAGACCACAGAGAGAACTTCCTTAAAAGGGTAAGAAAAGCCACTGCTCTTGTTGCAGCCAGAAAAGTTTCTGCAGTCAGACTGTCCTGCTATTGTTAGGTCAACTGAAGAAAGACGGAGAAAAGAATTCAAAATGTTTTGGATCAGGCCCTACAGCACAGAAGTCCCTTGAATGATTAGCCCCAAAGGTGAGAACTTTCTGCAAAGACTTTTGTTTTCTATCACAAAAGACAGTCAGTTGTAGATGCCATTAAAACAAATGTCCTGACTTAATTAACAGTGGTGATGAGAAGGGATCACCCAGGTAAAGCTCTCAGAACATTCAAGGCTTATGAAATTGTAATTCAAAGCTTGAATTGTGCCAAAAGCCAATTGACAGTGCACACTGAGGTAGAATATGCTGGCAACTTCACCCATCCTAAACTTCAGCTCCTTTCCAAGGAAGTTCTAATGCTTATATATACATAGCGTGGCTGGGTGGTCTGCAGGCAGGAAGGGCATAGACGTCTGTTCTGAGGCTGCCTCTCGAGGTCCTCATGTTATCACTATCACTATGTGCAGTAGACTTTCTAATACTCCAAGGACATACAGATCACAAATAATCATCTTCTCTAAGCCTTCAGAATATAAGTATTTTTTCCCAATTCCATAGCAGATAAAATGTCCTTTCAGATTTTACATGCTCCACTGGGTAACTGCTTCCTACTGGTTTAGATGACTGCAGAAGCAGCTATATCAGACAAGTTTGGGTCTTTTTCAGTACACTTCTGCTGGACGCACAATTAATTTGGAGAGAGGAAGTCAAAGGATTACAACTTTTTAGTTATTTTCTACAATGCTGCCTGCAAAGCAGTGATAACCTGAGTGAGACCAGCCTGCTAGGGCAGCCAGTGTCAGCTGGTGTCAGACTTTTATAATAACACTTCTCCCCAGCACTGAAAAGCATTCAAGACATTTGCCTTTTGTTTATAGCTTTTTCCATAAATGATATTGATATAAAGTAGCTTGTGAGACAAAGAGCACTTCAGTGTAAACCTTCAAAGGGTGATACCAAAAGCAGAGCTGCACACAGGCAGCCTTGTTTGGAATTGTTTCCCTCTTTGCTTTTCAATGCTTGAGACTCTTCCAGGCTGTGTTCTTTAAAGAGCATTTGAATATAAAGTCTGCACAACACAGCAGGCACCAGGCAGACAGACATTTCTTTAACTTTGCTGTTCTTCCCCAGGTTGCAATTGCTACAGTTCAGTACACGGCTGATTGTACTGAATTTTAATAGCGGATGTGGACCATGTTCACAGTTATTTTGGAATCAGTTCTATTTGCTGTAAACTTTCAGAATTTAAGCATATATATATATATATACACGTCATCCTTTATGCCATGCAAAACACATTAGTACTTTCCATATAATTTATTATATAAATTATGGTATTACACTTTTATAGCACCTTTGATCTGAGGCTCTTAAAACACTTCATAAACACTACCATGTCTTATTAATCTTGTCAAGCCTTTAAAATGCATTTGAGAGATAATTAAACTGGGATTCAGAATACTCATGTTATTTTGCTCAAAATGCTCAGAATAATAAGTGGGGATTTGGGAACAGAACTCAAGTTCTTGCTCAGGACCTACTTCTTCACATTTCTGCCCAGAAATATACCTGTATAATACTAGTCTGAGACCGTGATCAGAGGTTTAACATGGATCATGTTCAATGTTACTGGTTTTCAAGATCTAACCTCTACCATCAGAAGTCAAGCATAAAAAATATGAATTCCTTTTTATGAGACAACTAGCTATAAGGACTTGTCACTTAAAGTACATGCAAATTTGAATAAACAAGACTGTAATATTTTCATAGAAAGTGCTTCTTTCATCTCCAAAGCAAAACACCTCAGAATGACACCGTGACCGTTTCACTTTCAGTGTAAATATCTTCCAGGTTCATTTAATAAAGATATTATCCTAGTCTTCAAGCCCTACTTTTTGCATTCACAATTCAATTATATGGCCATCTTCATAAAATAATTAAAACAGTAGATGTAAATTTACTTGCATTACTGAAGAGCTAATAATGTCATTTAGGCACTGACCCGCTGTCTATTGCCAGGATTTTAACTCAGAGATGCTGAATGTCCAAATCAGTCAAATTGAATTTAATTTAGACATCTAACTCCCTCAGGCCTGGTTTGAAAATGTCAGCCTAAAATAGCATGTGGCTGAGTACAACAGACTAGAAAGGGAATTTTGATATACATATTTGTATGTACAAACAAATACCACACACCAAATATAGGAAGAGAAACCACCTCCTACTTCGCCGGCTGAGGTGCCATGCACAGAATTAAGATAATGGTAAGGAGCTGCTGGAGAAATACTTTTTTCCTCTCGCACAGCTCCTGAATAAAACAGGAGAAGGAGCTCCTTAATATAACCAGGTAGTGAGGACTGATCATTGCAAAGATTAAAATAGCTACCACTGAGGTACCAGTTACAGAGTGACCCGCATGCCAGGGGTTTAGAAAGTGAGCTAACACCCTAAACAAGACTATATATATTAGGTAACTCATGAGTCAAGAACAGAATTTAATGCTGCTCAGTAACAGGAACACAGAAAGCAACTACAACCTGATTGTTTAGTTTTGAACAGGGGCCGAATTAAATGTTTCGTAGCTTCCTTTTCAGTTAGAAAAATAGGACATCAGATGCACATGCACAAATAACTTATTTTTGCTTCAGCTAATGAAATGTAGAAGTTGCATATACCTCTTTCTCTCAAAGTGCACCAGAGCAGTCACTGCCTCTCTGCTGCTCTAAAACTTCCCTGTGAGCAAGGGGAAAGCTTGTTTAAACTGTACTGAAAGGTAAAAAGCGAAAACATACCATATGCGCAATTTCTGGGGGCACAGGGACAGGACAGCAGAAAGGAAAAAGCCCCAAGCATGATCTTTAACTGGGCAGTTGCTGAGTGCAAAGAGCCAAAACCCAAATAATTTGTATGGGAAATTTTGCTAATTCTTCCACTCACCAGAAATAAATCAATACTTCTGTGTTCCTTCAAGTTGAGATCTTTTTAAAGAAATGCAACAAAAATGTTCTAATAGAAATCCAGAAGAATACTGCATTATTGCCTTGATCTAATGAAAGCATTCAATATTTAGAAATTATTAAATAATTCTTAACCTGTTCCTAGTACTCTTCACTTATATGTCTATTGTTAAAAGCAAAGATTATGGTCTTCCCTTTTTTCAGATTGAAATAGGCAATTTATATCATTCATACTGAAGAGTAGTGAATTGCTTTATTCTTCACTATTATAAGGAGCTACGATATATTTCAGTCTGATTCCTAGTAAAACTGGTAAAAAAACAACATTTGATTAACAATAAATTTAGAGACCAGATTATTGGAATAGGATTTATTTTAACCCCAAGTTTGTTGGAAAATTGTATTTAAAAAAATGTTTTAGCATTAGAGTTGTATTTTGTGATATCTTAGATAATGGAGTTAATGGAAGCATCTGCATA
This sequence comes from Apteryx mantelli, assembly GCF_036417845.1. Taxonomy (NCBI): domain Eukaryota; kingdom Metazoa; phylum Chordata; class Aves; order Apterygiformes; family Apterygidae; genus Apteryx; species Apteryx mantelli. The sequence continues at coordinate 4,975,451 of NC_089992.1, forward strand.
GAATTCAAAAGACTGCATTTAGATTTTGTTTAAGTGGCTGGAAAATATTTACTAAAGAGCATATATTCTTTCAAGGAAGCTGAAGGTATGCAATATGGAGAAAACTAATGCTTTACAACTGAGGATTGTTTCTAGCTGTTTCTTACAAGAAACAAGAAAAGGTCATTGGAACAGCTTGTCCATCTTCACTCATCAACATCGTTCACCAGTAGCAGTGTATATCTATAAATATAAATATAATTTCTTTGGTATAATATTTCCATAAAAAGACCACTTTTCCACTCAGCTTACCATAGAACAGCAATAAAGAAAGAGGAGACAGAGAAGAGAGAAGTATGTAATAATTTGGTCTTTTTCCTCCCACCGAATTAGTTAATGCGCACAGCTAATACTAACATCAGTTGCGATTTGTAAGAATTTTATTTGCCATGCTTCAGTACTAGCTCAGCGCACCAATACATGAGCAAGCTATCTCACGTGCTGATGCGAGTAGAAAGCAATGGGTTACCTCGGGCACCCTGTGTTGTCTTGGTAGACAAGATTCGAATACTCTTGAATGCATTATACAGATTTTCAAAACGCTAGGAGAGCACTTCCATAGTGGAAAACTTGCACAACTATGTATTTGCTCTGGTAGTCACAATGTACTTCCTCTATTGTTACTAATGAAGAGCTCAGCTGCATTTTTCCAAATGCTAGGGGTTGCAAATATCAACGCAGTGGATCAACAGGCTTTACAGACAAAAACTCTGACATACGCATTTGGATTATATTTATGGATGATTGTTACAGTACCAAACCAAAGCTCAGGGAAGACAATGGCAGGCTCTGCACTGCCAAAAAGGCTTTGGATGAGGCAGTATGCAAAGGGAAGCTGGCAGAAACAGAGGAAACTGTATTACCTGGCTTAGTTAAATGCCAACAAGTGAGCTTTAATTTTTTTTTTTTTTTTTGGTGGCCTCTCTGTGTTAAAATAAAGAGGTTCAGATGGCAACATCCTATGTTGTCTTGCACATACAGTTTAGGTACTTATATCCTGTCCTAACAACATTTTGAGATTAGGGCATATTCAGAGAAAGTTTGTTTTTTTGTAAGTGTAATAAGTAGGATTTATTTTCATCTTATCTCGTAATAAGAATAGAAGTTAGTTAGCTCCTCTCAGAATTGATATTTTTCGCTGTCCCTGACCATGTGTTCTTAAATGCTTTGGCCCTCGTTTCTCTCACAAAAAGCAGCTCTGCTGCTGAAAGGAGGGCTAGCAACCAGGCTGGCTACGTACAGGGATCTTAGCCCAGGAGCAGCCAAGACAGACTGGCGCCGGGAAGTGACAGAAGGGGTAAAAGGGCACACAAATACAGCATAGATGAAACCTAAGCAGGTAAAACCATTAGCTTAAGAGTTGGCAATGTTATAAAGATGCTTTTCAGTTAGGTAAGTTATACCCTGGCAGAACTTACTCTGGCTGACTCTTCGTAATGAGCCAGGGCTCTTCATCTCAGTAACAGGAACTTGGCTCATCCAAATCATCTGCAGAATTAGGGAAGTGCAAAAAGAAGTGGGGGAGATAAATCCCATATTTGTAGTTGGTGCTGACTGATCCTGCTGGAGGATCTGGCACTGGCATCTGTGCTCCATAACTCGAGGAAAAAAGCTCAGCTTTTCAGCTCTGCCGTCTAATACTATCCTCTATTTAACTTATTTCTAATTCTGCCAGCACTTCCAAAAAACTTTGCTGTGGTAGGAGTCCAGGTCTCTCCTCCATCGGGGGTACTGGACTTTCTCATGAACTCTGCTAACTTCCCTACTTTTCCCTCCTGTGAATCAGGGCCCTGATGCTACAGGCAGGCACCAGCGTGAGGACGTCAGCGTTAGGACATCAGCCTGCGGGACTGAGCCACTGGGTTCCTGCTGGAGTACCACCGCAGGCTCTTCATCTGCTCCCATCCAGACCTCAGAGTCAGCTACATGGTTTAATAGAAATTTAACATTGCCTGTTTCAGTCTAAGCTGCAACTCGGGTCTGTGAACTGCAGAGGCTGAAGAATTTGTCCGTGTCCCCTTCTGTTGTCCTTGATGCAGTGTCAGCTAATTGCTGGCAGATAGCTGGATGCAATAATCTCCTCAAGTGACAGGGCCCATCTGCCAGAGCCTTCCTACACTCTTGGGAATTTGGCCGGTGGTTCTCAGGCGCTGATAACGGAGCTTCCTGCCCTCTGCTCCAGCCTGCAGGAAGTGTTTTATTTATGATCTCACAAAAATATTTGCTCTGCTTCAAGACAAAAAAAAAAAAAAAAAAAAGGGTTTATCGCTGCTTGCTTTCCAAAAATAATTGTTTCAGCCTTACTCTTCTGAAAACAAGTCCTAAAAGGGAGCTGCCGGGTTACATTGCTATGGGTCTGGTCATCTGCTGCCACGAAGTTAATGTCCAGTTTACTATTGACTTTGATGATGTGGGAAGAGGGCCCAGCTACCAGCAGTTCTTTGCAAGTCATACCACAGTCAATCACTGGTGAGAAACATCCCCCCCCCCCCTTCTTCCCCCTCTTAAACTGGAAAGCATTCGTGCCAGGAGAACGGTCATCAGTAACCATCAATATATCGAAAGCCTGCCAGCAACTGATTTACATGAAACAATTTTAATTCAATTTAGCAGATCAGTGGGGTGATTTTAGCAATGGCTACGGGCCCTGTAGGTTTCCAGGAACAGGAAAACGAATAGAGTTATTGCAGAACCCTGTGTTGCACCCTTTTGTTCCTGACACAAGTGGTATTCCCTTAGAAACACTAGCAAGACAAGCTGTATTTATCTTTTTGTTTTTCCATACTGTTAATGTACAGTTAAAGTGAATTCCCATGCTTCAAATGAGGTTTAATCTGTTTTCAGCTCCAAGTAAGCAAAACATATTTGATATCCAAATTAAACAGCCTATCTCCAAATCAGGTTTTATAAAACCATTTGAACCCATTGTTATTTACGCTAACTGAATTATGGTGCAAAAGAGGTAAAATTAGTTATAAATAAAGAAAAATTGGGCTGTGTTGCATATCCCTTTAACGAATTAGTATGTTAATTTATATTCTCATTAATTTTCTTCTTTTAAAGAAAGCAAAGAATTAGCTTGCTATGTTTGCTTTGGTAAATTCAGCATGTAAAGTAACAATCATTTGTTACAAAAAATTTCTATAAAAAAGTAAATAGTTTGATTTTATGGAAGCATAGTCATTGACTTCATTTCAAGAACATCTGTAGCAGCTTAAGCAATTTTATGGCTTGCTTCATTTTAAAAAAGAATACAGAACACTGTAACAAAGTAGGGTTTTTTCACACACTGCTCAGCAGCAGATATTTTCCTTGTGCTTTACAGCATAACGTGCTCTTACTGGCCTAACTGGAAGAATTTTATTAAGCCCAGCAGGCGTTAGAGACAGATTCCTCAATGAGCATTGTGCAGACTGTTCCTTTGTAATAACTACAGTCAAACGCTGAGCAGCGACAGCTAACAAAAACACGGAACTTGGGCGTCACTGAGGCTGCTTGATGCGGCTTCACAAGGCGAGAGCACGGTCCCTTTGCGTGGGCTGGGTTTGCAGTCTGTTTTAACTGGCCGTTCCGCATCCTAACGGCGGCGGCAGCGGTAGTTTCCAGTGTAGCTGCATGGGACCCATTTGAATAGAAGTTTTTCCAGATGTAGCTTTGAATGTGCCAAATGGTCTGGCTCTTCAGTGTGAAAAACAAGCTGGAAGTTGAGTCTGTGTTGCTTTAGCAGTAAGCAGCTTTAATGAATGCTCAGCTCAAAGAACCTGCCTGCCATGAAGGAGTGTAATGGTTCCATAGGGCTTAATTTGGAGACGGATAAAAAAAATGTGTCAAAGCCTTTGAAAAGGGGGGGGAGGGAGGAAAACATTTGCGCCCCTTTCTCCCCATTCCCCCAGTAATATAGAATTGCCCGATCTCTGTATAAAGTTAGAAGGCTTTACATGGATGCTTCAGAGAATAAATTTTGTACCCAATCAGTAATTACCACAAAAAAATTATGTAGTATATTATTATGTTTCTAGTAATGACTGTTTGCAGGACAAAACATAAAAATATCCCCGTTAATACTGTACATTATACATATTTACTCTGTCATACAAGGAAAGTATAGATTACCAATTATCCAACAATCCAAATTATATACCATGAAACAAGATGGGATCTTACAGAAAAAAACAAATTCTGCCAGGGTACAATCTACCTATCTGAAAAGCATTTTTGTAACATAGCTAGTTCTCAGGCTATAGAAATTATAAGCATTAACACTCCCACTTTAAAAAAAAAAAAAAGGACTAGCAAAGACCAATGTTTATACAATATCCTATAATTAGCTCAAGTCTTGCTGAGTACGTTTGAGACAGTATTTTACAATCTGGTATTCTAAACTTCTCTAACACAGCAGCATGTGATGGATCTGAACCAAACAGCCAGGTACTTTGCGGCTTGTTTCCCATCCTACCTCCCCTCCGCTCAAACCTCTGCGCTCTGGAAGCCGCAGATACTCGAGCACTACGAACTGCTAAGTGAAAGGAGGAATGGTTTAAAATGATTAACCACTGTAGTGTGAGGGTATTAAGCACCTTAAGCTGCGATTAATACCATCTAAAATAAAGATAAATGGCAAATGCCATATTATGTTTAGCTGGTCATTTTTATATTAAGTATCTCCAGGAACCTAGGAAGCCTGGATTTTCCTTGCCCTGTGCCAGCACCACATACCTATTGAAATGACGCCAGGCTGGGTGAATATGCCAAGTCATCTGCAGTCATTAAAGTCTCCTTGGGCTTAAAATCATCCCTTCAGCTTGCATTTGTATGTTTTGGGGTTTTACAAACTGAGTCCTTGAATCCATTCTTAAAAAGATCAACCTGATTATTTTTTAAAATCCTTTAAGAAGTTCTGTAGGCATTTTTTTTGCTTCACTTTTGACAAATAAATGCATTTCTTCATTTAGAGGATTTTGTACATGTTATCAAAGAAGAATCAGCTTTTGAATTTAACTGCATATGCATAAGATATTCTCACTTGACCAAAATAAAAAAAGCTAAAATCAAAATCTCTGATTTTTTAAATGCTATTATAGAGAAACGTGATTTTTCAAGATAGTATTCCTTGCAGTATTGCAGGATCAATTTCCTTCCAAGTAAGACAAGTAGTAGTTAATTTTCAGGCATGTCCAGTAACTGCAGGTGTCAAGGCTGCCTTTAGTCTATTATCAGCTAATGGCACATTCTTGCTCAGTTTTGGCACATGGAAAAGGTTTCAGCTGTCTTCTTCTGAGCCTCCTAACTGAAAAATTTACAGCTTTTAAATTATCTCACCTAGTCTGTAATTCAGACTATTTTATTAGAGAAAGCTGGAGGCTCTTACTGAAGTATTCAGTGAGGGGGATAGATGTATTCCCAGATGTTCTGCAGCATAATGTTACAGCGTTGCCTTCCGGACCCTCCTTTTCCTCCTCCTCCTTTCTCTCACTCTCCTCTTCAAACCACCGCAGGCCCCTTAGATGTACGTTATACTTAGAGTCAGTCACCCAGATTATTAAAAAAAAAAAATCTGATTTTTCAGAAGTAGTGCTGATTATCACATTTTTAATGTCCATCATTTACTCAGTTACTGCCACTCAAAGTTTGGGGGGTGTAAATAACTTCTTTTAAATAGATCAAGTGTTGAAATTAAACCTTGACATTTAAGGCTGGCTGAAAGCATTCAGATTTCCTCCCACTACAGGAACAAGAAATACCCTCATATGAAGTATCACTGGCATTTAAAACGTGGATCTCTGAAAACTCGTAACTTCGTATGTTACTGAACAGCAAAATCAAAGGTTCACATTTTATAATATTGCATTTAAAACCAACCATAAAAATACTTCTTAAAAATTGGTTTCTTTAAAACCTTTAAATCTTTTCTTTAAGAGATCCATGTACCTGAAATCATGTCTGTTCTATTTTTAACTACATCAGTTGATTTAGAAAAGTACATATTTTTTCTACAGTCTCCATTTCTACATTAAGTAAATGCAGTTTTAAAACATTGTGACCTCAGATTGTTCAGGCCACCTAAGCATCCTTTAGCTTTCACAGAATTAGGATAAAAGAGGGAAAACAAACATTAGCTCACAGGTTCAAAAAAAAAAAAAAACAGCCCCCCCCCCCACACACACAGTAGTTAGTAGTATGAAGGTTACTCGTTCATTTTCAGGCTATTCTTTCTTTCCTAGATTTGGTTGGTAATTTAAGGATTTTAGAGTAATTTCTTACTCTAAAAAATCCTTATGAAATGATATAAGGCTCTGCTGTAAGAGCAATTCCCTTTGCCTGGAACAAACCTTACGCGAAGCTCTTGCCAAAACCCCTTGCCGAACAGAACCTGCTCTGCATTTTCAATGATAGCTAAAAAACAACCTGTGTTTACCTAAATATACACCACTGTATAATCAAAGCCATTTAAGAAAAAATACATTTCACTTCCGAGTACTCTGATAGCAAATACAAGCAGCTATCTGAACCACTCTCCCTCCTCAATTCACAGCTCCAGAGGCAATACCTTCATGAAAGCTAAGAGGCCAAATGAAATTAGACATATCCTTATTTAATTTGACCATCATATAGCTAACTCTAATAAAACTAATGGTGTTTTTCAATATATCTGCTTTTATTAGGGGAAAATTGATGTATTAGGGTTTTTTCTTTATGTTTACTCCAACGAGAGTCTAAAAAGTGTATGGTATTCAATCGTATCATGCAGTTCCTTCACTTACAAATATGTTCGGCACCCACAAAAAAAAAAAAAAAAAAAAGACTGATAGCAATACAAGAAACTGCTGACTTATATTCAGAGTGAGTTTTTAATTAGATCTCTTGTTGGCTGAGCATCCTTTTGCATCTTATTAGAAACTACCTTCCTTGGCACTTGTCAGAGATGCTTAGGCACAAGAGTCGCACGAACGCCTGATGGAAAAGACAGATGAGTCAAACCGTCAGAAAGTTCCCAGGGCAGCAGTTCAGACAGCTAACTCCTCAGACTTTTCCCTTCGCTAAATGTCAGACGTGTCAGTGATTTAACAGCCGTTGCCTGAAGAGATTTGATTACGTGCCTCTATCACCCCTCTTGATAAATCAAAGCACCAAGTGAAAGAATCGGACGACAGTATGTTCACCTTCAGTGTTATTTCTACCTTATAGGAAAAATTCACGGGGTTAACTCCTCTGCTTCAGTGATAATAGCAAATATTGCCAGAGGTGTTCGTACAGCATCTTATTGCTTTCACAGGACGACACAATAAGATAGAAAGTGAAAGGAAAGTCAGAATTATGAAAAAAACCAAAAAACCTACTGATAGCAGCAGTTTCCAGTTATGAAAAGAATTTGCCTTATTATACAGAGCTGTATGAAATAGCTGGGCATCTTGCAGGCACACGCACGCTGCAGCAACTGTAAATACTACAATATTGAATAAGCAAACAATGTTGACTCGGTAATAACCTGTAGCTTCCCCATTTTTCAGGGCCCCAAATATATTGACAAAACAGAGATCAGATAAGACAGACGGACATGCTGAAACCCCAAGCCACGGCGAGACTATTGCGTTAGAGTCACGAACCAAGGCCAGTACAAGGCAGCCTTCCCAGCCTTAGCAAAGCTGACTGAATTTGTTCCCCGTCTCTTATCCATTGAGAAGACCCAGTGTCTCTCCTTTGCATGAAATACTGAGTAGAAGATAATTTTCTTTAAGGATAAACTGGTTATGCAGATGAGTACAGGAGAGAAAATAAAAAAAGCTTTTTTTAAACCAGTCCGGGTCTTTTCAGCATATTAGTTGCAGCCTTTATTTCTTCTTGTGGGGAAGAAAATGTGCTGAAATTCAGTAAAGAAGTAAAACCAGACTAAAATTCAAGCAGGCGTAGCTGCTTCTGGATTGCAAGTCTACTTATTAGCTTCTTCCATAAATCTGGATTTTAGTTTTCTAGTCTATTTATGGCACTTTTCCTACTGCAGAATGAATTACAAAAATAAACTGAAAGTAGTAATTTTAGACTGTCAGAGACATTTTGGTTAGAAGAGAACGGATCGCTTTTCCCATCAGACCTATAAAATTTGTAGCAAATTCTGCCTAGTATTAGGGTTCAGAACGTCATAACTCTCTCACCCGAAAAGGGCTGGGAGCTGAACAACGTGGGCTTGATTCCAGCTGCAAATCGCAGCCACACCAACTTCACACCATGAAGTGATTTTTGGAAATGAAAAATAAAAACAATACCAGTGGTTTGTGATAAACACAAGCTAGAGAAAACATCATTCGAAACACAGAGTTCTTCCTAGCCAGAAAGCTTTCCCTCGTTTGGTGGGTGTGACACTCTCTGTGCTCACATTTGGTCCAGGGACACATCAGGAGAAAGAATTTCAGCTTTGAAAGTATTTACATTTGGAGTATGAATGAATATTCATGGATTTTGTTTCATTAAGTGTCCCTTTCAAGATTTTAACTTCCAGACCAAGCATACTTTCATTGCATCTTTCAAATGTTAGCACAGCTGACAAGTCTGTCAAAACCAGGAAACTGAAAAGAAATCTTAGACAGAGTATTGAACTCCAACCCACCGAGAGCCGTTCCTTACTATTCAGAGAGATGCCTCAAATTTCAGAGAAATTAGATCTTCACGGTTGACGTTTTAAGCAGCAATACTTGTTCATTTAGTAGATGAAGGCAGAAAACACTTTTCTGACAAAGGCCAGTTTCAGTGGAAACTTTGCTGACCGTTTAACCCTCTTCAGAATATGCTGTGATTTGTCAGTAGTTTCAGATACCTTTTTTCCCCCCTTTTGCAGCAAACGTAGAACTAAGTATTTTTCCTCAGTGTATTAAAACTGGCGGATCTCTATATAAAACCTCATTTCTTCACGCAAAACTCATGACCCATTTCTTAAATCACCAGGAAGCTCTCCAAAATGCCTGCACTGGGTTAAAGGTCTGATGTTTTACTTCATTAAAAATGAAGTCTGTGATGAAAGAGAAAAATAAACTTGACAGCACATAGACAGGTACTGTAAAAAAAAACAACCCCCCCCCCACCTTTTCCATTAAGGTTTAAACATGCATAAAAAGGTTTTTAGGCAAGTCAAAGAGTAAAAGGTTAGTTGAAAGGGTAAAAGCTACGGGATGACTTGCCTCGGTCCAGTCCGAGGATCCTGAGGGAAATGACGATGCTCTCGGCTCCAGGAGGTCCACCTTCGTTGCTGTAACGTATCCTGCCCCTCCTGCAACCTGCTGCTGAACTCGAGAACCACTGCTTGTCCATCCGTGTTATGCGTAGTGCAATAAGGAACGTGCTACGTTTGACCATCGTTTCTATTATCGAGGCGAAAGAGGTACGCTGGATTCGTTCTTTGAACTGAAATGAACTCGCCAATCTGAGAGGCCTCAGAACAAGTTAATTTTAAACCTGAATTCCTTTTGCTTTGACAACGCAGCCTTAAAAATATCAGTCAGGAAGAAAGAGAAACATCTGCATTGATTTTGATTGTTTAATACTCAAGAGTGAAAAAGTGTAAAATCACAAAGCTGATACCACCCCGCAAACGCAGTTTCATTGCAAATGACCAAAACACAAGCTGCCTGCAAAGTCTCACATAGCTAACATCAGCAAACCCTGTTTCAACATCCTTACTGTCTTTTAAACACCTGCTATTCACAAACGTCAGTCAAAAGTTCTAGGTCTCTCGTACATCTTTCTTTATGCTCTATATTATATTTGTTTTCTAGACCAGTGGTTTACACTTTTAGAAAAGAGTGCCCCAGTTCTGATCTATCTCAGCATATAAATATATATATTTTTACCCTCAAAATTAGTAATTATATTTTAAAAGTATTTGGTTGAATCCAAACTCAGCAAAGTTCATCTTATTTGTATTTAATGAAAAGCACAACTTATATGAGTAAGCTTCAGAGGTGCATGCTGACCAAGGTTATATCACCAGTCCTTTCAGCCTCAGGCTATAATACTTGCACACAAAGTGATTATACAGGGTGAGTTAGTACATTAGACAGTAGGTTATATTTGCTTTTACTAGTAGTGCACGTACCTATGGCCCCAGTTGTGCACATGCAGCCATTGGGACTGCAAAACGTGACTGTCCACCTCGCCACATCGTGTTGCCTGGAGGTAGCGTTAGCAAAGCTATCGTTATGCCAAAATGTCTCAGATTAATGAGAGCTAAATGGAGAATGGGCTGCTTATAAAAATGTTTTTAAAACTTGTACCCTTTTTTCATAACATTTCTGTGTTTTCAAAGCAGCCTGAAAGTATTCGTGCAAAAGCACGGAAGTATTCACGCACAGGAACTGTTCACATCTTCTAATGTTATGTTAATGCACATTTCCAGTTCCTTGCAATAAACTAACGTTCCAACAGCTGATTAAAATCCTGATCTTAAATGGAACTAAAATAAGTACGCAGAATAAATTTTCCCTCCAGACAATCAATCAGTTATGCAGAAATACTTGTTGGTATAAGCTGCTACATCTGACAGTGACGTCTACAGGAATTTTTAAAGAGCTGTTACTGCCTCAGTGGAAACAATACTGATATTTTTCCTCCTGCAATGCTAAGGACATCTTCATGTTACGATTCACTTGCTCCTTACTGCTTTATTCCATCATCTGACACTATAATCCTCTGAGCAGGTGAAGATAAACATAATAGAGTGTCAGTATGGTTGTTCCTAAGGAGAATGTCTGTCAAAGATCCACGAGGTATCAATAAATAGGCTTGACCTTATAAGCAGCTTTTTTGTGGATTACAAAATATATTTTCTGCAGATATTCTTATATCTATTTTACAGAGGACTGCTTAAGTTTCAACTTACAACCAAAGTTTCAGAAAACTAACACTGATATTTTTCCAACTCTGGGGCTTATTACAGGCCTGATTCCTGTCTTTATGCAAATATTTAATACTTCAAGTACAGAGTTTGAGTGCTTACAGTTAGGCATCTAGCTGGAAAAATCTGGCTTATATAGGATTATTTAAATAAGCAGATGATCAACTAAGGAAACAAATAGCATAGGATGATATTAGAGGTATGACTGTTAATAACATCCTATTTATAAATGGAAGCAAAAGATCTTTTATGAGTACATATGAATAATTTTCAAAATTATTATTATCCATTATGCTGAATGGTATAAATCAGTTTGGTACACATGCCTTCGGCACTTCGACACAACTCAGTTTCCTGTTCATTTTCCAGCTGTTCATTACCCTTCCTAGTTCAAAGGATGATTTCAAAGTACGTGACTGAAAAATATCTGATCCTGATCTACGCTGGTACTCGCACTGCTGTACTTACACAAAGTCAGGAAAATAGACAGAAGTTTTTGCAATGTAGACAAACCTCATGAATTAATCTTTGGAATACTGATAGCAGCTTTAAAATACTTTGTACAGTTTCAGGCTTGGTAACTAAGGCACACAGCAAGGAATTCATCTGCCCCATACCTGAAACAGCAGACATGATCATAGCTTTGCATCTACATTTGTGTTATAAAGTAGCAGTCAGTTTTGAAAAGCCTAGCTTCTGTTAATCTGAAGGAAACTGAAAGGTGAATAGGCACGCCAGACTAAAATGGATCAGCTGGATTCTAATTTGGGTTAGCACACACAAAACCATGCTTACATAACCACAGGAAAGGAATTCAGAGTGAAAAGCTACCAGATGGCACAGCGCGGCCACCGGGCACAGGTGGGGCTCGGCTCCGCAGAAAAGCGCGAGTGAGCGAGTGAGCGGGGGTGTGCGCGTGTAAAAATAGCAGCTTCTCATTTGTGTATCTTATTTCCTGTATGCGTCCAGAATCGTATCTTCTTACCCCAGTGACAAAAATATTTTGGTTGCTATTTTTACTTTTGCTAGCACTTGCACAGTTTCGTACAGTTATCGGAGCTGGCTTCCAATCTGGACTTTGAAGTCACTGACTTATAATTGTAAAGCTGAATTACAGCCTTCATTTAGCCAGCTGTGCAGTACAAGTGAAATTCGGGGCTTTTCAAATGATGTAAGTAGATATAAACTTTGGCCTGAGAAAAAAACATTACAACCAGGAAAAAAAAAGGAACATTCAGATCTCAGGTTGGGTTTGCAGGACCAGTAATTGGAAAGGGCATCTTGTCATCTGTATGCGAAGAAGGGATGATCTGGAAATTATTTGACACACAATGAACATAGAACCAATCAATGCAATTTTACAAGTTTTCTTCAGAATAAAACACATATTAGCTAACTCCTCTGTGTTAAGGAATTATGTATTATATGATGTTTGACACTGCACACTTAACCTTATTAGCAATACCTAATATCAAGGTAACGCTATATCCCAAAATAATGAGTTGAGCTTATTAATGTGTATGGCCACTGAAGCTGTAAAGAGTTCTGCTTACTTCAGTGAAACTAGTATCTAGCCTTTTTTTTTTTTTGCTTTCTTTTAAAATATTTAAAATGCACTACTCTAAACACCGAATCATTATTCCTCACAATGAATATTGTGAGGAATTCTTGCTTCAGTGTTACCCCTTTTCTTTTTACATTTCATTTTAACTATATAAATAGCATCATTTTTGTCAATTCTTGCTATGCATGGTTTCATCCTACAGAGTTGTATTTAGTTTTTAATAGCTGTAATAACTGTATCTTTTCTTAAAATGTTTTCATTAGGTATTGCACATAAGCATATGGACATGGAACTGAAAATCAGCTACCTATCACTCTCATTAGTCTTATATTGTTATGTTTGTGATTAGTAGCTTGAGATTTAAACACAACTGCTGAGTATTTTAGTATCTAAATACAATACAGTATTTAAAAAAATGAAAAAATCCTATTCAAACACATACTTGTTGATTAACCTGCTATAAAACAAACAAAAATACAATATTTTGAATTCCCCAGTAGAAAATTCCTGTCTCTATGGGTAGAAAAATCTGAAGTTATTGGAAACAGGTCTCTGAGGAAAAGCATACTGAGAGCATGATTTCTCCCTAAAATAAATTTTTTAATGAAATGAAAAGTTTGCTGAATAGGTAGAGGCTTAGATTCAATACTTCAGTCCACTATTAGTACCTAAATAGTTTGAGTGCCTCCCTACCTTTTTAAATTCTTTTTTTAAAAAAAGATAATCAGAAATCTGTATAAACAAATTACTAGGTAATTTTCATTAAAAAGTCCTTTCAGAACCACTGTCCATCATTATCATCATCTTCTTCCTCCTCATGGTCCAAATAGAGAAGGGCAATTTTCTTTTCATCAGAAATAACTGACCGTTGGTCTACCATTCTTTGCAATTGTACAGTTTTATCAAAAAATGATTTCTCCACTACCTTTTCACCATGATCATGGGAAGAATTGGAGAGAACAGAACCTCCTCTGTCAGGTTCATTTTCTACAATCTGGTCACTTCCAGCTGTAACCTGTGATTGACTAACAGAGGGATCTTGCTTATTGGATATGAAGACTGTTGCTTGTTCTCCACCTGCCACTGTAGATACTCCACCCATATTGGAAACATCCATTTGAAAAGTAAAAGATGTTTCCTTGGATCCTAATTTAATGTGCTTTACTGATCTACTGCTCTCAGATGACTCTGTTTGTGAAAGATCTTCCAGCATTTCAGAAATAGGCTTGCTAAAGATTACTTGCTCAGCATGAGTTTCTGCGGGACTTATTTTAATGTGCCTCAAGGATCTGTTAATATCTGAGCTTCCTTCATTCTCGGAAAGACGTTCTCCTTTGTTAAAGAGCTCTGGAGTTTCAGAAAGGGAGCCCTGATATATGATTTGTTCAGTAGTTTTAACTCCTCTTTGACCTAGTCTAATGTGCTTTATTGAACCTTCTGAAAGAATCTGGTCTCCCGATTCACTGACTTCTATGTGCTCTGAAACAGGCCCCTGGTAGATGATCTGTTCAGTTGTCATAAACTCTTTGGGACCTAACTGAATGTGCCTTACTGAACTTGCTGTCTGTGAAAAGTCTCCAGTATCACTGACTTCCACTTTACTAGAGATTGGTCCTTCAAAGATAACTTGCTCAGTATGAATCTCTTTTGGACCTAATCTAAAGTGCCTTATTGATCTGTTGACATCCACAGACCCTTCTGTCTGAGAAAGATTCTCTGAGGTATTGAGCTCCAGAGAGTCTGAAACAGGCCCTTCAAAAGTGACTTCTTCAGTTACTTGCCTTGATCCTGCTGTGACATGTCTTGTGGACCTGTTAAAGTCTGTTGAAAACTTCTGCTGAGAAAGATTTCCAGATTCTATTTCCTCTACAGTGGTAGTAACAGGGCCTCTATAAATTATTTCTTCTGTGGTTTGGATTTCTTTAGGACTCAGTTTAAAATGCCTGACAGACCTGCTAATCTCTGATGAACCTTCTGTATGAACAAGATCTTCTGTACCCCTGAGCTCTACAGTTCCAGAACCAGGCCTTTCATATACAATCTGCTCTATTTTCTGTATTTCTGCTGGACCAATCTTAACTTGCCTTATGGAGTTGCTCTTATCTGTTGATTCTGGCAAGTGAGAGACTTCTCCAAAATGTGCAGTTTCCAAACCTGAACTGTCATAAATAACTTGTTCAGTGGTATGATACCCTGTGCCACCACTCCTTCTCATTGTGGATGAGCTATAGACTTCTTGATTAGCCAGAGGAGTGTATTTATCACTGCCTGAAGAAACATTTATTTCTATGTTGCTTTTATCATCAACAACTCTTTCCGAGCTCTCTTTTTTCAGGGAATGGAATGGTATCTTCTTCTCACCTGCAATTACTTCATCAAGCTGAGCTACATCAAACTCATCAGTATTTAGGGTCTGTGACAGATTGACTTCAGCAACAATTGTCACCAAGCCACCATCCTCTGTTTGATCAACTTTTTTGATATCAAATTCTAAGCTCCTGGAGTCAGCTTGATTTTCTTTTGTTAAAGCAGACAACTCCTCTTTCACACTTTCTGGGAGACTGCCCTCCAACTGCTCCAAAGCTTCTTTCAGTTGATGCTTAGGGTCCTTAGTTTCCTTTGATAAAAGACCTTTTATTGAGGTCTGAAATTCATGGGGTATTTTAATTTCTTTTTCAATAACAATGGATTCAACGTGGGATGTTTCAGCTTTTGGACGTTCTTCTTTTAAAATATGGGCACTTGCTTCCTCTCCTACCACTTGATATGTTACATCTGGAGAGCTTGCACCTTCATCTCTCTTACCTTGCGTGCCTTGCAAAAATTCATCTTGCCAAGAATACTTAATAGTTGATTCTTCTTCTATATGAATTTGCCCATATAGTGAGTCATCGCCTTTTTCATGAATAATAGGATGATCGTCAGGAACAGATACAAAATATTTCTGTTCAATAGGTGAGTCATCTTCCTCAGTTACTTCTTCCACATGAGTGTAACTCTCATGGCGTTGTTTCTTCTTTTTAAGATCTTCATATGTAGACGTTATGATTTGTTCCTCCTCATCACCATAATGCCTCTCTGTTTCAGGGAATGCATCTTCCACTTCCTCTACTTCAAAAGGTGTTGAAAAATCAGTCCTTTCATCAGTGGCATAATCTAGTGGCTCCTCTACAATCTCAACATTAACAGATACATTCTTTCCACCCTCACTTCCTTTCAGGCCATGATGTACTATATCTTCAATCTCCTCTTTCGAAGGAGTTCCCTCAACACCCTCTAGAACCACTTTTTTAATATCCTGGCTTGATAGACCTCTGAGATCAACTTCATCAGAAATGTCTATGTTTTCTTGAACTTGAGACTGTACTGTGATCTCAGTCTTTATTTTCCCATCATCT
Source organism: Apteryx mantelli (assembly GCF_036417845.1). Taxonomy (NCBI): domain Eukaryota; kingdom Metazoa; phylum Chordata; class Aves; order Apterygiformes; family Apterygidae; genus Apteryx; species Apteryx mantelli. Next base: position 4,991,334 of record NC_089992.1, read on the forward strand.
GGCTGTTCTTTCTTGCTGAAATAAGTCACTTTTGTGTCTGATGATATCTGTGAACTAGAAGACTGCGCAAAACTTTTAAGAATATCAGCAACAATATTTTCCGCTATGTTTTCAGTTGACAGAGACCTCGTTTTATGACTTCTGTCACTAATTCTCTCTTCATCTTTCAGAACAGATTCTGCTTCTGAAACAGTCACTTTGTGAATTTCAACAGGCTTAGTTACATGCTCATCAGTTTCTCTTTCTATGGAAGTTTTTAAACCTTGCAACCTTATGTCTTTGTTTTTATTCTGAGATACTTTGTCAGGAGCAGGCACTTCAGAACGGATGGGCATCTCAGTAACTTCTCTGTTTCTTGATTCCAAGGTCACATTTGTATCTTTTCTGGTTGATTCACTTTTCCAAGTTCTTGCATTAGGAATATCATCCTCTGTTACCTTCTGGGTAATCACTTCCTCACGGACATATTTTTTCTGCTCTATTCCTGTTTTAGCCTCAGTCTTCTTCCCAAAATTAACACTTCTGTTTTCCATAAAAGGCTTCTCGTCCATTTTCTTTTTCTCCAGTACACTATCTTTCTCCTCCTTTGTTTGTTTTTCTAGTTTATCTTTTTCTTTCAACAGAATCTTTTTTTCTTCAGCTGGTTTACTGCCTCCTCTTTTTTCTTTTAGTGAGGTCTGAGTTTCAGTTATGGTTTCTTCATATTTAGATGATTTGGTGAAGCTTGGTTTTGTCCTTATATTTCCAGCAATTCCTGGCGTTGTGTCAACTTTGTGGTCCTTGTTTGATTTCTCAATGTGTGCTGATTCTTTTGAAAAAGATACTGTGGATGAAGTTGTAACTTCAGTTTTCTTTGTTTCTGGAAATGTTTTTTGCTGCATTTCAGTGTTTTTCCAGCTACTGTAAGCTGGAGTAAATGTTCTCATTTCTCTGTGGTCTGTCACAATCCTTTCATCCTTTTTAACAGTTGTGGAAGGATGATATATTGAACCAAGCACATCTCTTCCAAAAGATTTTCCACTAGCTGTTGTCTGTGATCCAGCCTGCGTTGACTGAGCTGAATAACGTGCAGAGCTGCTAATATTTGTCATTGGTATTCTGCGTCTTGTATCAGTGCTCCTGATAGCTGGAAAGGCTTTCTTTTTATTCCTTTCTTGATAAGTAGAATAAATATCGGTATAGTTATATGAAGTGTTTATAACATCTGCAACAGAACATAGATGAGCAAAAGTTAAGATAATGGCTTGTATCTAAAAATAATATACAATAACTTACATAAAAGGTGGCATGAACTAAGAAATATTATTTTAGACTAAGATTTTGAAAGAAACAATGTCTCTTCATTTTCAGTGCAGCTTTGGATAGGCATTTCTGTAGGTTTTACATGATAATTATGCCTGTGCATGAATTATATTAAAACTAAAAGCAAAGCTTTTTACTAAGTGGCAAATACTTGCTAATTTTAACTCATTGCGAGCTACTAGCTGTTATGGTATTTACTTAAGAATTACACCTTTCAGATTTCTCTTAATGTTCATTTATGTTTACAATTTATTATTAAATAATATATGCTAAATATCCTAGGCTTGTTTGGTTTTCTGCTTCTTTAGTCAAAGTGGCCTGAAGTTTCACAGTTCCTACTGCGAATTAATGGCACCTTGGATGTGAAAAATACCTAGCACCATATGCTGGAAATTGAAAATACAAATACAACTCTTCATAGCCACAAGATACAACAAGGGAGAAGAACAAAAAACCTCTTAGACTATACCTATACAAGTTAATTAAATGGACCAGGAATCATTCCCTGGCTCTAAGACCAACTAGCATTGCACAGCTCAAATCTCTCTACTCCTGAAAGAGTACCACATCTGCACTGACTTTGGGGAGTGCTTTCTGGTCTGGTAACCACTGAACACACCTGAACATCGTCTGCAAAGGTACTGGCTGGTCCAGATCAAAACTATGCCAGGGACAGCGCTAACAGTTTAACAGCATAGGCAACTCTATGCCAGCGTTTCAGCCCTGACCCTAGCCCTGTTTAATTTATTAGTACACAGTCTTCAAATCTCTTCCAGAGCTACATTCTATGATAGCCTGATGATTTTAAGGTCACACACTGCTAAACTCAGGGGTATTATCCAGACTAATTCTGTTATTAGTGAGAATGGCCATAGCAGTCAGATCAAAGGTCCATCTCATGTAGTATCCTGGTCACAGTGACCAGGAATAGATACATATGGAAGAGTATAAGAACAGGGAAAGTAAGTAGTGATACTTCCCTGGTATACTCTCACAGCCTCCAGAGATTTGCAGCTCCTAAGACAAAAATGGTATCTTCATGTTGAATAAGTCTTTGCATTTTCTTTCATTACTCTGTTAAGTTTTCTTTTTAAACCCATGTAAATTTTTAACACTCACAACATCTTGTACAAATGAATGCCATGGTTTTAACTACATGTTCTATTAAATACCTCTTGCTATATAGCTTGAAACTTTCCTAAGAATTCTGATTATCCCCAGGTTCTTGCACTAGAAGAGATATGAAACATCACTCCCTACTTTCCTTCTCCACCCGAGTCATGATTTTCTAAACTTCTGTCATATAGTATAGTACTACCCTGACTAAAACTGAAAAACAATTCAATATTCACTTTGCAGTACACTGGTAAAAAAAAGTATGCTTCAGAAATACTATAGCACAATAGTTTCCAGTTATATTTAATTTCATTTAACATTAATCTTTTAATGTTCATTTTTTACCTTGAGGGATTTTCCCTAAATGCTCATCTGTCCATGTAATAATCCACTGGTTGCTCTCCCCTTCTAACAAAGCTCTGCAAAACACATAAAAGGCATTCAATTAAAATAATGGGAAGAATAGTCATAATATCTAAAATTTTTAAGTCTTACAAACTGAAACAATCATCATGCAGTTGGGGCTGATCCTGAGTGCTTTTATTATCCTTTATTTTTATTAATGGGGGTGTGAAATCTTCAGCATCTTTCAGACTCTTAGTTTTCCAAGTCCAGGTCTTGAGAAGAGTGTAATAAGCTTACAGCAGGCGATAGCAGCAGAAACAGTACAGAAAATCTTCCAAATTAGTCAATATGCTGCTTCCTGACATTGACAAGGTTCACGGAATGGCGCTATTGAATAACATAAACTAGCAAATTTTTCCAGAAGCGTGACCTGTGACAGAGTCAGGAGAAAACAAAGCCAAACAAAACTCAACAAATATTCAGGAGAGTTTTCTCAGAGAAAAACATGCAGATGTTTTTAGAGAGAAAAGGCAAAAATGAGTAAGTGTTAACAAACAGTCAGTGGCTTTTCTGCTGCTAATGCGGTAAAAAGTGTTGTTGCAGTGTGGTATATTAGGGAATTGTTACACCCAGGATTCCTAAGTTCTATCCCATCTTATTTTCAAATGAAAATGGGAGGAAAGTATTACTTCTGCTGTCAAACACACTGGCTAGCCTGGAGGAGAACACTTTTAAAGTATGCTCTGTTCTCATTCAGGCTGAAATAAATGCAACATATTTTACTACAAAGAATGAGGAAAATTCTTTGTGATAGCAACTGCTTGGTTTTTTAATAGACATCTCTGGTTTTCCCCTTCTGTTCCTCAGCCTTCCATCCCTTTTTCTTGCAGTGCCTCTGTAACAGCTTCTGTAGTTCCAGGAAGCCACCACTGCCACAGGATTATCCTGGCCAAAGTTTGCTTGTGTTGAATGACCTAGACATCATGCTAGCTCAGCAGCAGTTTATCAGAAATGGACAGGACACTAATTTTATTTACCTTCACTATAAGGAAATTTTATAACCACAAGCAAAAGAGCCTGAATAAAAGATTCTGCAGGAGGCAACAATTGTTGATAATCTGCTTCACGGTTTTGTCTACTATCTGTTCTCAGGGTGCTAATGGACAGAATGGAGTCGGTTAAGTTGCTTCCTCTACGCTAGGGACATGCATTAGCTGTTCTTGAAGACATTATATCCAGCGGACTGCTTGAGAACACTAGCTATCATACCTTTATACCAAACTTTGTTCCCTACACAGCATGTATGTACTAAGACAACTGCTCATCTCTAGACCAACCTGACATCAGCCACAGACTGGTTCAATTCCTGCATAACTTGCTTTCTACAAGGGTGAAGAATACTTCAGAAGTACAGTTCCCATAGAGATTAGCACCGCTAAGGGATAAACCATTTTCAACAGTAATTGCTCTATGTTAAGAATATCCAGACAGGCACACGACATGCTTTTGTGCCCCTGGGGAAGGAAACAAAAGGGCTTTAAGTACATTCTCTAGAGTTGCCACACAAAATGAAATTGTTGACTTCTGTATGCCAAATACAAAAGGTAGATACCAGAGTGACATCTTATTCACTCCTACAGTTTCTAGATACAGTGATCCAATAAGTTGCAGAATTTCGGTTAAATTCTCTGTGTGCATTCTTCTCTCCTGCTGTCCATATGTTTGTTTTATACAACATGAAATATGCCCAGTTGTACTTCAAAGGAGGGGAAAAAAAAAAGAATTTGTCCCTTTTTCTAGGGGGTGTGAACTATGTTCTCCCCCCAAAACGTGCTAAACTGCAGCATTTCTGGTGCAACAGACCAGAAATTCCATGGCAGGTTCTTTAAATATGCAACTGAATGCTATAATCAGTACAGAAACCTTGCTGTTTTTATACTCAGTTCTACTAGCAAGATAACTGTTTCATCAGTTCCAGTTTTGGAAATGCCGGATGTTTTGCAGTGATAACATACAGCTGCAACAAAAAAGTTGTCATGGGTGAGGCTGGAGGATTGTGATAGCGGAGGCTTCTGACTCCCTAGTGGGGAGCTGAAAGCAATTTAAGATTGTGGGATAAACACGTTTCCTGGGCATTTCTGTCAAAATGAACAACAACACAGGCATTTTAAATGTCACCTGTAAATTTCACATTATACCTGACTGATCACTTGGGACATTTCATGCTTCTTTTGGTTTCTGACTACATCTAGATCTAGTAGGACAATGCTACATCAGCAAATATCCTTTATAAGGTTTCTTTGCAACCACAGATGTGCCTAGATTCAGAAGAAAAGCCAGGTTAGAATTACCTAGCATGTTAACAGCTCACTTTCCCCCTTGGTACAGGCTCAGATGAATACCTTTACTTTTATTTTGTTAGTCAAAATCAATCCTAGGATAAGCTTTATCAGGTAAAATTAAAGTATAAGCTACTTGACTTTGTCCAAGTTAAGAGAAGCTTGGCTGGAATGAGATCACTTCAACACATCTAAAGAACGTTTCCAAGACCAAACATCTCATCTGATGACGTGAGTGCCAAGCAAACTGCTCTGACAGACAGGCGCTAGAGAGGCTGATGCTGATGTTAGAGAAACATATCAAGGAGTTGGCACTGAAAGTGTTAACCGTGACGAAGGAAACTAGGAATGTGGGTAGTTTGACTAAGGATTTTTGGCTGCTGTTAAAGCAACAGTTGTTCAGTTGCTGGAGCAACGTATGAAGTCACTAAAAATAAGTTCCAAGAGGTAACTGTATATGGCAAAGGGCAATAGCAGACAGAAAAGCCGGATCTGAAATATTACTACTGAAAATATGTTGTAATTGAAAACCAAAGGCAAAACTTCATGAAGCCTCTATAAAACTGGACAGTGAATCGGTGTTTTATTGCACACCGTTCATAATGTATTTCCGCAACCTTATAATGTAAACAAGAAAATGTTAAACTGACTTTGGCTTAATCAATTAGCATAGGAAACTGTAGTGTAATGTACTGCGGACCAGCCTGGAAGCCAGCAAACTCGGGTTCTGTTCCAGGTTTGACAATAGCTTAAAGCTTCACTTTAGGCAAGTCATTTTACTTCTGTGTTCCTCTATGATCTTTTCTAATCTTAATTATTTAAGCCATAAGCTCTTCGTGGTAAGAACTGTTTGTACTATGCATTTAAACAACCTTCAGAATAGGGTATCAGTCTCAGCTGTATGAACTCTAAGTATTCAGAATAATGTCAAAAAACATTTCTCCAAGCAGCAGCATCTTATAAAGAAACCATGTCAGACACTTCCCAGAAATCATATCCCAAATGACATATACCCACGCTGTGCTAAGGCTTAGTTTAAATGTTGCCAGAAAAAAAATCCAACTGCACCATTAATTCATCTCATTGTTAGAGTCATTTATCTAATATTAGCAGTTACGGGCTAGTCGACCTGGAACTTCGTTGTGTGCTGCATGATAATAGAAATAACTAGAACTTGACGGTCCTCAGGAGCGGGTGGATGAGATAAACTGGTCGGGATGGGGAGAGAGAAGTTACCAAAACCAAAAGGATGCAGCGCAACGCTATCATGGTCATTCACATACAGCAGTAGCTGGTTCCATCTCAGTTACAGAAACCCAAAACCTCAGATAGGGGCACTTAGCCAACAGGCTATAACAATTCAGCCTCTCTATTTTGGTTATGTGGGAAAGAATTATAAAATAACCTCTCCAAGAAGTGGAATGGAGGAAGCACTTTTAGGGGGGAAAGGCTACTCCAACACATCTTTTTTCCATCATGGCATGGGAGGACAAGAAGTGTGTGAAGGAAATCAGGTAACTACACAGTAAGTGCCCTGGACGTAAAAGATGCTGAATGTTCTCCAGGAAAGAAAAGAAAGACAGGAATGATGACATATTGGATGGTACAAGTATAAACAGGAAAAAGTAAATCTGACTGGAAAAACTACAGTAAGTAGCTGAGGAGGCCTAAATGCTGGTGATGGTTTCTTGAGAGGAAGACAAGTGGAAAGGTTTAGGATAAGCATTGGCAGAGGAAACCAACCTAAGAAGGATTGGAAAGTAGGTCTCACAGGTATAGCAAGACGCCCTGAAAATGACCAAGACCAAAAAGATGCTTTGTAGGCTCTGGGAAGCAGCTGCTTCAAAATACAGGGCAGTAACCTAGAACACTTGCATGACACTAGGATTTCAAGGCAAAACTTTTTACCTTTGAACAATAACACAGGTTAGAGAGGGCAAAAAAATATTTATCCTAAGACAGGCTCTAGGCATCCTCTGATATTTGAAGATAAGGAACTTCTGGCAGTTGGGGGAAGAGGCTTGATGGTAATGCTGATCCTAGGCAGATTTTTCATCTACTTCTGAGAGTCTTAATGATGGATAGCTCACCAATTCTTTTTGGAAATAAAAGTAGGCATAGTTTGAGTTTTTGTGGTTTTGCAGGTTTCCAGCATCACAGAACAAAACTGCGAGGTATCTGATAAATATTTACTTTGGGACTGGAGAAAAAGGATCGCAAGGAAGGCTTCTACGAGGTACAACTTCATAAAGCCACATAAGATACATTTCACTTCCTGAGTCTCAGCTCCCAAAGCAGGAAGGGTGGGCAGAATCAGAGAGGAAGTACGCCTGGTCCTTGGGGAAGGGTGTTCCTTGCAACAGTGATCCTTCTTGCCAGTTCAGGAGCAACGTTTACTAGTGGAAGAAACTAACCTTAAATCAGGATCTGTAGGAGTTGTAAAACAAAGGGAAAATACAGGGTGTGAGGTACAAAGGAAGCTCCATGGAAAGAAGTTGGCCAGACACCACATCCTTAGCCTACAATGCCAGCAGGAGAAGAGGTGCCAAAGCCCTCATGGAAACTTCTCAACGGAAAGTTCCGAATGCTGAACTTGGGTGTGTATAGGCACCTTTGGCTCCCTATAAGAATAAGCAAGGGTACATGCCAGTATCCTTCCTGAAGATGAACTGAAGCTGGCTTCACATGCCCTGGTTATCACAGATAAAAAAAGCCTGGCAGATAAAACTGGATACAAAAGAACATCAGCAGTCCAGAACTCTCTTACTAAACAGCTTATTAACTGGATCCATACTGTTCCCCTCCCACAGCAGTGCTGATACAGGTTATCCAGTAGGGAAAGCATTACACTTTTAATTGAAGAGAGAATGAGAAGGGAGGAGGGAAAAACACATAAAATGTGTGTGTGTTGGGGGGGGGGGGGATCAAAACAATCACTTTTTAGCCTCTGAGATTTTAAAAGAACTTTTTTTGCAGGCATTACAGAGCCTGTTTTCTGACATGTAGGAAGGGCCACTTCTCTGTTTTCATCTCTAGATCTTCTTCAGGGGGTAGATGCTCATTTGTCCACTGAAGTCTGCCTTGCCTAGGTAATCGGTTATACTGACAAGTTGCATTCTCTAAACAGATGAAGAAACCCTACAGGTTCAGGAAGTATCTTAATCAGACAATGAACACATGCTGCAGGTGATGCCAAATTGTTCCCTTCTCATTAACAAGGGCTGGGAATCCTCAGACCAACCAATAATGCTATAGATAATCAGTGAAACAGCCTCTGGAGAAGCTCCAGGACTGACTGGGCTAACAAGTTTTTACAGAGCAGAAATATTGATGGTTCACTTATTAGCTAAGAATGTGTCAAAACAACTAAATATCTGAGCATCGTCATTCCTACTTCTGGGTGAATACTAACAGTCATGAATCAAGCAATCATGAAACTTCTGTTATTGTGGAAGCGCATAATCCCATTTTATGGGTGAATAAACTATGGGAATGGTTAAAGGACAACATCGGAGCTAGGATTAATTATAGAAGTATCATATGGTTTAGCAAAGATAACAGAATTCACACACAAAAGGATCACTGTTGGCTGCCTTTTCCAGGGTCTGCTTCTTCCACTAGTGATACTCCAAACATTACCAGCCTTCCAAGGATCACAGGGATCCCACTGAACCTCTAGGTACTGCTACTCATCAATTCACCGCAGATGACTTGTCCCAGATACTGTTTCTGATTTCCTCCCTTCCAGAAGCCAGACTCGCTCACTCTTTCCTAGCTGTACAATTCAGCTTAGCAAGTTTCTTTATACAGAGTAGAACTCTTTATAAAAAGTAACCAAATATCACACAGTGGTGCCTAACTTCACAGCAACTTGAATTTGAAAAATCCAAGCTCTGGGACCTTCCTTGGTACGTGTCATGGAGTTTCTTACACATTGCTCCCATTATACACAAAGCATATATATATATGAGCGCCGGCAATTAGAAGTTCTGCATTTAGGTCATGATATGTATCTTTAAATACCATGCTTGTAACCTTCTGGTCTGCACATCATAACATACAACCCTGGGCATTTTGCATGGACCCCCTTTGCTCTTTGATGGGCTACAGACATGCTTTGCTCATTAGTCTATTATCAGCTTGCTCATAAGTTACTCTTTCAAGCTCCTCACATTTTCAATAGTACAACTACAATTAAATTTCATCTATTTCAGTGTATCACTTTCATCTGTGCACTTCACCCATAATTCAGATGGTGCCATCTTTATGCAGACTAGGTGCTTATTGGTTCATAGCAACATTACACAATGTTTACAGGGCACAGAAGCACATATATATAACCTGTAGCCACACTGTGTGTTTACACAGGTTGAATATGAATAATGCACACTAGGTAAACAAAATAATGAATATCTGGACACACTGCTTACAAAGAACATGAAAGTAGGCTGATATTAAACTTGCAGATTATTGCTTTGCTCAGTAAGAACTGCATTCCTCTGTATTTGAAGATCAATATCTCTGTGACGTTTATTGAAAATATTGTGCTAGCTGTAGAAAAAACATGATCTTTACAATAAAATTAGTATCCATCTCTAATCCATAAGCTTCTCTCCTATTTTTCCTCTTCTGAGTCACTTTTATGCCATGTGCCAACTGACACATCCTGATTCTCCAGACAGTAGAATTACTCTGGCTTTTCAACTGCACAACTAGCAAGCGGCTAGAGAGATATACAGTACCGAGGATTTATTAGCAGAGATGTTGTATGTTGACATCTCAAACCCAGACATGTTTTCACAACAAACCAAGGATGGAGAAAGCTAGGATTTATCAAATAGACTTTTCTGTTATCCTCCTGTTATTCTACAACTGAAACAAGACAAGAATGGGGAACTCGCTACCTATATCAGTGCCATAAGTGGACACTAAGCAACACATTCAAACAACAAAATGTGGCCTGTAAGTTGACAGACGGCAGCTACGCTACCTCATGTTTTACTGATTACAGTTTAGAGACACTGGCTCCTCAGCTTGCATTCAAATATTGTATCAACAATTTACATCAACTTGATATCAACTTGACCAGGACTAAAAAGGTTTCTTAAGTACCAACATATTTGTGCAAATTTAAAATGATTTTATGGATAATATTGGCTTCTCTAACATGTTAGAATAGGGTATTTTGCAATTCTTACAGTCTCCCCAGAGATCTCTGAGAACCGTCCTGTATTAACAGCCTTTTGAAGGGGCATATCTTCCTTTCACAGACAGCACAGTCAAGCACAGGATGGCTTGGTGACCCAAAGTCACAGAACAAGCCAAGAGCAAGCTAAGAACTGATATTAGGACTCCATTCACTCTGTTCAAACAAACAAGACGGAATCTTGATCTGAGACCCTAAGAGTAGCTGTCTACATTCTAAAATGCTGGAAAAGGATGAATGGGGTTCCCATGTCTGTAAAAAGTGATTTAAATTTTCCTATCATTAGACAGCTCAGTGCGATTGAAATTCTTACCTGTAAGTTTCAATTTCAAGGATGAGGCCTGCTTTCACTTGCAGTAGTTCTTGATAGTCCTTTAGGTAATCTGTGATCGACATGGTCAGGAACTGCTTTTCTTCTTCTAGGGCATCGATTATCCGCTAAAGAGAAATACTGCTTTTTAGTTTTGAAGAAACAAAAAAGTCACACTTGAATGCCTAACAACTTAAAAGTTTTAATTAATAAAATCTAAAAGAGCAATAAATCAACATATTCTATCACCTCAGTAAACAGAACAAAACTACCTTAGGACCTCCCCATATACAACCTGTAATACATTGCTGCTGAAGCAGATTTTTATGTTAAGATTTCATTTTATGCCTTACTAAGCTAGTTAAAAATTTAAGCAAAACCCATTCAGATGCCCTGTACAAGAGTTATCAGTATGCACAGCAAGAAGAATATGCTCCTTTATAAATGCAACTTAACTGTGGCTCATTTTGTCATTTTAAAGGCTCAGATGTACATGTTTTAAATCATACTTGAGATGCTCATGAATTCTGGCAGTTGCTTTGCCACAAGAACAGGGCCTAATTCTCTTCATTAGCATTTTCAGTTCTGTAGACACGTGGGGCCAAGCCAGTTTTGGATTCTAGCATCTGGGGATATTCATCGTGCCTAGATGGTGAATGACGAACCTCCCTCCACAGGTCCCTTCCAGCCCAGTTGTCTACAATATTTGGACACCTGCTTTGTTGTCTGCACCCAGCTTTGTCCTGCCTGCTACTCGGGAGATACAGCAGTGATTGCTCATTTTCATCTTGTGAAATTTAACTGCGTATAACTTTGTACCTTTATGGGGGAGAGGGGGGAAATACCAGGTAGTTTATATGGCTCTTATAAAAGACTTGGGAGCAGCACTGATGGGATGGAGGGTAAGGGCTGTCCACCTTTTCCTTAACAAGCTGTGGAAAAGTAGCAAGGGACCGACGATCAGAAAAATACCGAAGTCGTCTAAATGTGAAAGTACACTGAAATACTAGACAGAAGTTTGAGCACCGAATAACCGTACACAACAGCAAAAGCAAGGTCACGCAACAGAACGTTAAGATCTGATTTAGATCGAGACAACTGCCTCTCCTGCTCTCGAAAAGCACATCACAGAATGCAAGTGCTTTAATCCCAGTGTTACCACTCACACGAAGGGTGAATTTGCAGCTCCAGAAAAGCCCTCCCCAGCTAACGAAGAGGCGTTTGCTCAGCACAGGCTCAGAACTGGAAGTATCAGAGTTACCTCCTGCATGCTGTCCTTAACGGCTTCCTCTCCCCGGCCAGGATCTACTAACCCAGACTAACCCTCCCCAGCTGGCAGACTGACACTAACCAACGTGGTGGAAATCAGGCCTTCACCTGGAGGCTAAGACAGCAGAAGTGAAATCTCAGCAAAGGCCAGTTTCTGCTTTGTTCACATCACTCTGCGAGGCCACAAAACTGTCATTTACAGAGCAAAACCTCACACATGTACAACACTGAAGGAATTCAGGACAACGTGTTTTGTGTGGCATCTTAACAAATGCTTTGCGATACAACCTGGAAAAAAGCAAGGCACTGGTAGCCTAGTTTTCAAAAATTCAAAATACATTGTTCTTATGCAGCAGAAGTTCAAGTATCACAGTATGGGCAACAGCATAAAAACTAAGATAAAGCAGGGGACCCTCCAGATCGGTTAATACCAATGTGATATTTAATAGTTTTTTTTAAATAAGAGTGAAAAGAGAGCACTATGAAGGAAGCTGCTTATAATTGCTTTGATATATAGGTGTGTTTATCCCTCTATATACTACACATGTTCATTGACTCCTTCATTTGCACTTGCAGATGTTGCTATATGATTAAGCTGATATTCGGATATTCATGAAGACTCCCATTTTATGGCAAAAGACAAATCACATCTGTATGTCTGCAACAGCACTATCAACTATCCAACAGCCTAATCCAGACTACGGTGGAGGTAATGTCTTGTATTGCCACGTAGGATGGCAAGCTGAACCACTGACCTTTAACAACGCTGAGGCAACAGTCCTATTCAAGAACTGACACAATGGAAAATCCCAAGACGAGAAGGGAAGAAGGAAAGTGCCAGGCCCTGCTTTTAAAAGGGACAGGCTATCTAAGAAGACTGGACTGAGTGTTGCCAAGACCAGGAGACTCAGCAAAAGGGGCAAAAGACAAAACAAAACAAAAAAAGGATTTCTATGGGACCAAGCCTTAAAGGATTCCAAAAGGTGGTAAGAACTCTGATGTAAAGCATGAAGTGATTCAGGTGTTTGTTGTCTCCCCATTAAATATACAAATTTCTTAAACTGAGACTAAAGTGTATATATGCATGCATATGTTAAGAAGAGCTTCACAGTGCACAGGTCTTGCCACAGTCACAGAAAAATCTATACAATGAATCTGTACACTGGACTAAACAAAGTGGTGGAGCTCTGAAAGACTTGGGATATTCATTCCTATCTTAAGACATATGAACTCTAGTCCCTCATTCTCTAAGGTCTAAGGTCTGATTGCAGAATCAGACTTTGAGAAGTTACCTAGATGTCATTCACTGGATTTGGAAAGCACGTGGGATCCAAAAGCCTGAGTTAAATACAGTATCCTAATGATTACCATAAGGGGATGCAGAACTTGGCCAGCTGCGTAATATTTCCAAAGGAGCTCATTCCACCAGGGCAGACGTTGCATAGACTGGATGGCAGACAGCCACCCATACAGCCCTCCAGTTACTGACATTTAAACGTAATGCAGAGGACAACTGGTTTTAAGTCCCATTTCCAAGCATGCTGAAAGGGTATATAAACCACTTTGGCAAAGTTCAGGAGATCAGAAGCTGACAAACTTCCATCTTGTAAAAGGTGACCTGTATTGTTGCATCCATGTTTTCTTGGCCCAGGAGCCTCCTCAAAGGGATTAGCTTGGAAAGATTTGTTTCTCATCCACATCAGCTCTGCCCACCCCCCAAAAGAAAAAAAAAAAGAATCCCAATGAAGTTCCACTAGAACTGAATAGAAGTGATTTTCTCATCGTTCAGATGTTCCTTACTGGCCAGCAGGAGGAAATTTTAGAAGGGCAGTGGGGGGAAGAGAACGTACGTGGCTGTCCAAGCTGTACTTGCTCAGGGAATAAAGACAGGATTCCAGGCTCCAGCACTTTCCACCTGGTACTATTTACTGATCTACAATTTATTCAGAGGGACACTCTGACACTGTGCTTAACTGGCTGGAAACTGGTACCAAAAAATGCATGTGACGTATTGGTATTAAATGTTAATTAGGCAAGATGATTTCTTCTTCTTTGGAAGCTCGCAGCCCCATTGATCAGATATGGGAACCAATCCTAAACCCACTGGATTAGTGAAAAATATCTTCTTGCTTTCAAGGAAGCAGGATGAGCCATGGCCTCTTTTTACAACCAAAAAATATGGGGCTTTCTGCTGCTGTCATTCCATATGGGAGCTGCCACTCAACTCACTGAGGTTTTGCACAAGTATTGTCACACCACACAGCTGGAGGAACAGAAGTAAGACACAACTGATCTACTGAGTTTATCCCTCAGCACCCAGGACCAGCGAAAATTTTCCCTACAATATATGATTTAGAGCTTGCTTGGTTCAGCTTAATTACAACTGCAAACAGATATTTCTATTTAACATTGCCCAAGCTTTAGTGAGCATAGAGACGGTGCAGGAGACAAAGATGGACATATAAGGCGACTGGATGATATATGGAAAATATGAATAAATCTCATTGTTATTGCAGCTGCAATGGACACTCACACAATAATCACTTGACTTAAATCTGTACATACATATCATTTCTATGTGACACTCTAAAATAAATAAGCATGCAAGAGATGCTTTTTAAAGAGTCCGTGCTAAACGTATTTTCACCAATAAAAGAAACAATGAGGAAAAAGAAACTTATCACAAGAACAAAACCTAAAAGATTTGCTTCTACACATTCTGTAATTTTTCTTTCTGGACATGAACGAAAATCATTTCTTTCTCATGTGAAATAGACTGGCCATTAGAAAAGATCTTTTTCATTGTTAACTGAACAGTTTAAATATGGAACCATTCAGAAGTAATAAACCTTGTGATTGAATTTATGCCAGAACTTAAATACTACCTAGAAATATATTCAAAGATGAGACTGCTTATATGTTTTCAAGTTGGATATTAAACTATTATAAATTGTTTCTTAGACAGTTTTATAGACAGTTAGGAGAACACATTTTGGAAAACAAAGGAACTTTAACTACTCGTAGGCATATGTACTTTTATGTAAATTTATACTCAGAAAAAGAAAAAGAAAAAGAAAAAGAAAAAGAAAAAGGGGTTTTTTTCCTTTTTGCTTTTTCACAGGGTTTTGACTGATGGACAGATTTAATTAGTGAGGGATTTACATGTAACATCTTCTTCTGAAGCCTTGGATATGTTTACATATATGTTCAGAAGAAGAATAAACTAGCCTGTCAAAAATCAAAAAACGTTGACTTCAAAGTTAAAAGTCCTTCTGATCACTTCTTACATACCTAACCTGCCTCCGTTCACAGCAACCTGCAAACTACACAACTCGCAAACAATCTACGAATTTACGAAACCCCGACACGCAGCGACAGGTCCCAGCCCTTCCGCAGTGGCCAGCATCTCCCTAACCTGCCGCGGCTATCGCGCACAACGCGGTTGTTAACACCGCGGGCTCAGCCCAACTGAGAGCTCCAGCAGAGCGTTCATAAGAGGGCTAACAACGAACAAGAGAAATGTCGCGCTCGGGAAGCGGAGCGATGGCCTGGATGAGCCGGTACGTGCTTTCCCCTCTAAATCTGATGGACTGATGCTTTGCTCTCCCTGCGTATCTGTGGTGATTACGCACGGTACCAAACGTGACTCTGGCAGCAAGTTCTCAGCTACAGATGCTGCAATAACCCTCTGCTTAAAAACACCAAACACTTTAACATCCACCTCAAACAGATATTGGTCTCCTAACTGTTGAAGTTTTATTTTGAAAAATTCTCGCTCGGCCCCCAATCCGCAGCGCAGTAACGAGCCTCCCGCCTTCAAAAGGCCAGAAGTTTCCTCGTTCGCACGGGGCCCACCAGCTTTTCCCTAGGCTCAAGGTGCACGGAAGCGGTGTGTGCGGAGCGGGGAGAAAACCCAGCTCATCTGCCCACCACAAGCGCCACGTCCCGCGGCACGGGGACTCGCTGCGCCCTGGCAGGATGGCGCTGCATCCCGTGTGCCGGCCCCAGCTCGCCTGGGGAGCTCTGGCAAGCGCTGCCGGTGCCTGGCAGAGGGCGAGCGGGGACGGGAGCACCTGCCACCCAGAAGACATCCTCGGGGTCGCCGTCCCCCACCCTGCCAGCTGGCTGCCCCGAACGGCGCTGGGGGTCTCGCGGGGAGCCCCCGGGAGAGGCCGTGGCCTCATCTGCTCCTCCACGGCACCCTGCTCTTGCCCGGCCACCTGCTCCTCCATCCATCCCGAGCGGGTCCAGAGGGGGCAAGGAAGGGGCCCGCTGAGGATTTTAGGCGCTTCCCACAGCGGAGGGAGCGGGAGCCGTGGGGCTGA
This sequence comes from Apteryx mantelli, assembly GCF_036417845.1. NCBI lineage: Eukaryota > Metazoa > Chordata > Aves > Apterygiformes > Apterygidae > Apteryx > Apteryx mantelli. The sequence continues at coordinate 5,007,546 of NC_089992.1, forward strand.
GGCCTGAGGGAGCGGGGTCAACCAGGCCTGAGGGGCTGGGGGGAACCGGGCCCTGAGGTAACCTGGGCCTGAGGTAATCCGGGGAGCCCCGGGGGGGGGGGAAGCCGGGCCCTGAGGTAACTGGGGGCGGGGGGGGGGGAAATCGGGGCCCTGAGGTAACTGGGGGTGGGGGGGGGGGGGGACACAGGACCAGGCCCTGAGGTAACGCAGGAGCAGGGGGGAACCGGGCCCTGAGGTAACCTGGGCCTGAGGTAACCCGGGCCTGAGGTAACCTGGGGAGTGGGAGGGGGAACCGGGGCCCTGAGGTAAGGCAGGAGCAGGGGGGAACCTGGGGGGCCCTGAGGTAACCTGGGCCTGAGGTAACCCGGGGAGCGGGGGGGGGGGGGGGGAACCGGGGCCCTGAGGTAACGCGGGGGGGGCACAGCCGGGGGGGAGCACCCAGGCGAGCCCCGAGGGCGGGAAGGGAGGGGAGGGGAGGGGAGGGGAGCGGCGCGGCCGGGGCCGGGGCCGCCGGGGGCCGCCGCGCACCTGGTACTCCTGCACCTCGGCGCCGTGGCGGTCCTGCAGCGCGAGCAGCTCCCGCTCCAGGCGCTGCCGCAGCCCGCACAGCTCGCGGCCCTGGCGCTGCAGGTCCTCCAGGTGCTGGCGGCACTGCCGGCTCTCCTCCCGCAGCAGCTCCAGGCTCTCCCGCTCCCGCCGCGCCTCCTGCTCCTGCAGCGCCTGGATCTGCTCCTGGTAGCGCAGCAGGGTCTCCCGGCAGCTCTGGCCGAGCAGCAGCTCGTAGGTCTCCTCCAGCTCCTCCAGGCTCAGTCCGGCCAAGGGGGGCGGCAGGGCGGCCAGGTCGACCCGCAGCGCTCGCACCTCCGCCGCCTCCCGCCGCTGCCGCTCCGCCAGGTGCCCGTGCTCGGCCCGCAGCCGCAGCAGCAGCTCCTCCAGCGCGGCGCACTCGCCCCGCAGCCGCTCCAGCAGCTGCCGCTGCGCCGCCAGCTCGGGCTCCAGGCGGCGCCGCGTCGCCAGCACCTCGGCGCCCAGCAGCTGCAGCTGCTCCAGCTCCCGCCGCAGCCCGTCCCGCTCCAGCTCCGCTTCCAGCTTGGCCCGCGTCAGCTCGTCCAGCTGCTCGCGCAGCACGGCCAGCTCCTGCTCGGGCACCCGCAGCCCCACCAGCTCCTGCTGCCGCAGCTCCGCCAGCTCCCGCGCCAGAAAGCGGTTCTCCTCCTCCAGCTCCCGCACGCGGGCCACGAAGAGCCGCAGCCGGGAGTTGAGCTCCTGCAGCTCCCGCTTCTCGTCCCATCCCGCTTCCCAGCGCCGCCACATCTTGCCCGGGCTGGAGGTCGGGGCCGCGGGAGCCCCGGGGGCTGCGAGCGCTGCGCAGCTGCCGCCTGGCCGCGGAGCTCTGCTGGGCGCTGCCGCCCGCCCGCCGCCGCCGCCGCTGCCGCCGCCGCCCCGGCCCGGCCCCCCCGCGCCGCCGCCCAGCGCCGCCCGCGCCGCCGCCGCTGCCCTGCGGCGCCCCCTGGCGGAGAGGCCGCCGCGCTGCAGCGCTGCGCCGCGCTCGGGCCCCGCGGTTCGGGGCAGGGCCCTGCCGGGGGGGCGCGGGGCGCCGCGAGAAGCCCCCCGGGTCGCCCTTTTCCTCCCGTGCCCCGGGGGGAGCCGCGGGGACAAACCGGCTGCCGTCCAGCCTGCCTCTCCGGGCCTCACCGCGCTAACTCCGCTCCTGGGGGGATATTTATTCAGTTTGTGTTTCACTGCTCACCATCACTGCACCCTGCCGGGCTTAAATTAATACAAAGTGTCCAGTGTCATTTAAAAAACAAAACACAACACTTTTAAGTTGGGGAAGTCACTGAAGTGCTACCAGCTTCGAGCTGGCGGCACAGCTCAAAACAGCTTTGCACAGCAGCAGAGCATCCCCGGCGCGGCGGGAGCGCCGGCCGCCAGCACGTCCGCTGGGCCTGGTGCTCCTCGGCCTCGGTTTGCACCATATATGGGCTGGATCCCAGAGAAGCGCTTCCAGCGACTGCCCTGGAATTAGCTCTGCGCAAGCTGCTCGGCGAGGAGGCAGCGGAGCATCGCACCCTGCGCTATCTACCAAATTAGAGAAAAAGATGAGGAGTGACTCATTTCGACCTTTTTCGTCTCACCAGGCACTCTCTCTCTGCCTGCCTCTCTCGCGCGCGCGTGCACACGCACATTTCAATTTCCCCGAGCGCTGCAGCACTGGGAGTTTTGCAAAGGTTCGCTGCTTTTGCACGGGAAGGTGGCTTTGCCCAGCCACCGCCTCGACGCTCGGTCCCCAGGGCTGTTCCCAAACTGTGCTCGCCCTGAGAAGCTGCTGGCGTTTGGGACAAGCCCTCGGCGCTGGGAATCGGGGCACGGCTGTCCCGCGCCAGCCAGCTCCCGGTGCTGCGCCCCGTTCTCTGCTCTCCTCCACCCTCCCTGAAACCTTTCGCCTCGGCAGCACGTCTTCCTCCTGTGAGAAGGCCAAATTTTGGCTGCTGCTTCGCTCTCCGCTAAGTGTCCCTTTAATCTCAATAAAGCCTGCAGGATTTGAGCTCAACCAACACAGATAAATCATTGGCCTTGGCCTAAAAGTCAGCCAATTTAGCCTTGGCAGATTTGCTGTGTCAGAGGTCACTGAGAAGCTGAGATTTACTAAAGACACTTGCTTTTTCTTGGCCTTGTGGTCAAAACCAAGTGCCCCAGTGACACTTTAACACCTGCTGTGCTTTTATGAGGGAAAGTGCTATGCATCCGGGAGGAGGTATGTCCCTGTGGCTTACCAGACTTTTCCTACCTCTTATGTCACTGTTTTCCTAAAAAAAAACCAATAAAGAGCAAACTGACAACCAACATGCTGCACAGAGCAACGCGGCATTGACACGAGCAGGGTGACTGGTTTGAACAAGCTTTCCGGGGTTTACTGTAAACACCCTGCCAAACGTCATGCCAGCAATTGCTTATCTTTGCTTACTGACAATTTTACTAATTCTTTACTGCAACTGTATTCATACATTTTTATGATTGCATTGTGGAAAACACAGTAGCTGCTGAACCTCTCTTTTTATCTTTCTTGAAAATACACCATAAAACTCTCTCTAGACGCTGGCCAGCTTTCTCAGCCTGGTGGATACATTTTTCCTTCGAGGTTTTGTACACTGACATCTGCTAAACGGCCTGCGGTTCGCTGCCGGGCCTGGAGCTGCAGGACCGTCGGCAGCTAGATGAGAAACCTGTGGTCTGGGGCAGGGAAAGACGGAAAGGTGCAAAGTCTGGGCAAATCATTTCTGATGCAGAGCTGGAAGTCTTGAACTGGATTCAAGCACTCGGGAGCCCGCCGAGAGTCCCCGCAGCAGTGAGGGTATCCGGATAGCCGAAATGCAAACAAGTAGCAGAGCCTGGCGGAAAAGAAGGTGAAGCAGTGGACCTTGAGCACAAGAGACCAGCCACAGCCTGGAGCCTCCCTCTTTCCACGGGAAAACCGCGGTGCTGGGGCCATGTCCTGCCCCCGGACGAGGGGGATTCACAGTTTCACTCTCATTTCTCCGAGAGCAGAGGCAAATCATGTCCCCACGGTCTCTTCAGCTCCAGCGAAGGTCATGTGCTTTGGGGAGGTTCACTGTCAGGATCCCACAAATTATAAGGTGTCGCCCTGGTAACTCTTAATCTTGTTTCGGCACAGCCTGTTCTGCATGCTATCATCTCGGTTGCGAAGCTCGAAAGATAAAGCTGTCACTGGGGAAATGATCTGATCCCGATGCTCCTGAGACGGATTGGCACCAAGAAAATAGATCGTTTATTAAAACGGTGCAAGATGTTGGAGTTTCTTTTTATGTGTGAGTTTCAAAGTACAGGTTTATTTACGGACAATCCTGCAACTAGATCAATGCAGGAATATTCCCCCCCACCACCTATCTGGGTGGGGACGGGGTGTAAAGTGCAATATTCTTCATCTTCACTTGCTGGCTTTTATGGCTCCCCCGCATTTATAATAGTGATAATAAAGCAAACCTCAATTATTTACTATTTCAATAAATAACCGATATGGGCTAGAACCTATTCAGACATGAAGGGCAAACGTATTATAAATCAACATCTTATTTTTATTCAATGTAGAGAGTTGCACTAAAATCAGGCAAGCCGTTGCATTTCTCCCGGTGTTTCAGGTTCTTTTTTCGAGATTTTGGTGACTGCCTCTCCAAAGAGACACCGGTGCGGGTGGTAAGGCCTGGGGCCTGCAGTGGAAGCCGGCGGAGGGTCTGCCAAATCCACAGTGGGACACGCTTCATCTTTGCACCTTGCATTGCTCCGTGGACTCAGGGGTGTTTGCAGGGGGAAGCCAGACCTCAGCACTCCGCATCCCTTTCCCTGAGCTCCACGAAGTTCGGGAGCCCCCCCAAAACGGGCTAAATCGTTACCGGCGGAGGGGGTGTTTCCACCTGGGCTGGATGGTCCCTCCGCTTCCAGGCCGGGGAAGGGGGGATGCTGGGCAGCTGCCTCCGTGCCCGCAGCGCGCCCGCGGGGCTGCGCCGGCGTGGGCACCGCAGGCAGGTGTCACCGGGGCCGCCCAGCCCGCGCCGCTCCCTTTTTTTGGGTCTGCCCCCGAAATATTCGCTTTGAGGAGCAGAAGCCTGCGGTTCGGGCCGGCGGCTTTCGCTGCCCCTGCGGACGGGGGCTTTTCCGCCTCCGCGAGCTGCTCGGTGGCCCCCGCGGCGGCGGCTCCTCCCGCGGAGCGCTTGCACGAGTGGCGCCCACCTCTAGATGGTGCCTTTCACCCAGGAGAGCTTTACGTCCAGGCCTCGGCGGAGCTTTTCCTTCCTCGTCCGACGCTGGTTGCAAACCCTGGAGAGCCAGAACAGGTCCGAGCATTTCCTTGTTTTCCAACGTGAGGATCAGACTGCAGCGTAAGGCAGAAATGAGAAGAACGCGTTACTTCGGCAGCTCAAAGAAAGTTTAGTGTATGCCACGTGGCTGGACGTGTGAGGCCTCTCCTGCGTAATCGATAGTGTTGCATGACTTCTGGGTTCCTTCCGGTGCTAACTGAATTAAAACAAAATCGAATTATTTTCTAATGTAATGCCTCTGCTCTTGGACTTGAATGTAAGGAGAGAGGGAAGGGACAAGGACTGGTGATAAAATAAGCCTAAGTGGCGGTGGTTGCTGCAATAACTAACTCCGTCCACAGTATTTACATTTTTCTCTGGACAGCAGAGAATGAGGCTACGAAGATTTGGAGGAAAAATAACCTTTCAGCAAGTGCGTAACGTTCCCACAAACTTTTTCAGCTCACCGAGCAGAAAGGTAAGGTCTGCGGCTGCTTGGGCAGATGATTGCTGGCTGCCAGAAGATGGTTTCTGCAGGGCACGCTGCCCAAAAAGCTAAAGCACCTTTTCCAGATATTAATTCGTGAAGACTTAAAACCCGTCTGTGAAGCAGCTTAAGTGATCCCGACGTACTCTTCATGTCCTGGGCCCCGAGCAGGACGTGGCAGCAGCTCGCAATACGCAGCTACGCCGCACGGCAGGGCAGGAATTAAAGAAAATGAGTATCTGATCGACATCATGGAGCAGGATTATAACCCCCTGCAAACCGAATTTGGGTGGTGGCATGCACAGCTCTCAGGGTAGTCATACATATGTCCCTGGGCCTGTGATTCTATTTTTTCTACTTTTGATTCTATTCTGAGAGATTTCCCTCTGAATATCAGTATTTCGTTGCATTGAAGGAGCAATGCGAGAGAGTTTAAACCCCAGTTTTGGCTGCTTTAGCAAAGAAATGAGGAAGACTTAGAGAATTAGCATCACCAGGCTTGGCTGAGGGATAAGGGTGGCTTGGTTCATTTTCCCTGTTTTTAGAAATTGAAAGGAAGTGTAGTTGTTTTCACTGGTCTCGGGTGCAGAAATGATACGGTTAAGTTAACTTGGACCAGAAAAGACACTAATCTGCTGGCACTGTCCAACTGCAGTGTACAAAAAGGAATCAAATAGAATAAATGATGAAAAAGAAATTAGATCAAAAAATCTGCTAGGCTTTCATAAGCTAAAATATTATTCATAACACTGGTAAGGAAATTACTCACGTTGCCTTCAATGGGTCCAAGATTTTCCCCATGATTTACAACCTGAAACTGCAGCTTTTAGAAGTTAAAAAAAAAAAGAGCCTTGTATGGAAGCAACATTTATAGTGCATTATGAATACTATCTACTGCTTTTATTTTACATCTTAGCTTCGCAGTAGAACTTTCTTGTAAATAAGGGTTATTTCCACTAAAAGGCTATTATGAAGCTAGCTTTGATGCTGAGGCTACAGTCTCAGTTCCCGACTGCAAAAGAACACTTTAGGATATAAACAGCTTTGTTACAGCTACTTAAATATCCTGTTTTCGCTGGTAGCAGCCTAAAGAGGAGGGAGAGCGCAGAGAGGAATGTTTCACTGCGGCACGCAACATTTCACACTCCGCTCCCAGGTTCGTGCCAAAAGGCCACCGCACAGGAATTAGTCTTTCATGTGGTTGTTGCAGAGTGTTGCTAGAGGTTTTCATTTAGCTCTTTACCATGAGATTTTTTCCTCCTGACGGCTGAGAGCAGTGCTGGCGGAGAGGCAGGTCCCGTTCCTGCCCAGCCCCATCTCTATCTGCTCAGAACCCGGGTTGCTGGGACCGCGTCTGAGCAAGCACGTGGCTGCTGCTGGGTTTTCATTTAATGGGACAGTTTCCTTGGCTGGTTTAAGATGCTTTGGTTCTGGAGATGGGCATTAAAGTGTGCTATAGATTCTGTCCTACGTGATTTGGGTTTTTTCTTTCTTTTCCCCCCAGTTTTAGCATGGGTTATGGGCATTCCTTGCCCGGATGGAGGAGCCGTCTGAAAAAGGAAAAAAGAAAAAAGAAAGGCACTGACAAAAATGGATGCTTGCCTGTTTCCAAGCAGGGTTTGCATTGCACGGGCAAGGCCGACATGGGCTTAGATTTTCACGGAGAACAAGGAGCACCCTGAAATGGCAAACGTCTCCTCAGACGATGCCTCCACGCCAGGGTGCTGGAGGCAGGGAGGTGCAGACGGCTGCGGGAGAAGCAGCGTGCGGGGGCTGAGGGCTCCGTCCTGGAGAGATGTGGGGTCACACCAACATATGGCAGTGCCCCCCTGCCCGGGGCCCAGGAAACCTGCGCCTCTGCGGGGCAGCCTGAAGGGCCAGCCAGGCAGCCGGGGTATTTTAAGCTATGGAAAACACACCTGAGCGGCTGCTGAGCACGTTTGTAACGGTAGCAAAACGAGGTGTTTGCCAGACTTTGTAAAGGAAACCGCCAAGAGCTTTTGCAACAGGATTTTAATCAGGCCCTAAATATTCAGAGAAACATCAGCAACTGGGCTGCCGTTAACGGGGCATCTCCATAGTCTGCTGTGCTGAGAAGGGTTATAGCTGCTCCTGTACAGATACATCGTCTCCGAAATTAGGCTTATTTCCTCGCTCGTCTGCAGCCCACAGTCTTCTAGCCAGAGCTTAACATCTGCCGTACGTGTTTTTTAGGGAGAAAAGCATTTCTGCCATGCGAGAGGACCTGGCAGGCTGTCTCTGAGGACGGGCAGCCTCCCAGCAAGGGTGTTTTCACCCCACACGCTGATGAAGCATCTTCTCCCCCAAATTGTCCGCATCCCACCTAGCCCTTCGTATCGCTCTGGCTGGGAGCGTACCCCTTGTTTTCACATGGAAGTCACGTTTTACGTTTCTTCGTGTAGGAAAAAATGCACTTTCCAAGCCATATGATTATTGTCAGCATGATAAGGAGCAGTGGCTGGACCGAGCAGCTCAGATCTACCTCAGTTTTATCTCAGACTTGTATAAAGCTCCATCAATTAGATTTGAGGGAGATATCTTAATTTTCCTTCTCCCATGCCCTTACCAACTTTGATGGTAAGCTAAGGGAGGTGAATTTAATTTCTTATTCCAGCAAATTGATTTTTAACCTTAGGATTCTCATTTAGGACAACATTTAAGCACAAGTTTAAAAATCCTTGAGTGGGGTTGTTTTAATAAATTGAGAATCTCAGCCATTTGTCCTGCTTCAAGCCTTTAAAGATAACAACAGGAACATCTTCAAGATAGTCATTGTTTTGTTAGTGGCAATTAATTCCAAGATACACATAACTCAATAATCTATAATAGAGCCCCACAATTAAATTGTATTGTGCGATTTTTATTGATCTCCATGCTCATTATGTGTGTTATTCTCATTTCTAATAATCTATCTGGCCTTTTCGTTTACCTAGTGGTGCTCATCATATTTAGCTCTGGTTTAGTAATTGAAAGACAGACCTCCCTATAAAGCAGGCTGGATTTACTGTTTTAAATATAGTTCCAATTCAGCAGATGAAACAAAACTGAGTGAGGAACTAAAGTTTAGCCATACTGGAGCGAGGAGTTCTGTTGTTCAAAGGCATTAATACACGGAATTATTTTGTCTTTCCAAGTTTCAGAGTATAAGTCCAACTTTCAGCTTTTGTTCTGGAAACATTTTCTTCCATATTAAGATTAAGATTCCATATTAAATTTACCTGGTCCTTACTTCACCTTTATCGGTATCTCAGAAACAATACTGGGGTGCATTGCTGTGTTAAGAGCCAAAATTATGACCGCCGGATTTCTGCTCTGGGATCTCTTTTATAGCACCGGAGCTGCCAACATACTTCATCCCGGGAGACTAAACCTCAGCCTTGCTGAGGAAGGCTGCAGCTCTGGGTTACAAAGGCTGCAGAGCTGGACCCTCGGAAACCCGCGCTCGGTCCTACTTGCAGACCATGTGAGGACATGAAAACAGTTGGCTGAAGAGTGAAGATCCACAAAGACATTGTAATTTTTGGATGTAGCTGCAGACTAAAAACATTTGCGTCCTTAATCGTGCAACAAAGGTGACTTTTGGAAGGAGTTTGATTCCTAAATTTCCCCTTGGTAGGGTTCCTGTCAGGTTTTCCTTGCTGGGCAAGGTCAAAAGCAGGCAGGTCTGGGGTGAAAGTCCTGGCAGAAGCATTTGAAGTGGTGCCAGAGATTTCGCGGGTGACACTGTTGTTGTTCCTGAGCGAGAGCGCGCGTGGTGTGGACTTTCTTGTTCATACAAATTAAGAAGCTTCACGGGAACCGTCATTTCTCAGAGGAGTCAGAGCAGGTGCCTGTTCAGGAGGATTCAGTGATGTGATTTGCAGGCATCACCGGGCAGAGACAGTTGTACAAATAACGCTCCTCAGCCTCTCCCCGACGAGGGCTCCTCGCGCCCCTTCCCTGCTCCCGGCTACTGCCGCATTCGGTGGGGTGGGCCTGCCCCGGCGCCGGCAGCGGAGCGGGCTGCTCCACAGTCCCCATGGAAACAGTTTGGAGAGGTTTTGAGCTCGTGCAGCGTTGCTGTGCGCTGGGAAGCAGCCGCTGCGTTTCACCCGCCCATCCGCTTCCCGCAGGATGGCTGCGAAGCCCGAATTCATTAACGTCTGAGAAGCACTTCGTGGCCCTTGAGGAAGGCGCTAGAGAAGAGCAAAGTGCTATTACCTCGGATCGACGGTTTTCGTTTTGCCCTGGCGTCCTAGCTGCGCTTGTTGACCGCGCGTGGTGGAAGCGGGGATGACGGGGACAGGTCTCCTCATCACAGACTGCCTCTTGGAGAGCTCTTCTGCCACCACATCCCTGCTGCAGAAGGTCGCTCTGACATCGAGGAGGAGTCTCACCAAAACTTCTGCGACTGCCGTCAGCCAAGGAATACATTCTGGAATAGGCAGGGTGTCTCCTGCGCTCGCAGCACTCGGCACACTAGGGTGACCTGGGGATCCACTGCTGTCCCCCACCAGCCCTGAAGTCCCCAGCAGCGGTACCTACCTTGCAAGGTGTCCTTGGACGCTCCCCGGGGCACACATGGAGCTGTGTGCACATGCAGCCATGGGAAGGCCGGGTTTGCAAGCAGATGCATGTGAATCTTGGGATAAAAACATCCCCCCCCCAGTGCCCTGCACTTGCGCTCGGCGAATGCCCGGCTTAAATGGACACACTCTGCCTCCAAACGCCTGGTGCTAGCAACCAGCGGGCAGGTTTAGTCAAAGAGCAAAGCTCTCCTTAGGGAGGGCTGGATTTGCAGAGACGAATCAAGCACGTGAGGAACAGACAGACGTCCGTCATGCTCAGCACCGCTACGCCCTTCTCCATCAACAGCGAATTCATGGCGCGCGCGACTGCCACTGAGCTGCCAGGCCAGCGCGTGCGGACTCGCGGAGCGCGGCGGGCACCTCTGCACGTGCGGGTTGTGTTCGAGCTCCCCATCCCTGAGCCCTCGACCCGCCTCGGCGCGGGCGAGACCCCATAAGATGCTTCCCCTGCAAACTCCGCTCGGGCAGCCAGCTACCTTGGCCTCTCCCACCGTGGGAGAAGAAGCCTAGCTGCTGGCTAGGTTTCTCACGGAGCCTGCCAACAAGCATTTTATCAGGGCTGGCATTTTCTTTCAATTCTGTTTTTTTTTTTTTTAATGACTTTTTTTTTAATTAAACATGGCTTTCCAGGAAGTTGCAAATAATAAACACAAGCATCGCCTGCCTCATTACGGGTACAGAGAACTAGGACTACGTTGCCCCATCTCTAGTCTTAGTTCAAACAACAGTCGCAAGAGTCAACTTTAGACTGTTTGTTTTAACATTTTAAACAAATCTTTTCCTAGATGTGCTTTCTTCAGTTGGGCATGATCAGCTGAAAAGTAACTGTACAGAAAGGATCCATTTCCCTCCGGGTCGGGTCATTGCCTGCAAGGCTGGGCAAACCCTGGTCCCCAGGTGAGGGAGAGACGGGACACGAACACCAGGAGCAAAAGGGTGAGGTGTCCTGTCCTTCACAGCACAACCTTAAGTCAGCTTGAACCACCCTCCTGGCTTCGGAGACGCCCCCTCCCCTTCCAGCTCTCGGCTTGCTCCTCTTGGCCTTCTCCTCCATGGTGCACCCCAACTGCACCCTCTCTCCTTCCCATCCCAAGTTCCCCGTCCCCCCTCTTTGCCTCCTCTCGCCGTCTTTGCTGTGATTCATTAATGTCTCAAAGCAACCAGCCTGAATGGAAAAAAAACTCCTCAAACATCAGGTTGTGCTGTTCCGTGCAGTGTTCCGTAGTGACTCACGAGCCCGGCCAGATAACTCCCCACCCCTCGCACTTAGTCACTCGCTCCTGCCGCAGACGCTCGTCTGGCTCCTCCGTTAGTTCCTGCGTTGTTATTCCTCGGGGGGGGGGGGTTGCCGTTTCCGAGCGAGCCCACCCTCGCCGGCCGCGCTCGGGGTGCATCGCGCGCAGGCAGGAGCAGGGGAAGCAGCGACCGCGGCAGCTCCGGCCACGGAGAAACCATAAAGCCTAACTGCGCCCGCTCTGCCCCTCGCTCCCCTTCAGCGCCGCACAAATTACGCCGTCATTGTGGCGAAACAAATACGGCTTCATTATCGTTACCGTCCTGATGGGAGTAAACAAGTTTATTTACACTTGAGCACTGCCGAAGAATCAAGTCGTAGAGAAAAGTTCATGGTAGGTGGCCCCGTCTTTGTCACCGGGGACAGCTTCTACAGAGTCGCTAGCCGCTCGGCCAGGCAGGCTGCTATTCAAGCAGGCCCGGGTTAATGAAAGTACGGGGTGTGCTTGTTAAAAGGAGGACTGCAACACTTGTAATCATGGGTGGTCACATTTTTATTTAATGATATGTATCTTTCCCTTCTCCAGCGCTCGCTCTTAACCCTTTGCCTCCCAATCTCCAATTCTTCTGCAGTGAATAACCAAGCCTTGCGCAGTCAAATCTGGTACCAGGTCTACAATCAGCTAAACCCACTTGACAAGGGATTTTTGTTTTTAAACGGCCCTTTCATTAACGGCCCCGAGATGCCAACAGAGCAGAGGAACCTCAAAGCCAAAAGGGCCCCATGTGTGTAATCACTGGAGCTAAAATCGCAATAAAGGGCAACGGCAAACGAGCTGGTGGAGGAAAGGCCGGTGAATCAGAAACGCTTCCTTTCTTTCAAAGCGTTCGTTTGGCCCTGGTGATAAATCCGCTGGCACAAGGACACTTCAAAACCCAAAGTCTAGCTCTGCTCTGGCTCCTGCTGGTCGCGCCAGCGATGGCAATGGCGTTGCACCCAGGGCGGGAGACTCAGACCGACCGCTCTTATCACAGGTGCAACGAAAGCCAAAGCCGGCTATGACAGCAAAGCAAATCGACTTATCTAAGACATGACCTCACCGAAGTCCTGGCTGCAAACATGCTGCATGGAAAAATCCACGTCATCTCCAAACCTCCCTGCTAGTTCTTATCGCTTGCCAGTCTGGTGTTCACTGCTGGGCTTGGGGGAAGTTCAAGCTCCTGCACTCATCACGTCTAACAGGGTTTATTAAAGAGACGCACAGAAGGATACACATGCATATACACTCACACGCAAAGCCAGCACTGACCATCAGACATCCGATATTTTAATCTGCTGGTTTGCTGGCTCTTACTTCTCCCTATGGTCACACGCAAGAGGTTTGTCTGCCTGTCTACCATCACTCCCATCTCTCCCCACAGTAATTTCTGAACTTCAAAATCACTCTTGATAGAGGAGAAGAGATGTGAAGATACTAAATTTCTACAGGTTTTAGAAAATCAGCAGCTGTGCGAAAAGCTGACGCCCCAGTCACCTGCTCTGCCAACCAGCGGGACCAATGGTTCACCAGCACGTCCGCAGCTCTGAGCCAGCACGTCCTGGCCCGCCGGTGGGTAGAGACGTGGAAGGTGAGGGCATGAGGGAAGGAGCTTTGGAGGACACAGAGGAAAAGAGCCAATACAGCGGATGATGTAGCTCATAAATCCAGAGGAAACCTGGCTTTACTCCTTTGCTGTTCGCCAAATACGCTATTATACAGTATTTAATGTGAATTATCACCTGTCACTTAGGTATCTTCTTCATGAACAACGTTTTCTAATGGTATTTAGGAATGCAAAAACCCAAACGCTTTCAATCACAAGCAGCTTTGGGAATGGGGAGGATCCCCACCGGCCGCCAGGTAGACGTTGCACCAGCTGGTCATCCCCATCCCGTTAGCACGGGGCAGGGAGGGACGGCAAACGCTCCGGGCAAAGCTGCGAGCAACGACCTTGCTTAGGTGCCCTCCACCTCTTTGGTGTCCTCACTGGAGCTGCTGATATGCAGGTCCCACGCCACCACCTGGGACAGCGCGCGAGCGGGACGCGCCGCCGCCGCCGCCAGAGGAGAGGGAGAGGTTGGTGTCAGCTCGGACGAGCCGCGGCCTGCCCCGGCGCTCCCAGCGCTCCCCGGCCCCACGTTAACCTCCGTCTGCGGGTGTGCGCGCAGGTTATGGTCGGAGGGCGCCTGGCAGACCTTCGACCGGAGCATTACGGGCTCCGGCGAGCAGGCCGTGGGAATTCGGCGCAGCAGCGTTCCCGCAGTTCCCGGCGGGAGCCCGGCCGAGAGGCGGCCCGAGGCGGAGCCGGAGCAGCGCAGCTCTACGGGGCGCCCCCGGATTGGCATCCCCACCCCGGGCTCGGTGCCGTGTCGGCTCCCAGGACTTTCCACTCGCCAGCTGCCGGAGCAGCTCCTTGGCGATCGATCCTGCTCACTTCTCCCTTTGCGCCAACAAAACCGGAACCGATGCCCGGGCCGGAGAGCGAAGGGCGTCTCCGCCGGGAGCGGGAAGGGCCAGCGACGGGCCTCCGCAGCAGGGAACAGCTAACTGCTTTGGGACGGCGCCCGGCCTGCAGGAGTGAGACCTGCGCGTGGGAGATGATCCGCCAGCTCGGAGAGACGCCGATTTGCCGGTCCGGCTGCCAGCGGCCTCGGAGGAGCCCAGCGGCGAAAACCGCTCGGGGCAGCTTTTTGCGGAAGGGTCTGCGGTCGTGTCCCGTCGCTCCGCAGCGGCTGCCCCCAACCTGGCTCTTCCAAAAAAGCCGCCACGGCTGCTCCCTTGCCGTTGGCTCTCCGGGGCCGCACAGCCACCCCACGGTCCTGCACGTTTATTGGAAGGACTTCATTAAATCATCGCATCGGCATCACCCCGTACACAGCTACAAGTTAATTCAGTGGCTTTGCATTTTGGCTGACCATTATCCATGTATCCATTACACTCCAACGGCGTGTGTGTGTTTTCTATTCGGCAGTGTGGTCTGTGATAAGATACGTGGTCCAACGTGCTGCACTTGGAAATGGAGGTGATATTTGCAGACGCTCCATGCAAATACTGCAATTACCTGATTAACTGCAGCCCCTCCGTTTGTTTCGGCAGCTTTCGCTCTTATCCCTCCTTCCTCCCCCCTTCTCCTGTGGCCACATTTGTATAAAGGAGATGGGAATGGCCCTGGATCCACATAAACGAGGCAAACATGTCTGGTTTTACACCTAAATTTTATAGGGTCGCTCGGAGCCCTGCCGCCCTCTCCCCACGGCGGCGTTTGCCCGCAGGAGCTTTCGGGGCTGCAACGCGTGGAGCATCGCTGGACCGTGCTGCGCTTAAAAACAATCCCAGGCCGGAAGATGGGGAATCACGGTCTAAACACAGCCCCGAAGACGGCCGGAAAGAGAAGGCAAGAGGGACTTTGGAAGGGTGTCGAACAGGCAGAGCTAGCAGAAAGGAGCCCGTGGGCTAGGAGCGGCCCCAGCGCCCAGCTCGTGCTCTCGGTCCTTCTCGCAGGGAATTGCTTCTGCCTCCCGCTGCCGTTTCCCCCTCGTCTCGCCCCGCCGCTGCCTGCCCATGGCTGGTGCCGCTGCTCACCCGCTCGCAGGAGCAGCTCCTCGCTTCGGGAGCATCAGAGGGCTCGCTGCCGGCTCGCAGGCTTGCTCCAAGCCCGGCTCTGTCCTCCTGCATCCGAGGCACTAGCCGCAGGCTGCTTCAGGACTTTTGTTAGATCTCATTCTTGGAAGATCTTTCCAAAGAGGCTGAGTCTGATTTTACGAGCAAGATTTTTTTTTTTTTCCACACAGGTAAATAGTCTGGCCAAGGAAAACACTATGCCGTGTGTGCCACCTGTGGAAAATCCTGGAATATACCCCCTTCCCAGCGTCTCGTTGAAATTCCACCTTTCTTTGTACAGATCGTAAGTAGCTGGAGGCAGATGCTCTCCTTTACGTGGCACATTTGCAGCGCTTAGTCCAATAAGGGCCATAAGAAGATCAATAATTCCCATAGGTTCTCCGTTGTCCTGCAAAACTCCATAAAACATAATCCACCCACAGCTGCAGAACGACTTGGGGAACCACCTGCCTTGCAGCCTCCTCGCCTGTCCCCGGCCCCCCGGCCGGCAGCGACCGTGGCGGCGTTCGGGAGCTCCTCGCTCAGGCTTTGCTCCTGCCTCTTTCTCTGCCTTCAAGTGATGTTTCCAGGGCTAGATGGAAATGGGAATGTGTTTCCAGGTCGCTCAACCGGTTCCCACTGACCGCCCTGTGCAAAGAGCCCGGCGGTGCCCAGGCTTTCTGCTAACTCCTTCCTCCTTCGGCTTTCGTCGCTAGCCAAAGTCGCAGGTGGATTTTTGCGCTCAGACCTGTATTTCGTATTGTCAGGGGAAAAAAAAGAAATTGCGTATTATAGTGCATATATAAAACAGTGCATATATTTAGCAACAGCCGAGCCTTGGAAGGTGTGGAAAAAGTACCAGATCAGTGGCTATTAGCGTCTCTGCCCCGGCACAGGAGCGGGAACGGCTCGTTCAGCCCCCCGCGTCGGCTGCGCGGCCGGAGACGCGGGACCCGAGGGCTCCCTGAGGAGGATGCTTTCGAAACCGTTGCATAAGATTTGTTTTTTCTTTTTTTTTTTTTTTAATCCAGCCCACGTTCCCAAGCATTGAGATGGTGTGGGTTGGGCTGAGGCGTTCCCGAATGGTCCGTGCTCCTCCGGGGGGTGTTTTGCCAGGTGCAGCACCCAAGCGCTCCCCTCCAGGTCGCCCAGCGGCTGGTGGCGTTTGTCGGCGGACAGTGAATTGCTTCTCTCCAGACCCGGAGCGCGAGAAGACCAGAGAGCTGGTCTTCATTTCATAAAAGCATCATTGATCTCGTCTTTGAGGTGGCCCTCTGATCCGAGGAGGACCACAAGGGAGCTCCTTCCCCGTCCTCCTGGGGCTTAGCTAACCGTCACCCCGGCGAGCCCGGCAGAGCCAAATTCTGCAGCGATGCTGGGGCCTCGGGGAGGGCTGTGCCGCGTCTCGGTCGAGCCCGGACCCCCGGCGCCGCTTGGGGGGACACAGAGCCAGAGCTGCCTTTGAAGCGCTGCTGGCCACCAGGAGGACCTGGCCGAGGTCCTCATCTTCTCCTTCCCACCGACGAGTTGCGTGAGCGCAGGGAAGGTGCCTCATATTTCTAGTTCCCACTTCCCTTTCTTCAGAGCAGAGACAGCGGCTGTTCATGTTCGCTGCAGACCTTCATCTGTTCGCGATCACTGCAGACCTTCATCCGTTCGTGCTCGCTGCAGACCTTCATCCATTCGTGTTCGCTGCAGACCTTCATCCATTCACTATCACTGCAGACCTTCATCTGTTCGTGCTCGCCGCAGACCTTCATCCGTTCGTGCTCATGTCTGGTAGCTCCGATTGTCGGGGTGCCGTCAGCAGCCAGAAGAAGTTCCCGTTCGCATGCCACCGAGGAACGGTAACCCCCTTCCGAGTAAAAAAAAAAATCCCGAGAGTGGTTGTTCCTCGGCTGTTACTGCTGCTGGTCTCACAGCCGCCGGCCCTGCCGCCTCGCGTGGCCTGGACGAGGTGGGCGCCGCTTCGCAGCCCGCCGGAGCCGGGGCGTCCCTCCGCGGGCAGCAATGCCGGTGCAAACAGAAATAGATAATGCGTTTAAAAAATCTACATCGGATCGTCATGGCGATAAATAATTGTAGCCTGTTGCCATAGTGACTCTAGCTGTAATACAGAGAGGCCTATCTGCAGCTTAGCTAAATTTAGTTGTTCCAAACTATTAAAAATATTTTCAAATACTCTGGTAACTCTTTCAAAAATTTCCTAGGGTTGCAAAACAGAGTTAAAATTTAATCTTCATTCACGCTCTCGTGTTGTCTGTCTGTTCCAAGTACCCTTCGTAACTAAAATAATCAATTACGTTCAGTGTAGAAGTCTCGGAGCGGAGGAAACCGCCGAGGGTGTTTTCTGTCTCGCAGGCAGCCGAGCCTTTCCACCTGGAAGTTTCAAATCTCCTGGCAGGAGATCTGGGCTTTTCCCAGGCGCGGTGGGAACCTGCACCCTGAGATCTCTCGTGGGGCTCTGGACTTCTGCCGCGACACAAATACATCCGTAAAGTTCATAAAGAAGCGGCTGGGCTGAACCACCCCAATGCATAAAGTGCCTCTTAGCCCCAACTCCCGGGACCCCCGGTTTTTCCCGCCGGCGGTACTGGAGGGTCTCCATAAGCTACGTCTCCTGGAAGGAGCAGACATGCATTTCCCTGGGGTTTCCACCTGTGTTAATGTATGTTTTTCCTTTAGCGCATTAATTCGAGCCTCGTGCCTGGGCAAAAGTTACTTGTGGCGAGGGACTGGGCAGCGTTACGCGGCGCCCGCGCGCCGTCCCGCGGGAGAAGAGCCGCAACCGCGTTCCCGGGGAAGCCTTCAGTCGACCCCGCGAGACGGGATCAGCCCCACTTGTCTTATCTCGATTTTACTCGGGCAGATAGGCTAAAGGATGTGCTTTTAATAAACTCGAGCTGCAAAATAATCTCCCGGACGCTTTCTCGTAGCTATCTGTTTTGCTACCAGTCGGTGACACAGTGTTAACGGTGCAGTGAATCACAGTTGCTGGAGTACGGGGTAACATGTTAATAGTCCCCTTCCATGGGCAAAGAGGACCAAAAGGCACTTTTTAGCGAGTATAATGTTCAGTGTCCCCAAAGAAACAAAAAAGCAAGTCGTTTCATTGTTTTCTCATTGAAAAGAGACTTCAGACCAGGGCTCGCAAATGAAAAACCAGGATCTGCGGCTCCGGAAGCAGGAATCTCTAAATTCCCAATAACTGCTTGATTTAGGGGAGGAGAAACTCTGCCTTCTTGCACCAGCGCAAGACCAGAGCAAGGCGTTTTGGGTGCTCTTTCGCATGTCCGTGTCTGTAATCGTGGCAGTTTCATTCATTCTAGGGCGGGAAACGCAGCCGCGAGCCCGATGCTGGGAGAAGAGCCGGATGCTGGAGGCGCCGGTCGACCTTTACCTTGGGCGCGTGGTAGGACCTTGGGGAAAACCCCCCCGCGTACGCTCCGGCTGCCGTTTCCAAACCGTACCGCGAGGCCTGGGAAGCCGGCCCTTTGCCTTTAGGGCGATGCCAGGTTTTAGGAACGAAGCGGCACGCGGGAAACGTCGCGGAGCGAGCGTCGCCCTCTCCCGCGGCCCCGGCACAGAGCATCGTCCCGAGTCGTCCATGGCCTGCCGCGAACCGACGTTGCGGCCACGGGGTCTAAACCGGGTTTTAAAAATAGCGCGCTTTGGGTTTTTTTTTCTTGTTATAAACAGAAATTATTATCTCACGGAAACATTTAACCTCAGATGGACCCTCGGCTAATTTTTGCTGTGGTTATTATAGCCTGTGAAATACGAATGAGCACCACGAATATAACTCGACATGACTATTGAGCGGTGATGGGCCAGCTGGCAAGGAGCCGGCTGCTTGGGTAGAACCCCCAAAGTTCTGACACGGGGCTGACCTTCGTCTGAATGATCCCGACCTCTGAGGCAGAAAATATTGGCTCGGACACCTCCGAGAATGGTCCTTTCTCACTGAATTTCAGTGTTTCTGACCCTGGCGGTGGCTGCAGTCAGGAAATGCAAGAGCCAATGGGAGAAATGCATAGCAGAGTAAAAGGTTACTAGTTTACTTGCAAATCGTGTGAATTAAAAGTATATATTTTTACGCTTTTATTTTTCATTTTCTAAAAAAATGCCCGTAATGTAGGATGTTATTATTATTTCCCATTTTGACGCAAGCCTAAGCAACATATGCAATCATGTAAACAAAACTGTGATGGGAAAATTTTGCCCGAAGCACCTTTTCATGGTCTAAAGAAAAGTATAATTTTATTTTAGCTTTGCCTGAGCAAGTGGATTCGCCATCAAAAACGTAAAGTCGAAATCGCCGTCAAAGCCAATACCACCCACCCTGCAATCAGTTCCCGAAAAATCAGTGCGAATTCCTGAGGCTGGGGAATTTGTGCCCAGGTGCTGCGGGTGTCCCCCCACCGCGCGACTGCGCTTGGGCAGCTGCTGCTTTGACGAGTCCTTGGAACAGAGGTTTGTAAGGACTCGGATGTGCGTATCCGGGCCCTTGCTAGCAGACACCCGCGTGTGGGATGCAGAAGGGGAAAATTTGCTCTTTTTGAGAGCTGTTTGCTGTCGCCGAGACAGCAAAGCCCCTGCAGAAGGCTATTGGAAAACGTAATCAGTTTGATTCCGCTTATTGACTAGTCCCTTAAAAAAATCCTGCATTGGAAAAACACGTTCTTTTTATAGGGGTAACAAAGACAAAACCAAAATATTCTGTGAGTCGGAAAGTAAGAATTAGCTGTACCGTTTTCTGGACAGTTGACAGGTATATCATTTGTGTAGTGGTTTAACTATGACAACTGATGTGTGGGCTAGATAATTTTTACATTACGTCTGCGCTTAAAAATAATTTCATCTGAAAAAGAAGAGATTAAATCTGATATTAAGGAACCAGTTAGAAACTCTTTAATGATTCTTCGTGAAGTGGACAGACAAATATTTCTATTGAAAATGGTCCAGTAGTTCCAAAGAAGAACTCAGACCCTGCAAGTCGAATAGTTCTACCATCCTCTTTCCATGAGAGTTTCCATGCTTTCGCATGTGATACTTTTTGGACAGAAGTAGGTATTGCTTACATTTCAACAATACAGTAAAAATGCTTAGTTTAGTACGGAGCAAGATTTCTTAATATGGAAGTAACAATACAATTCTGTTACTTTTTTTTGCAAGCAAGAAAATAAAACAGAAATGAATAATCAAAAGTGCATGTGAAGAGCTACGTATGATGGGAACAGAGAAAACTGCCTGCTAGACATCCTTGTCAGCGGCAGTATGTAATACTTTTATTACTTTTTAGGACTGCAGCATTTAATTTTCGAGTGGTATATCCCCCGCTTGGCTAAACAGCGATTAATTTGTATTCTGCTACGAAATGTTATCTAATATCTTGGGGTGTTTTATTGTCTCTTGCAAACCACGCAGAAATGAGAAATTATTCATTGCTGCGTGTTCTTTGCTTTAGCAAAACCCATAATGTAAAAGATGATGCGCAGGGGGTGAAGCCTCTTTGTAGGTTCCCAAATTCCCAGTGCTCACAGTTACTTTGAAATAATTAAAACTCGGCAGTGCAGCCCTTTAGACGCTAGCACTTCCCAAAGCGTGAGGCAATTCGGGATGTCCGGGGGGAGGAGCAGGTCGGGGAGCAGTCTGGGATGTCCGGGGGGAGGAGCAGGTCGGGGAGCAGTCCGGGATGTCCGGGGGGAGGAGCAGGTCGGGGAGCAGCCCGCGCCGCGGCGAAGCCTTGGGAGCGTCTCCGCGTGTTTCGCCTACAGTTGTGACCACGTGGGAATTTTCTCACCTTTGAATGCGCGTCTCCGATATACTGCCATAAAACCGAAAAAAGCAGAAATCCCCCCCAAAACGCCTGGCTCCCCCCATCCGCAGAGGCGGCCGATGCGGGAACGGTGGCAGGGCGGGTTACAGCAGAGGGTGCAGAGCCGGTGCCCGAGGGAAAAGCCTCCCCATCCCAAGTAAATCCCGTTCACACGGGAAGGCAGAGCCGCTCTCGGAAATGGAGAGGGATTTTGCAGTTTCTATTTCTCCGCCGTCACCCTGATGGAGAAAACTTTAAGGGACGACCTAAAAACCAGAGCGACGTATCAGAGAAAAGCCGGAGGCCGGGGCGGGAGGCAGCGTCGCCCCCACGCGCAAAGCGCCCGAGCGCTGCCCACTCGGGTCGGGAAAGGCAGAGGCACCCGAAGGGCCTCGTTGCCTCGTGCTGTTTTCCAGCCCGGCTCGGCTCTTTTCCCTGCTCCGCAATGGCAACACCAGCACCGCCACCAGGCAGCCGCGGGCTTGCAAAATCCCTGGCTGCGGCGCGGCTGTGCCCAGACCTGCAGCTCCGGCTCTCGCCCGGCTCCTCTTTCCCTCTGCCCTTGCGCACGGTTTCGCCCTTGCCCAACCTGCAACGCGTCCCGTCTGCCGGGGAGTGCCCCGGCCCGGGGCTGTTTTCCCCCAAAACGACCTCGGCGTTGTGCCCCCCGCGCGGCGGAGGAAGGAGGCGCTCGAGCGGGGCAGCGTCCAGCTCCTGCAGGTCCCTCCGGGCCGGACCGTCCTTGTCAGTCTTGCACCGATGGATGCAATGATTTCTGGACAGATGTGGCCGTTTCAGCGTATCCCCCGGCAAAACAGGCAGATGTGCAGCCCGCGCTCGCCGTGTTGGGGTTCGCTCAGCTTTAGGGGGTTGGGAGGGGAGGAAAACCAATTGCAACGGTCCTGAAATTATCCTGGCTTGCAGCACACCCCGGGCTGCTTTCTGCCCAGCCCCAGGATACAACCGCTTGCGTTGCACTGGGAACAGCACAAGCGCCACTAAGATGCCCTGCCTGCTCCGGGCTCTGGGAAGTTTCCCAGCAAGCACCCACCTGAGAGCCATTGCAGACAGGCGGAGCATGCCGTAACAACAGCAGCAAAACAGGAGAGTTATGCAAAATCCATCTGCAGTTTATGGGCATGACGCAACCGTCCAGCCTCGAGCAGGTCTTGCAGAGGTTTCTGCCGTATTTGCAATACCGCGTACCAAACCTTGAGCAATGCAAGGGGGCTGCTTAAGCTGCCCTGTCAAATCAGCTCCCAGATACAAAGCAGAAGGCTTTAGCAAGACCTTTTCGCTTTTAGAATTTCTTTTCTCCCCAAGTCCCTTTTTAATTGTTCAGATTTAAAAGGCCAGTTAATTCTTTGGTGTCCAGCTGAAGTCTATGGCAGTTTCCTTACCTGACTGTAAGGCCAATTTTGAATGTGAAAGGCACTGAACAAAACACAGCTCATGCTTAGCCAGACTTTGTCAACAGGATGCCCACCTGTGGTCTCGTCTCAATACCTTCCAACGCAAAATAACGCGAAGAAGCAGCTCTTTGTGCCTGATCACCATTAACACACCATCGTTACCAGAGCAGACCTTTCATTTCCTCCTCCCTTCGTATTCAGGCCTGGAAGATTTTATCAGACAATAATTATAGGTATCAAAGCAAAACAAAGGAAACGAGGTGAAGCACGCTATCGTGAACGTGGGTAGCTAAAGACGAAATAGCATGCACCGGAGAAATCTGTTTCACGATTCGGTGGTATAGTGCAGCAAATTGGTGTAAAATAAAGTGTCTATTTATAGCCCAGCCCAGACTGTCTGCAGGCATTGCAGCTGTTTTTTTTTTTTTTTCCCCTTTCCTTGCTGTGGATTGTGGATGAATGAGGGGTTTGCAATGAGGATCCAGGTTTCCCGGGCGCGGAATCCACCCCAGCTCTTGCGGGCGACCCGAGACGGTCCATATGTCACGGGCAAAGTATGCGGCGCCCGAAAACCCGGAGTGGATCGCGGCGCGGCGGGGACACGCGGGCGCCTCCCGGCTCCCCTCGGCCGCCCGTTTCCCACCCAAAATCGGCGGGGTGGGCCCGGCCAGCATGCTAGCTCCACAAAGTCAGCTGGGCTTTTCTGGCAGGCGGCTGGCCCCCAGAGCGTCACCACGCGCCCCCGAGCAAAACCTAAAGGAAGAGCTCGATTCCTTCCAAAGTCACCGTCCCCAACATCACAAAAGGATTTTTGCCGCCCACGCGCCAGCAAAAAACCCTCGGAAAGAATAAAGTGTCGGTAAACACCCCGGTTCCTCGGAAAGATGTGGATTTACATCTCTGAGTCAGACCTCTGCGGCTCCCTGCATATGGTCCGCATGATACGCAGGTCCCGGCTAGTGACTCACTCGACACCACTGTAAAGAAAGAAATCGTTGCAGTCGGGGCGAGCAAACAACACTCATTTCGCCAACCAAAGCTCTGCGGGACGAGGGAAGGAGCCTGGTTCGGCTCCGTCTGCCACGGGGGTCAAGCCAGAGTAACGCCGCCGTTACTTTTTCAAAAGCTCCTTAAAATTGCCTTTCTGTCGGATTTTTGCTGTGGTCAGAAGCGGCTAAGATTACTAAGACAGAAAGAGACTAGAAAAACGCCTTTCTCCCTTTCTTTCCAGGTCATTTCCGTGGTTCATTCGATAGCCCTCTGCGGACGGGGTGTTGGGTTTCGCTGTTTCCACTGTGCGGTCGGCTAGGTAGTTTCCTTCGGATGTTCCTGTGGGTGAGGAGAGCGAGAGAAAAACGTCTTCAAATGCGATAGTTAAAGCCACAGAAATTGGCAGGTGGACTCACCCATGTCTAGTCCGAAAATCCAGATCTGGAGCTGGAGCTACTCATTAATGAAAGGACGATTTATTTTGGAAGGGCTTGGCTTGCCGCTGGACAGCGTTATGTCGGACGAGCTCGCAGTCGGGTCTGCGGGGTCAAGGTTGCGTGCGGCTTATTTGCCTTCTGATTTTCTATTTTTTAAACCATATTCTGGTCACTTTAAAAGCATGCAGCAACAATTCAGCTGTCATTACTGAGCAAAAATATATAAATCACGGCAGGGAAAGACTCTGCATTGTCCAAATTACGTCATCTAGGATTTGGGGGGAAGATAGCTATCGGCAGCCTCGTAAGGACGCCGCTTTTTGTGTTTTGCACGGCCAGTGCTGTCCCAGACTCTTCCCGCCGCACGTTTCGAATTCAGAACTTGGAAATGCTTCTCCACGCGAGCCCAGCAAACAGACTTCCAAAATCTCAGGAACCCTTGAATTTATTCAAATAGCTCTCTTTAACCTATGGTCTTTTCATTTGAAAGAGCAATATTCACTCCAAAACCGTTTAATTAATTCAAGATTGTTACACTTAAGCAAGTACAGCAAAATTATCACAAGGGATGCTACAGCCATTAAATAATCAAATAGCAAGACCATTAAGTCAGTAATTAGTATGTACAATAAATGACTGGACTGTGTGAGTGGAATCTTTCATATATCCTGAGTAGGGTCTGAGCCTCTACTGCTGTACAGGAAAAATCAACTAGTGTTCTTGACTCTCTGTCGAGGAATGCGAAAGCTTTCTTTCCTTTTTCAGGATTTATCCTAAATCCAGAAATCCCTCTATCCAGCCTCAGGTACCAACTTTTGTATTCTTAATACTTAGTCTAGGAAAGACTTCCAGGAAATTCCTGGGAACTCCGATAAGGAAGAAATCGGGGCTTTTGTCCAAATAGATGCCCTTAGAAAATCCAAGAACGAAGCATTACCATATTCACGGATATTATAGCTGGTGGTTGCATAATTTCCACATTTAGGTATCAAGCTACTGACAACAATAAAATACAGACAGCTCAGAATATATCCACCTGGTGGCTCTACCACAGCCATATATAACAATATCTGGGGAATAAGGTGTTCTTACTTAGGCAAATGCAAAATATTAGGTGAATAAAAGAACAGAAGAAAGAGCAGAAAAGCACAAGTTTATTCTGAAGGTAAACAAGGTCTATGGAAAAATTCATGGCAATGTTGAGAGAAGGATGCTTCAGATAATACTTAGGCAATATGGTCTTGAAACGTCCATAGACGTTTTATCCTGTGATTGTGCTAGGGCAGCGGCTTGAGCTGCAGCGGCGTGTCCGTGTGCCTTGGCTCCGGCATGGAGAGGTGTACATGCAACAGCCCCAAGACCAGGAAAATCAGATTTGGAGAAGATGAACAAGGACAGAAGTGTTGTGACCAAGGTTACCAAACAGGGCAGGAGAAACCTTAGAAGAAACCCCAGGTCTTTGAAATGCTGCTCTGGAGGTGGTTGCTTGGACCACAGGGCTTTCCACATGAGCAACCCCATAGACAGGGGATGAATGACAAATCTTTAATTAAAGAAGCTGACCCCTCGGTTATGCTTCCATAACATCAAGCTAAGCAATTGCTTTTCTACTCATCTGTAAAAGAGCCTCCAGGAAAAGAGATTCAAAGCAAAAAAGTGTATCCCACTCCTTTCACAGATGATCTCCTGATCTTGGCTGCTTACAGTCTATCACGCTGGCTCTGGAAAAGTTAATCAAGGATACGCACATTCCTCAGAGCGGATCCCACCAGACAATGTCATGTTTTAATTAGGCAGTACCAAGGAAACTGTTTACAAGGCTCCTTCAAATGCGTCCCTTGCGTTGGCACCCTCCTACCACAACGGCAATATTTAGTAGGAAGGTCCTAGGTACGGTTCTCCTGCAGCTTAATCTGAATGTCAATCAGCTCATCAAAAGTGCATGGTGAAAAGCGATGAAAGCCAAAGAGAAACAGCGTCTGTCTTTCTCGGGAAGCAGCGTTTTGGTAACGGAAGAGTTTGGGCTGCATTAGTGAATTTTCTCCAGCAGGGGCTGCCAGAAATGAGACCTGATGCCACTGAAAAGGGCTGAAGCCTTGGAGTCCCTGCCCAGGCCACACTCCTGGGAGAGGGAAAATCCACCCTCCAGCTTGGCGCTCTGATGGGACAAAAGTCTCACCGGACTCTCCGTGTGGCCGCGCGGTCTTTCCTTACCGACTCTGATAGCAAGCTCCTGCAGGGGGTCTGTCAGCTGCTGGCACGTCGTGCCGTGGCAGTGGCCAAGAGGCGAGCACGGCCGCCTTCATCACCCCTCCGGCCAGGACGCAGCGAGGAATTTCTCACTTTCAGGGTGGAAATGGGGCTCTGCTGAAGCCCAGCTGAAATGAAGCACAAGGCCCACGGAAATGAAGCAGAATATGTGATATTGGAGCAGTCTGGGTGACGCCAAGGGCGCTCGGGTCATGGGAAGCCAGGGCAAAGAGGAGGCAGCAGGCAAGGCAGAGTCAGCTCGTGGTGGAGAAGACGTCAAAGTGTTGCTGAGGGGGTTCAGGGTAGGATAGATGAGGTCTGTAGTGACTGTCTGCAATACCGTCCTTTTTATCCACCTCACACCATATGCTCTTGGCAAAATAGCTATCGTATAAAGGAATCGCTTCACTTCCACTGAAACGCAGCTGCGTTAGGCTAGGCAGCTGTAGTCAATGACAGAAAAATACTTGGTGCTTTTTAAACCATAAGGGGAATTTACAGAGGCTTAATGAAATTATCCAGTGTGAATTCAGCTGGGTTATGAGGATGGGCAAACCCTTCCCCTTCAAATCAGGGAAGCAGAACTTGTGCTGATCAGAAGTCGCTTGGGTTTTCTGTGTCCACCAGGAGAAAAATGACATGAAAAGTTCATTGATATTTCTCAGCTGATATGACTGGGTCTGACTCAGACCAGGGGAAATTGCAGGCTTTTGTCTCAGAGGGCTCTTGCAATGTAATAAAAAGTTTCCTGGAATGATTTACAAATCCAGATTGCACAAAGGAAGAGAATGAAAGGAAATGGGAGAACTCGGGTTACACAAAGTGCTGCAGAGCATTTGTGAAAGCGATTTTCTAACAGTTGTGGGTAAAGGGTCCAGATCTATATGTTTGGGGGATTTTGTGCATTGATAGGTACTTATTTGCCCCAATAGCCAACATTCCAGTTACTAAAATATATAGTTTCACCTTTTTATTGTTAAAAAGATGCCTTCCTAAGTATGTTTGCTACTGAACCAGTTGGTACTTCACAGTCTGGATGTTGCTTCCTTTTACAGAAGAGGGTTGGAGCAAAACCTCAGCCTCACCTTATCTGAAAATAAATTGACCCTTTAAGCAATTATTTGGGTAAGTCATGGAAGAACTGAGAAGGCAGAGGAGGACTGGAAAAGAAGAGTATCAGCTACAGTCTTCAAGGAGCAAATGAAGAATGATTGTAACATCTGGCTTGTAGCTTTAATGTACATAATTATTGTAACAATAGGAGGCATTGTTAAGTTTCTACAATGAAACACCCAGGAAGATCATCAGACGGGTGACTTCAATGGTAGTTTACGCCAGCTGGGGATCTCCCCCTATTAGCAGCACACAGGAGGGGGTCTGTGAAGATAGGGAGAGGACATGGCTGCGGTGGGGAAAGCCCAGCCAGATGGAGAAGTGGGTGGAAATAAGAGTAGTAGCAGCCGGGGGCCTAGCGAAAGCCCGCGTTGATGGGGGCTGGCTAGGACATGCCTGGTGGGCAGCGGTGGCTCATATAAACGTGTTTGGAGTCTGTTTTGCCTTCCTTCCCCAGGCCCCATAGGTCAGCTTGGAGGTCCAGCCCCGCACATGCTTCTGTTGCACTTCACCTGCGGCCAGTAAAGTCTCATCAGTGGCTGCAATTCAGTGAGTTTCCCGAGGCTGCAAAGGCTGTGAAAGCTCCTGTTACAGCCCCTCTGTTTGGAAAGCGTGTACGAGATGTTCGCCAGATAGCTACAAAGGACCTGTATGTCTTTTCTTCTCCTTTTCTAATCACTGACGTTCAAATGCTATTCAGATAATATCTGTGAAATATTAACCTGTTAGACAATGTGTCCTATGAAAGTGAGTCCTGATATGAAGGTAATTTTTCCACTGTTACGTACTGGGGAGAAACAACACGGTTAAAAAGAAAAAAAGGCTGAAAGAGTGGAGCGATGTAGCTGGAGTGTCTCCTTTTTATTTAGAGCCAGCCTAGCTACTGTTGGACTATTCAGGACTGGTGTTACAACAGTGAAGCTCTAATCAATATGGATGAAGGTTTTCATGTAGTGAAAACTTATGTAAGTTCATCTGGAAGATTTCTAAAACTGATAGCATTTGTCATATGAATATTATACAATTAGTGTCTATCTGAAATACCAGCAGTCTACTATTCATTTTAACATAAGAATGGCAACATTAATGTTATCTGAGCTCTAATTATTGTGGGAAGGAGGAAAATACCAGTAATGGGGACAGAAGCTGGTCTGTCCTAGCCCCGTCTGTCCTGAGCCCGTCGCCAGGTGTTGGGACGTGTTTGCTGCCCGAGAGCTGGCTTAGGGCATCAGAAACCCCAAACCAAAGAGATCTACTGAGCAAGATGTTCTCAGTTTGAAAATGTGATGGCATTTGGTGTATCACAGACTTAATTTGCGTTATCCTTGCATATGTGCAGCTTATCACCAGGAACCCAATTCTCTGAAGTGGCAATGCATTGTGCAAACACTGCGACTGTTGTTTTCCGCCGCTATTCACACACCTCTTGTTGATGGCAAATAGGGAATGAATTGCCGTCCCAAAGCTTCTTGCTCAGTTGCCCTTCCGGGGAAAAAAAAAAAAAGATAAGTCATTTAAAATCCATTTTTCATAAATACAGTAGTGCTCCGTAAAACGGCATGAGCAACTCGAGCCAAGAGCTTGCTCCTGCCCTCCGTTATGTGAGCTTGAAAACCTCCTCCAGTAATTCGTACTTTTGTGTGTGCGAGTCCTTCTACAGCATTTGCACTTGGAGTCTTGGAGAAGATTTTGGGGCGCACAGAAATGCAGGCGGCAGCTGAGGCTCGTTCAGCGG
Source organism: Apteryx mantelli (assembly GCF_036417845.1). Taxonomy (NCBI): domain Eukaryota; kingdom Metazoa; phylum Chordata; class Aves; order Apterygiformes; family Apterygidae; genus Apteryx; species Apteryx mantelli. The sequence goes on from NC_089992.1 coordinate 5,036,068, forward strand.
CAGGAGGCTGCTCCAGGCATGAGGCTCCTGCGACTCCTGCAGTGAGGCGGAGGGAAGTGAAGCCCAAAGGCAAGGCAGCTTTAAGCTTAACTTCAAGCTCTTCTCTGAGAGCAGATGGGAAGGCTGGGATAAGCGCTGCTCCCGGGACCCTTGGCTCCCAAAACCCAGGCGCTGCAGAGCTGCTGAGCGCCGGAGCCAAGAGGAGCATCACCCGCTTCCGTGCTCAGCAGGAACGGCTGTTGGCTATATCGCAAAACAGCTTCAATCTTTGCTTTTTTCTCCCTCGTGTGAACACGCGCAAGCCACCTCCTAGGAGCTCTCTCCTTGGGTTCAGAAAACGGGCAGCAAAAGGCCAAATTGCCACCTTTGGTTACCCCAGCATCAATGCGGGAAAACGCCCCTTCGGTTGGGATGACACTGCTATAATCTGGAGCAGCGTCGCCCAGCGAAAGCGAAGCGCCTGCACAGTGAGGAGGTGACGTTTTACTAGGGAAGGGCTGGAAACCAGCCTCTGGTGGGCCAGAAAGTGAGAGCCGCGCTGCTCATTATACGATATTAATAGCACGATTTGGAGAGGCCACTGATGCATTTGGGCTCTGGAGTTATATAGTGCCATAAGCTACTAAACACATAAAAACATATTACCCTTTAAGATCGTGATTGTCTCCGGTTTACTATGCCTACGCAAGAGTGTTATGTTTTACAAGGGACAATATTACAGTACATGTGATAAAACTACTGTATCATCGCTACAGCCAGAGTGGCTTGTGCCATCATCCGTGAGGGAAACGGGTGTGAAATGAAGCCACGAGGCTTCAAGGTTTAAATGCCAAATTTCACACGTGGGGTCCAGGGAAAGTGATCCAGGAGTAAAGTGAATGTGCAGGTCTAGTCCTCCTCTTGATCTTCAAGAGCAATGACGCTCTCCAGAAAGCAGAAATTCTTCAAGGTTTCTTCCTGAGGTCCTTCAGACCTGGTCAAATCAGAAGGTGCCACCACCCAGAAGAGAGCTAGCAATGTAGCCTCGTCTCTGTTATTCCTATCTGGATCTGGAAAATGAAGAAAGCAGCCAAACATCCTCATCCTTTATCTTGAGTTTACTAATCTATGCCAAACTCTTGTGAGAAGAGCAGTCTCTGATAAGATCCTGCCCTAGGCTGATGGATGTTCTCCTGAAAAATTGAGTCTCGCCAGATTTCAGTAAGGAGTTGGAATCTCATGCCTTAACCCATATCTGATTTTGCCTGAAGATGATAATACTATTTTTTTCCTACACTTACTGCAGCAAACAGTGCAAATCCTCAGGTGCAAAGATACAGATATGTCAGACCTAATTGAAAAGCCTCTTCTTTAGGAATGCACTTAAACACGGGCTCAGCTTCAGGGACACATCCTGAACAGTGATGGTCTTAAAAATGTACTTAAATGTTTTCCTTCACCTATGATGGATTTTGGTAAAATATTATCTAATGTATTTTTTTTTAATGTAAGACCACTTAGCAGAAAGAGTACTTTTTCAAGCAAAATCACTTACCTTTTCAGGAGAGAGTTTTTCTTAAATGATTTACATTAGAAGTATGGGGAGGTTCAGTAATGTTTAAAATGATTGCATAATAAATAACTGTGCCATGAAAAGTGAATTCTTTCTTTTAAGCCTAGGAAAAAAAAGGTGATCTTGGACAGATGATCTTTAAACAAGGGAAAGTGAGAGTTCATGAGAACATTTCAGATTTCCCACTAAGGTCCAACTGCAAAAGAAGCTTTGCAAGACTAGCAGGTATTTTTTTTCCCCCACAATTTTTTGAACAGACAGCCCGATTCCTTTCCTAGGGACCGCAGAGAAGCGTGTTAAGCTTTGCTTCACTCCCTGCATTCAGTGAAGAGAGTTTTTGGGAAAGTTGCCCAGATGCTGTGGACCAAGTTCAGCTCCAGCGTAAGCAGACAGAATTCCCACTGAAATCAATGGGCGTTGCACCTGCTGACTTCGGAGTTGAATATGGCCCAATCTGGGGATACTATAAAGGTTCTGTTTCCAAAGTTTCTTCTGGCTCGTTTTATGGGAATGCAGACCTGGCGCCAGGAACGTCAGAAGACCAATAAATTCACTATGGGAACTTCCAGGCAAATGACAACTCTCCCTCGCAGAACAAATCCAGAAGCACACACGATGCTGAAGGACAAATGCTCAGTCTTTCCCTGGGTCATTTGCATGAATACCAGTTTTAGCTTAGAAATGCTCTGAGGGCAGAAAATGGGGAGCACGTGGTTGGGAGAGGTATTAAGGGAAATGCTTTGGGTGGTTTGTCCAACATCTTTGGACAAATATTTTAACGGTCCGGAATATTTCTGAACTCGTAGGAATAGTGGCCTGGAGTCACTAAGGAGGGTATAGATACCAGCTCTTTGACAGCTGATTTTAGCAGCTGTTACGCTGCATGTTCCCCGTTTGGACTGAATTACAGCTGTGAATGTCTCCGGGGGGAGGATGAAAGTACAGACAGGGCTAAGGGAGCCCATCCAGAAAAAAGCAGTAGCCTGAACGCATCCACGTGGCATTGACTACAGAGGAGTTAGGAAAAGCATTGTGTAAACGAGACCGAGTTTGTCTCCGCTGGGGTTATGATCTGCTGGTACGTGGGATTTAAGCGACGGATTCAAAGTCCAGTTCTTGAGAAACTCCTCTATTCTGGAACCATCCTGTTCACAGAATACATATATTCCTGGCAAGTTGTTTGCAGATGGTGTAAATACAGAAAACTAAGACTGCAATTAAAGAAAAAGTCTCGGATCCCTCACATTTCAGGGGGGAAAAAAAAAGAAATTATAGGAAGTCATAATTCACTTTAAATTCTATGCAAAACCAGCATTAGACCCATATCCCATATTCTGATTTGACCTAAAGTTTGAAAATACTTGAAGTTAGTATTCCTGGTTCAAATCCCTTTCCTTAGTAAACAAAGCAAGAGCACTGAATCATTTGTTTAAATACAGGAGTTTTCTAAACATGTCAAGAAGGAAGTATTCATGTCATAACACAGGCACTGCGCCCGCTCTGCACACTCATCCGGGGTGGCAAGGATAAGGACGCAGAGGAAGGGGACAACCGAAGGCGGCACCCAGGTGCTCGCAGAAAGCTGGCTTTTAAAGGAATATTGCAATTTCTTGCGTTTGGCACATCCTGGACTGTTTAGACTTCATTTTTTCCCCAAGCCACTTATGATTAACAACCTTATTTCCATCTCCTCCGCGTTCAGACTAATATTGCTTCTCCTGCCATTGAACATATGAGTCACCGTTTAAAAATATGTGATCGTATAGGACACGCTGTAAATGAGGGGAAAATTGATGTCAAGACCTGTTGAGTGCGAAGGGCCTTTTAAAACCGACCTCCAGAATGTGCTAATATTTGCATGTTCCCACACCACCAGCCGCTCTAAAGCACTGTTGGCGTCATTTAAACGTATATGCAGCCATTCACGGCTGTACGTTAACTTACCCTAAAACCTAAAGATAATTTGATCTCTTTAGAAAAAACCCCAGGCCCGATCCTGTCCTTCGTAGGTGAAATTCCCGTCCCAGACAAGAGGGAGTCAGTTTTTCTTCAACAGCTTCTGGAAACTTTTTGCTCTTCATGCTGCTGAGTGACTTGATGAGTTATGGGGCTGTGTTTCTCCATAATCTGCTTGGATAAAGGACACAACAGAACACAGACATGCTTCTTCCTGCAAACGTAAGGCAGTTTGGATTTCACTTGGTTTGAAGCAGTGGTCTGATGTCAACACGTCACAGAACTGATGGAGACCCGAATAAATGAAAACTTAAGAATATACGTTTTTGTATCTATCATGCACATGTAATATTTAAGTCTTTTTATTCTGTATCGAACTCTCTCGGAGGTTCAGTGTAAATGGACTGTTACAGTCCATAAGTCAATCCACTATTGACTTTACTTTGGATGCTATTTACGTACAGGCTGCCAAATAATCTTAATTTTCCTACATCCACCTCCGTCTGGAGCTGATTACAAACACACAGAGAAACCGGAGGTTTATTTTGAAGCCTCTTTGAAATAAATGACCGTATACCTGAGATTAAAAAAAACCAAAAAACAGTCACTAGAGCCAACCCACGCGCCTCTGCTTCCTTCCTTGCGGCCCAGGGGTAGCAATATTTATCTTCCTTGTGAACGAACGGAGATGTTTAACCGTCTATAAACCCGTTTTAAGGTCCCGGGCTGGGAGTTGCTGTCCGGCTGGAGAAGGCAGCGGGTCTACAGCAGGTGCCGGGGCGCTCGCGGATCCTTTCTGCCCCTTGCAGAGGCGCAGCCTGACCTCTCCCGGCTCAGCTGCTGCAGTTCTCGCGGGCAATGCTTCGCGTTGGCATTAAACTCTGTGCTGCTCGTCAAGAGTTAATAAGGTGAGATTAAAAGCGTTGCAGGCATCGGGAGTTTGCGTTACGAAACGTAATAAGCAGATGGTCTCCCGGATGCCTGCGAGCGCCCGGCCGACCCGCTGGACCCCGCGACCACCTCCCCGGAGCCCGGCGCGGACCCCCACCCCGCTCCCGCGTTCGTTAACCCTTTGCCCGTTAACGCACGGCGCGATCGTGGCACCGCCGCCGTCTGCAGCGGGAGCCGGATAGAGCGCCGATTGCAACGGTTTATTAATTCAACGCGTTAACGTCGGCCGCGTTTGACAGCCGCCGAGCCGGAGCGGGGAAGCTGCCAGACGCCCGAAGCCCCCGGCGGCTGTTCCCGCGCCCCTCCGGCTCCCGCGCGCCGCCGCGCTCACCTCCGCGGCCTCTCTTCCGACGAAGCCGTCGCGCTCGGAAGCGCGAAAGGGGAGGCGAAGGCGCAAACAGGGGCGTTCGCTGCAAAAGCGAGACTCCCCGTGCCGCGCCGTCGCGGCTTGCCGTGCCTGCACGGCGCATCGGCTGCCTTCCGAAACGCTGTCAAAGAGGCACAAACATCAGCATAATTTATCGGGGGCTATTTCAGGCAGGTGCACGGGAAACTCTAAATATATGGCATTCACCGCTCGCTGCAGTTGCTATGGATATGGCAGCTCAGGCCTGTAACGGGGGTTATGAATGTTGTTGTGCGCTTATTATTGCTGTTGTTATTAAAACATGAATTTTATAGTTGTTCCTGCTCAGCCGCCGCCCCTAAATCGTCCCCGTAACTGCGTATTTCTTTGTCTGAAGGAGGGACGCGTATGAGAAAGAAGTTATAAACAACACCCTTTCTTCCCTTCTGGTTTTTATTTGCTACAGAAGGGACCAATTTTGAGCTGCTGTTCGCAGTAGTATCGGGGCCAGAAGAATTAGAAATCACTCGGAGCCAAGCAGGCCAAAGAAGTGGGCTTCATCCAGGTCTGTCGGACTAGTGCGCTGTATTTAAGCGTTGCACAACACCAACATATCCAATTGTTGGGGTTTTTTTCGGTCTTAAAGAGATGCGGCTGCAGGGATTCTGCTACCGCCGGATGGTCGCACCCGTCCCAATCCTGCGCGGGGCCGTGGAGCGGGCGCGGGGAAGACGGGAGGCAGGCGGGGAGGCTCTGCGGACACCTCTGCCGCCGCGGAGGAGCTGCCCGTCCAAACGCGTCCCCTCGCCGAGCGCTTTCCCGCGGTCGTGAGCCCCGGGGAGGCCGCGGGCGCCTGGCGCAATTCCCAGCCGAGCGGCGACACCGGGAAAAAACGGGCAAACGGCGTCGTGCCTGATATCGAAGGGCTTGTTATCAGCTTACAAAACGGGGTTTATAAATGGAGATTTGGGCGGGGGGAGAAGGAAGGTGACAGCCCGGGACTCGGAGGGGTCCCACGGGTGCCGGGACCAGGCTGCCACGCGTTGCTGGAAAGACGAGTCGCCGGCCCAGACCTTGTTCCCAAGCGGCACGTTCTTCCCCGCAGAATTAGGGGGGATGAAACGGGCTGCAAAGGGACCCTGGAAGAGGCACCTCAAGTCGGCTGAGCTTCGCCGCGAGGAGCCGACGCGCGCGGGGAGGGCAGGAGAGCGAATCTCCGCTGCTCCCTCGCGCCGGCAACACAAGCGGTTCGCATGCTTTAAGGTTACGAGTAGCTAGCGACCGGTAAAGGGGTCAGTCTGCCCCGAAACCGCTGCAGAAGCCAAAATAAAGTCTAGGCCGGCCTATGCGGAGCGCTAGCGCTGAGGCAGGGAAAACAGCGAGGCCTCTTTCTCCCCCGCGGCGGCCCCCGAAAGCCGTGGCGAGGCTGCTGTTAACGTTAAAATATAACTGAGCGTTTGGATATTTGCCTTGGGCAGATGCGTGTTTCGGGAGACCGGGGTCAGTGGCAGTTTTAACCGCGTCGTTTCATCCCCGCTGCCACATTTCCTGCGTTTCCCACGTCAGCGGCGTTTCACCCGGAACGCACCGCGCTCCGGAGGGCAAAGCGGGCGGATTTGCGTGCTTCTCTCTGCCCATCTGCCTGCCTCGAGGGCGGTGGAAACAGCGGAGGCATGCAGCCCCGCACAGACACCGAGGAGGAACGGCTGTAGCACCTACGGGACGGAGGAGAAAGCTGTTTTCCACCCCAGCGCCTAGGGAAGACCGAGTCCTGAGAAAAACCATGTCTCATGCTGCTGAAAATTAGAGTTTAGGCTTCACGTGCAAAAAGAAAGGAGGGAAAAACTTTGCGCGGATCTAGACACGCAACATGCATTAAATATCGTATACCTTATTTTCACAACGTTTTGTTTATTACTAATGGTCTCACGTAGGAGACGTTGCCAGGATCAGGACCACCTCATTTAATCCACTGGGGGAAACTTTCCCCTTTCGGGCTGGATATTTTTATGCCCAGGGCGTTTTACTTTCTGGCGGTGAAGTTCAAACGAGACATTTTAATCATGTCTGTATCCCAAGAAAGGCTATTCCAGCTGCTTTTAGGGTGGGGGTGTTGCTCAGCCTGGCCAAGGATGGATGACCCAGCCAGGTCTGGGCTCCCGGGGAGTCAAATCTCCTCTTCCCACCGTTCAGATCAATCTCCTTCGAGCAGGTCTGCAGACAAAAGCAGAGGCAAACGGTGTTGGACAAGGAAATGGATTTCATCCCGAAGCACCTTTGCACATCGCCAGGAACATTACCTTTAATTTGTCCAAATTCTAACTCTTAAATTGTGTGCTGAGCACGTATAGTACAGTTGGCTTGAGGTTTTCACAGGTAAAGATACGACCATGCTGCACAATGAAAAATCCCAACTGAAATATTCCCGCCGAACGTACGAGGACCAATGTTGGCACGCGCCGCTCCCATACGGGAGCCGAACCCGGCTAAAAGCACGTGTTGAAGCTGGGCACGTACACGTGCAGGGCCGACACCGAAAGCCGCGGCGGCTGGGCCAGGGCGAGGACGGCTGCCGAATCTCCTCCGAACCTCCTGGGAGGACGGAGCCTTCGCCGAGAAAGGGCTTCCTCCCATGCGCCTCCCCAGGATATAAGGGAGTACACAAGTACGCAAGATAAAAATATCCTAGCAGAATCTAGCCAAATAATTCCCCATCACAAAATTCACGTTGGCGGCACGGGAAGCTGGGGAGCGGCGGGAATGCCTCAAGTCCCACACCGAGCTGTTAGTAGCTTGTTTTCCTTTTAAAAGCATCCGATGGACTCCAGAAACAAAATACATTACGACACCTATAGGACTGTGTCTATATTGCTCAGTTTGTGAGGCCTTCGGGGGCGCAGCGCATCTTTTTGCTCCACGCTTGCACAAGACGCTTTTCCACGACTTGTCCCATTCGCCGAAGTAACGGAAAGACCAGCAAAACCTCTTAATGACGGCAACGTGATAAACGGGAGACGCACGCTTCCCGCTTCAGTTCAGCCTTTACACAGCACCACATTAACGTGGGAACGGCACATTACAATCTACACGTTATACTTACAGAAAGCACGCTCATCCGGCTCAATAGCCCGTACTAGTGTTAGGCGCAGCTGTACAGAGCAATAGCAAAAGTTTACTAGACACGAAGATCTTTCCGGCCAAGTTAACCGAATGCTTGAAAACCTGCGTGGAGTTGGGGAAGGGTCTGATGCACCCGCGCGTGTCGGTCTAGGGCTGTTTCACACGTACACGCGCTGTGCGAACCCCTGGCGCTGTGCTACCACCCGCCCGTTCAGCACCGGGATTTTCACTGAATCAGTCAAACTCAGTCTCGGAAAGTGGCACGTGTAGAAATCCTGCCCCTGCGGTGCTTAACTCCACGATAACCCCCCCCCCCAACTGGAGGAGAATAAAGTCTGTGGAGCCTTTCCCTCTTTCCTATGGGGTATGGGAGCTAACGTGTGATGCAGACACCAAGCCCGGACCATTCTGACATGGCAAATTGTGTAAAAATGGACAAAGGAAAGAAGAAAAACATATATATATATATATATATATAGTATAAAAAAACATTGTGAAAAATGATGTAGCAACATAAGTGAAAGTTATTGTAATGTGACATACTCAAGAACTCTTTAGGTTAAATGTGAAAACTTACTTTTGACACTTGCATTAATAATGCAACACTTGCGCATCTCCTAACGCAGCTTTTTGTTGGACTAGAACAGAGCTAACGCTCGCAGATACCGCCTTGCCTGCACTTCGGCATCGTTTAGATAGCAGTTAGATACCCCATGCCGAAATATCGCAGCAAATCTGCGATTGCTCAGGACATCCATCTGCTGCGCGGCACCACGGCTCCTGCGAGCGGCGGCGAAACACTGGGAACGGAGCCCCTGTTTTCCGAGTCCAGAAAGTCCAAACCTTTCCTACACGTGCTGGCCACATCCATCCCCATTTGAGGCCTGCGGTCCTGGGCGGTGGAGAACTATACGTGGGGCAGCTGCTTTTATGCAGTATTAATTGAAGGCTGCAAGCGCGGAAAGGGACACGTTTCTCCGCTGTCTCCTCCGGCAGGCGAGCCCAGCTCGAGCCTTCGCCTCTCTCCTTCCCCGGCCCAGACCTGCATCCCGGAAAACACCACGCTTCGACGCTCGGCCTTTTGGCCGCGCTCTGCAGCGTTCAAACCACATGCAAATAACGTAACAGCGATTGCAGGCAGCAAGTAAATAAACGGCCCATGCAAAAACCACAGCGTGTATTTCTCTGTCTTCCTAACGCAGCCCCTTGCTTTTTCTGGGTTTTGGTGGTTTTTTTACTGAATAACGCCGGGGTGTTTTCCACGGCGCCGCTTCGCTGTCGAGCCTCGCTCGCCGCCTGCCCGCCCCCAGGTGCGGCCGCGGCCGCGCAGCGGGCACCGAGCGGCTCCGCGCCCCGCGGAGGCTCCGCGCCGCCGCCGCCCCGGCGCGCGGGCCGTCCGGAGCGGAGCGCGGCGGAGCGGAGCGGAACGCGGCCCCTCGCCCCCCAGCCGCGCCCGCTCCGCGCGCCGCCGCCGCCGCCGCTCCGGCTTTTGCCTCGCGCCCGCTCCCAGCCCCGCCGCCGCCTCCGCGCGCGCCGCTGCCGCCGCCGCCGCCGCCTGGGCGAGGGGAGCCCGCGCGGGAGGGGGCAACGCGCGCGCCTCTGTGAGGGCGGGCGTGTGCGCGCGCGCGCGCGCGGGAGGAGGGGGAGGAGGAGGGGGAGGGGGAGGGCGGGCGCGAGCCCCGTCCCCGTGCGGCCGCAGAGAGCAGCAGCGGCGGCGGCGGGCGAGGCGGCGGCGCGGCGCTGAGGCTCTTGTTTACCAGTGTTAACTCTGCGCCGCGCACAGCGAGCCAGCGCGCAGGAGGAGGCGGAGGAGGAGGAAGGGGGGAGAGGCGGCGGCGGCGCGGCGCAAACGCTGCCGCGGGCGGGCGAGCGGCGAATCAGTGGGGAGGAGCGGCGGACCCTTCCCCCGCCTTCCCGCCCCCTCCGCGGAGGAATTACCGACCCTTCGCGGCCAGCTCGCGGGCTTTGACCTTCAGCGGAGCGGAGCGCGGCGCGGCGCCCGGCGCGGCCCCCCCGGCTCGCACGCGCGCGGCGCCCCCGCCCCGGGCTGGGCAGAGCGAGGGGGAGGCGCGCGGCGCGCGCGCACCCGGCGGCGGAGGAGGAGGAGGAGGAGGAGGAAAGAAAAAAAAAAAAAAGAGGATTTACAAATTCGCTGGGTGGTTTTTGTTGTTGTTGTTGTTGTTGTCGTCGGCGGCCTCCCCCCCGCCCCCCCGCCCCCGGCGCGATGGCACGGCAGCGAGGAGGGATGCGAGGAGGAGCGCGCCGGGGGGAGGCGGCGGCGTGCTGAGCTGAGCTGAGCCGCGCCGCGCCACTCGCCCGGCTGCTGCTTTGTGTGTCCTGGATTCCTTCTTCTTCGTTTTTTTTTTTTTTTGGGGGGGGGGAGAGAGAAGGAGCCTGTGGCAGCGGCGCCGCGGAGAGGAAGAGGAGGAGGAGGAGTAGGGGGAAGCCTCTTCAGTTCAATTTTTTTTTTTTTTTTTTTTTGCTCCGAATTCCGCATTTCGGGTCTCTGCAGCCGCCCGGACTTGTGTGGCGGTGCTGCTGCTGCTGTTGTTGTTGTTGTGGGTGGTTTTTTTTTTTTCCCTTTTTCTTTCCCCTCCCTCGCCGAGGGGGGGCGAGGAGCCGAGGAGGGGGGGGAAGATCCCCTCGCAGCGGCTTCGTCCCTGCGCCGAAGGGGCTGCCCTGCCGTCGCGGGAAGCGCTGTTGTTGTTTTGTAATAAGACTGTCTGCCCCCCCCTCCCTTTTTCCCATTTTTTTTTCTTCTTCCCCCCCGTGCGCGCGTGTGTGTGTACTGCCTCTGCGTGCGGCGTTTGAAAATGGAGGTTGAAGATGCCGACTGCCAGCCCCGACGCGCCTCACGTTTGCTGCTGCTGTGCGCGACGGGCCGCTGCAGCCGGCGCTGAGCGGGGACGGCGGCGCCCGCCGCCCCGGAGCTCGCCCGCGCGGCGGAGGCGGCATCGCCCGGCCGCCCCTGCCCCTGCCCGCCCTGCCCGAGGGAGCTTCGGCGCGCACGCACACACGCATATATATATATATATATTTGGGTCCGGTTCCTCCAGAAGATCAACACCCAAGGACCTCGAAACCCCTTCGCTTTTCCAATCCGAAGGGTCTTTTTTTTTTTCTTCATTAATTTCTTGACGCAACGTGGATTTATTTATCCGGCCCCCCCTTTCTCATCCCTCGTTCGTATTTTTGTTTGAAGAGAACGGGGAGGGGGGAAGAAACGGAACGATTTTGGACTTTTTTTTTTTTTCTGAAAGGGGGATTTTGTCCAATTAAAAAAAGAGGAATGAAGTCTGGCGCCGGAGGAGGGTCCCTCGCCTTCTTCTGGGGGTTTCTGCTCTTCTTCGCCACACTTTGTCTGTGGCCAGCAAATGGAGAAAGTGAGTATTGTGCGTGGCGGCGAGGGGCTCCGGGGAGGGGGGTGTGTGTTTGTGTGTGAGAGAGGGTTTCTGTGAGGGCTCCCGGAGCGTGTGTGCTTGTGTGTACCTGGGGGTGTCGGCGAGGGCCTCCCGGGTGTGTGTGTCGGTTGGTCAGGGGCTCTCGGTGTTTGTGTGTGTGAGGGTGTCGGCGAGGGGCTCTCGGTGTTTGTGCGTGTGTACGAGAGGGCTTCTGTGAGGGGCTGCCGGGGTGTTGGTGTGAGGGTGTTGGCAAGGGCCTCCCGGGTGTGTTTGTGTGTGCGTCGGTCGGTGAGGAGCTCCGTGTCCGTGAGGGTGTCGGCGAGGGCCTGTCGGGGTGTGTGGCAGGGTGTTGGTGAGGGGCTCCTGGTGTGTGTGTGAGAGTGCCGGCGAGGACCTGTCGGGGTGTCGGCGTGTGTGAGGGTGTCAGCGAGGGGTTCCTGGTGTGTGTGTGATAGGGTGTGTGTGTAAAGGTGTCGACGAGGGCTTCCCGGTGCGTGCGAGGGTGCCGGCAGCCGCCCGCCTGTGGCGATGTGCGCGCTTTTCCGCCCGTTACCGACCGCGCTCCGCGGGCACGTTTGAAACGCTGCGCTTCAGCTCTGCCTCCCTGCTCGCCTTTCTGCGGAGGGAGGCCGGCTCCCGTGCACCGGGCCCCCAACTCGGGAGGGCAGCAGCGCCCATCCGCCCCCCCCCCCCGGTGTTTTCCCCACCTGATCTGAATGCGCCTTAAAGCTCCTGCAGGCTTCGACGCGGTGTTTGGACCTTCGCAGCCAGGGCTGCGAGCTGCGTAGTAAACAGCCAGGGCGGGAAGAGCCGCGCGCTCCTTCCCCGCGTGGCAGCGGCTCGGCCTCTGTCGGTGTTCGGGGGCTGTGTGAAGCCGCCCTTCCACACGCAGTGAGAAATCCTGGAAGCCCGCGTGTCCCCTTTTCCTGCCCCTTTGGTGCTGGGGAAGGGCTTCCTTCGCGCCTCCTGGGCTGCGGGGCTGAGGCGGCGTCCCGCGGTCTAAAGGTCACGGGCTTAATTTTCACGAATTTTTAGGCCCGTGCGTTACATCTGTGCGTAGACAGAAACGTTTGATGCCTGGGAGCTGTTAAACGTGATATATATGTGTATATATATATATATATATATATTTTAAAGCAGCTGTGTTTGTATCTAGATTGAAGATTTGTGCAGTCAACCTGAGAGCGTGAGCCGCTTCCTCCGTGTGCGTGGGGGGAAACGTGGCCTGTGGGGTGTGTGTATGCGTATGTATATATATATATACACATATATATATGTGTGTGTGTGCGTGGTTGCCACAGCCCCGGCCGTGTTTTTGGTGTTTTCGTGCGTTTCAAACCCGTGGCTGCCCGTGTAGGCAGGGAGATGTTAAACGAGCCTCGGAGCCCAACCGTTTTGATAACCGCTGCTTCCCTGCCTGCAGAGACAGGGGTGTTTCTCCATCTTCATGCTTTGATTTCTTTCGCTGTGCGTTTTTTTTTTTTTAACATACTACTTGAGCTGTTGTTGTGTGCCGCCTCTTTTCGAAAAGATGTCTGCTGTTGTGCAAGGCAGGGAGAAAATTTTTTCTGCTTTTAAATATAAAGGGAAAGAATTTAGGAGCTATAAAGGCTTTTCTGAAAGCAGTAGTTCCATGCTGAAAAGAAAGGGAAGTTCTTTGGATGCACTGACAATGAGGCTAACTGGGGAAAAAAATGTTTGAGCAAGAAGCGCATAGATGGAGTCCGTAATGTGTGTTGAGTAATACTGTGTTTCATTAGGCAGTGAATGCCAATTAACTCGTTGCAAATTAAGGCGCAACTCTGCCTTTTGCATTGCAGTGGCAGGGCCAGCTAGGGCTGGAGAGTTGCAATCTTTCTTCCATGAGCTGAAATTTTTGGTTAGAGCAGTTTTCAAAAGGGAAGATTAATCTTTATGTTTAAAAACAAAACCCCAGTGCCCTTCTTCAGGGCAGGGCTTAAAACAGGATTGAGTAGGTGGGAGAAAAAGAAAAGGAGGAGGTCTGGTGTATTCTTAAAATACTGAGATACACATTTAAAATTTTTTTACTTTACCTGCTACAGAACACTTTCAAATGAAAACGTTCATCCAGCTCTTGCAATAAAATAAGGCAGAACAATATGTTAGGATGTTAGCTTCCAGTTCTCTGAAGTATTTGCAGTTACCATTTAGCTAAAATAACCCAATTAAGAACCTCCCAAATGAAATATCTTCTTCTGAAGATCTAGGCATTTAAATATGAGAAGATATGCTGAAAAACTTGTCTTAGCTGAATGCTGCCTCTAATCGATTGTCTTTGTAGTTTACAGTTTAATAGCCTTTGTTTTTGCGAGTTATTGCTGAAAGAATTTTGCTTTTGGGGGGGGGGGAAATGATCTCCAAAGCAGATGTTTTGCATCTCTTCATATTCTTCTCTCTCCCCACAATAGTGGAAGGAAGATTAATCTTAATTTTTATTTGTTTTTCATATATACTGTGTCATAGCTAAAAGGCACTTCCATTTTCGGTCAAACAAGCAAGGCATTCCTAAATAGGAATACAAAGGAGTTACAACAGGAGGGGGAAAACCCATCTCTTTAATGCTAAATTATATAAAATCTGTTCATGATTAGATGACAGGAACCTCTTTAAAATGCAGGTAGCTTCAGTGGAAAGCTTCTGATTAAAAAACAATCGCTAAAAGATGCTCAGAATGTTTTGAGATTTTGTTAAAAAGGCACAAAAATAAAAATAAAACCCCCTTCATTCAGATAAAGTATGTGCTGGTGTAACAATGTATGTGGTCTGTAAAACACTAACTGCTGGAGACTGGGTTTAAGATGAAGCCTAAACTCAGTATTTCCTTGCTTAAGCATGATGGTGTTTTGATTTTTCACTCTCATGTAGTATACCTCGATAAAGGCGAGTGCCTGGAAGGGAGCGGGTTAAACATGCAGAATAAAAATAGTGTCATTAGGTCTGATAATACTTTGGAGTGATAGATATATTGATGGATCTGTTCATCTTAGTTCTGAGCTTATATATGGATATCCAGGCTATATTTTGTGTTTTCCACGCTAACAAACAGTAGTTCATGCTTTTGTGTTTGAATCTCTATCCCAGGTTGCTTAGTAAAAACCCTCATGACCTCCTGAGCGTCAGTATTATACACACCTAATTTTTACATCAGCATGTTCTTATATGCCTGGTGGTTAGAGAATATTGTTAAATGTGAGTTACATAATTCCTTCTCTATTTGAGGTTGTGAATAGAAAATGCCAGCATTAAAGGAATGGATATTAATTGGGTATGCCAGAAATAGAAGAAAAGGAATATTTTGGAAGTGATGAGAAAATGATTATGATTAGAGCCTATAGGAAGGAATGGTGAACCAGGCAGTACTTCAACTTTTTTGATTGTGTTAGATTATACCTTCAAAGTGTTTCACTACCAGAACTGGAGCAAAGGCTTGTATGACTCAGTAATTGAAAGGGTTAGGAAATGGTAATGACTTAGCTAATATGAGGCAAAATGTGTTTAAAAGGTTAGAAAGCAGAGGAACGGATATGGAAGGATGTGTAGTAGAAAACTTCAATGCTGAACCAATACTTAAGAGAGCAAAATATCGTTCTTTGTGTAAAGTGAAGGAAGTTTAACATGGTTCTTGGCAAAGTATTTAATAAATATTGTTAGAAGTGAGAGAAAGAGTCTGCAGAGAGTGAAAAGAAAAATCAATTAGTTTGAACTTTAGTTCAACAGAAGACATGAATTTTTTTGGTTTTCAAAAGGAAATTGTTGAGATTTGATGAAGTATTGTGTTAGATTTTTGTTAGTT
Source organism: Apteryx mantelli (assembly GCF_036417845.1). Taxonomy (NCBI): domain Eukaryota; kingdom Metazoa; phylum Chordata; class Aves; order Apterygiformes; family Apterygidae; genus Apteryx; species Apteryx mantelli. Next base: position 5,051,208 of record NC_089992.1, read on the forward strand.
TTTCCCTTATTAGTTATTCTTTCAAACTAATTCTAGAGTATATTTAAAGCATAACTCCAGTGATAAATATTGTTTTCATCTTAAAATAACATACAAAATCTAGTGTTTCAGTATTTGTGTGATGTTTTTTGAATCTATCTTCATTGTTAAATAATTAATTTGTGTTTGGTATATGTTACTTTGGGAGAAGTTGTTTCAAATCATACTGAGTTTTCTACTAAACTGGCATTTACTAAGATGATCTTGGAGGTGAATGTCTTTAGTAAGGAGTTTTTCTTTTTTCTTTTTTTTCCCTAAAGCATCTAACATTTAGAATTAAAATATGTTTCCGGGTTATAACTATTAGCTTTAAAGAGTGATTTCAATTCATGTTTAACTTACGCTTTTTCCTCTTCCCCAATCGGTGTTTAATTCTTTTTACTCTGATGTTGAGATAATTTTGCTGGTGATCACTGGAATTATTAATTCAGTGGGACCAGAAGAGACAGTTTTGTTAAATGATTAATTATATTGTGTATAGATTCCATCTATGTGAATTGTGGGCTGCCTCAAACTTCATTGTAGTGAGCTCTGATAGTCCTGAGCTTTGAGGCAGAGAGAAATAATACGCACAGGAAACTTGTTTTCTTCAATCTTCATGTTAGTTTTATGATCCCAAAGGGAAAACAACTTGTCTAGCTCATCATCTATGATAGTCCTAAAGTTGATAGCTTGCAAACTGTACTGAATGAAATTATTTTAAAAATTGCAGTATTCCCCCCAAACATCTATAGTTAATTTAATAAATTTCATCAGCATTATTTTACTTCCTTGAAAAGGTGTTAACTGAGAAGCAATTGCAGCTTTCTGGAACTGTTCTTTAAACTTTGATTTATAAACTTAAATACATTCTTATTTGAATTTTAGTGCAAAGCTTTCACATTTGGAAATGCTTTGTGATATTATCAAGTAGCAGCTGTTTCATATATATGTTTGTGTGTGTGCTTAGGAATGGGTAAATGGCAGTTTAGTATTATTGAGAACTATTGTGTATGTTACTAAATTAGCTGCAGTCTGAGTAACTATCTTGAGTGTCACATAATTAAAGTTATTGCACATATATAGTTTCAGTTTATTTCAGATCTTTCCGACAAAGTTGAACTTTTAAGGTTTCTGGTCTTAGGTGGTAAGGGAACATACTGCTTTTAAGAGTTCCTCTTGCAGAAAGACTCCTGGAATGCAATGATGTGTTTGAAAGGTAGAAATACTGTTTTAGTATTTTGATATATTTGACATGTATAATTTTTCTATCACTGTAAATTGTATAGACAGCTTCTTTGTGTTGGTTAGTTGCATTAGTTTTTATGATTTATGAAAGCCACTTTAAAAAGAATAGTTTCCAAATTCTTTTATTGTACCAAAGCATAACTCATCAAACAGTAGTTCATGAAGATGCATTTGTAGTTGTTAGCCAGCCTGTCTTCGTACCTTTTTTCTCTTAGCCAAGCCTTGACAGGTACAATCTGGACTGATTTCTGTAGTACTGTATTTGTCTTTTTTTTTGTGTCCAGAACTGTCTGAGACAAACTTTGAGGGCAGACAAATAATTAGCAATAGGCAATGTTCATTCATATATCTCTGAGCTCTGCAAACAGAGCTGTACCAATTCCTCAACCCCCCCAAATAGGCTACAGTTGCTTCAGGCAGGACTTCTTGTTTTTGTAAAGGAGTTTGGTAACAGTTTGTCTTATTCATTAATTAAGGAGATGCATTCCTGCAAAACTGGTGTTAGCATGGTGGTGGATTTTGAAGGTTTAACTTTCATTTATCACTGACACTTTTAATCCTCGCAAATGCTAAAAGTGAGCTGTTCGCTTAGGATTTCTTTCGAGACACCAGTTAGCTTTTTAAGTGTTGATGTTTTCCAGAAGTTGTTGTTGTAGCACTAGATTATTTAAAATTTGCTGAAAAAGAAAAATTGACATACAGCATTTTTTCTGTATTTTACAGATTGATTTGCATTTGCTTTGTTAAGTCTTAATATATATATTAAGACTTATTAAAAAAAAAAAAAAAAGGTACGTTTTAAGTCCAGACTTGTAGATAGGTTCCCTATTACTCTGTTCCTTTCTTGGTAAACTTGATGGTAAGTGCAGAAATAAGCATCTGTGTCTTTTAGTGACTCTCCAAATAGTTTTTGAGGTAGCGGAATTCTTTGATCTACCCAACTAGAGGGGACCTCCCATGCCAAAGAAGTAGTGTGATTGCTCCTGTAGAGGAATAAATCCACTTAGTAAATATTTTGGTTGAACAGCAAGTGTGTGCTCTTGTTGCAACATGAGGTCATTTTAATAATAACTTGGAGGAATAATTGACATTAAACTTGTCATTGAAGAGAAGTGCTAACAAGGTTGTGCTTTAAGAACTTCATGTATGCTGTGCTGTTGACTTAATAAAGTATGCATTATATGAATAAGAAGCTTCATTATAGCAGGAAATTGGTGAACTGTAAATGTATGTGCTTTACTGTAATAATTTGTAAAACAGGTATTGTGTCCTGCTTTTGTGGGCAATAATGTTGATAAATCACTTAGTCTGTGAAGACGTACTTTTTTGGGGTAAGTTCAATGACCCATTGATTTCATTTGCCATGTGTTGCGAGCAAGGTGCATATTATTGAAATAGCTCCGTGACCTGTCAGGGAGAGTGTTATCTGCAAACCTGTTATTGGTGCCATTACACGCTGTAAAGATATCTCTGTTTACTTGAAAGTGTGAACATCAACTTTGATCAAAACACTTTCTCTTAACAGGTGGGCTTTCTCTCTCTCTTTAAATTCTTAGCCTAGCATCCCTTCTCCCTCTGGAGAGGAGCTGTATCAAAATGCAAGAACATCAGGGAAATGCAGAAAATATTAGGGCTCTTAATGATAGCAACAAACTTTACTTGTTTTCTTGTTTGTTTGTTTATTTTTGCTGCTGGTAGGTTACTGTTTCTGATTGTTTCCAGAAGCTTTATAGTTTTTGCTTCAATGTGAAATGTTCACAAATTTGTATGCTACTCATTTAAGTTAGTTACTTATAAAATCCTATTCAAATAATGAAAGGTGTGATTGGAGTCAGGAAAGAAGAGTTTTTTGAAGTTCAGAATGCATAAAATGAATACATGCTGAAGCAGTCAAAGATCCCTTGTACTTTATCAGAGCGCAGTCTGTTTGAATGAAAGGTACTGTACCTGCTGTTAAGTTTATAAACTTGCTTTGTACAGATTACTTTTTAAATTATTCATGATGCTACATTACAAGTATATCTGACAGGTTTAAAATAAATGGCTTGATGGTAAGAGGGAGCATGCATTAATTAGAGCTGAGATAATGTGCTTTTTGAAGTATCTGTTCCATTTGTTACTAGTGGGATACTGTAGGTATCTGCAGCTGAATGTGTGATTCTTGAGCACAGATTACGTTGCTATCCTCAAATTGAATTATAGTGACAGATATATGTATATATAAAAGACAAATGAGACAAAGTGGCAGGGAGGGCTAAGATGCTTGGTTTTTATTTAGTTATATACAAATTTCTATAGGAATATGTGGAGGGTATTCATGGGATGAGGGTTCTGTAAGCACAGCAGTTGAAAGGCTGTATTAGTAGCTGTGTTGGCTGAGGGAAGGTGGGATAGCATCACATTATTTTAGTTATTCTTTCTTGTGTTAGTGCTGCTGTGGTTTTGTGAGAGGCGTTTTAGCAAGGTGGTAGGAGGTTTCCCCTTTGCTTAGTGGACCACTATATCCGATTTCCTTATGGATCATGATACTCGGTATGAGAAGTCTTCCTAATATGCATACACAGGAAAACTTTGCAAGAGCTGAATTGTTGCATTTGGAAAAGCTTGTTGATGAGGAAAGAGGATTCCAGATCGTTTGGATGCAAAAACAGCTTCTCCAAACATAAATTGATACTGTGCTGGTTTTCCCAACTTTGTAGACAGGCAGTTCATTATTTCCTCTTGGGAGGCATCTTGAAAACTTCAAACTATAATGAAAGTTTTACTTCAGCTATTTGGAGAGCAGTGGACAATAGCTAGGCTGACATGATGGTCAAATTAGTTTTACTCTGCTAGTGTTCAGGAAAATGAGGACTAGAAGCGGGCTCCTGAAGTAGTTTATAGTGTAGAAACCCTGAAATGATGTGCAGTAGAGCAGCCCTCAAAAAATAAGATGATTTTCTGGGATTGGAAGGTTGTCTTGTAGAGATGGACAGTTCAAATATTCAATTTGAATCAAACAGGTACAGCATTTTGGAGCAAAGCCCAGTGACGGCTGCTGCTGAAAACTGTCTATAACCAAGCTTTTAAAGGAGAATTGACTTGACATTCTTGAGAGGGCTTTATCCCTGGATCTCACTGGAGTTGGTTTCCTTGGTATTTGCATTGGCTTCAGCTTCGATTCCGTCTCCACTTTTTCCACAGTTGGGCCTTCTACAAATAATAGGTTTTGCTCCCCTGCCACTCCTGTCACCTCCCCTTAAGTTCTTCTGTGTGGGAGTCGTATGTACCTTTAAAGGTTTAAAAGCACATTGCAGGCACCTCACAAGAGGAGCGAGGGCACTGGCGCTGCGCTGTATGGACAAACAACTATTTGCACGGCTTAGCTGACTGAGAGTAGCATTGGGCTGTAGTGTTAAGAGTCTAAATCACACTGGAAATACCTTGTTTGTCTCATCTGCTGTGCTCTTCACCAGCGCAGAAGTTATTTTTATTGTGTTATTGTTGTGTTATTTTTGTTGGTTTCTCCTGGAGGGTTTAACGTGTGGTTAAATTGTTACTGTTGTGTTCTATACTCAGGTTTCATGGATCCCACTGGGGATTTGGTTTAATCTTCAGAATATTGATGGAGTTAAATAGTAAGGGTTGTTCTTGTTAAGCTGTTTCAGGTGGTTCTACCTGCCTCTTTGCTGGAAACTAGTGTTAAGAAGAGACCTGGTTAAGATGATGTCAGAAACTGTGTGTGTGAAAGGGTTCACAGATGGACTGGGGTGGAGAGGGGGGTCCGTTGCAATGGTGATGATGTCCGGCTGCCACAACAGGGGATTTTTAGCTGCTTCTGTCCAGTTGTTCTGTATCCCCAGCAGGTGGAAGCAGCTTGTGGTTCTGTATTGATTGTAATTACAGTCATTCGCCTTCAGTTTATTGTGGATGAAACTTTTTTTTAGATGTACATTTTTTCGGTTCCTTGCAAATACCAAATCTCCCCGGAAGTGCAGAGGGATGAACCAATAGCTGTGTTGAGGTGCACATAACTTGCTGTTAATGTGTGTCTTGTGCTCCTCTTTCTCACACAAGAGGTACTGAAATTGGGAGGAGGAAAGTTGCAAGCCAGCAGAGTATCTGAATTCATTCATGTGTAGAGGAAGATGCCAAAAGTCAAAGGATCTGTTGGTCCTATTGCTCAAATACCTTGGATATGGACCTTTCATTTTAATAGTTTGTTAGTATTCCCTGCTGCTTTTTCTGTGGCTACAGCCATGATAGAGGTCGAGTCTGTGCGGTTGTTGTTTTAAGAAAAGCATGTCTGTTGTTTCAAACCTGAGACTTGGTTTGATTGGAGATTGTGATTGAGCCTGCTTGGGTTCTGAGTCTGGGAGTGACTGAAGGTTTTGATTTTTGTTTGTCTGCTTCCTTTTTTGTTTTTGGCGCACTAATAAAATGTTGTTTGAATTTTTGTCACATTAGAGAAGGCTGAATACATGGACCAATATATTCATTAATATTGTGTCTTCACAAGAGGTCTGATATACCTATATAATAATTTAATTAGGTTGTGAGAGTCCCTTTTAAAATTGGAGCTTGTATACACTCTAACGGGTTGCTGTTCTAAAGCGTGGCCAGTGTTACGTGAATGGGCAAAGTTTCTTCTAAGTTGGTTCAGTTGTTATCCTACAGCAATAAGGCAAAGACAGAGAAATGCGTTTGATAATGCGTGTGCATGTGCATTGTGGGGGAGTTTGCCCTGGACTTCAACAGAAACACATGTGAAACGGACATCTGTTCTTACATGGTTTGTGTTTTGTGCATGTCTTTTGGTAGTTCATTGTTTGAATAAACACATTTCATTACCAGTAAGGCTTTAGTGCCAAATGCCCACTGATGAGATGTATTAGGATTTTGTTGTTTCCCAGCCTTACTGAGAAACAGCAGCTTCTCACAATTCAACACATTTGAGGAAGATTACGAAAAGAATTTGGGGTGGATCACAATCAGCACTTCAAAAGCAATAGCTTTGGAGTAACTCTGCTCTAACACAGCACAGCGCCCATGGAAAAACACTGTCATCTTAACAGATGCAGTGTTATTTTGGAGATTCCACTGTATAAATACATGGACTGTGGTTAAAATGTGATGGCAACAGATGCAATCTCTGTTCTCAATTCTTTCATCTCTTTAATATTTAAAAATATCTCACAAAGCAAAAACCATCAAGGCTGAAAATATACCTTCTGTAAACTGTTGAGGCTGTACCTTTTGGGCTTTGTTTCATTTTGGATATCTCATTGCAAATTAGACTTGGGCAGAATAAATGTGCACCTCTGTGAGGGATCCTCTGCAAGAGCCTGCTACTGACAGCTTATTCTGCAATTTGCATATGAATGGAATTATTTGTTATCAGCAATACTTAAGAAATGTCAGCAAGATTGAAGTCAGAGTTGGTTAATCTGGCAAAAAAAGTTTCCAATATTTTTCACAAAAGAAAGTGATAGTATGAGAACAAGAATTACACATTCCAGTGGCTAAGCCAGCATTGTCTGAGGATTTTCTTGGTGTTTGTGGAGTTGATATCAGTGACTTTATTTTTAAATTTGTCCAGAATACATTGCAGTGTTCGAGAGCGAGAGAATTGGAATGTGTGAATCAGATGTTGTATCACAAGGCTGCACAGTTGTGTTCACATTTGTTTTTCTTTCCAGATTTGGTTCTGTTTAAATACTGATTTGACAGGTATAAATTGAGAGCAAGGATTTTTTTTTATTTATTTTTATGAACAGCAAGAAAAACATAGCAAGATGCTGTTGTCAGTGCATTCTCCTCTGTCCACTTGTTGGATAGAAAAGCCTCAAGTTAAATACTGTAGCTGGATTTTAAAAAGGGACTGGATAATTTTGTGAGCAACAACATTGGTAGTCATGCATGCTAAAATAGGGAGTGATCACATCTCACGCTTCAGAAGCTGACAGCGTGCAAGGGTTGGGAAGAAATTGTATTCCTCCTCTGGGTGTTTGTATTTCCCTCTCCAGTTGTAAAACAGGGAGAAATGCTATCCTTGAGGGGTTGCGAAAGGACTTCATTTCATTAGTGTTTTTAAAAATGACTTCAGATACTTGCGTGACTCTCTCATCCAGATGAAGGCGTTTTCACTGGAAAGCTGTGCATTGTGAAGCATTCTAAGATTATATTCTTAGCTGAGGTATGAGAGAGGGGGTGTTGGAATCAGCTGGCTGATAAGGAGATAGTCAATATATTACACTAAAAATAAACCCCAGATCTTCACAGAAGACTGTTAAGATTACCTGGTGTCACATGCCATTAGGGAAAAAAAACAAAAGTTGAGGTTGTTTGTATGAACGTAGTTTGGCCTCCCTGGGAGGACGTGTTGTGATACCATCCATGCATTCCATATGATTTTTTTTCTTCATCCTTTCAGGAGCAATTGTGCTCACAGAAATGTGCATCTAAGTAGTATTTCTTTGCTTGTTCAGTGTGTGACCCCAAGCCTTGTTTACTGCAGTATCAAAATTCTGTTCTGACCTCAGAATGACTGTCACCGCTCATAGCGTCTAGTGCCTTGAGTTCATCTTTAACGCCCTCCCAGCCTTCCCCAGACCTAGTGAGGATATGAATCTCATTTAGCAGGGGGAAGGTGGAGAGAAGTGAATGGTGGATAGACTGAGGATACGATTGTCATACGTCCACTGATTCTGCTGGTTGGGGGAGGAACACCCCGTTTAAGGTGTCTGCTGTACCCCAGTTGGGTATGTGCCTCTCAGTTCTCCTCTCCATCAATACACAGCCTTTCTGTAGAGTCTCACGTGCTCACCACGTGGCTCCTGGGTTTGTTGGCTGAAGGAGGGCGTGCTTGCAAGGGCAGCTTTGTCGGTGTTTTGTCTGGTGCCCAGACAGCAATGAACGTCATTTTAGGCTCTGGGTCCATGGGATGCTGCGCACAGTGATAACTACTAGATGATCAGAGGATGGGAGAGTTCATCTTCCTCTTGGCTGATTTAATTAGCGAGTGACGTGAGCTCATGGAAGGACCCGGTGGGAGTCTGAAGAGATGGGATCGTGTGGTTGAGAACAGGGGTGACGGAAAAGGGAAACAAATGGTTATCTTAGCACAGTTCTCCAGCCAACAGTAGTCTGTGTGCTTTTTTTGTCTATACAGTGAAAACTTTGGTTTAAGTGACTTAGCTATGCATTGCACAGGAATCCTGTAGGAGAGGTGGAGGTGGACTGGGAGAAAAAATATTCCCTCCCAGCGCAGGGAGTATTGGGTACGCAGAGGAAAGCCCCTCTGCGTTGGCTCTGAGGCCCTGCATCCAGCAGACCTTGGTGCTGGGAAGGAGCAGCTGCAGGTGAAAGCAAGGGCGTCTTATTGAAATAACTGAGAATCTGAGCATGAGGATTAATGCGTTATTATCCAGCCCCCCCTGTCAGAGGAGCTGAGCTATTTTTGCTGAAATGTGGCAGGTTCGTTTGTTTTGCCTGGGTGCTTAATGAATATAACAGTTTTATGGAATTGAAACAGTTTTAATGCTTCTGCTGGACACTTCAGCTCTATGTAGCTTCATAACCTTCTGTTGGGAGTGTCAGACTTGCTTGAATTTGTCCAATTTGTTCTTCAAAGTTTATTACTTCATTAGTGTGAAGGCTTCACAGAGCATTATTGGCTTATTATAATTTTTTATTTTATTGAGATGGGGCGTGGGTGATTTTCATAATGACTTAAAACAGCAAGCAGGAAAAGTTTGCTTTAAACAAACAATTTTAATCTCATTTTGCATATTTTTTGGGGGTGGATTTTTTTAAATTGATTGACAGCTGTTAAAACACATTGATTGGCACATATGACCTTTAAGAAAAATGTAGCACTTTTACCAACAAATAGCATTTGGTGTTTCTACATATTCATGTAAGTAATTAGATAACTTACTTATATTTACCCAGATCCTTAATTTTCACATTTTTAAGTGACAAAATGGTAAATTATGCATTTGCTGGTAGATTACTTCTCATTTGTGTTATTTTTCTATTTGGGTGGAAATAGAATTTTAATTGAAATGCAGAAAATCTGAATTTAAAGGCTTAATTAAAACTTCTTTAAATGTGATGGACACGCATGAAATTAAAAAGAAAAATCTTCAAAAGAGAAAATAGTGTCCCTCAAAATTTTAGAGCTAATAGATCTTATCCACTATTTTACAGGTTTCTGCTCAGCATCATTTTTTTCTTTAATTTGGAATGAATTGCTCATTGAGCTGAACTATTCAAGTAAACTGAAATGAGGCACTTGCAGAAGTAGCTCTTGTTAAAATGGTAACATTTCAACAAAGGGTGGCTCCAAGAGAGCACTGAACAGTAAATTCACCAGTCCAAACTTTTTTATGCAAATTATATGCTTACTATTTTTATTTAAATTACAGTAGGCATTGGCCCTAATATATGCTGTTATAATTTCATGTTAGATTTGTAATTAAGTTTATTTTTAGAAGAATGTGTTTAAGTGGTTTATATAAAATGATTTTCTATTTTTGTAAATGAAATAATTGTTTTTTATTGACTTTTAATTTCATGCAAATGGCTTTTTTGGCTTGGAAGATATGTAAGCGGAAAGAAATCTAATGATTTGAGTCTTTTCATAATGTGAAGAATAGAAGAATCTTTGTCGCTAGCTAGGAGCACCGGTAGGCAGAGTTAACTCGTATTTAGGCACATTTAAATAGTGATGGATCTTACAGAATGCAGTACAGTGGGTTTATGTAATTTCTTTATTGATTATTTTTTCTGGTTAAGCTAAGAAACCAAATACTAACTTTGGGATTTGGGATCTGACTGGGGTATAAGAAAGATGAGCATAGTATGGTGATTTCTCAAGATGCCTGAATATTTAACAATCCATGGCAAATTTGATGGAGAAGTGAGTGTTAATTGTTTGCAAGTCAGATTTTCTGGTTTGAATTTGGCCTTGCTATCGTGTCTCTTCACAGATGAAATTTAAGTCTGAGGGGAGTTGAATGATGAATCGTTGTTGAGTTAGTAAAATCACGATTGATCTCCCTTTCTTGTTGATTCCAAAATTACTCAAGTATGAAAGCTGAGAATGAGTGATGACTTCTTGGAGGGGAGTTTGTGGGTAGAATATGGAAGTGACTTGATCTAAAGTAATTCAGTGCTGTCCTGGTTGTTAGTAGAATAAGGTCTACAGTGAGAACAGGTGTGTGTCTGCGATTGAAGGCTTTTAAGAAAGCGTGATAGTTTAGCTAGTTGAGTTTCCTAGACTTAAGAAGTAATGATGGTCCAGCACTGCAAAATATGCTCTTTCAGCAAGGTAAATGGAGGAGGGAAAAGAGGTTTCTTATGTGGCTACTAGCAGAAGTTTTATCTTAAACTTTTCATCTTTTAAGTACTGGAGATATTTTCTGATAGACCCATGTTTCTGTCACTTAGCTCAGAAGATCTTTTCTTGAAATCCTTTTGCTCCCAGCTACTGTTTCCTGGCAGTCTCCTGCTCTTCTGCAGCATGACTACAGGTGACTTCCATGAATATGAGATTGCACAATGATGGAGAATGGTATATATGGATAGCAATTTTCCATGATGGAGAAAACCTTCCATACCTCAGTTATTGTTTGTGATGAACTTTTGATGAATCTTTGGTCGTGTCATTTTGCAGCTTCTCTTCTTTTTTTCTCAGTGAGATAGGATTGATGCTGTTTTGAGAGGTACCAATTAAAAACATTGTGATTAAAAACATTGTGAAACATTGTGTAGCATATGCAGGTAAGTATTTTTTTTTCTTCTGGAACTTACTGTTAGCAAAACATTTTTTTTGTTAGGAACTATTAAGTTATGCTACTAGACTCTGCCCACGTTGCATATGTGAGAGTAAATTCTGCTGAAAGGGGATTTGTTGAAAGAAATTAAAGGGAGGGTGTATACTGCTCTGAGTTATATTTGGAAATAAGCTATAAAGAAGCCCTGAAGTGATTCAAGAAGAGAAAACTTAATTAGTTCACTGAACGAGTGAGAGGAGATAGGAGGTAAGGCTTTGCTTCTCTTCTGCTTATTGCTCCCCTCACAAAATTCTGATTTTATGGAATTTTTCTAAAGTGGTAATTTAGAAGGCTAAATAAGAATTTGTATTCTGTCTTGTGACTATTCAGATGATCTTCAATACGCTGAAATTCGTCATGGACGTACATTCTGATATACTGTGCTAAGGCAGGAACAAAGAACTAGGAGGAGGAGAAATATACTTTTTTTTCTTTTGGGGGGGGGGGGAAGTGTATATGTGTTTTTTCCAATGCTGACTCTTCTTGGATTGCAGAAGACTGAGAAGGAGAGGAAAAGAGATGGTTGATCTTCCTATCTGAGGAGAGCTTGGTTTTCAAATTGATAAACAAAACAGGAAAAATCTGCCATATTTTTGGAGAGCCAAGTGTGCAGTTTCCACATTTAGAAAAGCTGAATCAGTTGGTCTGGCTTTTGCAAGGGAACAGCTAGAGAAGTAAGTTATTCTGAGAGGGTGTAAAGATTCTTCTCTAGAAAAAGTTGAGCAAACATAAAGTACTCAGTTGCATGGCTGAAATTTGATGAAGCATGGAAAGTGCACTGGTTTTCTGAGAAGTTTGCCTGTTTCTTCAGGGTGTTGTGAATTTGGAAGCAAGAGTTGCCCCACAGAAGAGAGATGTCTCAGTCTCAGTGAGAGCTGTAGGAGCTGAAAGAGAGTCTTAGTAGTAGTGAGCAGTTCTCAAAGCTTTCACTTATGGAGAATCTTTAAGTTACTTGAAGTCACACCTTGGTATCTTGTCTTGTAAGATCTGTGTTGCTATGTCCCAGTATAAAAGCACTTTGTTAAAACAATTATGTTTGCTTTTTTTTTTTTTTTAATACTTGTGTTTTGGAGATTCAATATGACCAGTTATCCTTTGAAATGACAAAGAAGCCTGTTGTGCTGACAAAGTAGAATATATTAGGAAGTGGTGCTTTGTATCCTCTCAAGAGTAATGTGTTTTTGTTTTTTCTTAATCAGCAGGATGTTCTCCTGTAAGTCAGATATCTTAGTTGTTTTTCCGATCTGTATCGGAGAAGAGCAAAGGGAAAAATGTCAAAGGAATAGAATATCTTTAGATGTTTATAATAGCAGAAAACCTGTAGCACTATATTTCTGTTTTAGTAAAGCTACTGGTAATGGCCACTGTTAGCATTGGGCACTTTGTTTTTATGTTTGTGTGTTTCAAAAGGAAAAAAAAGTCTTGACTCTTCAGAAGATTAAAGCATAACATGCTGAAAATACTGTAGAGCATAAGGGATATAATTAACCCTCCCCCCCAAGCTCAGTCTGAATTTTCAGAAGTTTTAGGCTTTTTGCATTGCCTTCTGAAACTTGACTTGCCAGTTCACTGAAGTAAAGATTTTTAATCTGACAATCTGAGCATCAAACCTCTTCCTCCTCTCTGCATCCCCTCCTCCTCCCTCCCCATTTCCTGATCTGCAGTTTCCAAATTTGTAATAGGTCTAATGCTGATTGACTTTTTTTGTTACTTAAAAGCAGCCATTGAAGAGAGAGAAGTCTGTGCTTCCTGCCACTCTTGCTCAAGGCTATAGAGAGGAGTATATCTTGGAAGGTTAGGCACTTGTTCAGGCCTTTCAGGGGGATTCTTAAAAGATGCTTTGCTTTTGATGCAGAAGTCCTTGAAAGGACTAATAGCCAGTACAAGCAGGCTGTGGCTTATTGCATGAACAAAACCACTTGCTATGGTCGTGAAATATTTTGCTTTAGTGACCAGGTGCTCAGGTGGCGTAAATCTGTTCTGAACTGTTTCTCTCGAAATAGTTTTGGTACCATTCAGCAGAAAGGGGGTGAAAGGGGATGGAACCTGAAATGCTTCCAACTTTTTTACCCCCCATTTTGTTACTCTTTGAAGAGTTTAAATTAATGTGAGAAAGTGTCTGTCTGTAGTCCCCAGTGGGTCAAATAGAGGTTGGGATAAAAATATGTATCTGTATGTGTATTGTTATATTGTTCATCATCTGGCAAGTAATTTCTTGGCAGCTGGGTTATCAGGTTTGATGTTTTCCACTTCATTTATAACTTTTGGTGGAGTTTTGCTGCTGGCTCTGTGCGAAGACCTTGGAGCCTGCTTCTTGTTCTTGGACTGAAATCTTCATTGTTTCCTTTTGACCAGACTATTCTTTCAGATAAAATGTCATCCTTTGGACTGGCTAATAGGACTGGAGCTCACTTGACCTGCTAGCTCACCAGCTACTCTCTCTTTTTGTAAAAATACTTTAATGGGAAATTAACTGCTTCCAAAGACTCATTCCTGTCTCCCTCTCACCTTCTCGCGGCATAGGTGTGTACGTATGCACGCCAAACCAAAGGTTACCTCCCAGTCTGTTTCATTTGATTTTTAATTCTTTGTTATTATCTGTCCCATTGTAAACTTCTTCAAGTAGAGTCTGTTCTGTGTTGCATTTTAAATAGGATCACTGACCTAAGTATTAATTTATTTTACTTATTTTCTTTTTTTTCCTGAATGAATTGTTGTCTTTGGGATTTTTGGACTAATTTGGCCAGAAAGGTCAAATTATTAGCTGTGCTGCAAGCAAGATCATTCTGAACTTGGCAACGTAACTAAAGTGATGCCACTTCAGCATGTAGAAGTTTCATTTTGATTCCTGTGCTGCCTTTTATTTTCCTCTTTTAGATACCTAAAGCTAAGTTAAATCAATTGAAATTAAGGCATGACTCTTCAGTGGTGTTTGCAGGATAGAATTCTCCTGCGTCCTCCACACCAAATGCAGGTGGGAAATGTGTCTGGGTGTTGACTTCCTAGTTCATAGCTCTGTGTCTCAACTAAAGTGGCTGATGGACGTGGGCTTTTGTGAAGATGCTGGCCTGCACTGGAGCAGCTGGGACACTAACACGTGTGACTTGGTACCAGTCCTAATGAAAGGAGGCACAAATTATTTTAAACTGTGACAGCTGTTGGCTGTGTCAAGGTGAGTCAGTGTCTTGGGTAAGAAGGGGGAAAAGAGAGCCAAAAGGAAGGGCAGATAGATCTCTTCTGACAGTCTGACCGTGGGAAGGGAAGAATAGGATGGAGACAAGTCTGTTTTTACTATCCACAAAAAACACCAGAGATGAGAAATGAATGTTGCTGTGGTGCTGTCCAGTGCAGTCATTCCAGTCACTGGGGGACTCCCTTTTATGGGTACTTGCCTTTTCCGAAGTGGACCAGAAATTTTTCCATTGCCGACTCTGCGCGACCTTTCACAGCTTGGGGCAGTACGCAAGCTCAAGGCGTTCTGTCTGTGCCCTGAATTGCTGTTTAACTGTGCCCGAAGTTAAGGGGACTAATTCCTGCCTTCTGAATCTGAAGTTGAATGAAGTTGGCATGTGGTAAAGCAAAGCAGTCCACTCAGATGTGTTTTCTTAACATGGAACCAACTAGCTGTCCACAAATACAGTGGTTTTCTTTCACAACAGCAACTAGAGGCCAGTAGAGCTGTCAGACAAGTGAAGTGAGGCCAAGGACTGTCCGTCAGTCTGCTGTGTTCTCCAAATGATTTTGCCTTCAAGCTAGCTATCTTTGGCAGTTGAAAACTTAGCTTTATTTTTTTTTTTGGTCTTCCTGTTCAGATCCTTTTTACTTATGCTATTTTTTTTTAATATTCGTTTAATTTTTCTCTGTCAGACTGGACTTGCTTCAAAATTTTGCTGTACAGCTGTGTTCAAACGTGTGTGTGTGGCACTGTTACCCAATGCAGTTATGCCATCGAACATGCCCCCCTCCCACCCCTGCAGGTGCAGTTTATGTTGGCAGGAGCTGTTTGGCTGGTGTGATTTAACGTTGTTTGGGCAGGCAGCTCGTAACTACAGGCAGAAGAGGTCTTTGCTGGGGTTTGCCATAGTGGCACGTCCTTTGCAGTGGAGGTCAGGTTCTTGCTTCACCTTACGGGGTCAGCAACTAGTTTTGCTATGGTGTTTTTCCCCCCACCCCCTTCTCGGAAATACAAAACTGGTTTGGCGATTGCAGAGCTTGGTAAATCCTTTCTTGTGCTTGAAGGAAACAGTCTTTCCAAAACTCTGTTGAATTTAAAGTAATCTGAATCCAGCGAGACGCTTCCTTTGATGCAATCTTGTATTTTAATCCTGAGCTCCTGTGAGCAGTTTCTGCCCATATGATGACAGCTTCCTTCGTGTCAAGGGACGGGTGTACTTACTTCTGGTGTTGGTCCTTCAGTTTGAGAGTTGGTAGCTGCTGAACATCAGTCATATTTCTTGTACTTTTCTGTGCTTCTTGCACAACTGAGAGTGGTTTTATTAATTGTTACTTGTGGTAAAAAGTTCCAGAATGCACTGAAACTAAAGAATGTTGTCCACGTTTATGTATTTAAGAATGTATTACAGGTTTCATGTGATTGCCATCTTTCTTTTGGTTCCTTTTTCTGTCTAGCTCTGCCTCTCATTTGTTGCAGTGGATAAAGTTCATTGTTTAAAGTAATTTTTAATTTAAGTTCTTTAAAGCAAGATATTTCTTATCATAGTTTAATTATAAATATACTTACTACAACCCAATAATTTAAATATTAAATGGTAGACACTTGTTAACAAAGCTAAAGTCAGACCACTTTGAAGAAATTTGCTTGCTAAACACTTGGAACCACAGTCTGTTGAAGTGCTAAACCAGCTTTTGACAACAGTAGCCCTCTCTGCGTATATTTAGAGAGGATTTTTTTTATTTTAATTCAGTCAATTGGGTCACATCAGTTAATTAGCTCTCTTGCAGTTGAAAAAATTGCTTGAGTTCAAAAATATGGGAAGTTTCCCCCCCCATCAGTAGATGAAAACTGATTTTTTTTTTGAGAGGATGAGATCTACTTCCAACATAATGATTTTTCCAGTAATTGTATTCTTCAATAATCAGCTCAGGCTATAACTAAGAAAACATTTTTGGGTCCACGTTTGCACTTGCTTTCTAGTGAACAGAACAATTTTAACCTCGAAGTTAACTTTAAAGGTAGTTTTAAAATTCCTTTTCCAAGTTGAAGTCTTCCTTTTGTGTGTTTTCTTTTGCAGATCTCCAGCATAAAAAATAAAATGTCTATTTTAAAAAAAGGAAAAGGTTCCTCACTTAGCACTGACTGCTTTCTCTGATTTTTAATTTTGTATTGTTCTGAATAAATGAAAAGCTGTATAATTGGTTAAAGGTGTATAATATTGAGTAAATTCTTCTGGTTCAGCAGAAGTGCCAATTGACTGTAAAGAGCATAGTAACAAATCAGTGTAATTTGAATAGCTAGCAATTCCTAATAAACTTAAAAAAAAAAAAAAGAAGAAAAGAAAAAACCCAACAACCTGAAATATAAACACAAAATGAAGTTGTTAATTTTCATCTTGCATCAGAGTATTATGATTATGTACTTAAGTGACAACTGAAATTTCGTAATTAAATCGCATTAGTTAAAGCTAGTCAACTGTTCTGTTTTCTTAGTTGATTGCTTCTTCCTCCTTGAGATTACCCATCTTTCTTTTTCTGGCTCAAGTTTCTTCTTATTTCTCATGTGACCTGCTTCATGACCAGAAATAATACCAGGATGCTAGCAAAACTCTGCTTAAGGATTTGTTCTCCAGCTGTATCTTTGGCTATGAGCGGGTTGCCTATACAAGGTACAGGGTAAAAAATACCATGAAGACACTCCTTGAACCTGGAGATCTCCCTCTCAAAGAAGCTTGGCCTTGATTTGTGTTCTGGAATGAGAGTGTGAACTGCAGAGCCCAGCAAGGGAGGTGCCTGAAGTTGGGAGTGTCTCAAGCACCCAGGAGTTTTCATATTGCTGTTTGGTTTGGCTTTAAGTCCCTTCTCCCATAATTTATTGTACCCCTTTCTTCCCACACTCTTCCCCTCTCTCCTCCCAAGGTTTGGTTCAGAAGGGGAGCAGAATAGATAATCCCTCATGATGGGTTGCTGAGCAAAATGTGCCACGACTGTATTTCTCTAACCCAGTTGGACCCAGTCTTTTCTCCGGGGTGGATGTTAGAAATGCAGTAGGGCAACCTTTTGCAACCCAGGCTCCCCAGAGGTACCTGCCAGATGGTGAATAATAATTCTCCTGTTTGTTCTGGCCTTCCTGTTCTCTTTGAATAAAATAACACTTTAGCGTCCTTGTGAGAATAATTGCAGTTGCCATGCAATAGAATTCAAAAAAGGTAGTCTGATTAAATACCTAAGCACTTTGTTAATCGGAATTGTAATATGCATCTTTCCCTGTGGCTATAGGCAGTGTCTAAAAACTGCATGGGGTTGGAAATTCGCTGTCTTGGGCAGTACACAAATGTAAAATAGGCAGCATGGGTGAAATGTCGCCTTGAACTTAAAAGCCAAATGTGGACAAGTGACTGGGAGTAACCCACTGGTGTTTTTGTGTGTGTGTTTTTCCCTCCTCTAAACACCTTGTTTAAATTTTTCATATAGGTTATTTTCACCATTTTATGGTCAAAGTCAATTAATTGTTGAACAGGTCTGCACAGATAAGATATGCTGAGAATCCTACGCTTCTGCCTGAAAGCTGCCCTCCTGAGGAATTAAAACTCTGGAGTTCTGGTAGTTAATAATGTCTAAAAGTGTTCTAGTTTTCCCAGATGAACCATTTTTATCTTGCTGCTTCTCACTTGTGTGCATTAAGGGTATTTTGTTTGTGGCCAGACTTGGCTTGACTGGTATCTCAGAGTTTTGCTAGTTATCATGCTGTGACTCTTCTGCAGCAATATAGTATAAAGGTAACTTTTGTTGGTTAGGCTGTTTTTGTGATACTAAAACTTAAGTCAAAAGTGGCCAGCTGACCTGCAAAATGAGTTCATATAGGAATTCCTCCGGGTATAGCTATATTGGTTTATATTTGCCTTAAGTTTTGTTCTGATGCAGCTTTTCTTCTTGTGATAAGCCCTGAACTACTAGTCACCTCGTGTCTGGTGCCAACCCACATGTTTCACCTTGCATTTGGAAAGGAAGGTTCTTTTTCCAATCTAGTTAGCTCATGACTGGAAAGCCCCACAGCACCTGTGTATATGTAATTCAATACCTTTAAAGCCCTTGTCAGGGATGTGAATTGGTCATATTTTAACTGCCTTGAGAAAGCAGGTTACGGCATGAGCTATGTGATTTTTAAGCTATGTAGCTGCCATGTGGGTGAGGGTTCCCTGTTTAAGTTTGAAAGCAGTATCTTCTGTGCAGTTACATGCTTTTCTAACTTAAATCTCTGTTCAAGGCGAGATTTGGGGTTAATGGAAATCTTAGTTTGATTTACTAAAACAGAAACATTACTGTGGAAGACCAGAGGATGTTGAATTTGTTTTGTCAGGCAAAGGATTGTTAGCACAGGATAGTAGGGTCAAGTCTCATATATCATTAAGAGTAATCATACCAGATTTCTCATTTCTCTATGAATTCCTATGGATCTAACTATAACTTCACAATGACTCTAAGTCCTGTTGCTGACCATTAGAAGATGGATGCCATTTTATATTATAATACTCTGTTGGCAGTTTTCTTCTGATGAACTCAAAATAGTCTGGCCTTGTTGGCCAGGCTCTTCAATTAAAAAAGAAGAAGGAGAAGAAAAAAAGCTCAAAATACTTTGAGGAGTGGCGGGTTTCCTAGATTAGTGCCGGATGGCAACTCATCAGGCAGCTAAAAGCATAGTGAAGTCTCCATAAATGTGGGTTGCAGAGCCCAGCCGCATGCTGATTTTTCACTCTGGAAGAATTGGCTGCTTGTCCCTGCAACCTAAGAGTACATCCCATAGGTTTCTGTCAGCCAGTTGCTGAGTCACTTGGATGTGTAGACAACTGTTTTTAAAAAAAATAAATAAAATCATACATACAATGATTTTTTTTTTAAAGGTGGAGAAGAACAGTCCCCAAGAGAGACAATTTATGTTAAGCTCTATTGTCATCACAGACTGTGAAACAAATTCTGTGTTATTAACAGCTTGTGATCTTAGTCTTCCATTTTTGCTTTAGCAGGCATTAGACTGCAGCTACTGGCATAGAGTTTAAACGTTATTATCACAGTTGAAAAAAAAAATCCCTTTCATGGTTGTTGGTCGTAATATGCCACCTACTCACTTCTACGTTATGTATTTTCTATAGAATGGCATGCTCTTGTTTTGTGGTGCTGTCAGAAAAGTGATTCTGCAGGGTAAGAAACTGTGCAGAGTTTTGAAGTCTGTCTTTATGCCCATGAGGATTAAACTTGTCTTTAAGGATCTGGGCTTTACCTGCTTCCTTATGAGGAATTTTTCTTTGACTTCTGCAGTTCTCTCACAAGCTGATAAACTTGACCATATTCCATTTTAGGCTGTGGATCTGAAGTGCTGCGAGATAGAGCTTGTGGGAATTATTCTGGATTTCCTTTCAGCTGGTGCTTCGAACCCTTTTTCTTCCCCTGGAATACACAAAAACATCTCACCAGAGCTTGGGGTGTTCAGGGGGCTCAGACAACGGCTCTCAATGTTCGATATATGCCGGGCAGTAATGAGTGAGGAATTTACTGTAGACCTGATCTTCTGTTAGCTTTTAGGTCTTTTTTTGTCTGTGGCTGAGGCAGGTCAGAGAATCTTGCAGGCATTTTCTAACCTGAGATCCACAGATCAGTGAGTTAAGGGTTTGGTGCTACTTTTACTTGGTGGATAGCCAGCTGTTCTGGGGTGATGATACAAGCTCATCCATTTAAATGTTAATAGTTCTGCAATACCTTCTTCCATTTTTGCTCCGTGTACCCATGAGAACAAACAAAAATCCACTGCCAACTGAGCCACTCACTCATGTTTATGCTATTTCAGTAGTAGGAGCTAACAGATGCGGCTTCAGAGGAACCCCTGAGGGATGTGGTGGGTCAGTGCAGTCTCAGTGAGAGGATTAATTTGGAGATGACTTTGTCATGAGGGTGCTTTCACGTGAGCTAGGCTAAATCTAGACCCACTTGCTCTGTTGAGCTCTGTAGAGAAGACATCAATCAATTATTCAATTCATTTTATTATCTCCCTGTTTGCTAAGCTGCTGTTTCCCTTGACATTTGAAGCAAAACGTTGGCAGACAAAGCAAGTGAGATGAGGGACAGAAATGTTATTTATTCTGAAAATATTTTTTTTGTGTAAGCTTCGGGGAAGTTGGAAGAAGTTCATGGAGAGCAGCAATGCCAGAGATACCTTTAGCCAATGACAGTTGCAATTTCAAGAGGAAAAAGGCAAAGCTGGTTTGAGTTCCTGGTGTGGGTGGTAGTCCTTCTCTGTGGTGTTCTTGAGTGTTTTGTTCTGGTCAGGTTGCTAACACAGTGGTCCTTGGATCGGGAATACATAGCAGAGTGGTAAAAGAGTTAAAGCAGAACATATGTGTTTTTCTAAGGGCTATGGTAGGTGATAAAAGCACGCATAGAGAAGGAGAATCCAGTCTCTCTTTAGCTATTTGGGTCAAATTGGTCATTCCCTTGTGACACCACTTTTTCCTTCCAAATCTAGGGGAGAGGATTTCTGTAAAATAGTTAGGAATGAAGAGTGAAACAAGGCAAATTAATGATAACAGAAAATATTTCCTAGAAATGGCGGGTTACATTGCAAAATAATCTCTGGTCCCTTGAGTGTTTAGAAGATCACAGCGGTCTAGCTTTGTCCTCCAAAACCTGACTTCTAATTAAACGAACAGAAACCCCAGACCCTCTTCCCAGTCCTTAGACGTGTAAACAAGAATGTCCTCAAGACTTTTAAATTCAAATGGAGACAGCTGGGTTTTTGTTTGGGTTTGAGTATTCCCTTTCACGTTTTGCAAGCTAAAGATGGTAGCGTTGTGCTAGTGCCAGAAACGTAGAAATTGAAATTTAGTTGCTGACTTGCTTAGCAAAAGCTAAAATGGTTAATGTTTTCCAGATCACGGGGCTCCTTTTGTCTTTGTCTTTTTCCTTAAAATAGATGTAACATCAGAGAAGTTTGCTAAAGCAGTTCATGTAACATAGGTGAAGAAAAATGGTTCAATGGTTAGGGAGCCAGCTTGAGTCACGTGATGCAAATTTAGTTCCTTCCTCGTCACTGGTTCTGACATCCCAAGAAGTAGTGCAGAAGCTGGCTTCCCTAGGAAGAGATCTAGTGATTGATGTGACACATGCAGGATAGGTGAGCTTGGAAAATACTGAAATTTTGTGGGAGGTTGTGTAAGTATATTAAAGACACTAAAATATATATTTCATTCATAGTGTCACTATGAAGGCAAAACCAAGAACTTAGTGGGTGGTGGAATCCTGTGTTAATGTAAAGTGTCATAAGAAATCTCTCCAACTGCTGATTTCTGTGAACTCCACATTTAATTTCTTCTTTGCATAGTATGCAATTAAAGAATCCTCAGACTTCTGTAGCAATTTTTTTGTGTCTGCAGATGGTGCAACTATGCTGAAACTCTTCATGGGTTTGAAGGGAAATTATGGTTGCAAATCGGCTCCTTCTCAGTCAAAGGTAAAAACCTTTGCCTTCCAAGCCCTGAAGTGAAACTACGGGAATAAACTGCACGGAAGACCAGGCCATGGACTGCTGTACCTCTCTGACCATTCATTCTGTTCAGAGCTGACTGAATGAGGTCACTTAATTTTTTCCTTGAGGGCTGTATGACAGTCCTGATGGCTTTCTTAAAATGAGCATAATATTTTAGCAGTGAGAAGAATAAGAGGTTAAGGTCAAGTTTTACTTTTCCCTGCTTATAATCTGTATGGGTGTAACTTTTTCAGGTTATTCCCTCTCCATTTCTGCTGATGTGTCTTTCTGCTTCCCTTCTGAACATTTACAGACTTGTAGAAAAGAGCTTCCTTTCAAATCTGCTGAAGGACTTTCCTATATGTTTAGTATCTTTTTCCTAACCTCGTTCAAATAAATTTTTTAGATAACCTAGAGACTGGGATGCTGTCATCAGCAGAAAGTGTTGTTTAACCTTGAAGTGTCTGTGAGGAACTGTTTTGAGCCCTGTGGCTTGTTTTGTTTGGTTGGGGTTTTTTTGTTTGTTTGTTTTGTTTTCCCCTTGTTTGCCAATGTGCCAGACAGGCCCTCTATTGAGTTGATCCAGTTTATAGTAAACATGTCAATACGCAGGCCATCATACAGTATGCAGATCCAAATCCGGCTGGTGCAGTAAACGTGAGAGAGAGGTGGGAACTCTGGAGATGATTGACTTAAAGGACAGTGCATCTGGGATGAGCCCTGCTGGACTGCAGCCTTGCTCAGCAGCTCTTTTGGACCCCCCCCCCCTTTTTTTTTTTTTTTAAAGGACCTGTCATGCATTAAAACTAAAAAACACATGATGAAAAGGAAGTGGCTCTGTAGGGAATAAATAACACCACTGTCTAGAAGATGTGCTGATCTCCCCAAAAGACCCACGGCTCTGAGCTGACGTTACTGAAGGATGACGCGGTCAAGTCGCTTTCATTAGAGGCGTTTGGGCGAGGGCAATGTTACTGCGTTCAGTAACATCAACTCTTAGCTGACCAGAGAGTAGCAGTAGCTGTCTGGAAAAGCAGACCTCTCACTGAAGTGGAGTGCGCTCAGAAAAAAACATTATTGGCAAAGCGAAATTTTTCTCTTTTGGTGGTGGTTGTGTGAGCAAGCTACTCTGCTAAAAATAGAACTAGCCAAGCTTGTTTTTTCTATTAAGCCCTGTAGTTCGTTCTTTGTGTAGGAAATGATCCAGCGATGATGGTAATGTACTGTACTTGTTACCACTGTGTGCAAAATTTCAGGGTAGATGAGAAAGTTGAGCAACCTCATGCCCTCCCTTTCAAAACTTCTGAACCCTGTGGATCGCAAGCTCTTTATCCTCAGAACGGTTACATTTTAAGCTGTGCTTTGAGATCTACTGATGAAAAGTGCTATACAGCAGATGAGTATTTAACCCCTGGGCAGGAAGACAATATGAAATTAGAGCAATTGCTGTGCCTTCAGCAAGCAATGTAAGTGGGTTTGTTTGTTAAATGAAAAAGCCGAAGGTATCTAGGCTCCTCATTTAAAATCTTTGCATCTTTGAAAGTAATGAAGCAGAATTTTCACGGAAAGGAAGTCAAAGACGTAAAACAAAGGGAATCATAACTTACTTCGGTAACACGTCGTTAGTACACAAAACAGGAGAAAGGTGAACAGGAGTTGATTTCCAGATTTCTAGTTAGATGTTAATGGCAAGCAGTCTATCCTGATTTTCCTTTCAGAAGTGTAAATGACCACACAGGCTGAACAGTCTCTGTTGCTAGGGAAAGACTGACCCAGCTTGGAGCAGTCTTAGGTTGAAAAGGCCTTAGACTTGCTAAAATGTGTTGTGCTGTGATGTCTCATAGCTGCCTTGGTGCTGCTTTGTCTAAGACCACCTTGTGGTGTTGAGAGCCACGCAGTGATGGTTGCTGCATCTTTAACTTCTGGCTAGTTAAGGCCAGAAGGATAAAGAGACCAGTCAGCGTAGCACAACCTTTCAACATTACCAAAAAAGCAAAAGCAGTGACAATGCTTAAAATGTGAAGAGTTGTATTTTTTTGCAAGAAAAACCTTAAAAACGGTGTTTATTTAAAACTTGCTAAATGGAGTAACTGGAAGGAATATAAAATTTGAAAGCAAGAACTATGCTGTGGTGAAATGACTCCAGGTTTCTTGTCGGAAATCAACTCTTCTCCCATAAAAACAAGTGTGTGTGAACTGTGGATTCTGCCCTTAGTATCCTTAGTATCAATAACAAATTAGCTGCTGTGGATATACGTACACCTGTGACAGATGCTGTAGCAAGCAGAAGTTGTGTTACAGGCCAGACACGGAACAGCAGGCTGAGCTGGTTTGCCCTGTGCAGCCTGCCATTTTGCACTAAAAGTGTTTCTTCTGAAACACCGAAAGGCAACAGGCAAGTCCTCCTGGGACAGTTACTGCTCTGAACTAACTAGTGGTTATACAGGGAGAGTAAAGAGCTGCTGCATGGAGCAAGTGATTATTTCATGATTAAATAGTGGGTGTTCCTCGAGGTGCCAACACCAAATTGGTTATTCTCTTCCCCATGTCAAAGTGTATTTTTTATGGTCAAAATGAGCATCAGCAAATCATAGTTAAGGTAGAGAAGAAACTGCTAGATCACCTTACTCTGAGCTCTTCATGTCGCAGCTTCACTTCAGTCTGTCGAGTGTGCGCGAGCTCAGTACTGTCGAGCTCGCTGCCCGTGTGCAGTGCAGCATTCCTGTGCTCACATCCTCTCTTCTGCTCCTCTGTTCCCCAGGCTGGAGTGGCCCTCGGAAAGCCTCGCCAGGAGATCCTGCCAGATCAAGGAGCAGGCTGCAGGCCACGTTAATTACTCTCGCTGTATGAACCTGTTATCTGCGGCCATTTTTCCTGGTAGTTCCTTGACCCCTTCTCTGTTGCGTGGTAGGCTTGGAGCTCTCCCTCCGGCTGGGAAGGGGCTGCAGGTCCTGCGAAAGGCGGCAGTGTGCAGTGGGTTTGTATTACCTCTGGAAGTTTACATGCCCTGCAGCCTGCCCCTGGGATGCTCTCGGAAGAAAAGAGCACGCTGGGCTTGTTTGATGAAGTTGAATTCTCCCTGACCAAAGCATAACTTCCAGGGAGGCATTCATGTTTACTGAGATAAAGAATTTGTTGCTTCTCTTTGGTATTTGACTGTATTGGGCAGTTGTCTTTTAAACAAATAAATACATATTACTTTTAAGTAAAGAACTAATTTCCCACTCAGAATTGGATGCTTAGTTTAGAAAGAAATCTGAGAAATTGTAGGCAGTTTAGGGAAAGACTTGGAAATCTGTAAGCACCTGAATGAAAGCAGCATAAATCTGACTATCAGTAATCACCCTGGATGTTTATAATCCACCCAAGATCCAAAACTCTTGAGGCAGGGCTGTTAACAGAAACATTGTGGGTTTTTTGTTAGTGACCTAAACATATACTTTAAAGTGAATTTCCGGTTTTGAATTGAACAGAAAGCAAAGGTAAGCTATACTAGTCAAATTTAAAAAGCAATATAAGCAGGAATATCAGAAACTGTTAAATAGGCTATAAATGCCCTGAAGAGCATTGTGTGTGCATTTCTGCCTGTCTGACAGGCCAGCTTGTGTTGCAAGTCCATATATACTTCTCTAAAATGTGATCCAGGGAAGACACAGCACAGCCAAATTGCAACTGTAGTAGGCTTTGAGCTCTGATTAATTTGTTTTTCGTATAATGCCTTTCAGAGCAGCAAACAAAAAGTGAGAAAAAGATGATGCATTATGGTATAATTAACTTCAGTGAACAATGTGAACTTTAAAAGAATCTTAATTAAAAGAAGGAGGGGGGAAGGAAGCAGCAGGACAGAACCATGGCTGAACTTGAATAAACTAAGATGGTTCCCTCCTTCATCTGCTTAAATTGGAACCATTTTTCCCAAATGTCAGCATGGACCAAGGCGCCTTTCCTGTTTCATGTTTGGTGCTCTGCAGTTCTCATTATCTACATGCAGTTCTGCGAAACATAGCTTATTAGATATACTAATATGTTCTTAAATCAAAAATGTCAGCAGCACGCTCATCTGTAAGCAATTTCTAACATTAGAGCCCACTGGACTCTATCCTTTTCCGTATTAAGGGGATGATGTTTCATAATTGAGGCAAGTGAGTACGTACTTTTGCCATAAAGTTCAAGAAATCTCATTGATTTATAAAAGCATTAAATATCTAAAATTAAGTAACTTTCAAGCTGAGACAAACATAAAACTAAACAATGACTCTTAAAGCCCGGGCTTGGAATAGACACATGAGCGGGTATATAATACTTTAGTTAAGGTTTGCTGCCATTTCTTTTACAAATTGTTCTTTAGGGTATTATAACTCAACTGTTTTTAAACCCATCACTCTGGAACCCTGCCTACAAAATGTCAGCACAATTGCAAATTTTATTTCCTTAACAAAATAAAAGGCTTGGAGCAGTTAAAGCTTTCTAAAGTTTTATGACAGTAAAATAAATTTTGCTACTCTTGCTTTGCTGTAACAGGAACCATGCTGTTCACTTTGTCTTGCCAGCAGGTAGAGACAAAAACCCAAGCAGTTTAATTGGAGAAACATTGTATTTTGTAACTTTCTCTTTTCTCAAAAGAGGAGAATCCTAATGTCTGAGTGTAAATACACTTTTGTCAGAGCAGGCTGTGCTTTGGGCAGAGTGCGTTGTCTCATGAAGGTGGGTGGGAGGGATGGCTTCTGCAGAAGAAAATTTCAGAAACTGAGAACAAGACTTGGGTACCAGCTTGTTAAAGCAATTTCATCTGGGTTGATAGCATCTTCCCTGCAAATGCAGGAGAGGAGAAGCCCACGTTTTTTCCTCATGTGACCAGTGCATCTATTATCAGATATACTGGCTTGGATTTCTTTAACAATGTCCCTCTCGCATCTGGCTTCTCTTAAGTGGGTAATAGTAACCCATTCACCTTTGCTCTTTCTTTACCTTTTCCTGAAGTTAGAGCCATGGCACTTACGTAGGCACTAGGATGCAACTGTTCTGTAGTCAGTATGTGCTAAAATGGGAATTTCCTGTCTCGCTGCTCCTGAAGGCCAAGTGTTTCCCTTGGTCCACTAGACTTTTATAGGCTTAAGGAGTGAACTTTCTTGCTCATGCCTGCTTCTAGTGCAGGAAGTCACGTTAAAATAACTTCTGCTTTCAGCCTGGATCTTTACAGAAGGAGGATTAGGTATAGTTTGCATAGAAAACATCTGTTTCTTAGCAAATATCCTGTCCTGTTTTACCATGTCTCTCCAACAAGAAATTGGTATTCTTATTGTGCGTCTAATGTGCGTGTTATCTGCAGGTGATCCCTTGGGGTGTTACCTGTCTTTAAGTTCTTGTTGGATATTAGGGTTGCTGTGGTTTTAGCGTGTTCATGGTTCTGGATCTTTTGGTAGCTAGTGTTACTAGTCTTAGCTAAGCATTGTGGGACAGCAGGACTGCTTTTTATTACTACAACAATTTCTGAATCTCTGGACAATTTATCTGGACTGAAATTTAAGTTCTTGGCTCCAGTGCTTACGTTTAGACCTATTTCTTGTCTGAGGAAAAGGCAGTGTTAAAGTAATTAAGCCTGACGTGCATAAGAAAAGAACAACCTTTCCACAAAATTGGATTGCTTGGGGTTTATTTAAGTTTATGGTTGCTTAAATAAGTTGGCATTTCACTTTGGTTGCTTACAAGCGTCTTATCTATTCTGGGGAATCTTTTTCCATGTTTTCAACAAAAGACCAACTTTGAGAGAGTCCAACAACAACAGCTGTCTACGCTCCATGGTTGCTCTTTGTTTTATATCAAAGTGCATTTTATGCGTCTGATTATTACATTATTGTTACACTTTTCTTCCAGCCCCTTTAAAATGATTATTGTGGTATGGCTCTAATATGGAAAGACCTAATATTTATTAGGGAACAATCTTTTGGGCCATTGTTTCTTTTGAGTGCATTGAGTTTAGTCTGTTCTTTTCAAGGGAAATTCATCACTATGATGCTGTGTGTTCTTGTAAATAAACTTTTCCTATGTTTCTTAGAACTTGAGGAACTTTTTTGGATGTTAGTGACAAATTTACTCAAACGTGGTTCACTGGAACAGGCAAACAGGAATTGCGTGCGTTAGTTACAAGTCTAAACACTTTCTTTTCCTCCCAGTTGCAGTGCAGGAAGTGCTGAGTAGTTTTCTGTGGATTTTGTATTGTTGCTGATCTAATGCAAGACTAAAATTCAAGAATTGGGGCTAGTTTGGCTTGTGAACCTTGGAAGAAAGTGTGACTGGAGAAATCATAAGAACTATATATTTTTTTATATGCTCCTCTTTCTCTTATGTGCATGTACCTTAAGGGAAGAAAATTCCTTAGGAATCTAAGGATCAGTCTATTTTACTTACAACTTGTTGGAAGTCATGTAGCTGAATCACCAGTATGTCAAGATATAATTTGAAGTAAGGTGTGCAGATGCACCTAGTTTATCTCTTGTTGCTCAATGAAATGCAGCTTTCTTTTCAGCATCAATAATAAAACATTTCCCTGTCTGCTGAAGAGCATTGATAGCTTGCAACTCTGTGCTGTTGCCAGTAGCGGTTGTAGCTATCATTAAATGAGATGAGTATTCAGGGTAGGTGTAAATCAAATACTCCTGTCCTGTTTTAAAACTTCAGCCTAACTAAGAAAGTAAAAATTTGATGTCCATCAGAATATTCTACTTAAATTTACAATTTCAGAAGGCTTAAAAACAATTTATTTACTAACTTTGCTTTCTCCTCTTATGTTTTCAGTTTGTGGGCCAAATGTTGACATTCGCAACGATATCCATGAGCTGAAACGCCTAGAGAACTGTACAGTAATTGAAGGTTTCCTTCAAATTCTGCTCATCTCTAAAGCAGAGGATTACCGCAACTTTCGCTTCCCAAAGCTCACTGTCATAACTGATTATTTGCTGCTGTTCCGTGTGGCAGGCTTGGAAAGCCTTAGTGATCTCTTCCCCAACCTCACAGTCATTCGTGGGAGGAATCTCTTCTACAACTATGCCTTGGTTATCTTTGAAATGACAAATCTTAAAGAGATTGGGCTTCACAACTTGCGGAACATAACCCGTGGGGCCATACGGATTGAGAAGAACTCTGACCTGTGTTACCTCTCCACGGTGGACTGGTCTCTCATCCTAGATGCAGTGTCCAATAACTACATCGTTGGGAATAAACCTCCAAAAGAATGTGGGGACTTGTGTCCAGGGACAATGGAAGAGAAGCCATTGTGTGAGAAGACCTCTATTAACAATGAGTACAACTACCGCTGCTGGACCACCAACCACTGCCAGAAAAGTAAGAACTGAATAGATTGTGTGTTCTTTGTTATCTCTTTCCAAAGTAAAGTTTTCATTTAATGTGTTTTTATTTTAGGCTCTTCAGCAACTTAAACTTTTATTCTAGCAGTGTGTAATCCACATAGTGAGCATATCAGTTGTCCAGTTTCCACACAAGTAGATTCCTTCCCAACCAATAAAGAATCATCTCACTTGATTAAAACAAAAAACTTTCTGGGTTACTTCCCCATGAAAAAGATGCAAAGTGTCCAAGTGTAGAATTAAAGCCATTGTAGCAAAGCTGGAACCAGTTTTGCTTCCTTTGAGGACTTGGCAGGAGGTGGCTGTCTCCTCTTCCTCGCCCAAGTGACATTACATGTGTGCCAGAGTCACTGCAGTACTGAAGGTGTTAACTGAACTTGTTTTCACTTTGTGTTCTCTGCCTCCCTTGGAGTGTACCTTCAAAAATTCATATGATAAGCAATTCTGCACATAAGAACTTTTGTACTGAAGTTAGTTTTCCCAGCATGTTCTGCAATTGTAAAGAGCCAATGAAAAAATGGGTGTCTTGACTCTCGGTGAATTTTTCCTTGCCTGTTTTGTTCTTACCTTGCATGAGAGGGTTTATGTCTTTCTGATAGCAAGTATTAGCAAAAACAAAACCTGATCTCTTTGCACTTTTTAAAAATAGAGTAAACAAATACATAGTTTACTCAAATAACATGATTGCATGGCAGGGCTTTTTGAGTTCATCCTGTAACTTTACGAAAGATGAGCCCTGCTGTATCACTGGGGCTTAATTACAAGCAGTCGTCACTGGGAGGAACATTTTCTAAATTCAGCCTGGAGTCTTGACCAATGCTGCAATAATGATAGGAAACACCAGAGTGCGAGAGATTATAAAAACAGGAGTTTTGAGGTTAGTTTTGTTTGGGGAAGCTGCTTTTTTTTCTTCCCTTCTAGTAGCCCATCAGGTGCTTCTGAAGCCTTTCCATTCGATCAGAATTTAAATTAAAGTATCTTGTAGGACAGTGGTAGTTAACACATGCCAAAAAAAAAATCTCTGAAAAAAGGCATTTGTAGTGGTATTCTTCTAGTAATAATTCCTACAGGAAATAAAGTTTGCGTTTAAACGAATGAACAAACCAGAAGACCCATACAACTTACTAGAGGTCCTGTAAACTTGGCTAAGGGGAGGGAAGTGAGCTGTATTAGTTTTTTGCCATATGTTGCTCTGAGTCATTAGGGTTCTGCAGGCCAAATTCTTGTCTCCGTTGAAGGAGTGCAATTCCGTTGTCTACAGATGGTGACCTAGGTGATTCCTGTGCAACTTCATTCCCTTAGTGGTTTGAATGGATGTAACTGGAATGTATTTAATACGATAAAACTGACTTGTTTTCTGTTGTGTGTTCTGGCTATTTGGAATACACAAAAGTGATGTGTGAGAAACTTGTTGACTTTAAAGGGAAATGTTAAAATAATTTGGATCCCAAAAGCATGTGAGAAGAGATCTGTTTAAATAAGATGAGGTCATAGGTAAACTGTGATGGCAGCACTTTTAGGGCAAGGATGTAAGTAATGTTCTTCTTTTCCTACATGCTTTCATCTCCCTTTTGTGGGAGATTGTGAACAAGAAAGCAAGTATTGGGAAAGAGCCTTAAAGTGTTTAAGAGCGCTACATTTTGGAAAAACAATGTAGGTTTAAAGTATCTTAGGATACAGAGCAGAAAAATTACTATGTTCTAATAAATAATAGAGTGGAGAAAGTTGGATCTATTTAGTCTGTTAATCATGATAAGTCGCTAACTTCATGGAGGAAGACTTTAAATTTGCCAGCCATTCATTTACAAGAAAAGCACTGCCATTTCTAAAGAAAAACAAGGGAGATATAAATGTTCAATTGTTCAAAAGGAAGCTTTTAGTTTATCTTACTAGATAGCTTGAACACGTTTGCAATGAACTCCTGATCTGGAGAGGACTCCACTGTACAAAATTGCACAAGGACATGAAAAAGAATAGAGGCAAGGACTTTAAGTGACTGGATGTTTTTTAATCTGCATTTTCCTACCAATACAGATATGAGATCTGTGTTATTTTCCAGGGAGTTTTTTTTCTAGCGTAATATCTAGTTTAACCCTGACATTCTCCCTGTGCGTCACAGTACTGTTAAATTGAAAACGCTGTCTGTCACTTTGTGTTCATTTAGTTTGCCCTTTTATTTTTCTTCCTGGATCTGTGGTAGGAGTGTATATTAAATCACTTTTGTCCTTGTTCAGGACAGGACAACAGTGAAAGATCTCAAGTTGGTGGGTAAATGTTGTGTGGGAACACTTAGTACTTTAAGTAGCCTGGCTCCTGTTTAATTTTGCCATTGATGAGAAATTGTTTTTGCTTCCTTCTCTTTCTCACTCACAAACAAAGGAAAAAGCCTTTGCTTCCTTCAATATAACTTGTGCAGAAACGACGTTGGGGGAGGAGAGGGTAAAGCTGCAGTGGCGTTTTCGCTGCCCCGGTTCCTGTGTAGCGTACGTTCCTTGACTTCTGAGCGCCGTAAGGCAGCAGGCAGCAACCTCGCTTCGTTTGCCTCCTTTGGAGCCGCAGCATGTTATGCTGGGTTTGGCAAACTACCGTTTCTCTGTCTTGCACCTACGTTTCTTTTGGCATATCAAATGCTGGCTGTATTTCATTCAACTTCTGTGGGTTGCAGGTTCCTACAGAAGCCTCTTTTGAGGTAAGAGGCGAGTCCTGAAGTTGTGTCAGTGATTGGGCTTTGGGGCACAGAGATGGAAAAGATAAAATGTTTGTTTCCAGACACATAAATAAGAGGGTGGCCTTCTCTCTAGCCATTGAGACTGCTGGGAAATATTTATGGAAGCTGCCTGCATCTGCATTAGCGATTGATGTGAGAACCAGATAAAACGTTTCTTCTGTACCCCTTGAAAGAGTAGTCACCGGTGACGTGCTTGCTTTGCCTGTCCATTGATCTACTGTAAAGAAAATATTCATTGTTTTCTGAACTCCCTTTTATGACTAAGCTTGGAAGCTTGCTGCCTTAGTCACTAGGTCTTTATAAGTGTGCGTAAACCAAATATAAATTACAACCTTTAAAGCCTGCCTGGAAATTTAGGATCCATGGTCTGTCATAATCTCTGTGTTGAGCTTCCTGAACGAGCCCAGCTAGCTCTGCCCAAGCCCCTTCTGTGTTTGAGGCCATGAGAAATGAAGGGGGCAAACTGTTTAGGTGGAAAAGTAATGGCAAAACCCGTGGTAATCCATGTATAAAATATATGGTATACAGATGGGATGTTTTGTTTTGTTTTTTTTTCTTAACCTCAACTTAGTTATTCCTCCCTCTCTGTCCCTGCCCTGTTGAACTTGGAGACCTTCTCTGTCAAGTACTAGCAGAAACTCACCCCATCCCACTCAGATGAAAGAAGGATTAGTGCTCAGGTGGTCTGCGGAGGACAGGCAGCTGTTATGAAAGGGTGGTGGCTTCAACTCCGACGAGGAGAGCGCAGTCCGGGAGTCCGGATCCTCCCTTTGTGAGGCAGCAAATTACAGTGCTGGACGAAGGGGATGGAGCAACTGTGTTCCTCCAAAAACAATTAAGGTGAATGTGTGAAGTGCACGAGGGACCTTTGGAATTAAGTTTGCCACTGACATAAAAAAAAAATGTAGCTTTACTTTGACTTTATGGAGAGAACATGGATTAGGGCTGTAAGCGTAGGGGTTGATTTGTTTTAAGAGGTGAATTTGAAATGAAAAAACAATAGTTCATGTGGACTGTGCTTTGCAATACTACTGGGGAAAACTTTCAGCTTCCAAATGTGTGAAACTGAAGACCACAGAAAAGGCATGTGAGGATTTGGAGGCTGATAAGGAAGCAGATGGCAGCTGAGCACAAAATGTTTTTAATGAAAATGTATCCTTATTCCCTCTTGAATTGGTTTGACAGTGGCCTGAAAAGATGGTGTATGTGGGGGAGCAGGGAACAGGAGGGAAAGAATGACAGTGAGTGGGAAGAGTGGTCCATATGTACCTTCTACTAAAATGTTTAAACATATGGAGGCAGTAACATGATGTATTCTCACAAATATTCGGAATCTGCTCCTGTTTGTTTACACGGAGCTTAAAAGATAATGCAGTCGAACGGTATCGTTTGACATAGCTTCATTGACTTCTGCAGCGCTTACCAGCGCGCACCATGTGGGAACTGGCGCCCTGTTGATTCAGCAGAAAACATGTGCTGGGATTTTGTTCCCTCCTTCCTTCTTGCTTTCTCCTCTCTGAGGAGTATTCAGTGTACGTTCCCTGTCCTTTAGAAATATTGAACGTATGTGAACTATGCAGACATGAATAGAGAGAGAGAGAGGAGCAAACTGGGAGCCGGAGGTGCTGAATCAGATCGTCTTTGTTTTGCTTTAAATTACATCTACTTGCTTTGTTTTGTTTGTCTGCTGCTTCATTTATATATATATTTTTTTCTTACCCTGAAATATAATAGAAATTGCCTATACCAGAAGAGGAAAATATGCTTTAAAAGTCTTATTTCTTTAACAAGCAAATTTGATGCCATATAATGTTAAGTGAAGCTAGTACATAAACATAGATCCTACCTCCCTTGGGTTAGGAAAAAAAAAAAAAGTATCATATAAACCTGAAAATATTTTGAAATGGACAGGTTGTTTGTCCATTTGGTTGTTACGCAAACTCTCCAGCAAATAAACATCTCCTGAAAGGAATAAACAAAGGGTAGAAAAAAAATTGTAAAAAGGCGCAGTTGGTGTTGCTGAGTTAGAAAAATCTGGAGCACGTTAAAAAATTTTTGTTAGTGTTTCGTTCTGAATGAAGTTTTTTCCTGACTTTCGCTCCCCTCCTGAGAAGCCTGCTCTCCAGCCAAAGGTTTCCCAGAATTTTTATTATGGCTTGAGAGCATATTTAATTAGTGAGCTGGAATGGCCGCAGAGCAGCTCAGGCCAATCTGCAGTTAATTACTGTAGCAGTGGTTTATATTCTGAGAAAACAGCTAAAATTAAACAAACGTATACTTGCCATTTTTCTTTGTTCTCTAACAACGTTCTGGGGAGCGAATGTCTTGAATCTTGCAGCCTGCACTAGGCACCAAACACTAGGTGCTATTGTTTCATACCCGCCTTGGCTTACTGGTTTCATGTGGCATAAAAATATGCCATTTTGAGAGGACTCTAAATTTTAGAGTTTTGTTTTGCAGTATTAAAGGCTTGATGCAATTAATACATCAATGAGAGTTTGTTGCAGGGTAAAGTTTAATAAAAAATACCTTTTCTTTTAATTTGGATATTTTGCCCACTTTTTGGAATAAAGAATAAAACCTTGAAATTGTAAGTTTTAAAAAAATAAACAATAGAAATGTTCTTAGGGTTTTTGAAAATACCTTATGTCTCTTTTGCATGCATTCGCACACCCTTTTTTCTTCCCTCACAACATATTATTTATTATTATTTATTATTATTTATTATTATTTATTATTATTTATTATTATTTATTATTATTTATTATTATTTATTATTAATTATTATTATTTATTATTATTTATTATTAATTATTATTAATTATTATTAATTATTATTAATTATTATTATTATTGCTTAGACTTGCCTTATCTTTGTCTATCCAAAGATGTACTTATGTTTACTGGGTGATGTGTAGCTGTTTTCTAGTGACCATCCACACTTCAAACTATCGGGGAAAATCATTTCTTCTGGTATCCTTTTTGATAAGGGAGTGGGGGAGAAATCCATATGTTGTGGAATAGCACAGTAGACATTGCCATGATTTGAGTGGGCATGCACTGCCTTGCAAATAATAGAGTCACAAACTCGCTCCAGCTAGAAAGCGCAGACAGGATTTTCTGTGCTTTGTGTAAAAGCCTGTTATAGATGCAATGGAACAAGAACACGCTGCGATTGAAACCTGCCTGGGCTGAAGGCCCTTCAGAGCAATACCGTGCCTGTCTTGCGTGGCGTCAGGTCTCTGCCTCAGGAAGTTTTGAAATCACGAGTATGATTTTCTTTTTTCTTTTTTTTATTGCTACTACAATATGGATTTACTTGGTGCCAAACAATTGCTTCACTGTCAGAAAAAACTGCAGCTCACTTAGAGCAAATATTCGTTCCCCGCTTTTAAGAGTTGCGTGTGTGTTAATTCCTCAGTTCAGCTTCTCCTGGTGCTCTGTGGTTA
Organism: Apteryx mantelli; assembly: GCF_036417845.1. Classification (NCBI taxonomy): domain Eukaryota; kingdom Metazoa; phylum Chordata; class Aves; order Apterygiformes; family Apterygidae; genus Apteryx; species Apteryx mantelli. Next base: position 5,086,523 of record NC_089992.1, read on the forward strand.
AGGGCGGGGAGGAAAACAGCGCCTGTGCTTTTTACAGAAAGATATAAAAGGATCGCTATATTGTCACACGTACAGCGTGCAACCTTTCAGTGTGAAAGAAATCCTTGGCTAACCTCGCATTTTATTCAGGCTGCTGGGAAGAGGGAACCGGCCTCGTAGCCTGAGGGGCCTGAGGCTGCGCACCGGAAGGGGACGGGAAGATGTCTCTGATCACATGCTGTGAGGGTCCCTAAGATGTTGCTTATTTATTTCCAGGCTTTAAAAAGTACTCTGAAACCTCTCTAATGACCTAAGGTACTTTCAAAGGTACTTTATTGATGATGCTTCAGAATTTTGATAATCTGATGTTAGCTGGAATTGGGAACAGAATGCTTTTGGTTTTACTTGAAACACTTATGCTGTTCTTAAGAACTTGCTTTCTTCTTAGAAGAGATTGAGGGTGATAGTTGTTTACAGAAATTTTTTTGTTGTGCCATGTTAAATCTTTGAAATTATGTATGTATCTAAACTTGAACCTGATCTTTGGCTAATCTGCCTAACATAAACTTCCAGGCATCATTGATATATGTATTAGACAAATATCTGATAATAGAATAGACAGTTGTGTTGGATAGTTGACAACATGAAGCATAAGGCTTTAATTTTACAATAAATTTGAAAAACAACTGGGATCAGGGAATAGGTAGCAGTGTTATAGGGGAAAATGTCAGGGAAATGTCAAGTGTAAAACCAAAAGAAAGCTGTGTTTTTGCAAATATTGCAGAAACAGCACAAACCCAGCCTGGCTTAGCATTTTGTGCAATTCTCTGTATCTGTGACTCTTAAGCACGCAAGGAGTCCTGTTAGCAGAGGGTTGCTTGCTTTCCTGTGGACTTCTGTTTTGAGGGTCTGATATCTAAATAGGGGTAAGCTTGAGCCACAGTCTTTTTATCTTGGTGGGGTCCCTAAAAATATCTGTTCTTTGCCCAGCTGCCCATTTTCATGGAGTGCTTAGAAACGTGTCTTTTGTGAAGACTGATTTGCCATAGAACTTGGCTGAAACTGGCCGAAGGAGGTTTGGAGGTGGGCATGTGAGCAAGCTCACCGAACTTCCCGGGCTGCTTTCCATAGGAAACAAAGGTAAAACTCAGTCTGATAGAGTCAGCCCTGAATAGAAATCGTGTCCTCTAAGACTTTGAATAGTAGGTGCCATTTTTCTTTTAGTTTCTCTCCTGAACACACGTGAACGTAGGGATGCATCGTCCTTAAGCATTTTCATAAATTGTCTTCATGTGGCAGACTAGTTCTTCAGTGTTAAACAGTGATGAAGCAGCCTTTGTTTAGCCTTCCTTCCCACTAATAGTGTGATTTCCTTCTTAAGTCTGTTTATGGATCTGAGAATCAGCCTGTAATAAATAGATGCTTGAATAATAGTATGTTAATACAGATTGCTGAATTGCCTCTTTATTTATTTATTTTTTTTAAACTAAGGGAAACTCAGCCCAGTTCAGTTGTAGAGTGTCTCTTTCTCCCCCTCCCCGTTGCAGTTTTCAGGGTTTGGAATGGCATGTGCATGTGCTATCAGCGCAGCTCCAAAAATGATTTAGCAAGTGGTTTGCCCACCGTAAGATGGTAAAGATCTGAGGTACTCATATTCTGGGTTTTTAAGCCTAAAAGTCTGAGTTCACAAAGTTGTATGGCATTCTTTCACTTTCCTTGTTTACAGTTTCTTACTGGGCAAAGTGAACTTGTAGTTACCTGCCCAAAGCATAGTTCTGTGTGCCCTGGCTAATGATTAAATACATTTGTATAGCCCTTGACAACGTAGGCGAGAATGAATTCAGGCGCATGACTTGAGAATCCCTAATAGAAAATCTGATGGCTTTTTGGAATTTTCTCGCCGATTCTCGTGTTCAGAGTGGTCCAAGAGGCAACTCAAAGTTCTCTTTGCTAGTTAAAGTGCAGCCTGTGCTCTTTGGTGGATCAAACTTCTAGCTTGTATACCAGTGTGACCTTCCTAATGTGTTTTTTTCCTTGTTGCAACATATTTGGTTTATAGGCGCTTAACTGTTCCCTTCTTAATAAACAGTGTTCTATAACTATTTTCTCATCTCTTTCCAGCATTCTTATCATCCCTCTAAAGCAGCTTTTCTAACTTTTAACTAGTGTAACTCAGTTGAGGGGTCTGTTTCTCCCATTTTTTTATTTTATTTTTTTCAGTTGAGTGAGGGATATATAACCTTTCAGATGATTAAAGGTTATAGTTTTGGGAAATGATGCCATTTAGGAAGCATGTTTGTAGTGTTGAGCGTGCAGAGAAAGTCTTTTATATCAGTGCAGGCCTTGGGAGGAGGAGATGTTTTTCTATGTATAGAAACTTCCCGTTTAGGATGGCAGGAGAAGGTTGCTGGGGGACTGCCTGTCTCTTTAAGTGGGTTTATAATTGGCTAGGAATTTTTGTCAGCTTAGTCACTGCAGCATTCAGCGGATGAGGGAAAAAAACCACAGGCCCCAACCGTTACGGCCGTGGATAGGCTCTGTCATCCCAAAGGAATGCATGTGAACAAAACACTTTGTGCGGTGCAACCGTTGGCCTAAACAGTATTGCATTCTTAGAGCAGGCTCTGAGTCACATGGAGCAGATGGATTGTTTCACTAAAATGGAAGTTATGTATCACTGAGCGCTCAGATGGAGCTTTCAAGTGTGGTTCAAATAGGTCATGATATGGGTGTGGTGGAGGGGCGTTAGGGTTTAAAAGAAAATAAAAAAAATCCCCCAAAATAAGGAATTCGGCTCCTTGTTCTGTAGTTGAAATTGTTTTTGTGGCATTAGAAAGGCAGGACAAATTTCAGCTTTGTTGATCAGTGGGTTGGTACACCAGTCTAAAGATCTCTGTGTAGATGTCAGACAAGTGTGGTGGTAATTCGGAGGCGTATCTCAGTGTATATGTTGGTAACGGCCATTTCTGAAATGCTCCAAAATGTAACCTAGCTGTTTTCCTCGGGTGAACAATATCTGGGAAGCTTTATGCGACACAGACTGTTCTAGAGAAAGTTCTGTTTTGTAGGAGAAAAAAATCAAAAAACCTATTGGGCTCTTCCCACACTGAAGGCAGCTGTTCAGCGCTTCCTCCCTAACCCTGCCCAGCCGCTCGCCCCAGAGCAGATCTTCAGGCCATTCTCCTATCTAGTGCACACGGTATATTGATTACTGAGAGGCTTAGCTCTGTCTCTGTGGGTGGTGTTACCCTGTATTTGGTTTTATCTTTTCCCTTTGAGGGATTTGAAATGATCTGATAGGAGGGATGCCAGTCTCTAAAGTCTGGAGAGGAGGAGTTGTGACTTCTGGCTAAAACAAATTCAGAGCTGTCAAGTGATTTTTTTTTTTTTTTTTTTCCCCTCCCCTCCTGTTTTGTGGGGAATCCTTTTGAAAGAATGGTATGGGATTTGACAGAAAACCAGGGGCTCCAGTTGGTAGATACGGACAACTGCTCCCATTTGGCAGGCTCTTGGTGTTTGGAGTGAAGCAGGTTTGGAGGTCTTAATCCACTTATCACTAAAGCAGGTGTTTCCTTCAGAATTAGGTCCTCCGCACGTAGTATTAATTGAATCTTGGATCATCACAGCACAAAGGGCAAGCGTTGACTAAATTCCCTTCCATCCCTGCAGTTTTCCTCAGGAAGGCAGCATGTGTATAGGAACTATCTTTTAGAGAAGACACTTTACTTTTTAAGTGCTTGAGGAAGGCTGTTTGGCAGAATCAGAATTGACTGGTCCATGTGAAACACTACATGGGCAACCAAAATTGCCGTGACTCACTGTCTACTGTGTCTTTTGTGATCTGAGAGTCTGGGATAAAATACTGCCTGAGCGTTACAGAGAAAAGCCAGTATGCAAATCCTGAACTCGGAGCTGAAGCGTTCTCCCTCTTCCACTCGCTGCAGTTGTTTCCCTCTTATAGAAGAGGAATTAAAATGATCGGTAATACTGGCTCCAGAAAATGAAGAGTGGTGGCAGGGGAAGCAAAAGCCTTCTCCAGCAAACCCCCAGAACCACTGTAGACAATTTTTTTTCTTTTTTTTCCTAATTCAAGAACTGCTTTAGAATCAAGTTGCTTACGAGAGAATATAAGTAATTGGAATAGATCCTACAGGTGGAAAAAATCATAATCTTTCTAGGCAAAGATTTTATTCATTTCTGTCCTTAGGAAGCTTCTTTGTACTGATGGCATTGCCTGCATGTGTCAGGTTATCTTTTAGTAGAAAACTGTTATTTTTAGAGTGGGGAATGCAGTGGAAGTCTTTCAGTACAGCAGCGCCTGATGAAATGAGTAGGCTAGTGAAAGCTGTGGAGATCGCAGGTCCCAGCCTGTAGTTTCTTGTGATTTGAGCACTGCTGCCTGCTCTAAATGGAACGTTGTCCTCCGTGAGGTGACGTTGCTGTAGAGCGGCTCGAGTGGCACCACGTTAATCATATTGCGATCGGCCTGCTGTGTCCCTGGTGTGCCACTAGTGCTTTGGGTACAGTGTGCATGTCCTTCCTGGTCAGGTAAACTCAACATCCTGCATGGAGTACCTGAAAGCTTCAAACTGTGAAGCTTTCTTGTTTTTCTTATCCACTTACTAAATATTTATTAAAATGGTAACTGGGATGAGGGAAGAGGAGGGAAATACACTGAAGAAGACTGGGCTTACCAGTCACCATAAGTGGTGCAAAGCTTTGTGCACATCCTCCAAGATAGCATTGTTTACTTAAAGCACACTTAATAAACAATATCTGTAATACGGTTACTTCACTGAAATTGCACGGTATGAAGTAAAGATGGTTGCTTCTCTGTACGTGTTGAGTGGATTGCATGATCTGACCTGTATGTGAGGGTGCTCTCTGGATGAAGAATGTCATGAGCAAGTAGACTGCTATTTTGCAATGTTACCCTACTCTTTCTTCTAGTATCCAGGAGACATTGGGATTGGTGTGAATAACTCAGTGCCATGCCTGCTTAAACACAATGCCTTGAAACAGGAGTTTAAAAAAAAACAACACCACCTCCAACAAAAACCCTTACTAGCAGACGTGGAAAGAAAATGAGGGTGTCTCCCATGTCTGTGTTCAGGGCAGCAACTTAAAAGCAAACGTGGTATCGTGCTTGAATTCTAGCAAGCTGTATCCCTGTGTTCCTTTTGTGGCCTCTGCCTTTGCTGTCCTCCCCTTCCAGGAGGCATTTGAGAGCCTGGAAGCCGGCCCTTTGCCTGCTTGCTCCTTATCGCTGCTCCCAGCGACAGCACAGCAATGATCTGCCTGTCCACTTCGTTCTGCTGCTGCTTGGTAAACTAATGAGCAGAGGCCCTGCAGCTGCCAGGAGGAATTCCTTTCCAGCAGTTTTGCGAGAAAAGTCAGCAGGATTAGGGCCTGGTTAAAACCTGATGTTTCAGCAAATCTGCTATGCAAACCATTTGGATGAGGGATAGAGCAACCAGAGTGGCAACCAACTTTGCTTGAGGCAGAAAGGAACTGTGGGAACAAGAAGGAAACTGTCTTGTTCTTTATCCACCGTAAGGCTTCTTAATGTGAGCATTTTGGTGGGCTTGAAAATACATATATGCATACATATTTATATGTTTTTCTTTTCTGGAACAGCACCTCAATTACTGTCTGTTCTGGCTTAGAGGAAACAATTATTTCAAAAGCCTTTCTTAATAGCTGCACCCTTTTGAGCTGCTGTGATGTTTTGCTGTTTGGATGTGTCTGGTAGTGCCAGATCATGCACCAGATCTCACTGTTCTGGAGCACCCACTGAGTTATCTATCTAGGCAGGAGCATTGGGGCACCTCCCAAGTATTTAAAAATAGAAGTAAACATCTCCATGCTCTTTCTTCCTTCCTTGATTAAATTTATAGGGTTTGTGTTTGGCTTGTTTTGGTTTGTGTGGGTGCATGGGTGTGTCTTGTGGATGAAAAAAGTAATTTCAGGAAAGGTAGAGTCAAAGCAATATGCTTCTACATTAGTTTGGAAGACATGAGGTCTCTCTCTTTTTTTTTTTTTTTTTTTACTTTCTAGGGTCAGTTTACATGAAGGTTCTGCTTTCTGTGTTTCTGAGATTTTTTCCTTTGGTTCCCAGTGATTGTCTGGTGAAGTGTAGTTGCTGTGGGAGGCTGCAGTCGCAGCAATGAGAGGTAATTTCTCAGGCAGCTTGGACCACTGCCGTGGAGCATTTTAAGTATCTGGAGAGAGACCTTGAGCTGTGTTACACAGAGCGAGTATAGAAGGTGCAGCTCTTCACTGTACCGGTATGAAGACAAACCTGCAAACAACAGCTTTCTAGGATGGAATAATTAAAAGTGTAGTGATTTCAGTAACCAGTAGAGGAGTAGTCACAGATGTGATTATAGTAATGTATTCTCAGGCAGAATTAAGTGGAGCAGGAACTGAACTTGTTGTTTATTTTCTTGTCGTCCTAAGTGCTTTGTTGAGCTAGTAATTTTCTGCTGTTCTTGTGAAGCAGGCGTGGTTTCACCTGCTTATGTGCGGCACTAATGATCACTTAGACTGTTGTATGTAATATGTGGAAAATGTGATTGTCAGAAATAATAAAAATGCAGTGTTTGGTTTCTGCTACTGCAGATGTGAGACCTAATGGGAGGACACCCAGAGGCAGGTGGTGAACCAGTTAAACAGGGACCAGGCACTCTGGTTTAGCAAGCCGTTCTGAACGCGAGTGATGGGTACAAGTCAGACAGCGATTGCAAACTTGTTTGTCTGACTTTGTCTCCATGCTTCCTGGACCCAGCTGCCTTAATTATGAGGGAATTGCTTCTTGAAACGACTTTCAGATAAGTCATTATCTGGGCTCGCTTGAGTCTTGTATCCGTAGAAGCCCTGTCTCCAGGTGAGGAAAATATTTCTGAGGATTGTTGTATGCCTATTTCCTTTGGAAGACTTTTATTGACATGTCTTAGTCTGTTTTCTTACTACCTACTATGTAGGAACAAACAAGAAAATAGTAATCATATAGAAAATATTCATGAATCACTGGGCCAGATGGTCTGTTTTATAACATGCATTATACAGGCTGTTTGATTTGTCTGCAGCATGGTTTTGTGAATCAGAGCTGTAGAAATCCTCCAGAGTAGAGTAATAGTTCAAAACCTTTGAATCCTATAGTGTTGGCTAACTTTTAAATGATGTATCACTCTGACAAACTTGCTGGTTCCTGTCCAAATGAAGGAAACGCTGATCTCTGCGTAGCTGATGTGAAGGGCCTTTGCAGATACTGATAAAATAGCACAAGTGCAAGAGGTCCTCAGAAAGCTTGCGTCCGTGGACTGCTACCTAACTGAAAGGACGCAGGAAGCAGTCCTGTCACCAGTCTGGCAAATTACTGCACACAGGACTTCTCTTACACTCCTTACCCCTGTTCTGGGGTGCACTTGGGTGTGCAAAGTATTTGGTAGCTTGAGCTGGAATGGTGTACGTGTCGGCTGCTTCAAATAAAGCTTAGACTGACTAGACTCAAGTGCAAGATGCCTGAAGCCAGTAGCCCCTTTTGAAAATCGAGACCAGAGGATTTTTGGAAGCGTAAACATTGGCTCATGCTGTGAAAAACAGCCAAACGTTTTTAGTTAGTTAATATAATTTACCTGAAGACAGACAGTGCACTTGATGCGACTGTTTGTGCCCAGGCTTTTACGCAATTAGTATGTCTGATTGATTTTAAATTAGTTGGTTCAGAGCAGGCCAACCAAAAGGGGCCCATTTGATCTATAATAGTAATTCCTGTGTTGTCCAGTTATACTGGAGTTGCTGGTGTCATCCTGAGTAAGAGCAGCCACCTTAAAACTACTCTAACTTCTCATTGACTTTGGCTGGAGCTGCATTGGGCCTGATACGCTTTTAACTCTGGAAGGCATCGAGCCTTTAATTGTTTCAGCTATCTCTGTAAGATAGCTGAGAAAAACCTTAACTGCGTGACTGGGTCCCGTTCAAGTCTCGCTGGAGCCAGCCGGTGGGTGTATGCTGTTGATTTCCACGGTGAAAGCTCTAAAACCAGCATCTGGATTCTGATCTGCCCTGGAAGCACTGAGAGATCAGAAGGATACTGTGTTCGTGCTCCAGTGAGGAGCCATTGTATCGGAAACGTTGCTCCTCCGCTTAGCGATGTACCTTTCGGAGAGTTGCTCGCTCTCTAACGCCCAGAATAATTCAGTTGTTTCCGGGGAAAGCAGGCGTTGCAGTGCAGTACAGCCCTCCTGTAGCAACAGCCATCTCCTGTCAGTCAGTGTGAGCAATTGCGGAGATTTTCCTTTCACCCCTTGCCTTCTCTTCCACCTCCCACGTCTACCCGGTTGCAATCAGAGCAACACCTTAGCTGAGTCAGACTTGTGCTCCTCCTTGTAAATACGCTCTGAATATGTAGGGTTATTGCAGGCTCTTCATATGTGTAAATATCTCTCTAATTTTGTGGTCTTGAGAGTGATTTCACCCTGCGCACAGGTTCTGTAGATGTAACTGGCTTGATGGAATCTCTCCAGTCCTGCGCGTTCCCTCGGGTTTGTTGTCGGAGCTCGTTTTACCCCCCACACCCTTCACCCTCTTGCTAATCCATGAGTTTGGGGAATGTCTGAGTAGTGTTTATTGCTTTTGTTGTTTGGGTGGGAAGACGGCCCTGGAGGTTTGGTTGTTTTACGGCAGGAGAAGGCCCTGCAGAGCCCCCGCCCCCCCCCCAAACAAGGAGCGCAGGAAAGTAAGCAGTCATTTAATTCCAAGTGAAAAATCGCTTGCTGCTTATGGCCTGCAGTTATGTTTTCTTTGAGTCCAAAAGTTAACCAATAAATTAAATTTAATTACTTTCTAATATTTCTTGTCATGGCACGGATCGGTCTGTGCTGCAAAATAACTTTTGGAGGACTAGTGAGAAAGAACATAGACATAGTTTGGCAGATTAAATGTTGGACGTCAGCAGTCTCTCTGATAACAACGTTGTTGAGAGTTGCGCTGGCACGACAGATTCTCCTGTGTGCCTGTAGTTTGCCATGTCAGTTAGTTGGGGACTGTAGCTTCTTGTCATGCCTCATTTGGACGGTTTTGATTTGGGAAGGGGGAAGCAATGCTGTCTGCTTAAGCATCTGAAACAAAAGTGCAGAAAGTCCACTTGACTGATCTTTGAAGGCTGCTTATTCTGAAAGGAGTTTTATATATATATATTTTTTCGAAGAATATTTTGCTTTTATCTTGTTATATCTTTCAAAAGTTCAATTTTCGGGTTGTTGTGGGCATCATCAAAATATCAACAGACACAAATGATGAATGTCTTGCCTGGCATTGTTTTTGGTAAATATGCTTTTTGTTAATATATATCAAAGCCTTTTTTTAAGATAGCTTTCTGCAAGATGAAGCCCGTCCTCTGAACGCATTTGATGTGTATTAAATGTTCTAGTTTTACAAAGATGCTAAGCAGTCATCTTTATTTTGTATATTCTTGCATTTTTCCTGTGGGTAAAGAGAGAAAATATTTAATAATTTACTCTGTTTTCAGCAGTTTTATATATTTTGTAGACACTTTTTGTGTCTGTGTTCATTTATATGCTAAACACTGTTGATAATTATTTGAAACATGTCAGCCTGTTTGGTATTTAGTGTTTTCTGGATATGTAATATTTACATAGTTATGGCTTAAAAATTGTAATGAATATTGCTGGTAAGAGAAGTAAGGTAACTTATTACTATTATTCCTATCTCAGTTGCTTCAAATAATTCCAAAAACTGATTTTGTGTTCCTTTTCAGTATTTTACATGTTTAATTATTTAACAGCTTTTAGATTAGTCTAATCTGAACTTGTTCTCTGTTTCTGAATTTTGAAAATCCTTTCCCTATATGTTGGCGGATGCAGTGTATTTCTGTTTGTGCTCCATGTTATGCTTCTGTGTATGGGCAGCTGTTTAAAATGGTCTTGCGCTTCAAGATATTAGGTTGGACTCTGTTTATGTCTTTCTCATGCTTCCTTTATGGGAAAGGCACTTAAGTTGCAGTGTCCATCTGTCTAATAAGGAGGATAATCTTACTTAACATGAGTGTTGTGGTGCACCAATTAATGTTTGTGAGTGGTTGCAGGTGCCTTTTAAATATCAGCATACAGAGTCGATGAGTATCTTGCTTGGAAATCTTATTGTTAAATGTATTTTTGTAACTGTATAACTATTTTTTCTATTGCACTGGACTAGTGATGCCCAGAACTATATTAAGATCATGCAACTTGCTGCTTCTGGAAAATACATCTGTATGGGTGGATACACTAAAGTTTTTTGGAAGGACATATAAGGCTTCTTTTTGCATAATGTACTTTACATTCATCACTTGAGCACAGAGATCCAAAAGGACAACTTAGGGACTTTTTTCTTCAAGTATATGTTTTAAAGAAGTGAGGTATTGTATAGGATGGCGATACAAGAAAGAATACCTGCTTCTCTTGTTGCTGTTGGGCTTGCTTCCTCACCGGTTTTAGGTATGTGAGTAGATGCGTGAAAGAAGGCAAGAACAGAATACATGGATTTTGGTATAAGGGAAGGAAAGTACTCTACTGAGATAATATTCTGACCATGTTAATCCATATCGTATTAGTTCATATTGCTCTGTCACTAGTGCTGGGGAAATAACTAATGTGAACTAATTATATTTGCTCTGGAAAGACTTTTTTTAATGCATCTCAGCAAGAGAGGTTAATGTTATCAATTTAGCAGCATGAATGAAATGCTGTATAAATCAAAGTCTGGCTCTCCTAAAAGGTTGATAATAAGGGAAGTATCTTATTTTATAATTCGTTCATGATCCAGTTGTATTAGAAAATGATTTCTTTCACTTAATATCTGTATTAAAAATGAGACAATTTACAGAACCTCTTCTGGTCCCCAAGCCCGATGCATTAGGCATAAAAAGTACACAGGCAATGTAAGTTAAGGAAACCAAATAGTCAAGGTGAGTGGAAAGGTGAAATCAATTATGTGGCACGATGTTGGTGCAGGTATGTCTTTGGGAACATGAACAACTGTTCTAGTATTTGCTGGAAGTCCTGAAACACATCTGCATCCTGTCGTCACTTTTTCCCCATTGCGTGGTGGAATAGACACTTAAAAATAGATAAAAAGCACGATGACCATCAAAAATCAAGCAAACCCTCTTCTGTCTTGAAATTGTAGTTGAAATATCTCCATTTTTAAGTTACATTAACAGTGGTGTAAAAATTGTCTTCTGTTTGCATTTTAACCAATTTCAGGTACAGAGGAATAGCATATGTTGGCCTAGGAGTATAGATCAATTCTGCAGGTTAAAACACTTCTTTACGTGGCAGGTAGCGGGTGGCCTGTGGAAGGGAAGAGTAGCTTACTGCCATCGTTTTGTAACTGTCAGCCGTGTGCGGTGCCTGACTTGCCGTCTCGTCTGCCCTGGCTCGTCAAGAGATGCCACTCCAGACAGCACAGAAGAAGCATCGTTTGATATAAAATGAAAAATTGGGTCTGACTCATTTGATCATTCAGGGATATATCATAATTAAGCTTTTTGGTGCATATTTATTTTCATTTTGGAGAAGGAAAACAATGCTAACATATGATTCCTCTTGCTGTCAGGGAGCTCTGTACTCCTGGTACCTAGGGGAATCCCTTCGTAGCCTTCTAGGCTCGTGGCTGTTCTTTGGGATGTGGAAGAAGTAGGAGCTACAACTTTTTTTGGTAATAAAGTAAGCCTCTAGCAAGCAAGAGTTCTGGTGTGAGAGTCTGCAATGATTTCCCTTGGGAATAGCTGGTTTGTGGGTAGTAAATATAGAAATTTGAATGTTGTGGTAGGCAAATGTTGCAAAGTCAAATTTTTGTCTGCGTTTCTGGGAATGAAAGTTTTCAAAGTTGTTCTGTAGGATCCTTTCTCCAAAACTAATGGTATGGCTTGAAGAGGTAAAGGTGAAGTGAATTAGAATGAGAGAGGCTTAAACGGGAAAACATCCCGATTCTGCGAAGCATGTGGCTATGGGATAATGTCATTGGAGAAAGAGGAGGAAATTTATGCTCGTGTATGGGGAAAATGGGATATAGAATACTTAAGTGACTTGATCAGATTCGCATGCCGAGGTCATTACTAGCGGAAGAAGAATCATGTGCTGCCTGTCTGGTAATCCAGGCAGGAGGTTGTGCTTGGCCAGCTCGTTAGCAGTAGTAATGACAAGGACACGGTCTTCTGTGAAAGTTACCTTACATGAAGTTGGTATACCTGTTGATTTTGGAAAAAAAAAAGGGGGGGGGGAACCAATACCTGCTGTGCATCTCTTCATGTGTAACTCCAGTCTGAAGGCCAAATGAGAAGAAAGCAGGGGTTTAAGTTTTTTCATGCTCATTTATTCACCAGTTCTAATCGGTGACTTACTGACGTGTGAGTGGACAGCAAGCATTTCATTTGCTGAAGCTAGAGGAAAGATGCAGTAACCTTTTCAATTCTGAAGAAGCTTAAGTGTTTCAAATCAATCTAGCAGAGATCATCTCTGTGTGCTACGTTGACAGGGAAAGATGGACTCGCTCAGGTTACGTTTGCAGAAACAAAAATGTTTTCCAAGGCTGTAGTTACAATTCATAATGCCTTGTTTACACAGGCTCTTTTCTGTGCGAGTTGGAGGCAGCAGCCTAAGTGGTCTGCTTCCGCTGTTTGGATTCTCCGCGGCTGAGTTTCCATGGCTGTACGGCGCATCGCTTCTGCGTGGAGCATAATCCTCTGTCTGAGCAGCATCTTTTCGTTTACACAAAGAAAGCCTCGTTTAGCAATGTGACAGATGAGTTCAGCCAGCAAAATTTTTATCAATGTACTGAAAACACATCCAAACAAGTAGAAAAACAGTGGGCGCTTTGTGGCTCTCGGGTGATAAACAGTTCTCTGGTTTGCTGGATATTTTCTTGTCCCACACACCTGGACTGAACTCTTTGGTCTAGCACGGCTGCTCCACCAACATCTAGGGCTGGACACTGTTGAACTGTGAGCTGCAAAAGTTTACTTAGTAATCCATCGTTTCCTTATTTACATGGAAGAATCTGCTTGAAATGCCTGGGGAAAAGGGGGAGGAGGGCTAGCTGTTGAAAGCAGTTAAATTTTAGGAAAATTGGGCCAATTTGAGCATTACTGGCACGGTCCTGCCGAGTTATTCATTTCTTCTTGTTTGTTCTATTTTTGGATGTGATTTATGGGAAGGGAAAACTCTGCTGGATAGCGAGGAAGAAATTGTTCTCCTGTGTTAGCTGCTCCTCCTTGCCCTAAATAGGGTAGGGTAGCGTTACCCTTTCCACACACCAGCGACATGTAAGATTACAGACTTCTTTAGGCAACACTTGCCGAGTTGTATGCAAGACTACTAAATTCCCCTCATCTTCCTGCCAGAAATAGAAACCTTTAAAAATATGCGAGGCATTCCAGTGCTTGTGAGCACCCGTGTGCTAAGCTATAAAGTTCTGCAGTTTAAGAATAATGTTTTACATGTGCTGTGGGCATATTTGTGTTCTTGCACCGCAGGCATGCTACCTTGCGCTGGTCTTTGTCCGATCTTGTAAGAAAGTAGGGTCAGGCCTCGTCAGTACTGGAAGGGAGAGCTTCAAAGAAACATAAATGTTGGAGGAGCTGGGTTGATGGAAACTGGTATTCTGTCTTTAATTAGTGATGCTGCAGCTTGAAACTGCAGGTATTGTTCTATTCTAAATGCTGTCTTTTTGACTGAAAATTCAATGGAGATCTTCACTGCTTGAGTTGACTCTTATCTATGGTACTTTTTCCTCTAGAATTACAGAAGCTAAATGCAAGTGTGTTTTTCAGTTTAATACCATGGTTGTATTGGCTTTGTAGCCTTAACTATAATGTGGTATTAATCATTATTAGACCAGATGCCGTGTTGTACCCAGGAAGTGGGTGCAAACGGTGATGTTGTTTGCAAAGCGTGTTGGGATGCTTGGAAGTGAAAAGCACTTTATAAACATATTACTTAGATCAGACAATCTGTTTATTAAGTAATTGAGCCCTGTACTACAGGATATTGTTCTGAAAGAAGAAATTAGGATTAGAATGATAGTTTTGCAAAAAGAATATGACCCACTTCACGTAAAACAAATTTAAGGATGGAGGGTGCTTTTACAGGAGCATCATGTTAAAACTCTGCGGAATGTTACCTTTGCACATTGCCTCACGTCCTTTTTTGAAACCCTGAAATGCTGGAAGTTGTATGTAATTAAAAAAAAAAAAAAGGCATTGCAAATCAGTGCAAGTAAAAACAACAAAATTTGTCGTTCTCACAGCATGAATTTTGCTAGAAGATGCCTAAAGCATTTGGATTTCAGATTTGCAAGCAAACAATACTGTTTGCTTCAGACAATTAAATATTTTTCAAACTAGTCTTATTTAACCTGGCATTTTCTTGAAGTAATTAAGAAAGCATGTGTTGAGCTAAAAAAATTTCTTCTTCCTTCAAATCTAAAACTCACATTATTATTATTATTATTTTTTTTTTTTTGATTCATCTACTTGTAGTAGCTTTTAAAACTTCTTGAATTTTGAAATGCATTAATAAATTTAGTCCTTGTAGTTGGGAGCAATTTAAGGGAGAGGGAAAAAAAAAAAAAGCAGCATTGTTTTTTCAACTTTGCCCCACCCGCCACAAGATAAACTCCTTAATTCGGTTCTGGGCTGCAGCGCAGTGCCGGGAAGCGTGCTGCAGCGGCTGCGCGCAGTCACTCGCTGGTTAGTGACCACACCTCTCTAAGTCTGGATTTGGGGATTGCGCTCAAAGTAACAGAACTTCATTTGGACAAATCTTTATTTGAAACAAATGCTGCAATAGTGAAAGCTGCAGAGCCTGCTGGCCATGTGGAAGCCTATGGGTTTTGTTAAGCACAGATGCAGCGAGATAAAAGATCAGAAATATTAAAAATGTAAGCTATGTTATCTATGGATTGGCAAAGCACTTGGGTTTTGTAGGAGTAAAGACCTGCGTAGTGTTAGGTCCGTGTTTGAAGAATCAAGACCTAATCTTATTTATAAGTATCAAACAGAGAAGGAAAATCTGCTTTTCTTGTGTGGTCTTCCTGAGCAGCTGCAAAAAGGTGACATTTTAATTCCTTATTCATGAAGTTAAGTTCTCTACCAAAAAAGTTAGTTTCTTGGGCTGGTAGCGCTCAGTGGTAAGTGTCATACTGGCCTTCTACTGGAATAAGTTGGTAACAGTGGTGAAAGTATTTTATGCCTCTCTCTACTTAAATTTGGTATTAAAGTGAAGCCCATACTTAATGGGATAAAAATGCCTTTCAAAATTCTCTAATACATATTTCTCACTACCAGCTTACCCGAAAAGCTGGGAGAGCCCTGAAATGGACCCCCTAGTTTATCTGATGAGCACGTTCACTCTCTGAAGTTTTATAGCAATAATGCAAAGTCTAACGTTTTAAATTTTGATCTCTTATAAAGAATGAACTCTAGATGATTGCATCTTGGTTGACTGTGTATTGGGATAAGATCAAATCTCACAGTCTGGTATAGTATCTTTTAAATAAATGTAAATATGTGCATAGTGGCCAACTTCTGTATGTTTGTATAAGCAAATACAAAAAGGCAGACGAGTGAGAAGCTTGGTGTCTTGCGTGCACAGGGTTGTGCTAGTGACTCAGAGCAGCAGGTAATCCAGTACCACGTAGGAAGGGATAAATAACCTTGAAGTGGTCAGACAGACATATGTAACTTAAAAATTGAAGTACATCTGTTCTTGAATGTGATTTGGGGGGTGCAGAAGGGACAGAGATGGTGCATCATTACCCCTCGGTTGGAGCTGGTGTTCCTCACCGCAGCTGGGCAGGAGAATCACAGGTTAGTGTTTCCCAAGGTGGCGTTGGGATGGATGTCTCATCGGTTGCCCAGAGTCAGACTGTTGCACTGAAAACCCTCTAGTTCCTACGACTGTGAAGAAAACCTTAAAAATGTGAATGAACTAAAATCGGCAGAGTCAGATCTTGACAGATGTCTTTTTTCCTTGGGTTCCAATTTGAATTCTATGGATTTTGTCTTAAATGGAGCCACAGCTGTTAATGATCTTGGGGAAAGGGTGCATGTTCACAGGGGTGGGCTTGGTAGAGCATCTGAGGACTCTCTAGTAGGGTCTGAAAGTATAAGACTTGTATGAGAGTTACTGCGGTGTGGGGGTGGACAGTAGTTTTTTAAAACAGAGCTTCCAAAAGTTTGGAAATGAGAAGGACCAATAATTAGTTAAGATGTTTCATAGGCCTTAAAGGGAGGTGCCTTGAAGGAGATGCCAAGCATCAGTCTGAAGCACAGCTGTACAGGAATGGCAAAGCTTTTTTATTTCTTTATTGCCTTTCTCAGTAGCACGGCTGGCTTAAATGCCTCCCTGCCCTCCATCAGCCTCTGTGCCGGTGCAATTGTTTATGGGACCGGGCAGTGAGTGGGAGCAGAGAGCTCCTTCTGGGTTAAAAATAACTTGGTCCCCACAAATAACAGTATTTTTAACCTGGATCAAGTTTCCTGACCCAGAACACCGTGCAGCCCTGCAAACACTTGTACCGACACAGCTGCGAAGGTGCTGCAGGGGTCCTTGGGTGCAGCTGGGGCTGCTCGAGCCAGCTCTCAGGCGATACCCCAAATGCAGTACGCTTGGCAGGCGGCCGTGGAGACGCACCAGTTTCTACTGTTTCCTAAGCCTGCAGCGGAGGGACAAACTTCATGGACGCGAGGGGCCTTCTGAGTGCGCTCGGCACCACGGTATTTTTCAAGCACCAGCGTTTGCATTTTACATGACTGGAGTGGGAAAGCCTTCTTTGGAAAACTGGGAAGCCCTATCTAGAGGTTTCTGTACCCTACAAAAGAGCAGAGCTTAAACAAGGAAGCTTTCAGTCCAGAAAGCTTTTCAAAGCCCGGATCTCAAAATATTATCACCTCTAATAACATTCAAACTCTCAAGCCCCTGTTAAATCACTTTGTGAATTTCTGTAAAAAGTCTGGATTTACCCTTGCTGTGAAAGGCTGTTCATACACAGTAGCTGCATAACGCTGTAGTAAGGGCTGGTGAGAGCTGACAACATACTTCAGGTTTGTTCCTTAATCCTGAATGTTTAGTTTTAGTATGTTTTGGGAGAATTTAATGGAACATTTAACTAGCTCTTCTCCCTGCATATTTCAGCTGTTTTTACAGTTAATATGAAGGATTAAACTAGTGTGGAGGAGAAGATGTAGTTCTGTTGCTTCCAGCAGATCAGCACACTTGTCGGTATTTCACTGCTCTGTAGTCTTACAGTTCCCCTGTTTCTGAGGGCTCGATGTAGTAGCAGGTGGGAGGGGAAGTGCATTTGTAGAGGGGAGGTGGAGAAAGAATTGCAGGACCTTAAAAAATGTGAAGATGAATCAGTCCAAATAAAATGTTGGAAGGAATTCTAATAATTTTTGTGTTAAATTTCTACTTGCAGGAAGAGTAGGAATCTCTAATTATTCTGTTAATGAAGTAGCATATTTTACTTTATCATTTAACTAATAAAACATATTATTCAATAATAAAAAGTTAAAAAAAATCTCTTTTAATACTGAAATTTTTTAGTGGGATGATTTGGGGAGCATCCAGCTTTCAATGAGAGAGAGGGAAACGGTACAACGTGGAGAGTCACTGAATGTCGTTCTGCGTGTTGCGTTCTCTTCTGGTGCGGGGTGGATCCCTGTTCAAAAGGTAGCAGGATGCTTTTAAAGGCCTGTCGAGTGGGGACAGAGTCCCAGGCCTTTTAGAGAGGTCGCACGGCTGCCAGTGCTCTGGGTGCCACTCGGTGGAGACCTTCAGGGCAAGCACGTGTCAACCACTTGGTTGGATGTGCCGGTTCATTAGTTGGCCGTCTGTTCTCTCCTCTCGCCCTTGGTGGCTTCTCTTTGTAAAAGTCTTCCGCTCCCTACAAAAAATGTATCGTACCAGCAGCGTTAGAGAAACAACCCAGATCTCTCAGACTCGCTTCTAGCAGGTGAAAGCTGGCATCCTTTTGAAGCAAAAATGTCTCATTTTCATCTCTAGCAAGAGGAAAATCCCAGTTGCCTTAAACTACAAAAAAAAAGGGGGGGGGGCAGTTGCTAGTGAATGAATTGCATCCTCCCTGCCATTTGTAAACTCTGCCAGAGCTTGCTGGATTTTTCTGCTTTCGGGGTGAAACGTGAGAAGGTTCGGTTTTACGGAAGACTCATCTGCAGCGATAAATAGTACAGGATGCCCCAGGTGGGGGAACTTCTTAAAGGAACTTTGTGTGTCAATATCTGGGTGTAATCTGAGTCTTTGGGGCTTTAATTTTTATGATTGCCTTATTTTTCTAAGCTTAATTTTTCCTTTAATTAAAAAGTAGCTCCGTCCTCTTTTGTTACAGTTGAAAGGTATCTGTCTTGTTGGCTGTAGTGTGGTGTCACGGGCATATGTTTAAGTAATCATTTGTAAGAAGTGCAGATTATCTTCTAGCTTGGTAGATGTCTATGATTATTTCAAACAGGTATCCTGATTTCCTGCTCCCTCCTATTTTTTAGGAAAGAAAAAATAAATTCTAATTGCTGAAAACTCTTGTGCATAAAAATTGAAACTGGCCGCACTGTTTGTTTCTGAATGTCTGCTATTGAAAGTGTGTGTTGAATATAGGCATTAAAATGTTAGACAAAAACTTCAGTGTCTGTATGTGGGGGGAAATAATGTTTGTTTGAAGATCAGTGCACCCTGGAGAAGAAATTTATTATGATAGTATTAGAATAAATAACGTCCTCCTCCGGTGGAGTTTGTTTGTGTCTTTCTAATTAGTATGGTTCCTTGGGGGGCTAGTTTCTTCTGGAGTTTGCCCTATATGGCTTTATAGTAAGGATTTTTTATTTATTTTAACTTCTTTCAGAAGATTCCCCCACCCCACAGCAGGGTTTTCTTTTTCTTTTCTTTTCTTTTTTTTTTTTTTTTTTTTTTTTTTTTTTTTTTTTACAGCTGATGCATGCAGCACTCTGGTTACCAATGCAAAGGAGATTTTCTTCCCAATTATTCCGTTCCTAGAGGCGCTTAGGTAAAGTGTATGAGGCTCGTTGGCAAAGAAAAGGTTTCAGTGAGTGAGTGGTCTCTAACGGGGCCATCTTGCTGTATGCGAGGCAAATACCGTGTAATTCCAAGTTCTTTTTGCCGGAGCGAGTTAGTATACTTTTTTCAGTTCATATGAGCTTTCTCTCACGCTAATTATTGACTATGAGAAATGATTATAGCAACTCGAAATACATAAATTCTGGAAGTTGTTGTGCCCCGTTTGTTTGGGGAATGTGGTCTCCATTTATCCTAGAATTAAATTCCGCTTTTGCCTGTAATTGTAGGGATGTGGGGGCAGCGTAATGACTTCTGCCCAGTGCCGTGTTTAGATCTGCGGGCTGGAGTAGGGGAACGTGCTGCCATTTATAGGACTGTCTCTGGCTTGATTGTCATAAAGCCGTTGCATTTTTCATCCTTCTTTTTGCTGTTTTTATTAAGCAGAAAAATTCTGCCGGCAAGTATAAAGGCCAGTGCTGAGCTCCCTTGTGCCTTGTCCTCTCTCTTTGAGAGCAGTATCAACCTGTGCTGTCCGTTGCGTGGGACCGCTCAGACTTTAATTGGGGGCGCAGCTTTAGGGGAAGCCCAGGACTTGGGGGCAACATGGTAGACGAGAGGCTCAGAACCCCGGCAGATGCTCGTTTTATTCATGAGATGGACGAAGTCTAAATCTGCTCGCTTTGGGGATGTTTCAAGGGTGTAGCTTGCTCCAAAACGTGCATTACTTTGTTTTGTGCAGCAGAGGGGCTTCTTCCACTCGATTGCCTGCAACGGCCGATCGTCGCCTTTCCTTGTTGTGCAGGAGCCTCCTTGTCTCCCCTGCAGAGTCACCCAAACCGAGGTGAGGACCTCGCTCCTCGAGTGGCGCCGGGGCAGAGGAGCACTGCCCGAGGCTGCCAGCTATCCTTTCGCACCCCTGCTCCCCCCTCCAGTCGCAGGCGACGCTGAAGGTGGCTCCCCACGTGGTGAGCAGGGGAGGTGGGCTGCCTGCGCCGGGCCGGGCTGCCTGCGCCGGGCTCGGCTGCCTGCTGCCAGGCGAGCCAGGAGATCAGCCCCGCTGCCTGCACTGCCCGCTGAAACGCTGCGCTCTTTTCCCCAGCCTCGATTTATAGGGTGAGACTGTGTGCCAATTAAATTAATCCGCTGATGTATTTTCATGAAGGATTGAAGCAGATTGCTTCCCCACTCATGCGTTTACAGATACCGGAGTAGTTGCCCATGAATTATTGATTACCGTGGGCTTCCTTTCCATCTCAAATCCTGCAGCTTCCGTTGCATCCAAAGTTAGAGGAGTCCCTGCTCTGCAGCATCCTTGAGATCTGAGTGGTGGGGAGGGGGAGAGGTGCCACCTCGTTCCGTATCACGGTAAACCCGCAGCGTTGCTGACAGAAGCGCTGTAAGACACAGTGATGTTTTAGCACTGATAATCACAAGGCTTTTTTTAAAGCGCGTATGTGGTTAGCACCAGATATGTAGCAACTCTGGGTCACGGTGACATCCTCACCTTGAGAAAGCAGTGCAGTTGACAGCTTTCAGCTACTCTGCGTAGTGTGTACGTGTGTGTTCTCATTTCCCTGTCCCCGTAGCGTCAGGCTAGAAGAGATCTAGATTGCAATGAGATAAGTTTTCTCAGCACTCCAATACCTTTCTTGTACTTTTACTAATAGTGAAGGGATGGAGAAAAATCACAGGGTGTTGCGATGATGTCTTTCACTTAGAAATGAGACTACTGCAGTTTACGTAGCAGGATTCAGAGCAGAGAGATGTGGACTCTTCTGTCCTTGCGCAGATGATGGACTCGTTCTGTGCGCTGCTCGCAGCCTGCAACGTAACCGTTTCATCTGTGACCCGAATGTGAGCTGACTTTCTTTTCTTGTTTGTAAGAACAGTACAGTTTGCTTTCCTTGCGCGGCTCCCATGTCTGTAACCTACAATCCAGTGGTTCTTTTCATGATGATGTTCTCTAGAGGCCTTGTACAAAAATGCCCTCCTGCTGCACTGCGTGCGCGGCGGCTGCGTTTCAGCCACCGTGTGAATAACGGAGTGCTTTTGGGAGTCTGTCGGCTGAGGTGCTATAGAAATGCCCACAGTGTTGCTGCTGCTCTAATCCTGCCCTTGAAAGCAAGAATGTTTATGGAATCTTAGTCCTATTCTTTAGGTCTCGCATTCCTCAGTAAATAACAGTATTTGTCTGTAAAATACCATTTGGGGCTTGGGTAAGGGAACGCAGGAGAGGCCCAGATGCATTAGTCGGCATGCTTTCGTTCTGGGGCCTGGATAGCGACTGGGGCTGCCGTTTGGGCGGAGAGGAGAAGGGGCTGCGAAGCCTGTCCCTGAGACTGTACGTCAGCTTTTTGCCTATCAAGTGCTTGAAGTTTTCAGTGTCTTTCCTCTTCTCCCTCTGGAAAAGGAACACCCCTCTGTTGTTGCTCTTTTCACCCAGAATCAAATAACATAAACCTGTGATTTTTATCGACTGGATGGATAGTCGGAGCTCTGCCGCGTATAATGCTCTTCTCTGTAACCAAATACACTGAAGTTTATCCTTTCTCCCCTCTGACGGTAACGAGGGGGGTTGGCTTCAGGCAGGAAGCCTCTTCCCATCCTTCTCTGATAATCTAGGCAGCTTGGAAGGGCTTAATCACTGTGGCCTGGTTAGAAATGTTTACTGTGTGACTTCAGGGAAGAGCTCCAGCACTAAGCGCCCCTCCTTGTTTTTCCTGCCTTTCGAAGGTTGGAGCTGTCACTCCTCAGGAATTCCTCCTGCTGCAAATTCCCGTTTCTCTTGTGTGCTTGCACTTCCTATCTGACCCTTATCTGTAGTGACAAGACTTCGGTGACCAGTTGATTAGGATTTGGGTGGCCACTCTCTCTGCCTTGCCACATGACTATTTTGAGAGCAAATTCTGGTCATAAATGAAAATTATTGCAATTCTTGCTGACTCTCTGGCTGTTTTAATTCTGCATTAGAAGCTGGATAACTGCTTTTAGATAAGAACCCTTAAAAAAAAAAAGTTGGGCCTTCTAAACTGGGCCTTTCTGGTGGCTGAATGTAGGAGCATGAAACATCTCTCTGCCATTACCATTAACATAAATTCAAGCCTATTCAGTATCCTGTGGTTGTGGTGCTGACATAGGTTGTATTAGTGCAGAGGACCCGGTTAATTGATGCTGGCATGATTAAGACAGTTGCCTCTGATAGTTGAGTTCATTGCCTTCCCTTTAATCATGTAAAGGTCTGAAGGCACATGCATTAATTTTTTCTTTTTTAGAAGCTACTCTTTTTTTGGTTGCATTTACTAAAATGAGCATAGCCTGTGTGGAGAAGGTTGGTCACTCTCCCATCTGCAAGGTCAGGTCTCCAGAGGCCTTAATCTCCTGAGGCTGGGTTTGAGGACTGTCGTTAGGGCTTATTTAGCAAGGCATGAAAGAGACCCAGGGCTAAACGATACTGAAAATCCACCGGCAAAGAGTTAAGTCTGCTCTGACCTGCACCAGGGAGGGAGAAGGAAAACAGGGAACACATCAGCCTTTATTTATTTATTTATTTATTTATTTATTGTCAGAAAAGGTTACTGTCTTTGAAGGCTTCGGTTTCACAAACTCATAAGGGAGGATGACATTTGGTCTGCAACTTTATTTACCATGTGAACGTTAGGGGTTTTGAACAGTTAATGCCACATCACGGTAAAATACGTTTGAAATCTCTCCAAGGGTTATGGCTTACCTGGAAGGCTACTGAAGTGGACTTGCATGTTAGAGGTTGTCCTTCTGGTACAAACTAGATGCAAGTATTACGACAGTTAAATTTACAATATTGCCTGTCCCTGCCAGATTGGTAGGTCAGATAGATAGCAGGAAGCTGTGGCTTTCCGTGGGCTTCGGTCTAGTTCGGGCTGGAGCTGGTGGCTTCTGTTCTCAGTGCAGATGGGTGTGTGGCACATGCTCCGAGCACTGGAGTCAGGCACTCTTCGGAGTCTCCTCGCTTCTTAGATAAGCTCAAGAGGTGTCTGTCAAGCGTTTTGCTTTTAAAATATCTATAGATTTAGGTTTGGGCCTTTTACATGAACAGTATACCCAAGCTTAACACTATAAACCATGATATTTAGTAGAAACCAGTATGCACGGTCACTTGATAAATGTCTTTTAATGTTCAGGCCATATACTGCTTACGTTGCTGTGTTGTTATCAAAATCAAATGTCCTTCAGCAGTCCAGTAAGTAGTTAGAAATAGGGAACCTACATGGAGCTGTGGGAAATGTTGCTGGCTGTTGCAGGGATCTCAGCGATATCATTTTTCTCTATCTTAATGAAGCATTAAGGCTAGTTTACATAGTGATAAATATAATAATTATTGTAGCTATGGCTGTGTGCCCAAGATGCTTTGAAAGCTGAACATGAAATCTTTTTAATGACATCATAATGGTCTTTATAAGTGTTACAGATTTTGTAATGTTATCTATAATAAATAATACACATTATTTTCCAGTGGGCTTGTACAATTCAACAGTGTGTATACATAGAAATAACTTATCTTTCATGCTTTGAGAACTGATTTTTTTCTCGCTGAGAACTTTCTCTGGTTAGTCAGTGTTCCACAGTCAAGGTGCACTGCAAGGAAAGCTGAGTGCACTGTGATTACAGAGGTTTGCTGGGGAAAGAGTATGTGTTTGTGGAAGGGGAAGATGAGAGGAAAAAGACATACGAGGCTTTGGAGAGTAAGTTAGGTACCTTGCTCTTTTCACTAATAGATTTCTGTGCATTAATTTCTGTTTTGTAAATAATACATTTCACAAGAATGCGCACAGGCTTACCACAGTATGGCTTCCTTCCCCTCTTCCTCTTAAATCTCTCAGGGGAAACAGCCTCCAGCAAGTGCGAGATGCTTGTTTGTGGATTCTGCTTCCCTTGGCAAACCGTGGTTCTTTTCACTTTGGGTCCCGTTCCTGCGTTCCTGGCAAGAGTCAAACATTTAACTGCAGTAATCAGCAGGAAGCTGTTGCACCCAGATGCATCAGGCAAGGGCAAAAGAGCAAAGCTGTGGTTTTTTTTTTTTTCTTATTTTTTTCTTTGCTTGTTCCATCAGGTTTGAACTAAAAGTATGTAGAAACTTGTTAAACACTTGAGTTTTTAATACTAAATTTATTCCCCAAAGAATCTGCGCCAGAATAATTTGCTACAGAGCTGAACTGAATCCTGTATGGTCCCACCTCCCTCTAAGCTTAAGGATCAGGATTTTGAACAGCTCTACTAGGATGCATGGGTTAAGCAAGAGGTAACGGTCCAACTATTAGTATCTGGCTAGAACAGAATACTGCAACCATAGCAACTACAAATGAGACAATATTAAGAAATCAGTAATTATTTTTTAAATCTTATGCCAGATTTATAGAGCTTTCTGGAAAGTAAGAGGAGAACAAGTAATGAGAAGATGCTTTCATTTCTGGCAACTTCCAGAACCATGAATCCAGCGAAGGAGGCACCTGCTTGCTTTGTTCACCTTTATACCTTCCTGTGTAGTTGTTATAATGCTCCTTTCCAAACAGGGGCTCCGGTATTTTTGCCTATTTGCAAATTGCAGCTGAGGAACAACCGTACTTACCTGACTGCCTTAGAGGGAAGGAGAAAAAAGTTGTCATCCAGTGAAGCAAAGGTCAACAGCTGCTTTAAAGCCCTTTTTTGGTGAAGCACGGTGTTTCCTTTCTGCAGGATTAGGCCTGATGCAACCTTCTAAGCATGAAGACTTTTGACATGCCTTGTGGGGCTCACCACAAAGCATTTGTTATATTTACGTTCTTGGATGTAGCGTGCTCTGTGAAGCGCAGGCTTGTATAATACATGCAGGCAACTTCACTTTAGATATTAGAAAAGAAATATGCATATAAAGCGCATGTCACTCTTTACTTAAATAACATTTTATGTCATGTACAAAGGTGATTAATCTAGTGAAGTTTTTCTTTTCTTTTGTGTCTTAATTATTCTCTGTCACCCTGAAGACTACTAATTTACAGAGCTGAGTAATTCCATGCTGGTAGTCATTGATCATGTCTGATGTTACTCTGTTTTAATTGTTGCTTATACTTTATTTCTAGACTTAACCAAAGACTTCTCTGGTCAACATAATACCCAGTTTCCATTTAGTTGCGGCATTCAATATGCTGAAACACTGGTGGATGTGAAGATTTCTCACCTTTCCCAAGATGACCGGAAAAGCTAATTGCATATTCTGTCGTGTTATGCTAAGTGCTGCTCTGGACTATTAGCCTCTCCTCCTCGCGGTTTTGCAGTTCCATAGGCAGAAACGTGCTAGAAACCAATGGTTTTGCTTTGTCCTTTTGGATTCTTGCTGCAAGTTGGTGTGCTGTAAGATGATGCCAATACCTCTTTTTCCTAATGAATT
Source organism: Apteryx mantelli (assembly GCF_036417845.1). Classification (NCBI taxonomy): domain Eukaryota; kingdom Metazoa; phylum Chordata; class Aves; order Apterygiformes; family Apterygidae; genus Apteryx; species Apteryx mantelli. The sequence goes on from NC_089992.1 coordinate 5,111,993, forward strand.
GAAAAACATTTTTTCAGTTTGCTTGGTGGAAGTTCCATTGAGTTCCTTCAGACAGTTTTAAATGGCCTCTCTGGTGTTTGGGAAAGGTTCTCATTCCTAGCTGTGCTTCAGGTTTTGCAAGTTCCCAGTTCCTGTCCTTTGGCTGCTGGACAGCCGCTGCTAGCACAGTGAGGTGGCAGTGAGGGGTTGGCGCCCTAAGGTGGAGTATCGCTCGTGAGCATGGTGAAAGATCTGCTTCGAGCAGGGTTAAATTTCCAAGAAAAATATGTCTGTGTACCTTTGCAGGGCTGTCCTTTTGGTCACTGACTGTTCTTTCCTTCTCAATGGGTGTTTTGCACAAATGCTGATCTGCCCTTGTCGGTTGACTTTTAGGCTTTGGTATAATTCCCTGAAAGTCGCTCTGAGCAGGAGTTGGGAGCACGTGTCTTGAGTTTGCCCCGGGCAAGTCCCCTTACCTTTGAGCCCTGCTGCTTCTGCTGTAAACCAGTAACATCTGGCATTACAAGGTGTGTAACGATCCCCCCGAGGAGCCTGGCTCTTTACATCTTAAGCCTTTTCGGCAAGAGGGGAATATGCTGGTGAGGAGCAACTCCAACATTTCCCCTATCTAGTGTGTTCCAAAGATTTTGCTAAGCAAAACAACAGCCTTTCCCAGGCAGATGTTTTCAGACCGTGAGCACGCATGCGAAATGCAAGTTCTTGCAAGTAAAGATCTTGTTTTCTAGAGACACCGGCAGGCACTTCCATTTCCAGTTCTCTGGGGTTACCATGCGCTCTGGTTGTTGTGGAGAAATAAGCTGTGTGGATGGGAATGAGTGCTGGATTTGTTCTCGCTACTGTTAGCGGTAAATGGATCTTCTGTTTGCATGTTTAGCTGTTCTCTGCCCTCAGACGTCACCTTGCTCCCTGCGTGGTTAGGATGTCATTAGTCGGTGAGGCTTCTAACCACACAGGGCCTTCGTTTCCTTAGTCTGGCGATTTTTTTTTTTTAATTTTTATTTTTTACTTTCCTGTTAAGTGGAAAAAATAATGGGAAGTATGGAGAATGAGGTGCAAGCCTGTTGGAGTAGCTGTGGGCTGAGCGATGCAAGAATACGGGGAGCCTTTCTCTGAGGCAGTTAGCGCCGGCACCGCTCCGCGTGGAGCAGGACTGCGCGAGAGCTCACCTGCGCTCCGCGGTGTGCATCGCGGGCGACCGCCCGGCTGCGTGCCGCCTCCTAGGAGCGTGCCTTGGCCCAGGGGGTGGGAACGGGGCAGCTACAGCCCCCTGAATCGGCCCCGCCGAAATGCAGCGGCAAGCGTGCACAAGTACTGATAGGGCTGGCAAAGGAAACGGGACGGGAGATGTCCAGTTGCTGCAGCAGCTTGCCAAAAACCAGGGCGGTCGAATGGTTTGAGCTCAGGGCTGGAGTCCAGAGCTCAAATTTGGGATAGACCGTATGCTTCCTGTGACCTCAAGTCAGTCGCTTAATCTTAGTAATCTTACTTTACAGTTTGCTTTCCTGTTTAAAGTAGGACTGATAGTGTTAGCTGCTGCTGTCTCTCTCAGGTGTGTTAGGATTAGTGGGTTAAATTTAGTTAAGACATGTCAGATGGGAATAGGAGATAAGTGTAATAAAAATGCTGCTGTTACTGAAATACCATCTAGGAGTAATCTTTTTGATAACACTTGCCAAGCACAAACCTGCTTTAGGAAGGAAACTCCAAAGTTTGAACAGTTTAAGGCAAAGCAGATGCTCTAATGTTGGGCGTTTCTAAATCGTACTGAAGTATTGATGATTAGTGCCATGCTGTCTCTTAAAACCAGTAAACAGAGGCTTGGTAGGAAACAAAACAGTGAATGCAGTAAGTGAAGCTGCCACTTTTAAGGCTCCTGACAACATGTTAAAATGATGATTGTATCGCGGAGGTCAAGTATGTATGTCGGTGAAAAGATGACAGGTTGCAGCTGAGCTGGAGGAGATTCAAGTTGTCTCAGCTTCTGCGCGGTTCCCGCCGAGGTGGGTTGTACTCGGGGATCGAGTTACCTTGCTGAAACCCTCGCTGTCTGGCACGGATACGGTTTCCCTTCAAACACCTTGCTAGGGAGGGTTAACTATCAGTGGAAACTTCAGCCCTCGGAATTGGCTGCTTCTGACTTTGCTAAGCTATATAATGAGTTTTCAAAGGTGATTACTTTTCCCTGCTGTATGTATAGATATTTTTTAAGACTTTAAAAGAAGCCCTTGTTAGGCAGTAGTATGGAGGGAATTGCCACCTCCCTCCCCTCCCTCCCTCCAGGAAAATCCTAAACCTGCCTTGACTCTGTAAGACCCATTTTTGGGAGGAGGGAGAAGGTAAAAAGGGGAAGGGTGCCATGGGTTTTGCTTCGCCTTCGCCTGGAACGCGTGAGCCTGAGTAACCAGGATATCGTCTGGCCCATCTGCGGCCAGTGCTAAAACTTACAAAAGAGCTTAAGTTGTTTCAGCAAATGAATTTAGCTGTTGTCCGTCGACATCCTGTGCTTGTTGAGGCTTTGCTGATTCCCAGCTGTTTTTTATTGCTCCTGTGCCAGCAGTTGCTCCACCTCCTCTCCAGAGCTGGTGGAAAAACTTGAGTGCAAACTTGCATCAGGCAAGATGGGTGAGCCAGGTTAGCCCGAACCAGGGAGGCGGTGGGAAGAGCCAGGCCGGGGCAGGCTGCTCCTGCAGCGGGCTGGGGGGGCTCCTGCAATGCCTCTGCGTGCCTGCGGTTGGGGTGGTAACCTTCAGCCGGAGGAGGAGGGCAGGGGCTGCTTTAACTGCCATTAACTGCGTTTGGAGCTCTTATTTCCGTATCCTTAGAGGCCTTGGTCTTTTGTACGCGCTTAAATGCACACGCGCTGGTGCTGTAGCAGCTGGAGGTGGCAGGACGGAGGAGGGAACGGTAGGAATGCTTTCTGCACATTGCCTAGATTTCCTGGAAGCAGTTAGGGATAAGGACGTAGCGGTGATGTTTAAATCTAGGTGAGACCGTGTGTATCCTGAGCAGACTGTCCCCAGCAAAAGAGTAGGGGTTAAACCGCTGTTTGTCCCAGAGACTGCAAATTTCCAGAAAAGAGGCACTATCAGCTCGGGTTTCTATTCTTTGCAATATACTTGCTTTTCAGTCCGAGTTAAGGTTCTCTGCCTCTATCACTGTCGTATTTATAGAGGAGAAGGATTTGAGTTTTGTAGAGATCAGACTAATCTCAGTGGCGACTTCTATTTTCAAATCAATATGGTAGGATTGGTATACTACAGAGTGTATTTAGATTTCTTTTGCAAAGCACAAGGGAAAGGATGATCTGCATTTTCCACCAGTCTGAGCTTTAATTATATGCCATGGAGGGAAAAGACCGTTTTTCTTTTTTAGTTATTTTGTCCCTCAAAATAGTATCTCTGATTTTGTAAAAAATTTTCTAATGGATTCTTTTAAAAGGCAGGGTATGTTTTAGTAATTCAGAAGTAGTTAAAGTACAGGGACAAAATCTCTAGAAGTTGATTTATTGCTCTGGTTTTTAACCAGTAGAACATGGGAAACTCGAAGTAGTTAGGGGATTACATGAGGATTCACTTAAAAAAGCACAAGGAATTGAGAGGCGAGGATGAAATTTGGTCTGCGGCTCCAACAGGGAGTCTAAAGCCATGTGTACGCGAGCTTTTGCCTGGCGTGGAGGGGAGCCTCCAAATCCCCCTCCAGTCAATACTGGCTGGGCCATGCCGCCTTGGTATCCAGTCTCGCAGCGCAGCAGAGAGGCTGAAAAGAAAACGTCCCGTTGCTAAACTCTTGCTTAGCAAATTCCTTATAACTACAGGTGAGGAATGTGCTTTCTACTGGATATATTCAAAGGAGGCTTTTGGTAAAGGAATTTCTCAAGCGTTTATGAGAGTACCCGCCTATTAAATCTTCTCGCTGAATACAGTCAGCACCAGCGAAGAGTCACTTCAGTGATATGCCTGTTTCGGTAAAACAAAACCCGAACTGCCGCAGTTAGTTATGCGGTGAATTATGAAGGGACTTGTTCTGTTTGTAACCTGGGGGCCTGGAAATGCTTGTAAATGGTGAAAGTGACCCAAACTTGCGCTGCCGTTACTGAAATGTAGCTGCCCTTCGACAGAGTCCCTGCACGCCTGTTATCTGTACCGGTGCTGAGCCACTGTGGGATCTGCCGGCGTGAGAAGAGCCAGAATGAGAAAAGCATTACTCTTCTCCAAAGTTTCCCCCAGATTGGCTATAATTTTGATATCCGAGGTTAGGGCTGACGGTGGTGATTTCAGCGTCGCTCCTGCCGCTCCGCGGACAGGCGAGCTGGCGGTGCGTGGCCTGGCCCGCCACGGCGGCGGCCGCTCTCCCTCCCGCGTGCCGCGGTACCGCGTTTCGGCAGTTTGTCGCCTGTAGTAGCTGCTCAGTGGGAGTGTGAGAACTCGTGATGGAAAGCTCGGTTCTCACTTGAGATTCTGCGTAACTGATGCTGCAAAATAGCCCGTCGCTGAGCTGCGCAGGGAACGGCGTACGGCGGTTAGTCAATAAATGTACTTACTGAACTTTCTCCAAAATAAGAAAAAAAACCCCAAACCATAAGCAGGACTGTTTTCTTCATTCTGGCCATACTGTTCTTGGGGCATCCCTCAACTAAAACCACAGCTGCTCTTATTTAATAAGTTAAAAAACCCAGTTTGTATCAAGGTTTGACTGAAGTAGGGGAAAACCTTAGCAAAACTTAACCAGGACATAATGTGAAAAAGTTCTAAAGCAGCTGAAATAATTTTCATAAATCAGTGGGCTTAAGCATTTTAATATGAACGGAACAGCTAAAATTAGCGTCTGGTTTTGCGTTGGTTTAACTCGTACGCGTTTCGTTCCCTGGGAAGGTTGTGTTTTGTGAGCAGGGTTTAGGAACGTGGAACAAGTTGTGAGTACTTAGCTTGGCAGATCAGTCCGTCCGCACCTTATTTTCCTTTTGGGAGAATTGCTGCGAGTGAGGTGGTGCGAAAGCAAGAGGGGACGAGTGGAGCTCAACGTGGGGAAGCTGCAGCCTTTCTCACCCGCTGCCGTGCGAAGGGCTTCCTGCGACGGAGCCGTGGAGCGGCTGCGTCGCCCCGTACCGGCGGTGCTGTAGCCGTCAGCGACTCCGCAAGGACGCGAGCAGGCGGTTGAGCATCACCTTTATTTATTTGTTTATTTATTTATTTGATGTGTGTTTTAGAGGCTAGGCTTTCAGATGTGTATCACTGGCTGATATACTGCTGTTTGAGGTTTTGAGCTTAAAACGATTCGCGTTTTCCAGACGCTAACCAACGGCCTGGCTATCTGAGGCCAGCCCTTTCCGAGCGTGATAGCGAGAGCAAAAGCGGAGGTTAGGGCAAAGCCTTTCTGGCGGCAATCCTGGTGCCAGCCGATCCCCCGGGGTTTCCGGGACGGGCGCTCGGCTTCGCCAGGCTTTCTTAGTGGTGCTTTTTCTGAAAGCTGTTGGTGTCAGTTTGGGGATAATGAAGGGGGAAGAGGATTTGGGATTAAAATTACTTGCCCCTGGTATGTGCTATAGATAGCTGTGAAATAGTGCAGTTTGTTCGGGGACAGCTTTGCTACCTGGAAATAGAAGATAATCCAGGAGTGAAGCTGTGTCCCGCCGTGCAAATTTGGTAAATATAGAAGCCTTGCGTGGAAGTCGAGGTGAATCTCTGCAAGCGCAGGGCAACCTCTGCCTTGCGCACGCATCGGAGGCTGGTGCTCAGAGCCCTGGGTGTTGTAAGACTCCAGTATTTTCTGCAGATCCGAGGTTAAAAAGAAATTAAAATTGCAGACTGACTGCAAACAAAAATCCAACAGGTAAAATTACGTGGTTGATAGAAGATCTTTTAAACTTGTCTCTAATAATTTGACTGCTCCAGTCTACATAGAGTAAAGGGCCTGAAATAAGGAATCCCCCCTCTCTCCGACTTGGGCACCTCTGCCTGCATTCTGCAAGCAGCATGAGTGGCGGCTCTGAATCATGGGAATCCTGGGATTCCAGTAACTGGAATTCTGACTAATATTTTTCTTTTATTGAAACCTAGGGTTTGCTTTTGAGTTTATGGGTGTTTTTCTTGAGGCAAAGCAAACAGTACTTTTCCCCACATTCCTGATAAACTATTCCTGTTTGTACTCCACATCTTTATTTAAATTTATTTTTGTAATGAAATATTAATTTAACTTTGTAATGGTTGACTGGCCAGAGTCTAGACTTTGAACTGGTGATAGCCTGTAAACCTCAGGAATTAAAGTTGTTAAAAGGGTCACTGTCAATTTAGTGTTAGCGTTTGTTTAATTAAAAAAAAAAAAAAAGGCAGTGGAATTACAAACCCTGATATGAATAAGACTTTAATCAGAAATTGTTGTTTTATATCCTCATCCCTGGAGGGATCAGCCCCAGCCCAGCAGCGCTGAACTGGAATGCTTTTTCAACTGGAAAGTGAAACTGAGATTTTTTTTTTTATTTTTTAAACCATTCAACTTTACTGAAAAGCAGGAAAGAAACCCATAAGTGGTAAAAAGCATCTGAACTGCCTTTCAAGTCTTCATTGTGAAAATTGATTTTAAAAAAGGTAATTAATTACAAAAAATAGTTATTATCACAACATTCACATTCAGGAATTAAGTATTTTATAGTATTATTATTATATAGTTTAATGTTTTTGTTTTGTCTCTTTTCATTCTCTTAATCTATCAATTTGATCTAAACGACAAATTATCTACATATACCGAATGATTAATCTAGTGCTTGAGAACATTCCCTTCTTCCAAATAACACCTTGCTTTTGGAAGGAGAGCGTAAGCCTTCAGGCACCACAGCCCTTCGTCGCGTGCTGAAGCCTGTGGCTTAACGTCTGGCGAAGTGACTTGTCCGAGGTCGGTCGGTGGCGTAGCTCAAAACAGCGCTTGGACGCCGGCCTTGCCACCCTTCGCCACCGCCACGAGATGCGTCTTTCCCCAGGGCCGGCCGGAGCCCTGGGGCCTGATCCTGACCCGAGAGCGTGAGCGCGCTGCGCTGAGCGGTAAGGACGGAGGTTTCACCGGCTGCGGTTGAGTTTTTGCGTACACGGAGTACATTTTGGGTGAGAAAACACTGGGTGCAATGAGGTGAAGGTATAGGAGTTAGAGGATGTCCGTGTAGAAGATGGTTCGTGTTTAAGGAGTTAGCACGAAGAGCTGCAGTTTCCCCAGAGTGCTTCAGTTTGCTTGTCATAGGATTAAAAATACTCTTAGAAACAAAACCAAGTAAATGTACACAATTAAACTTTTCCATTATCATTTTATTCTGAGTATGATTTGAATTTTGAACAGACTCTACATTGAACAAATGTAGAAAGTATCAAGGATTTACTTTGCAGTCTGGCTGTCTGCAAGCTGCCTGCTGGTTTTTCTTGTCGAGATGCTGCAGAGCTTTTTCCCTCTTTGCTTGGCCGAAACAAAAATCTTCAACTACAGAAGTCGTTTTCAGATTTTGCATAGAAGAAATGAAAATGTATTGACTTGCAATGCATAGATGTGTTTTCCACTGACATTTAAGGTCAGCGTCATCTTTAGAGCATCAAAGATGCTGGTACCAGAATTTTAGTATGGTGCTAGGCGCAAGGTTAAGGGGTAAATTTGCCTTGCCATATGGACAGCTTGTAACAGGGCTTGTGAAAAGCTAACGCATGAGACGAATATAAACCTTTTTCTTTTATTTCCTCTCCGAGCATCCGAGTTATTGATCTGCATCTCATTCTGGGAGAAGGATGCAGCGGGAGGAAAGTATACGGATCGGTTTAATCTTACAGGCTCACAGAAATGCTTGGGATTTGGGGCCGTTTGGTAACCCCGCGCGGTGCCGCGCGTTCGGAAGCCGCGTTGTGCGGCCAGCGCGGCTCCGTGCCCAGCTCCTGCACCGGGAGGCCCAGCAGCGCGCAGGCCCAGGGATCACACGCTTCCAGGGTTTTACAAGGCTTACAGAAGAAATGGCTCGTGTCTGTCTTCTGTAGATTCATAGCTTAACACCAGCGCAGATCTTCCTTCTCTTTTCCACCTGCAGGCTGTTTATCATCAAAAACTTGCATACTTACCCCAAACTGCTCCCCCCGCTAACTGCACAGAGAAGCTATTTGTATATGTATTCCCATGCATGGAAACAAGTGAAAAGAGAGAAAATAAAAGGTAATGATTTATTCAGAATTTACCTAAATTTTATATTTTAGTAAGGACAAAAAGCGTGGCAGCACTGCACAAGAGAAATTTCTTAAAATCATCCTAACTTTTACAAAAGCTATTCTTTGATTAAAAAGGCTGAGAATCGCTCATCTGTCCGGCCTTCAAAATTTCAAAGCCATTAAATTTCACTCCGTTTTCTCTGTAGCAAGCCCAGTTACTTGTTTGACTTAATCATAGTGGATCCTCGCATTTGTGTTTGTATTTGATTTAGTGGTGTTTCTATTTAAACATCTGTAGCAGTTTGATGCTACAAGTGCTGGTTTGATTTTGGTCCTTTGCCTTGGGGAAAAAATTGCTTCCTTTATTTCTCATTTCTGGAAGATGAACTTCCTTAAAATGCCTGGAGTTAAGCATAAGTGACTAATAACCTCAGTGCTGGTCTTCCACGTTGGTGTATTACTGGTTTCCTTTTAGCTCAAATTTAAGTTTCTTCAAATCCAGACACAACAAACTGCGTATAGTGTATTGCGATACTTCCTTATTGCCAGAGTAGACCAAAAAATAGTGATTTAAAAAAAGTGTTGATTTTTCTGAAGCACGGCAAGAGTCTGGCCTGGTGTGTGTGTGCGGTGGGGCTTTGTGGCTCTTATCTGGCCTCAGCGTTTTGCTTTATTATGACTAATCATACGGCTTTTAAACATGCTCTTGACTCGCACCCGTTTGGTTGCTATGATGATTTCACTTGAGCTCTGGAAGGGGGCAGTGAAAGGAGAGTGTGTTTTCTCCGAATATCTTAGTTGTGAGGTGTTCGTCCCGAGCTCTGCAGAGATGCATTCCTTACCCATTTGCATCGGTTTCTAGACTTTTAGAATCACTGTCTGTTTTTAAAAGCCTCTTAGAACGCCCTGGTTGGATGTGAATCATGAGGTCTTCACATCTCTCCAAAGGTCACTTCTGTTTTAGGTAAACTTAACCTGGGGAAGCGAATCCCTCCTGTGTCCTGCGCCCCATAGGACAGACTTTAAGAGGGTGGACTGCCTCTCTTGTGTTTGAACCAATCGGTGAGGGGTGTGTATATATATTAATAGCAAATCATTTTCAAAATGGGCTTGAATATTTTGAATTTACAGGGGATACAGCTCTTTAGGACCCCTCCCCCCTTTTTTTTTCTTCAAGCATTTTTCAGATTTAGAGAGTTATGCTGCAGGTTCTTCCTTTTTGTCTACAAGAAGTTGCTGAGATATTCCCCTTTTATGCCTTACTCTAGTGACCCGATTCCACTTAAAACATGAGTATATGAAATCCAGTTGCTTTGCATTTACAATAGCAAGTTTTTTTGCTTTTTGTTTTTTTCCTCAGACCCAGGTAATGGTTATGGAAATGTCCCTAAATGCGTCAGATGCCATTTGAACACTTGGCCAGAGCAGCGGCTGGAGCAGCAGTTGGGAATGCTGGAAGCATACCTGCTGGCTTGAGTCACTCCAGTGTTGCTTTTTTGTCGTTGGAGAGATAAGCAGAGGTTTTAGATGGCTAGCAAGCCGTGCAATACCTGAGTAATGGCTTTGAATTTCCCTTCGAGCAGTAGTGGGCTCTTGAAACCCACACAACAGGAAATATTAACATTAACAAAGTGCACTCTTTCGAAACCTCTTGCTTGCTGTTGGAAGAAGCAGTGTCTGGTGTCACTGAAAGAGATGGAAGCAGACTATAAATACATATTTTTTCAAGTTTAATTCCTTTTTGTCTTAGGCAGTGGGAGCTTTTTGCACTAGGCTGAACCCATCTGCAGAGAGGGAACAGAATGTGTCCCACGTGGTAAAACCTCTTTATTGCTCCCCGGAGGCAAAGGGTTTCGTATCCCCTGCCTGAACCTCTGCCCCTCCTGTTTCGTACCTCCCTTGGCCGCTGGGTCTGGCTTGGCAGCTGGGTCCGGCTCGGGAAGCTTTCATTGCTTCCTGGAATGCTTCCGGAGGCGGCTGCGGGGGGCTCCATGAGAGAAGCCTCCGCATTTCCTCTACTGTTTCCTGATGACTTGCCTACAGGAAAAGTCTCCCTGTTTTGAAGGGGAAAAAAACTTCTCTCCTCCCCCCCGCTTTGCTGGCCAGTCACATTTGAGTCGCCGGGTGCTTGTTCTTTCATCCTCTTGCTGTAATTCTGTAATCGCCAAACTGATTCCTCCCTTTTGGAGGCTTCTCACTGCTGCAAGAGTAGTTGGCGTGTGCACCCTGTGTCCTTCGCCCCGGTACTGTAGGAATAGTTGAGGTTTCTGACTGTTGCAGCTGGTGGTTTCACCGATGGTTTGTGCTCAGCGCTTTCCCTCTGCGGAGCGGAAATAGCTTCCGATTCAACAGTTTCGCTGCTGCTGCTTGTGTGTTGTTGACCGGGTCAGAACACAAGACACTCGAATGCATTCATTTACTTTACAGAGTGAATATATTATGGTCATATATGTGTATACGTATAATGTTATACGTAAATAATGGATTTGTTTTCTGTATGTAGTTTGTTTCTAGATCCTTGCTTTAGAAATGAGAGAGAAGTCGATAGCTGTTCTTCCTGCTCTGCCTAGCAGTAGTTGGTAGTATGTGCTTTTTTTATTGTCTGGTTATGACAGGTCAAGTGGTATTTTGACTGCATACTCCAACTGCTTTATGATAGTTACTTTTAACAATAAAAATAATTTATGCTACTTTCGAATAAGCAATACAAATATGATCCTTGTTTGGTGTGGCAGAAGATCCAAAACTGAGGAGAAGTTAACTTGCAGCGGTGGCTCGGGTTGTAATTAGATCCAAGGAAGTGGAAGTACTACTAGCTGCAGCATATTTCAGGCTTCTGAATTTCCCAGGGCTTTGAAGTGAAGGACAATAAAACTGTAGCATGTGGAAAAATTTTTCAGGACAGTCAATCTGTTGCTTGTCAATAAGTCTTTGAAAACGTGTTTTCATGGCTGACAACGATCTGGATGGTAGTCCAAGTATCGCCGAACTCCCCGGCTCTGATGGGGACAGGATTCGGGTTAGTCTTTTCCTCCTTCACCTCGTACTTCAGGAAACGCGGGTAGTTCACTGCATGCACAGCTTAACCGGCTGCAGACTTCGGTTTGGCTCATCGAGGCATTTACAATGGAGGGAAGGGGGGCCGGTGCTCTAATTTATCCTTTTATGTTAACTTTGGGATTGTTGATACCTGTACAGAAGCAACCTATTTTTTACTTCATCTAAAACCACACACAGGCAATGTCTTTGTTATCAGATAGCAGTGCTGATATTTTGGGTATAGGATCGATGTGTTTTTCCTACCTGTTTCTCAAAGCACTGATTCCTGTCTCTTGTAGTGCATAGAAGAGCCTCTGAAAGCTTGAGAGCTGACTTCTGCAAGTCTTCTGTGGCTTTTGAAAAGCTTGAACTTGAACATGGGGTTGTGCATCTTGGAAATACCAGTTGCTTGAAACTCATATTGCTCAGTATTGGTTCCTTTTTCCATAAAAAACATTTTCTTTCTGTACCGGTAATTAGCACGTAGCCTGATACTGTGTATTTTCTGGCGATGAGACCATTCTCTCTAACTTTCAGTAGTCCATGTGATCCTTTACAAGTAAGGACTCATGGTGTGGGGGGAAAGTAGGTGGCAGCTTGTCAGTTAGATTAGTTGTATTTTTCTAGTAGCATTGTATTCTCTCTTCTTTTTTTTTTTTCTCTGAACCAAAACTACCTTTTGTAATCTCAGCATCACTGAGTAGCAGCAAGCCGAACAGCTGCGAGCGTCTGCTCAGTAGAGAGCTGCTGCTGCCAGAAATTGCGCTGATAATGACGAGCAGCTCAACAGTGTAATTAAGGTCATCTTAACTACAACGGTTCCTCCTACTTTAAACATAAAAATCCAGGAAAACTGTCATGCATGAGCGCAGTTCCAGGGGTGGGTCCTTCTGCTAGCTAGGCAGTTCTGAATCTTTGAAAAATCTTGGAAAAAAGACAAAGATTCAGAGAAATTTAAGTTGTTCATAAAGGGATGTTTCATCCAAACCTCCTGAAGTTTCAGGGCAACACCTTTCACGTGACATGGCTGGAGATACTACTTCAGCAATCCCTTTACAGCACACACAAACCTGCGCTGTACTCGAGTAGCTGGAAGGGTTTTGCTGCCTCAGTTTCTGAAGTTGGAGGAACGGGATGTGTAGGCTATAATCTAGCGTGTGCCATGGTGGGAAGAGCGGGTGAGTGAGACTTAGAGATCCAGGAGATTCCTTCCAGCCTTGGTATTTTTTTCCTGCGTTTTGGAGATATGATTTATGAAACACACTTAAAAATAGTGTCAGTAAAAGCTGATGGCATTGATTGTGTTGTGCAAAGGGAAGTATGCTCTGTTCAAGAGCAGGGAGAGGCTTGAGGAATAGAGAAATAAATGCTTGAAGTGAAGTTGCGTATGGTATAGGCATGCCGTAAGGACATTCACTTGTTCCGTTTTTGATGCAAAAGGCTTGTGCTATCGGGTGCAGCATCTTTGGAAGAACTATTGTCTTTTAATCTACTTCTCCAGAAGTCAGGTATGGTTACTCTTCTGCATTGAGTTTATGACCTGTAACTTGTATTAAGATCAAAACATAATAGTTTTAGGCAAGGAGCTATTCCAAAAGCTTTTCATGTATTTGGCTTCTTAACTTAAATGGCAGACAGATCTTTAAACCAAAGATTTTCAGTTGAAAATGCTTCTGGGTAAGATTTTACAGAATAACGTACAGCCAAAGCAAGTCCTGTGGAGCTAAGCAATAAACTTCTTAAAATAGGGTTCGTAATGCAAATTCTTAGCCATTAGTGGTGGTTGTTAAATTGGAATATAGCTCTTGAAAAATGTTTCTGGGTGATAGGCATATTTTAGACTTTTTTTTCAAATCAGTTGCTCTCCCTGATACTGTGCCTTGGCTGAAAAAACTTAAATGCACTTAAGCATTTGGAAGAAATTCCTTGAGATACTGTGGTGGTGCCATCACACAAACCTTGTGCTGCTGAAGTATCTGATGAAATGGAAGTCTTACCACAGCCTGACAGAGGATCGCGTTGTCTTGCAAGGGCACGATGGCCGGTGGCTCCGTGCAAGCCCTCCTCGTGCAGCCCCGAGCACAGCCTGTGCCTCCTGCTAGGCTGCTGCAGCCCAGTCTAGTCCTAAGCAGTGGCAGTACGTTTTTCGGTACTTATTAAAATCCCTGGATCAGGCTTTCGAAGGTGCTTTTTCTCCAAGTCCAATCAGTAATTAGAGAGACGCGTGGAAATCTTGCTCTTGCACTTTGGTCTGGTTTAACGCAAGGAGCAGGAGGGAGGGAGGGAGCGGACTGTCTGCAGGAACTGCAGTTCCCGACTGCTGCTTGGTTTCGGGGCTTGAGATTGCACAGTACCACGCCGTGCCTGCGCTTTCACTTTCCGTTTTCTGAAGTGAAAAATGGCCATCTCGGAAGTATTTTGAAATCTAATATGCAGGAAACCCTTCTGTAGTCTCAGAAAAAGCTGCGTTGTTATGTGCTTCGTTTTCAGTCTTTAATTTCTTTGAAAGAGAAGTAATAGGTTGTTGACTGCAGGTTTGTGTAACGCTTGGGAGAACAGCTTTCCGGGCTGTGTTTATTGTGCAGCTCTTGGCTTTCTCGCACGCTTTTCTTGAAACTTCAGAGTCTGGTTTTTACATTTCATGTAGAAGCTTTTTTTTAAAAGCTGAGAGCGTTGCCTCTAAAAGGCTTGTGGTGTCTCCTCCGAGTTGCCACTTTCACTAAGAACTAGACAGGATTTTTGCTTAATATTATCTGGCAGCTGAACTGCAAGTTGTGCTCTAGATGGGTGATCGAAACGCCTGTTCCGCGTTGCACCTCTCTGCGTGAAGACGGTGTTTTCCTCTTACCAGAGGTGTAGAATACTTGTGTACCAGGGGCTTCTTTAAAGGAAACACGTACGTGTAGCTCAGTGTGCGTTTGTGCATTTTTCTAGTTTCAGGGTGTGGTTGCAGCAGACCGGCTCTTTCTGTCCTGGCGGCGATGAAAACAAACAGCAGCAGCACAAGCGGCGACGCGAGCGCAGCGCGAAGGAGAGGGGCCCTGCGAGCGCGCGCTCTCGGCGGCGCCGGGGGCGGCTGAGCGGGTGCCCCTCGCCCGCTGCCGCGGGGCCCCATGCCCGCGCTACGCCGCTCCGGGCGTTGCAGCCTCCTCCCGGCGAGCGTGTCGGCGGGAGGCACCTCCAAAGGGGGGCGGCGAGGGGGGCTTGGTTGGGAAGAGGAATGACACGGAGTTCTGCTTTCCATGCAGCTTTTTAAAAGCCTGACCTAGCCAAACTTGAACTCGGGCTGCTTTTTTGCCATTAGGGCAGCGGTGTGAGCGTTGCTCTGTCCCAAAAGGGCTTTCTGCTGGCCCTGCTGGTGAGCGCCTTGTGTTTGAGCTGGCTCCAGCAGGGAGGAAGGGGGGAGGCAGTGGATGTGGTGCCCCCTTGTCTTTCTGTTGTGCAGGCAGGGAACAGCAGAGGAGCCTCTCCTCCTCTTCCTCCTTCTCTTCTTCCTCCTCCTCCGAGGCACCTGTGGTTCAGGTTTGCTGAGGAGGCATGAGTGGAGTGTTTTGAAGGGAAGAGCAGCTTCAAATGCAGGCAACCAAGTGCTGTGCCCAAATAAGCTTGGGGAAGTTCTGCCCTTGGACGTACTCTCACTGCAGCTGACAGTTTGGTGTAAAACCGGTTTATGGTAATTGCAAAAACTATTGTATGTCGCAGACCGTTCTCAAGGCAAATAGGAAGACAGATCTCGGGCCCTGGCGAGTCTTGCATTTTGATCGATGTTGTGCCCCAGCACGCCGAGGTGTTAAGCCACAGTCGGAGAGAGGGGGATCGAGTATTACGGCGGTGGTATGATCTGCCTCCTGCAGGTACCTCCAGATGTTGTCAGGTCAGCAGAGGTGAGCTACCTGCACGCGTATCACGCGTGGGATGTTCAGCGACCTGTGGTCGACGTGAGAGAGTCTTGACGAGGAGTTTGTCCAATTAGATAAGGACTGGGAAAGCATAAGCGAGCATCTTCCGTGTGACGGAACAGAAGAAA
Organism: Apteryx mantelli; assembly: GCF_036417845.1. Classification (NCBI taxonomy): domain Eukaryota; kingdom Metazoa; phylum Chordata; class Aves; order Apterygiformes; family Apterygidae; genus Apteryx; species Apteryx mantelli. The sequence continues at coordinate 5,127,227 of NC_089992.1, forward strand.
AAAGGATGAGGACTTTGTGTAGGAATCTATAAGTGTAGAAAACTTACCTGAAAGTTGGCAGGTGAATGTAATCATGTTATGGAGTGGAGTAGCTCTCTAACAGTAGTAGAAAATGCGATATAGGGAGAAAGCCAATTTTGTCACTGTTGGGTTTGGTCTGCCGTTGTCATACACAGGAAAATCATTTAGCTGAGAACTTTAATTAAACAATGCAAAAAAAGAAAGTGATTTGTTAACCTTTGTCTGCAGCAAATGCTTTAAGACTGTGCTGAACTTCAAGTCTGAGAGTAGCGTGTGGGTGTTGGGTGGGTACTCCAGGAGAGTGAGGACGGAGTTCAGCTGGCGCAGGTTCTCCCTGGAGGCAAACATGCGTGTGCTCTGTAGAGCGGTTCTGCTTCCCGTGCCCACTGCCAGCTGTGGGAAGCGCAGGGCACTTCAGTGAATTTTAGACTGAGGCACACGTATGGTGCTTACATAGGTGCTTTTAGATCCACTGCTAGTGCCTGCAATCTCATTTATCAGAACTACCTTGAAATAATCAGCTACGGGTGGTGAGGAGAGGACTGATAGTGAGTGAAAAGGCTGTGAAGCACAAGAATATTAGTTTTCTGTGCAGCGGTTAAATTAGTGTGTTTCTGAGATAAAATGGGGCTAATTGAAGTCATAGCTGGAACAGGAGCGTGCAGGTGCTGCGCTGGGATTCGGCGTGTTACGGACACGGCTAAGCGTTGGCACTGGCTGCTGGGGAAGTACCATACCTGATGCTACGTGTAGTCTGGCTGGGATTTTGCAGAGAAGGTCTGGTTCCTAAACACACACCTTGTGATGCTAACACTTGGTGCCAGTGTGACGGGAAATGCTAAATCATTACTTTTGTCCTTGGTTGCTGAATCTTTGCAAACCAAAATAGTCTGTGCTTATACTGGGGGGAGGAGAGGTATTTACTTGTATTTCAAGTGTAGTTGATGCTCCAAATTTTCTTGTAAGCCACAGTTGAAATTCTGAATGGAAGAGAGCGCGCGAAGGCCCTCTGGTCATAGCATGCGCCGAGAGGGAAACTCCTTTACTTTACTTTTCTCTTTGTATCTTGTCTTTTTTTTTTTTTTCCTGCCAAAGTGAACATAATATGGTTTGTAGTAGTTACTTTTTGGACAAACTGATCTGAAATGAAACCCAAATGTTAAGAGCTTTGCCAGCACAACTGGAGTTTTAAGTATACATCCTGTATGTTATTTCATTTTGCTCGTTTGTGAGAACTTTGATTGTGGGGAAGTTGCAAGAAATGACGTAATGCCCTTTAAGTGGAAGAGGTATGTACAAAAGCTGTTTTACTAGGCATAAGCCTGTGTCCAGCCTGAATAATAAACTTTGAGTAGTCTCCTCCCACCAAAAAAAAGAAAAGAAAACCATGAGGGCTTCCTGGCTAGATGCAAATTAATATATTTGGTGAATACTAAATTTCAGGTAATAACATTCATGCACTATTTGCATTTTGTACTTAGGACAGAAATAAACATTTTTTTTATGGGATGTGTGAGTAACTCTGTTAAGTTCAGATTACAGTTTTCAAAGAAGAAGAGTAAAACTGGATCACAGTGTCCATAAAGAACCCAAATAAGAGTTAAATCTTTCAGATACTTTGAGTTCCTGCAGCTGCTGAACCCTAACTGAAAAAGTTGGCTGTGTGTTACACTGCAAGAAAATGAGAAAGTTATCTCCATTATTAAGTGTCATCCGAGATCTTGGTGGATTGTTGAGATTTGAGACCAAGCTTCCTCTTTTGAGATACGATCGCATATAGTTTGTGGCTTCTGGTCTTTTTGTATTGGACATTTTAAGTTAGCTATAGGGCGTCGGGAAGTGTTTTGTGGCTTGCAGTGTTTGGGTACACGTGAGGTGGATATTCCTTGGACCCTTCTGGACTGAAAGTCTGTCTTGGAGCTGCCTGAGGTTGTGGAGGATTGAAGTGAAGAGAGGCAAGGACCATTGCAGATTGTCATATTCTTCGTATTTGACTGAAAGCATGAATAGAGCAGGATATCCCAGAACTTAAAAGAATGATACCACTCTCCAGAGTATGTGGGTTTGTTTTTGTTTGGTTGGTTTGTAACCTGATTGACCTATTTCGTTTATCCCCTAGTCTGTCCAAAAACTTTCTCTTGTCATGTAATATCTTTGCCAAAGAATTAATTTCAGGGCAGACACACAAAATTTAAGGAAAATCAGGCAACTTGCTTGTTGTTTGCTAACAAGGCGTACTGTGCAGCAGTGACCAGAGGTTTGTAAGCCTACAAAGAAGCTCCAAGCCAGTATGGCAAAGCAAGTCAATCATCGTGGTTGTTTTGTTTCTCTTAAAAGCAGTGCTTTGACTGTAAGGCGCGACATTGCTTTGTTCATTGAGAAGCAGTGATAAGAGGTATATAAATATTTAGTTATTACTTTTTATCATGTGGTCAGTGCACACAATAGCTTAGCTCAAGGCACGCGGCCTTGTGTATCGAGAAAGTGTAACTGTTTGGTGTGTGTCTTGGCCAAACAAAAAATTCAGTCTAGACAAATGAGGCCAAACAAGCAGCTAAACAGGCACTACCCCCAAATTTCTCTCTTACTCGTTTTAAAGTAACAATGTAGGAATGTGTTTTGCTTAGCAAATTGTGCTTGCAAAGGCGCAGATGATGTGCACAAGAGTTCAGTATTACAGTTCTGCTCCAAGAATTTTCTGTCCTTGCTAGTGCTGTTTTAATTAAAAAACCGCTCCAAAAATGTAAATGGAAACCATTCCCATAGAAAACTGGTACTGAGTATTCACTAAGAAATGCTCTCATACAAAGCTTGCGGGTTCTGCCTTCTCTTTTGGAGTGTAAAATCCTGGGTGATGGCACCTGTGGGGGACCAGCAGTTGCAAATGGCATTCATCAAATCCCAGTGGGAATTTCTCCTAACCCATCTATTTTAGATTTAGGTAGGCAGTTCTTGTGACTTATCTGAAAAATTGTGATTTTGGGGAGAAATGCCAGCTGTGGTTTACATCTTTGGGTCTGATAATGTTATGCCCACTTTTGGGAATGCAACCCGAGGAACAGTTTGGGAGGGGGGCGCCACCTCCGACATCTTTGAGTGCTGTGTGTGTGTGTGTGAAGCTGTGACCATTCAGTTACACATATGGACTAAGTCATCTCTTTAAGAGTTTTACTGTCTCTTCTTGGTAACTGAGTGCATCCAGATGGGTCAGATGTGGTAATGATTATCTGGTTGGGAGTTTTTGGAACCATCGTTTGCTTTTGAAATGCTTGTGAGATGATGGATCCCTGCTGAGGATCTTGCATCATGGCGCAGTACTCTGCGCACGTTGGACGAGCAGGGCTGTGTGGAAGGAGGTCGCTGACGTATCTGTACATTTAATCTGAGTGGTTCAAGTTTGAGATTGTGTTGATTCAACGTCTTTTCTGTCTGGTCTAGAGAAAACAGCTTCTGTGATCAAGACCTAATTGGCATTTGGGGTTAGTTCAGCAGTGTGTATGGGTAATTTTTCCACTCATATAAATGTAATCCTTGCTCGCTTTCCTATACAGTGTAAAATGAACAAATTAGAGGACGGGGCGGGTTTGCTTTTTCTGCTTGAGAGTTGGTCAAACGACTGCTCTCATTTGCATAGTGTTTGGGCTCTGGGCCCCTTTGGATATTTAGCAACGCAGTAGAGGGATGATGTTTGCCATCTTTTATGTTGTCAAATTATTATAATTTCAGAATAAGGAACTGCTTTCTTAAGGGAATTGCTTATCTTCTTGGAAAATTGGCTGCAAAAGTAAGCCCTTTTCTTAAATGGCTTTGTAAGAAGTAGATTAAAACTTCCTGATTTATTGTTTAGCAGGAGAGTTGTTCATTGTTCAGCAGGAATTTAGGATTGTTTAGCAGGAGAATCAGAAATGAGTAACTCATACCGATGGTGACAGTTTCAATAAGGTAATTTATTGTCTGATAATGAAATGAGGTCTTTGGTCAGACCTTGGCCCCTTTAATGTCTACCATTAGTTACTCGGCTTTTGCACACTGCATGCCAGCTTTGCTGAGCAGTCTCAGTTCCTGCGTTGCTGGATTTCGGCAAGTGCTAAAGCCGAACAGGTGGGTTCTTCACCCTCCTCCCTGCATCTTCCTCACTCCTCTGCACGTTTCTGTTTCATTTTTCTTTCTTTTTTAACATTTTGGAAATTCCCCTTCATAACTACAAAGAGTACGCTGTATTGCCTGTGACTTTAGTGCTGATATTGTTATGGCACGTTTGAGTCTTGTTCTGCCTAATTAAATTGTTCTGAAGGAAGTCTGAGCTGCAAAGAGCATGAAAACAAATGCAAGGACTAACAGATTTACCTACACCTTCATGTAAATTGGGTGGGGATAGGAAAGCTGCTCATTCCTTTTAAGCTTGCACAATTAGAGATGATTTTTTTTCCCTTCAAATCCTGTCTGATTTGTTTGTTTCTCTTAAAAGAAAAAACAACACCCTGCAAATGTAGGTTTTTTTTTTTTTTAAAAAAAAAAAAAAAAAAAAAAAGGCAGCGCGCTGCTGCGGGGCGAGGACAAAGGCAATCTTTGAGCAGGCAGGCAGGCTGGCAGGAGATGTGCTGATGAAACCAAGCCTCCTGGAATTCCTCCTGCCTGATACGCAGGCACCTCCGCGCGCCCGGCGCCAGCCTTCCAGCCGCTCCTGGTAAACAAGCCTGCAGAAGCCTCGCTCGCTCTCTTTTTCTTTTTTTTCTTTCCCTCCTGAAATTTCAGGTTGAGCAATAGGTTTAAGGGAGAAGAAAGGGTCGACGACCATGGAATAAATAAGAAATGCTTTTCAAGAACAAGCGGCCTTTCTCTCGCAGTGTTTCGCCTCGCCGCCCGCCGCGGTGCGCGCGCCCGGGCTCCGGCTCTGCAGCTGGAGCTCCCAGCAGCCATTTATGAATGAGGCACCAGAAGGGGGAGGAGGCGATTGCTGTTACAACAACAGTCTGGTACTAGGTTTCATTCACTGGTCGCAATCTGAGTGTAATTGATGCTTTGTTTTAATAACGCTGTGTTTTTCTGTTTTTCGAACAAAATACATTCCTCCTTTTTCTTCCTGAATCTGTTGTGTGATTTACTACATCTTGTCCTTTCCTTCTGCCCTGACGTCTTCCTGCATCTTCGCCCCCTCCCGATCCCCCACATGCATTAAAGGGCAAAGGAGCTCTGGCAAGGCTCCCGCTTTTGTTTTTTGTTCAGAACAAAGCGGTGAACCCCACGGCTACTCCGGCTCTCTTCCACCGCGGTTGGGAAGCGCGGTGAAGACGGCGCACCTCGTAGCAAGCACGCCTTCCCCCCCGTGCCCCTCGCCGCAGTTTGCGTGCAGGCGTGTTGGCAGCGCTCTGTATTTGCACTGCGTCACCGGCCCTGACACGGCCTGGCCGGAGCAAGCGGGAGCCGGGCTGAGGAGCAGCAGGGGTGCCTGAAGGAGGCCGAGGTGCCCGGTGCCCCCTCCTGCTTCCTCCCGGCTACTTTAGGTAGCCCATTATTTTGGGCACTTCCGAGCCCTTTGTTGCGGCTGAGTTGCAGCCGGGACAACGGCGCCCTTGCTTCCTATTCACAGCCGAATGAAGAGACGAGCCGTTGTCCTGGGCATAATTGAGCCTCTATCAAAACAGCAGCACAAAGAGATGGGCAACGTGGTTAAAGCTGCTTGTGGGAGCCGCAACAGCGGCCACTGTTTAGGGCTGGAAACCTAATTACCGACAGAAAGCTTTGTAAGCCGGTGCAGCATCCCCTTTTAGTTTAAGATTTGCAAGATGGACTTTTTTTGGAGACACTGAATGTTTTATGAGTAGTGATGTTGCTGATGATAACTCACAAACCGTCCACCTCCCAAATTTCTTTTTTTTTTCTTTTTTTCTTCCTCCAAGCCAGGTCCACAAGAGATTGCAAGTTCCAGCATCAACGATCTCCTGAAGTATTTAACCAGTGTGTGTTTGGTCAAGTATATATGACCTCGTTGCAGTACAGAAGAGTCTTCCTTTGCCCAGTACAGATACTGTGTTAGCTGTTGATCTTCCATATCTTTTGAACTCTCAAAATCTAATTAGTCATTTTCCACTTTTTAACCTCAAAGCACAGTTTTTCTAACCAGTCTCACAAGAACTGCCATAGAATGAACACAGATGACAAAAAACCACCCAAACTTTATTTTCCTAGCCTAGATGTGAGTCTTTAAGTCACTTTGTTGCTCTTTTGTTGGCCCTAAGAGAGTGAGATTGTTTGTGCCAGTTAACAGCAGTTGATGAGCTTGATTATCATAACTAATCATTAAAACTAAGTAATAACTCAGTTTCTTTTCTGAGCATCCTCAATTAAAGGGTAGTGCATCGTGATTAAAACAGTGGAAGACCTGTGTTGTTACTCCCAGTGAAATTGGCCCTTTGGTCATCTGAGGAGGTGCTAGGATCTCGTCCACCTAACCTCGCACTAAGCAGATGGTGATTTCCCAGGCGACACTAAAAAGTTCCCCTATTCTGGTATGCCTGATAGATGTAGGAGCCTGATTTTCCACTAGGGAAAATCTCTAAGCAATAAGGATTTCAAAGCTGGATTGTGATTTTGGAAAGACTCTGAAAGATTTATTTGGCCGGATATGGGAAACTGATGAAAAGGCTGGGAAGCATGGTGAGGGAAACTAATTTCCTGTTTCTTTATATGATCCTTTGAGAGTGACACCTAACAGGAATGAATTGTCCTAAACGGTGGGGGGAGGTAGGTAGGGAAGAGCTTTCTTGTTGTTGTTGTTGTTAAAAATTATTTCAGAATTGTCATTATTAAATTTAGAGGAAATTGGTAGGCCTCTTATGTTTTGGAGATAAATGCTGAACTGTTAGTTGAATGCATTGATGGGTAGCTCCAGACGCTCACGACTGTCTCCATGAAACAATGGGAATGAGGAAATAACGTGCATTTGGGCAGGTAGGATTGAGCAGATCTCCCCCCCTCCTCAGAGCAAAATCTGGCCAGACCACTTTTGATTCTGGTGATACAAAAGTAAGCAATGGTATACTTCTACTGATCTAAAACTAAGCAATCTCATTCCCTGAGATCCATATCCTCCTTTTTAGTGTTGGTGCTAAGGGCTTCTTTGTGACTCATATTCACTAATGTAGACACAAGTCTGTCTGAAGAAAAGCCTTGAGGGATGAGTAAGTTGAGATGACTTGAGAGGTTTGTGGGCTATGAAAGGCTGGCTAATAGTGACTGGAATGAAACTTCAAGTTGCTGCAAAAGATTTCTGCAGATTATGTTAGTTTTGTAATGATGAGCAATGCACAAATAATGGAATATGGTGCATAAATCAGTTTCATGTAAGAGATTAAGTACTCGGGGAAACAGTAAGGCTGCAAGAGTTGATAAGCTTGCACCTTTAAGATCTGAACAGACAGAAGGCTGTTCAGTAGATCCAGATAAAGACTTGTTGTTCCTCCACCCCAGCCTGCATAGTTATATTCACTTTTTTCCCTTCAGAGTCACCCAGATACTTGCTTTATTTCCAAGTGAGTGAGTGAAGGCACCAGACATGTTTAGTGTGACCCTGATGTGGCACACAGGCGTCTTGTGGCTCTCCAGTTGTGCTCTAAACGTTTCGGGGAATTTTTTGCCCGGTTTTAACTTTAGATTTTAAAAAACAATGAAGATGCTGGAATGTTTTGTGTTTTGCTACTGTAAAGACACCGTCTGTCTGCCTCTGTGTGGTTCGCTATCATGTATGTTGATAGGACGCTCAACCAAGCACATGCTGCTTAAATTTTTCACGAGATTGCCAGCTTGGTTGAGGAGGTGCCCTTACTGCTGGAGCGCGTGATCTCTTGTGAACCTGGCTTGGGGGGGGGGGGGGGGGGGGGAAAGCAGCTTGGGAGGTACATGGTTTGTGAGTTGTTGTCAGCGATATCACTGCTTGTAAATTCTTGCCTAACTATTTTTAATATTTGGAAATGTGCAAAGCCTGCCAGTAAGCCAGTTGTATAAAACGGTTGAAGAAGGAAGCGTAGAAAAGAGCTCGTCTCGCACCGCGTAAGCGAGCTCTTCTTGCAGAGGTCAAGTAAGTGGACTGTGAACCCTGCCGATCAAAGGCAGGCCCACTTACCCAGCGAGCGAGTTCAGAGGTTTAGCTCCGGGCCGTGTTCGATGGTTGCCCTCCAGTTCTGAGCCCTCTGCTAATAAAACGCCTTTCTCCTCTGAGATTTACCTAGTTGTATACTAGGGACTAGAATTTGGGAAAGGAAAGCGGGGAGGGATGTGTTCGTGGCTTTGCAATTTCAAACATGTCCTTCGGGGGTTTTGTAAGCTATTTAGTGAAACGGAGCTGAAACAAAGAAGGAAAATACCTCTTTGTTTCCTCATATTAATATATTATTAAACAAACAAACCCATAACAATTGTTAGTTGTACTTGCTTTGTGAAAAATATCTATTTTATTTTGTGGTTATTTTTTATTGAAATTAAATTCATGTGTTGCCCATGGTAGTCCAAATGAAGACTGAAAGGAGATAGGGGAAATCCCAGCTTTTCTAATCTTTATATCTAGTATGAGCTAAGCCTGTATTCTTGCTTGCTAGGTGATTTCCATTTGAGCAACTCGAACATAACAAAATTAAAGATTCAAAACAGGCCCGTGGGGTAAACCGATGGACTATTCCCATTCTTCAGGGAGAAAACGGCATTAGAGGGCCAAGGCTAGCTGCACGCAGAATTCTGTGTTAGATTTTGTGGGTTAAAATTGTGTGTAAACTATTGGCTTGTATACAGTTTTCAGTTTGCACGTTTTGGAAAAATCTGTCCTCATGCATCTTGACTGCATCTTGTTTTAAAATATCCCTACATTCTTCTCCACGTGAATTCTTTCCTTCTTTGTAATGTACACATTTACTGCGATGCTTTCAGATCAGCCTGGTGTTTTGACCGTAAAGAACATTTTATCTGCATCTCTGCTTGTCTCATGGATTTCTGTTGTTCCAAAGCTTTTTGCACAACATAAGTTTGCCCTAGCGTATTTATATCTGGGGCAGAAATTCTGTATCTATGGTTCAGCAGCAAAGGGCTAGTAAATAACATGCCATGTGATAATATTTGATTACTGATAGTTCTAGTTTTTAGTTGATTCCAAGCTGCTGCAAGAAACTTCTAATTGCCACTGACTCAAATGCTCCTAAAAAAAAAAAGAAAAAAAAGGGAAAAAAAAAAAAAAGCATCGCCCTTCTGTGGTTTTGTGTGCTGGAATCTCTGGCTTGGAGGTAATTAAAAATGTACTGCTTTCCACAATGGGGTTTCTAAACAGCTGTGTTTTTTACCCAGCACTGCATGTCTGGGTGCAGCTGGTCTAACAGAAATGTAATAAACATGAGAAATGACTAGCATTGTGCTCGGAGGTTCTTGCATACGTATACGTGTGCATATTTACCTAAGAGCAGAACCTTTGCGGCAGTTTGAATCATACCAGGTAGCCTAGAAGGCTCTTAGAAACGACCTTGGAAAGGAGAAGTGCAGTTACGGAGGTGCTGCCGTGGGTTGTCACTGTATGTGCTTCCATGTCCTTGTGACTAGCCATGAGGACCTATAGACCATGTTGTAGTTGCTGATTTTTAGATTACCGTAACTTGACTCCAGGCCCCTGTGTTCTCCATGAATAAAGAAATGTGCTTGCATATGGATCAGAATCGTGATTACCTACCATTTTAGAGCGACCCGCTTTGGTTAAAACTGGCCCCATCCCCGATAACCTTGCAGTTTGTCCTCCTGGAATCATCTTAATTGCGTGCTGGTGACTTGACGTCTCACGGCCAGACAGGAGGGTCCTTTATCATAACTTGAGCACCCTGACTTCGCTGAAAGTCAAAACTCCATGAAGCAGGCTCATGGGAGAGGCGGCACAAAATGCCTTGGCAACCTTGGATTGTAAAGTTTACATAATTTTTTGGTACTGTTTGGTTATTTGCTTCTGTTATGTGGTCTTGAAGGAGTCCTACTTAGAAATAAATGATTTTCATTTTCAGCAGAAACTCATGGTGGTTTTGTCTCCCTTGTAATGTCTCCTTCCTCCCTAATCCAAACACGCACAGCTAGCAACTAGCAGCTTTGTGTAGGTGTGTGTTTTTTGCCATTTGGAAGCCAAATACTTTCACATTTCAGCTTTCCAGATACAGGTTCAGCATTACTCCATTTTTCTCCTGTAGTCCTCTAATACTGATGCCGGGATCAAGACAGGGTCTTGTTCTGCCTTTTGCCCCCTGTCATTTTTCAGGGAATTTCCTCCAGCTCTGGAACTAACAATCACGGGAGCACCAGATTAAGTGGTTGTGGGTGCCTCCCACGACTGTCTCACCTCTTTGAGTGGATCTAGACAAACAGGTTAGTCCAAAATGCATTTGTTTGTCAGCAGCGCTTCTACCAGGACAGCAAGGCTGGTAAGGGTGTGGAATATGCAGGTTCCCCACTCTTTTCTTTAAGGACAATGCTTTGCCTGTGAAACCTTTCATCATTGCTTGTAGCCCTGGGAAATTTAAGCAAAACAAAAATGTGGCTATGGGGATGGCAAAGAATGATGCTGGCCAGCAACATTTTGCTTGCTTAGAGTTGTGCGTGGCCTAGGCAGGACTGGGACCGCATCCACTGCTCCTCAGGAAACAAAGAGCTCTGAAATGTGGCTTTTTTCTTCTTTTAAATACTGTTAAGCATTGGAGATTTGCAAGCATTGTGTTACTATTTCAGGTGTCCTGCACCAAAGGAAAAGGTGGGATAGCTTTTGTTTGCATTGGTTGTGTGTGAGATGAGGAACTCAGATGGGTGGCAGGGCGATGTTGGGGCAGAGCTGCAAAGAAGTCTCTTTACGTGGCCCTGCCAGTTGGGGAGGCCTGGCTCAGGGAGGGGTGTTTACCTAAGACCACCTGCTTCTGAGCTGTTCCCCACCCTACCTCCAAGTGGCTGAGCATTTTGGGAAGTAATAAAATATCTTAATAGATTCAGGCAACTCCGAAATAAATGCAAAAAGCGTAATAGGCATTGGCGTGGTGTGCTGCCTCGTCTGGCAGCTGAGAGGGGGGAGCGGGAGTGAAGTTCAGACTCTAAACACAGCCTGTGAAATCTGAAGGCAGCGCAGTGTGCGAGATTCCCGTTGTGCTAGTTATTTGTCTCCATCTCTGTCACTTAAAGCAGCACCTCTTGCAGTAGGACTTGGGACGCTGGATCTTTATAATAAATAACCAATGCCTGGATGACAGGATCTGAATAACGTGCTTCTGGGGGCTAAAATAGTGGCCAGTAGATAGAAGATGAAATATTATGTGATGAGCCCTAGGAGATGCTACTGTTCATAATTTGGGAACCAAGCAACGTGCACGTGGAAGTTCTCTGGATTTCTCCTGATGTACTATAGTACTGAATGTACCGTATCCAGCATTACATGCTGTTTTCCTTTCATTGCCATCTGTTATCTCTCTTCTGGTTCCTTATCTTTTACTTTGCAAATCCTCTTAGAATTTTCTTGAAAATGGTGAAGGAGAGGAGAAGCTGGCTCCTAAGTAATACTTTTATTCAGGGGGCATGTGTTTTTATTTGCACTACCCTTTTTATTTTATCCTAGTATCTTTTGAGGCATTTTGGGTGCAAGGCTAGTGCTATTTAACTTGCTGACTACAATAATGTTATGTAGTTCAAGAACAAAATACTGGAAATCATAAGTCCCATACGTGCTTGTCCCTTCCTCAAAAGCAAAAATAGACGATATTGGATGTGCCAGCCTTTTCCACTTTTCCACTTTCGATATCCGATTACTGTCCCATATATAGGCAGTCCAGCTTCATGCTCATAGAAACCTTTCTTTCCCGATCTCAAATGTTATATCCCTGAGGGTGAGCACCTGTCCAAGTGGTTTAGTATTTAATCTGTTACACACAGTACTTGAGAGCATCCAAGTAGCTGTCACCATATTACTCTGTTTAGTGTGCCTGTAGATGAGATAATAGCATACGTTTACTGTTATTGCAGGGACTTAATTTGAACTGGGAAGGGAGCATGAATTTCCAGAATGCTGTCCAAGCATTTGCAAGCAAAATAATAATACCAAGGCTCCTCAATTTCTGTTCTAATATTTTCGTAGAAGTCTTCTGACCTGGTGAATAAGGGTGAAGAAGAGCAAGGCAGGCAATGAGGTGCCAAGAAAGGTCATGGTGTTTGGGGTGAAAGCGAGCAGAGTTCATGTTAAGGGCATTCAGTTCATTCAGCTATGTGTTTTGATATGTTTTTAGGATTAAAAACTACTGTCTTGAAATGCTGCAAGTTCATATGGTCACAGACCTGCTCTTAAAATACTGAGACTTTTCAAATTGGGTTATTGGAGGGACTGTCCTGTTCGTGTGGCTTAGATAAGGCATTTCTGCCCGTGTTTTGGTAATTCAAAATCCTGTGTTTTACTTGCAGCTCTCGAAGGCAGTCATAAATGATAGCTGAATATGATCCTGCTTCTTCCGTTTATATAAATTTTGCTTTGAGTTGAATTCTGGCAGCTTTGCTGAGTGGGAAGCTGATATGTTTGGCCTCTGTAATGGCTGTGTGGGCTGTCATTAGGAGGTGTTTTGCAGAAGTTGCTGCATCTTACCTTCTCACTTCGTTACAAAGCTTAAACATGCGATCTGCCCTCTCCCAGCTGGCACTATATTTGCGGGCCTGAAACTGTTTTTAAAACCCTTGGGCTGCCAGGCTTGCACAGTGCGTAGCTGGCATTGCAGGTTGTCGGGGAGCGGCTGCGCTGTCTTTCTGCTTTCGTATCCCAAGGATTTCTGTCGGTAAGGTAGCTGCCTCTGAGGATGGGCACCTCGTCGGTTCATGCAGAGGGAGCACAGCTAAGCTGTTCTGAAAGCGCTCGTGCAAAGCATTGCCCTGCGTTACAAAACAGGGTTTCCACGTTTGGATAAGCCAGAATACATGATCCTAAACTTTCTCTTGCTAAATATTGTTTCTTGTTATTGGAAACCTCTGAGAAAGCTGGAGCGGTGTTGTTAAAGCCAAATGTGGGGAGCTGGAGGAATGCGAGGACCGTGAAGGGAAGATAAACTTCTCGGATCAAAGAATACCACGTAAGGGACTGCGCGTGACCGAGAGTGGTGAGAAACTCCTTGGTACGGCAAGCAGCCCATCCTACAAGATCACAAAAATAAAGCATGCCCACAAACTTGCCCTTAAATAGTTGAACTTAAAATAAACTTACAAAGGAAAACAGCCTCTCTTTGTTGCTATTGATTTGTGCGTGCTAGTTAAGGGCAGCCTTCGTGGAGACCGAGCTACTGGTAATGCAGGTATGTAGGAGGTGCTATTCAGTGTTGTCAAATGGCTTCACCACACTTAAACAATGGAAATGTGGTTTCTATGTTCTGCAGAAAAACACTGGAAATTTCCCTCTAAATGATCTGTATGTGTGGAGAAAATTTAACTTGCATAACCATGAAATTCTCTTTGGAGTTTAGGCAAACATTCACTGTGGAGGCCTACGACACATCAAGGCAGAACTGAACAGAAAAGCAGCTAGCAGATAAGCATTGCAAATGTTCAGATACTTATCTTAGTCTTTTTGGTTTAGAAATTGGGTTTGGGAATCTTGAGAGAACCCGTTCTCACGAGAAGATGCCTTGTACACCCTGGATTCCCACTGCTCAAGAATAGCACGCATTTAGCCTTTCATTTAAGGGACTGAAACACTGCGCTGAAAAGAGGTGATATAAGATGTGCCTTGCATCTAAAAGTTAAAGTTAGGGTCTTTTGACTGAAACTTTTTAGGAGGTGTGAAATTTGGTATTAGAAACTAAGCGTTTTGTTAACTAAAGGTTTCTTTTAAAGCGTTCATGATTTTCATGAATTTATTTTAAAATGTAATGCACTAGTTAAAAATCCACAGTTGCAATAGGTGTACATGTAGAGATCTGCTTAAGTACTATACCTAATTTTGGGAGATTTTCTTTCTTAAGTATTTAAAGTGAGTCATATTCCAAGGCACTTTTATAAAATAGATCAAAAATAGATCAAAATATTTTTCCATGCACACCTATATGTTCAATTCATAGTTGGGATCCCTGAGGTATAAAGCATTTATTATCTGATCATTTTACCCTGAATGTTGAGGTAATGCTTGCACTGAAACCTTTCACTTTTAGCGATAGTGCGACTGTGTGGCTGGTGAATGAGGACACCACTTGCAAGGTAACTTTGTTTATCTATGGTAACATTAAAAACAAAACAACCCCCCCCCAAAAAACCCCTGCTGAACTCTCCTGTTGAGGTTGCAGGCTGAATGGCGTAGGTTTTATAAATAATGAGCAGCCCTTGGCCGAGGTTAATTCTAGCTTGTACTTTATTTTGTCTTTGAGTCCTGGCGGCTTGCAGGCCTACGGACAAGAGAGCTGCTGTTTTCAGCTTTCCTATCAGAACTCGGGATGCAGCGGTGTGCTTCGTATCTGATGTCGCTCTTGGGCTACAACGAAAAGTCTCTAATCAAAATAGCCCTGCTTACAAAATGAGGTGTGAATTGGAAGAGCTAGTGCTTCTCCCGGTTCACTGGAAGTTTAACTTTTACTGAGTTAATATATTGTGATCCAGACCATGACATTTTGTAAAGTCACTGCAATTTATGGAATTTTAAAGGAAGGCAATGTTGCTAAATTTAGGGGGGGGGGCGTTGTTTTGTTTTTCTTTTTTTAATACATTTTAACACTTGGCGTATTATTAGGCCTGGAGAATGGGGGCAGGGGAAGCTTTCTTTCCTCTCGTGGTTGTTGGGAAATTTTGTCCTTTTCTCCCACTTGGCCCTAGGGGTCCACGCGTTTTTCACCTTCAGATGGGATGAGTGTGATTCCCTGTGCATAGCGGTGCGGCAGAGACTCATCCTGTAGAAAGCACGTCTGCCCTCCTCCGCGGTGGGATGATCTGCGGTGAGAACGTTGCCTTCAGCTCCAGACCCGGTGGCCTTTCCCGGCTGGTCCTGCTGCCTCTCCCAGGCCCTGGTCTTTAAGCCGTCGACAGCCCGGGCTGCGGCTGTGTCGGGGAGCACGCTCACGCCGCCGCGCTCCCCGGAGCGGCCCGGCCTCTCCAGCCCAGGCTGGAACTTGTTACAGCAGAAAGGGTTGGAAGTAATTTGTGGAATGAACTTCTAAGGCAGGTTTAGGCTAAATTGGCTACCTGCGGAGTCTGTTGAGAAACCCTGGTTTTATGGAGCTTTTTCCCTCGGACTAATGTATATATGACTTTTCTGCATCTGTCAGGTATATCTATATATACTCAAACTTTTCAAAGTTTAGCCAGAATTTTCTGTAACCTGAGAAGAGGAAAATACGTGGAATCATTGTAACCCCAAACTAAGCTCCTAAATACGTATTGCGGAAACATGTTAGTACTCAGCTGAGGGGTGGTGGTTTGAATCTCTCGGCAAATTTTCTGTAATGAGTCTGAAGTTAAAAATAGTCCTATATGTGTAGAGAGCTAGGGGAAACACTTCTGGGCAAAAAAAAGAAAAAAACGTAAGGGTTAAGCTCGCAAAGCGCCCGGGGAGCGAAGCTGGAGGTGGCGGCAGCGTCTGCACCCGGCCCTGGGGGCAGCAGTGGGCAGCTCCTGGCTCCCGCAGGGGGAGGCTCCGGCGCTGGGCTCCCGGCTCTGCGCCCTGGCTGCTCGGGCGGCCTACGGAAATTTGCCTTTGTGGAAAAGGAGGGCATTTTTCAAATGGAGTGTATGGTCTCCAAGCATGTTTTTAAGTATGTTTTTTAAAAGCACGACTAGGTGATGTCAGTGATAGGGTGGTTTTGCCCCATTAGCTTTTTCCCTGTTCGCTGTATGCATCTTTATTCATATCTGAGGCTATGAAAAACCAGTGTGTCTGTAAAAGCATCTTGGAAAGCTTTTTTGACCTTATCTTCCCTTTTTCTGCATTCTGTTTTCTTTTCCGGAGTTTCAAAGCAGGCATTTTGGATAAATTTCTCATAGATTTGGTTTAATTGCTGTTCCTAGCAGCTGTCTGTTGTTTTCCTTCTGCCGAGCGGGACTGGTTTTTTGAAGTGCGGTTCAGATCAATTTACCAGCGCCTATACGTTTACTGCAGCTTTTTTGATGCACTTGCAAGAAGAGAGGGGAAAACAAATTGATCACAAATTTAACGTAACTGTTCTCCTGCAACGAGCCACACTTACCCTGTTGCTCTCCTTAATCTTTTGTATGTTGTAAAGAACAGTTTAACTCTTAGGTCTCACGTAGATGACTTATTCTAATAAGTCTTACTTAGAATAGTACAGTATATATAAATAGGATACTATGCTAAACGCTTGGCTTTGGGGAAACGATGGTGCCGAGGTAGTCCTAGTCCAGGCTGCTAGTACAAAGTAGTACTAATGCATATTCCAGTCGGGCAAAGTTAAGGATACTCACGCTGCTCCGGCTTGGCCTTTTCCTAGTCCGAGTCCTTCCCGAGGCAGCTGACGTGACGTGTAATTTTTGACTGCAGTAACGAGCAAGGTGGGGTCAGCGGCTGAATAATCCGCTGGAAGCGATGCTTTGCCCTGCGCCCCAAGCCGGCCGGATCCGTAGCTGCGATGGGTGTTAGCCGCTACCTGCGCGGCGGCAGGGCTGCGGGCAACATGAAAGGAGCCCGCGACGCCTTTAATGGCGCTGCAGCTACCGGCCAAGGCTGCGCTGCCTTTGATGTCGGTGGGGCGGGTTGTTTTCTGATTCCTGACACGGAGGAGGAAGGTGAATCAGTGCGGGAATTACAGCTCTCGGGTTTCTCAACTCAAACGAGCGATTATTTCAAAACGCTTTATAGGCAGGAGGGATCTCTTCGTTGCTGTTTTCTTTTAATAGCCACAAAACAATCCCGTTTGGCCCGTGGTGGCTGCCCTCGGACGGCTTTTATCCGAACAGTGGCGGCAGGCTGGTGGGCAGCGGCGGCTCCGAGGCTGCCGGCTCGGCCGCGGGCCTGGCGCGAGGGGGATGAGCGGAAAGCGGGAGCGTGCCGACAGCCGGCGTGGGTTGCCACCACCACCCCAAAATCCCTCCCGCGCCTCCTGCTTTCCTGCCTTGGGGCCCGGAGCTCCGTGTGAGGTCTGCAACGGAGCCGCAAGGGCTTTATAACGTGCTACTTGTTTGGTGGTGGTGTTGTCGGAGCAGGAGCCTCCGATGGCCGCCGCGTCCCGGCGGCAGCTGAGAAGCGGCGAGGGAAGGCGAAGGCCGGGGCAGGGGGACGGCGGCGGCGCGGGGCCGCGGGCGCTGAAAGCGGCTCTTTGTGCCCCCGGCCCGCGGCACCGCGTGCCACAGGCGCGCTATTGTTCACCGGGAAGCGGCCACCGCATCCTCGTGCAGTTATCTGTGAAAGAAAATATTTGATGTTTTTGTGGGAGGTGGGTGGGGAAGCCGAATTTACCTCTCTTCTCCTTTGGAAGTGGTATTCCTTCCTTTTGTTCCTGTCCAGTTGTTCCAAAATTCTTCTAAACAGCAGAGGGTGCATATGCCGGTAATCTGTACTGTAGTGGAAGTCTTTGCTTTTAAAACACATCCCATCCCCATCCTGCAGAACCAAACCTGGTATCATAAATAAAGATACCCAGCAGCAGCTTCTAGGGATTTGGTTAAAGCCCTCCATGCTTTTGTCTAGTATGTTGTACACTGCTAGCATTTGGAAATGTTAGATCTTGCTCAATATTCACTGCAAGTGTAGGCATAGCGAGAGAAGGAAGAAGCTAAGGCGGATCTGGAAGGAGAGGATCCTGATGGAGAGGCTCAGAATAAATGAGAGGACTTGAGCTAGTTTTTCTCAGCTTAGGGGCCCAGTCTCTGCAAGTGACCTAGCAGAAATCAGGAGTGGAGATTAAAAGCAATAATAATGATATTTAAAAGTATTTCCATGCTTGCAGAAGAGATGAGTGAACTGGAAGATACCAAAAGCAACGAGTAAATACTCAGCACTTGCAAGAACTTTTGCTTTGTAGCAGTGCTGTGCAAAAAACCTTCCGAAGGCTTTGCCTGAAGCCCGAGTGGTGCTTTCAGGTTTGCGTTTGATTTGAACTTGAGAAATAGTTTTAGGTGAGTGACAGGTTGCAAAAGAAACCTGCATGGGACTGTCAGATGCTCATCAGTATTAGTTCACTACTTGAGCTATGGAAGCTTGTTTCATGTGTACTTTGGGGGCATATTTCAGATATTTCAATTTAGCTGATTGATTTGGGAGCTTAACACCTCTCACCTTGGGTCTAGAGGACCTTGTCTAGTGATTCCTTGTCTTGTGTGTTCTTGCCTTCAACATGTGTCTCCTCTAGGTGTGACTCCTCCAGTCCTCCTCCTTGAATCGTTTTTAGGCTGATACTTCTAGTTCAGGGAGCATTACGAAGGCTCATGGTGGAATGCCCTGGTTAGCAGGGACAGTCTGGCCGCCTCTGCCAGTTTCATAACTGAAACGAGAGTGAAGGCAAAACTGCATTTGGGCAGCTCCAGCACGTAATTTGTACCTCAGAAAAATGCCTTTCTCCTTTGCTGAAGGAACTAGAGAAGTGTCATCTCTTCTGAGAGGCAAACGGTGGGACTGTTCCCCAAGACCTCTCCTGCTGCCAGCTATGCTCAGCTGCTGCGCTGGGTCTTGCTGGGGTTTTCCTTGATCAGACAGAACTGGAGGAGAATGTGTGTCCTGAGGAGTGGTGAAAACGCTTCGCTTTGGGCCAAATAGATCATTTGGATTTTTAAAGCATTCTGGAAAGTTTATGCTAAATGAAGAGATCGTTATGTTTCAGGTCCTGGTTCATGGTTGCAGCCCATCCTGTTGAAGTCAGGAAAAGCTTGCCGAGACGGAAGGTAACGGGTGCTCCAACTATGGCCTGGGCCCTTGTGGTAATAGCAAGGAGCACCTGCCTCTTGCAGCAGCCGTCCTGTGCCCGCTCCAGAAGATCAGACAGACTGAAGCGTTACCTGCGTTGCTCTTGCTGGGGCGGGGGGCTGCCCCGTTACCCCAGCTCACGTGCATTGCTGAGAATGGTTTGCCCTTTTTCAAGTCATTTCTCACGTAACAGCAAGGCTGCTTGGATCGCTGAGTTCACGGTTGGTGGAAAATACCCACTAATAAATACCATGTTCCAAATCACACAAGATAAAATAAAACCTCATTTCTGTATTTGCTTAATTTCAGCACTTTTTCCCCACCTTGTTATTGTCTCGAAGCTGGAGCCAGAGCAGTTCTGTAGCACTCTTCTCATGGTGGTAACCTGCACATAAACCTTTCGGTTTCCCTGTGTCTAAGGAGGGTGCAGTCTGAACTGCTGTCTGGGTAAAATGTGCTGAAGAGCTGAAGTGGAAAACAGCATATGAAAGCTTAAACTATTAAGGCACAATTTTAAATGTAGTTTTGTGGGGTTTTGAGCATACTATTTTAATAAAACTAAACACATTGATTTAGTCTTGAAATACTCATACTCTCTTAACATAGAAGAAATAGTGGCATCATAACATGTAAGGGGATGATTAAGCTAGTGATGCTCTATGTGGATTTAGGTGGAGCTAAAGTTTGTATTTGGCTTGAATTTATAGCGTCTTGTGGTACTTGCCCTTTCCTGCACGAAAAGCTTCTCTCGGAAAGCTTTTCTTCGTAGCGTATGTTAGGATGACAGTGCAGCCCGTCCCAAAGTTATATGCTTGCATGATGTGGTGCTGGCCTGGCACTATACATGGGAATGGTTCGGGGTTTTGATGTTTGTAGAACAACCATCCTCTAGAATTCTGCTTTTTTCATAGACTAGATGGTTGGTGCAGCTGATGTGGCTTAAACTGCATGGCGCTGGAAACGTGCAGAAAATCCCTCCTGTAAATACAGGAGTTGGTTTCCTGAGCACAGATTGTATTTTCTTAATTGAGTTTGTGTACATCATTCATAAAACATTTTTAAGTTGCAGACGCTCCGGGCGCTTTTTGCTACGTTAGGAGGTGAGCACAGTACGCTGTGCCTGAGAGACAGGTTTGTCTCAGCGCCCTGTTAGTTATGGTAGTTCAGGCTGAGTTTGAGTTCATGTTTTTGTGCTTAGTTGAGACTGATCGTCTACCTGATCAGTCTGTACTTATGTGGCACATGAATCTTTCATACATATATGTATGTGGCATATGCATGCACATCCTAGTGCGTGTGTTTGTGCTAAATACAAAACACGCAGTTCGGTAGGTGCAGAGCGGCAGAACAGGCTATTTTTCTTTTTTTTTTTTCTTTTCCCCCCAAAGCCTTGTCGTAGACCAGGTATTTTCCTACATTTGTATGTGCTATAAGATAATATTTTTCAAGACGGGGAAAACGCTAAGTTACTTCCAGTCTGTGGTTTTCTAAAATGGTTTGAGAAGTTAACGTGTTGTTTTGTATCGAGCTGCAGGCTTGCAGGGCCGGGATGCTCCGGGCAAGTCGGGCGGGCAGCTGGAACGAAGGCGGCCGCGCGGCCCGTGAGGGACGGCCAGAAGATGCCGCTTGGTTAGGTCGGCCGCGAACGTTAGCGAAAGCGTGGATACTCGCTCGGTTACCCTGGAGCCTCGTTTGAAGGGATTTGTCCTGCTTGCGCCCTTTTGTTCGTGTGTTGTGTGCACATGGGTCATGACGTGTGTGCGAATGAGTGGTGTTAACTGCGTCTCCGTTGTTACAGTGCATGTGGTTTCCATTTTCCAGTGCTCAGGTCTTTTTCTGAAACAAATCTTTAATTTAGAGTTTTGCTTTAACTCTTGCCGAGCTGCTGCAAGGCTTTGGCTCCCTGGCACTGTCCCGCTCCGTCCCAGAAGCGCGGATTGAACAGGGAGAGGACAGACCTTCCGCCTGCGTCCTTCTGTTCGGGGTGGATCCCCCCCGGGGTGGGGCGGGCAGGTCCCGGCGCTGGGCCGGGCTCTCGGAGGCGAGGCGGCCCGCTGGGCTCCTCTCGGCTGCCTGGGCCCGTCTGCGGGAGGTCTGGAGGTCCCCGAAAGGGGGGAGCTGAAGTGCCGGCGCGAGGCGAACGCCGAAGTGATGTCACTGCGAGCCAATGGGGAGCGGTGGGGTCGCGCGCCGGCAGCCCCTCGCCCTCCCGGCGGGCTGGAGCGGCCGCCCCTTCTTCTCCCCGCCGGTCACCGCTAGCAGGCAAACCTTTTCCGTTTTATTATCTCAGAGTTAAATAAAACACGATTCATTGTTCCTGCAGCTTACGAGAGTCAGAAGTTTCCGAAGGTTATAGAATTGTGTGGGAGCTTTTGCAGCTATTTAATGAAACATATGAAGAGCAGACAAACCGTGTTTGCATTTATTTATTTATTTATTTATTTCACAGCACTTGCTGTTCTGCCCTATGTGTTGGTATGTATTTTCTTTCGACGTGTATGGTACTCCGTTCTTATTTCTGCGTTTGTTTTACGCTGTACAGCTGAGGCTTTTTCCACCTGCAAACCCCGTAGATGAGCTCTGCGTTCGCTCACAGTTGTTCCGTTTCGTCTTACCCAGCTAGCGGAATCTGAGTTGAGCATCTCCGTGGCGCAACCCCTTGGAGGCTGTAAGAGCTCTTTACTGTTCGAGTCCTGCTAAACGTTGTGCGAGGGTGTCAGTGCCTCCAGCCAGAGGAGAGAGATGTGAGCAGACAGATCTTTATGGTCTCGAACAAAAGCCTGGCCTTAGAGGACAGGTAGGGTCCAGTAGCATCCTTTTATTACTTCTAGTGCTATCTTGCTTTTTCAAAGAAGGTATTTGATCGCTCCTCCCCTGACCAGGGCAGGGAAGTTTGTCCCATTTATTGTAAAGCTAAGGAAGGCCAGTTTGAGACTTTGTTCACGGTAGGTAGTGGCTTGGTGACTATATAAACTTCTCTCTTTCTAGTCTAATGGGATACAATGTCCTGTGTACTGAGGAGCAGTGGCTGAGCTTCTGACCTGTGAACCTCTTTTCATATCCAGACCTGAAGAGTTAAATACTCAGAGAGTAGGCAGACGATCATAGGTATAGGAAACAGGGTAAATCTTTTAGGATCCTTGGAAGGAGAGGATGACCTGTGGAGCAGGGGAGACCTGCCGGCACCCCGTACCAGTGATTCCTTGAAACGGTAGTCTAGTGTCATGCTTTCTGATTAAGACTCCCTTGCAAAAGCAGAAGTGATGGGGAGGAGGAGGGAGGGAAGAAGGAAAGCTCCAGGTTTTGGAGTATAGTTTTGTCTGCCTTTGGGGCACCAAGGAGAAGTCATGTCAAGTGATGCTGAGCGTATTAGTTTTTCAGTGGTAGATAATTTGCTCCAGTCCAGCTATTGGAATTTGTCTTACACGTGTGTTGGGTTTCATCTGGCCTGTGAAAGAGATGCTTGATCTGCTTTAAAGATAGCCATGGGATCCAATTTTAGGGTTCCTAAAATTATCATTAGACTGAGAGTTAAACATGAGGTTTAGGATTAACAGTTAGTAAAAAGGTTTCATTAAAGATTGTGCTTTAGATCACTTTCATGAGGGGTGAAAAGGTAGAAGGAGGCATGTTGTCTTTTTTAAATTGAGAAATCACAAGATGAAAGGCTGTGAACAGTTGATTCCTCCTGACCTGTGGCAACTGGATCATAAATTAGATGTGATGCAAACAGGAAGCTTAATAGTGGAGCAGGCTGCATATTCTCTAGTGGTTGTGGAAGCCGTTCATATCATGACCCAAATTAAAGGTTTTGTTTTTATAGTGCAATATAGAAGTGATTTAATGTTTTGTAATTGTTTTCACCGGGGGGGGGGGATTTTTATGATCTTCAGTGAAAGATGCAGCTACTGTAATTCATCTCTGAAGGAGTCAGAATATTAAAAAAAAAAGTATGCTGCAGCTTTGGATAACTGTATTATTAAGAAACCACACTGGAGCTATGAAACAAAAGACATCTTTGATTTCCCCCCCCCCCCCTTTACTGCCAGGTGTGTAGAAAACTCTTGTATCATTAGGACAAGGGGAGAGAAGATTTAAGATTTCAGTCATATGTTTATAGTGTTTTCTTTTCTTTTAAAGTATTGCCACTATTTGTCAATGACAAATACTTGCATTAAAAAATATAATGCATTAGGAAAATACTTAAAAATTACATTGCCCACTTAAATTCATCTCTGTGATTTAACAACATTGATGTTAAGGGTAGAAAGAAGTGTGCCATGTTTTACAACTGACAGAATATTTCAAAACAGCTTAAAACACCTAAAGAGACCATAAAATAACCAAAGCTGCAGGTGATAGATAGCTGTTGGCGTGTACATTTGTATGCAGCTATCAGGGCGTGCATATGTTCAGACACGGAGCATCGATTTCCCGTTCATATGGGTGTTAAGCAGAAGAGAGGTGAAGCGTTTCACGGGGATACGCTGGGGAAGGTGCTCCGAGAGGAACCCTGATCCTTGGCTTGTTTGCCCTGTTGCCGGTGCTCTTGGCAAGCCTTGCATGGTGCTGGTGCAAACCGTCTCCCTGAAATGGAGAAGTTGCAGTTTTCTAGATCTGGTAGCTGCTCTGTGCAGGTGATTGCTGAAAGATAGCAACTAACTAACTAACTATATATATATATATTTTATCTTAAATTATAG
Organism: Apteryx mantelli; assembly: GCF_036417845.1. Lineage (NCBI taxonomy): Eukaryota > Metazoa > Chordata > Aves > Apterygiformes > Apterygidae > Apteryx > Apteryx mantelli. Next base: position 5,150,819 of record NC_089992.1, read on the forward strand.
GGCCTCTCTCATACGTAGTTTCCTAAAGCAACACTTTTGTTAGTTGGAAAGAAGGACAGTACCTCTCAAGCGTTTCCATTTTTAAGGTTATTTAATTCTGTGGAGGTCTTGCGTAGCTGGGTTAAGCTGAAGCCTAGACATCACGATCTTCATTTTCTACCTGCAGCCCTTACTCAAAGTCGCTCCTCACGGGTCAAAACGGTAAGCTTTACATTGTAACACGACCTGGCGATGTTTGTGCTGAGCTAACCAATGCAGAGGCAGTAGGTACAGTTATTTGGAAAAGTATAATACAAAAATGCGCCAGCCAGTGTGGCCTAACTGTGGTAAATTAGTGAATATATATCTTTTATTTATTTATTTTTTTATTTCTGCATTCTGCAATTGCAGGCCCTGTTAGTCAACACTTCTGATAGTTTGCAGAATCTGAAATAATAATCTTACATGGAAAATGGCTTATCTGTGAAGTAAAGCTGTTGAAATGTTAGTATACTTCACTTGCATAAAACTCTTGAGGCCTGTTAATACGGCTTTATTTTTCTACGTTGGATTTGTGAGCAGTATGGATTAGAGATCATGACAGAAATGCTGTAAATCCGCATTCAGTGCTAGATCTTTTTTGGGTCATGCATCAGGAATTTCTAACTATTACTAATGTGTTTTACTTGTGTTAACTTGCTTGATGGCCTGGTACTCTTTTAATAGCTAGATGCAGTGATTTGTGGAGCGAAGATTTCCCACTGTAGCATCAAGGTTAGGAGACGCAGTGGTGACTCAGCTGGCCGATGGAGATGACTCCTTTTTTGCCGGATGACTCGGCTGCTCCTTGCCACTTTGTCTCGTCCCTCTACGCATTCAGCATTCCCTCCTTTATCGGCAAGGCTGTGGGAGGAGGAGAAGTGGGTGGCAGTGAGGTTTTTCTGCTTTTACAACATGGACTGGTTAGTAAGTGCCCAGCTAAAGGAGCTGGGGAGTTAACCGTAGGCGATTGCTTGGACAACGTTGGCTGACACCAGTGCAGAAGTTTAGATCGCACAGCACGTCTTTCATCAGAGCCTGCATGAGCTCTAATTTTACGTGTCCGTAATTTGACCAAAGCTGTATTCTGAGGTTGGACTTTACTTTCGAGTAAGCTGATATTAACTTTAAATAATAGGACAGTTACCAAAATGCCTTGGATATATTTGTGCTTTTTGTCCTGTCCTTCCTCTTTCCCGCTTCTCTGTTAGCGGCAGCTGAGGTGACAGCTCTGCAAGCGTTGCCGCAGAAGTGGCACGGCTGACACGTGCCCAAGCCCTTGGGGTGCTGGCCAAGTGCCACAAAACAGCTGAATGCCCCCCCCCCCCCCAAATTTTTGCCTTACCTTAGGGTATAACCTCCTGTAGAGAGCCCTGTGCTCTCAGGTTAAGTTCTGGTAGTTTCAGATCAACTTGAAAGAGCAGTGAGCAAGGTATGACGCTGCGTGTGCTGGTTATGTTGTCCACGGTTCAGGTCTGGGGTTGATGCTTGTTTGAAGCACGCTGCGTGTTGTTGGATGCTGCCCGACACCATGTCATGGAATCTTTTCTTTCTTTTTTTTTTTTCTTTTTTTTTTTTTTTGCTTTTTCCGAGATGCTCGTTGTTGGTTCCCTCTCACTAACCTCCTTTTGTCCCCCAAAACCTACTTTTCCTTTTCATTCTCCAGGTGCTATGCACATAGATAATTCAAGCTTATCCTTCAAAGCAGATGACAAACAGGCAGTTTCTTTTGCAAGTGTGTACTTTTTTTCTTTTTGTCTGCATCTCATTGTGGTGGTGCACTTTGAGATGCTTGCCTGTAGAGGGATGATGACTGCTTTAACTCACTTCGTGTTTCTCTGATGTCTTTGTAGCGTTCATGTTTTCTAAGCAGAATCTAAAGAATACTGTAGTTTTTTTGTCTGAAGAGACCATCATTCTGATGACTCCTTGCTGTTTTGGAACATTTTGTGGCTTTTAAGTCTTTTAACATGTACCAATTATGACCTTAAAAGAGGGTGGCTGTATTGGCATTAGCCTACTGGAAATTTCTTCCTGGATATAAATGTGCCAGAGACCAAAACCATTTGAAATGGAGCAGAAATGACAGCAGTCCTTTTATGATCTTAGGATGGCTCAGTGAGGCTCAATGTTGCTGCTCCATTTTTGCATCCTCTGGGGAAAAATTGGTGTTTCTTTCTTTCTTTCTTTACTATAAGCTTCTGATAACTTTAAAATGTTGAAGGTTTTAACCATCTCATTTCTGACTACACCTTTGGGTGAAAACATTCACAGCTGATTGCTTTCCTCTGCATGCAACTTAATCTTCAAAGTACTGAGACTAATAAAATATTTTACAAAACTATTAAACTGGAATTCAACAATAATGAAAACAGCTTTTTAATGAATTAAAGAAGGAAACCTAAGTGACTGACCTGACTGACCTGTACCCGGGATTTCCTGCTACCTTTGTACATGCACCTCAGTCAGGAGCGTGCTCTGCCCGGCGGTTAGCGAGGGGTTCGCAGCGGGGACCTGGTTTCTATTTGTACCTCTAGCCCTCGTTCGTTTAACACGATTGAGTCAGTCCATTGCATCTAAAAGTGCTCTTACAGCTCGGCCGCTCAGCGTGGACAACAAGGGGCAGCTTTTTTGAGGTAAGCGGGATTCCCACCTCTTACTGAAATTGCCAGGCACTGCCTGTGCTTAACCGTTTGGAAAATAGATGCTTAGATACTGAGATGTGAAAAATTGGACTTAAAGTCCATTTTGGAAAGCATTCCTAATAGATTTGCTTGAACTTTGTTGACAGAAAACATCACCTTTTTATCCTCCCATGCAAAATTCCTTTTCCAGCATCTTTCAAGGGGTGGGGTAGGGTGAAGGCTAATTTTTTTTTTTTCATTAGAAATAACTTTAGTGAACTTAATACTGTAACTTTGCATGGAAAAGTTTATTCTAGCCTTCTGTTTGCTCTGTGAGGTGATGACCGCTTGTGCCAAGCTTCCTTCTCCCCTTTCCGCTGCTTTGCAGATTAGACCCTTTTGCAGAAATTTTTGGACTCTGTTATATCTTGCAGGATCATTCAGACAGACTACGTGGGGTGCTAATCGTGAGTCGGGGCTTTCTGCTGCGTTGATCCACGTGGTAGGGACCCAAGAGGACAGTGTGACTTTTCCACATTTGTATTTGTAAGCATTTAAAATTCTCTGGGTTATTTATAGACTTTCTGTACTTGCTCTCAGCGCTACCTGTATATGAAGAGGAGAGTGGGAGGGGAGGTCGGCAGGTGTGTGCGTGCAGGTAGGGTATATTCACAAGAATGCACTGACTTGCCCAAGCGGTTTGAAGCCAAATCAGGATTAAACGGAGTCTGAAGTGTTGTTACAGCTGTGGCAGGTACTTGCCAACATGTTCCAAGTTGTGTCTTACTTGAAATCCCATTTATTGTGCTCACGCATTGTTTGCAGACCGTTTTCACATTAGATGCTTGTTATGAGTAATCATCATTTAAAATGAGATTTTTGGAAACTTTTCTCATCTAAAATTGCGTATAGTTTGCTGAAATGAGCAGAGCGGCTGAAGTATCAGCAGGTAGTCTTCCTCTTGAAATAACTGTGTACAAAATTTGCTCTTTGTTTTGTGAATGATGTTTGAGGGATGATTTTGGGGTGTAGCCTTTTCTTTTGAAGTCGCATGCTGACAGCTTGAGTGCTTCAGGTGCTTGTGGCAGAACATGTCCGCTTTGTGGATGGTCTTGGCCTGGTGCTGTTTTGCTTCGCAGAATTACCCTCTACAGTATTTGGTAGCAATACACTAGATACACTGAGGCGTCAGGAGAGTTGCTTTGAGTTAAAGGGAGAAGGCAATGGAGAAGGTTGGCCTCCGCTTAGGTAAAGGTACTCAGAGCGTCAACATCCTTATTTACGCAAAGAAATCTGAAGCCTGTGAGTGGTCAGGTGGGAGCCTTTCCTTGTGTTTTTATTTAGAAATAAACAGCATCTCTTACAGTTCTCTGAAATATCATATGTCAAGTTTTAGCCTAGACAGTCTTTCAGACGAAGTTAGGAACTGCTGAGGAAACAGTTATTAGTGGGAACACAACATGCAAACACCAGCATAGTGAAAAGCAGAGATGAAATCTCTCTCTGAAGAGAAAAGGCAGAGTCTAAAGGTAGAAAAACAATTTTTGTAAGAAGGCACTATTTCAAAGACTGAGGTTTTTTTAAAAAACAATTTGGTGCCAAAAGCTTAACCTGTTTTTCATAAACATGATTGCTCGTTGCAGCCAAAACAAACAGTTAAGGTCCTTAAACGAACCTAAGTGAGGAATCATAGTTACTCTAGCTGAATGGTAAAAATTATAAGTGTAGCAAAGTGTGATTCTGGAAGCTGGAAGTTCAAGCGGGATTCACGTGGTGTAGGAGGCTTCTTGTTCGTGTCTTCCACCAGTGTTACTTTTCCTGGAGGTGTGTAAGAAAGATGCTTTAGCAGTGAGATTCAGAGGTGACCCATGCTCTTGCATGGAATCCAAGGTGGCTGTAATCTTGCGGAAGTGAAGGGAAGGCCAATATTAACTATGTTGTACGTGAGCCAAACACGCAAGGTGAAGGATATTTTTAATTGCTATCTCTTCCTTTTGTCTTCTGCAACACTTCCCGCCAGAGACTTCATTTATATGTGCGTGGTATGTGTGCCCTTCCTCAGGTCGGCATCTCTGCCTCTTTTTGGCTGGCTCCAGACCTGCTCGGCTTGGTGGGAAGCCTGTCCCTACTGTCAGTGCCTTTGGAGCCAAGAGTGTTTTCATTCTTAGAGATGCCTCTACGATACGGAGGGCTACCTGGACACTTGCGCACTTGAAGGGTGATGGGTAAAGGCAGGGAGGAGCTGCGTGTTTACCTGTTTACTCTGAGCAGTTCTTGGTTGGAAGATGTAATCAGAGTATATAAATTTCGATAATTTTAAAAGCAACCCTCCCACACCACCTTGCAGAATATTCATTATACAAAAGAGGGTACAATTTATTTTCCATCTCTTCTCCCTCTTGTGAGATCCAGGCTGAGGCTTCTCAAGGTTGGTCAGAAATCCGATTGCTCTGCTCTGCCTTGCCTTGTTTTTTCACGCTCTTCATGGGCTTGGGATGGCTGCGTTAGGTGATGAAAGATTGAATGAAACTTCTGAGCATGGTTTAGGATATTTTGTCTGCTGAAGGCTCACTTGTGACTTAACAACCAGTTTGGGTGGGACTTCCCCAAGGGACACGAGATGGTTTCCAGGTAGAGATTTTGAGGGGGAAATGAAGTTCATGAAATAGATGAGGGGATTGGGAAGACTCTGGGGTCTGTGCTTGGCTTTTTATGGATCTTAGGAAAGTCATTCCATCTTTGTGCTTCAATTTCTTTTTCTAAAACACCTTTATAAAGATCCACAGGAAGAGTCTGTGCATTTAGCTTGACTATAGAATTGCAAATACTAGTTGAGAAATAATCAAGTATTGTACTGGATGGTCTTAAAATGTCCTCAGACAACTTTTTAAAAGACTTAAACAACTTAAGAGATACCGTAGGTAACCATGATAGTAATTCATTGTGTTCTGCTTTTTGTGCACTTCTGATTGGGAAATAGTCCCAATCCGTTCCAGAAAGTAGAGGGCTGGATTATAAGCAAACTCGCCTCTCTCGTGGACAAATATTCTGAATTTCTGAGAGATACTGTACAGTCATAGTGTTTCACTGATCTGTGTCCTCCTTTCTTGGCAAGTCAGAGAGGCTGGAGGTGAAGGTTAAGCTCTAGACAGTTTTAATACTGTTTTCTCATGTGTTTCTTTGGTCCCAAGTATGAAATGGACAGAGAGAGGCGAAGATTATTCCCAACCATAAAATCAAATCAAGCTTAAAGACTATTTTAAATTTACTTATCTAAATAAATCAAGGGTGGTTTTTATATATTTTTGTTTTTTGTTTTGGGTTTTGCGTGCATGAGAAATGCCAAACTGCGTATTGTTTACGAGCTGTTGCAGACACTGGACTTCTGCGTGACATCTCCGCCTCATGAGGAAGGAGAAAGAGGGATAGCTGGCGCTTTCTATTTGCCGACCCTGCAGCTCCCACGGATGTACCCTGGTTATCTAACTGCCGTGCGCCAGCCTGTGGCAGTGCAGAGGGTTTTGCTGCGGGAACTTGCAGGAAACGCCCTGGGACGGATCAGCTGGATGTGTGCTCAATTGCCTATAAACAAACTATCTGTCTTTAAACATCAACTGCAAAGGAAAAGGAGCAAGGAAATGCTGGTAATCCTCCGTAAGGAGGGTAAGGCACGATGTCAGGGTTGATTCTTTCAGAAAACAGCTCTTCCTGTTAAAATATTAGCGTATGGTTTTTCTCTTTGTTCCAACCTCCGAGGTGTTGGGATTCGGTGCAGCGCTGGATTTTCTGATCCCGCAGGTGCTTGTGACGGACGTGCAGTGAACGCTTGCACCTTTAGCGTTGCTCTGTCCACCGGCGTTTTGCCGTGTTTCCACACGTGTGCCAGGAAAATAACCTCACAGCTTTATCAGACAGGGAGGGATTCTGAAATCCTCATACTGAAGCAGTTGACGTGTACTTTGTTCAATCTCTTCATGTAAAAGAACGAGCACAGTTGCTATAGTGAACTGGCTCTTGTTGCAGTCCTGTTTCCCTTTCCCATGCAAAATGGGGAATATCTTGTCATTAGCGATGACTGGCTCAGTGCAGGGACCTGTCAAGCTGGCGTATCCAAAGCAAGAGGCTCTTCTTTCCCCCATCTCTCCAGTTTCCCTCCTCTAATTATTTTGGGATTCCTTGGCATTATCCTGCTTGCCATTCGTGGTAGGGGGGAAAAAAAAGTGTCAAAAAACGGTGCGTTTTCCCTTCAGTAATTTTACATCTTATGAACACGCTCTCTCTTACGACCAAGAAGCTGTGTTTGGGCTTAGAATATGTCAGCTGTGATCTGGCTGAGCGTGCGGCCCTGGGCGCCGCGGGGCCGCGAGCCCGGGAGGGGGCTCTGCCGCGACGGAGGCAGGACCGGGCTGGTGTAACGCCGCAGGCGCCCGGACCCCGCGCTCTGGCCAGCAGCAAAATACAAAATGACGGCCTGGTCCTCCCGTGGAAGGGGACATGTCCCTGTTCCCTGGGAGAGTCTCTTAAAACTCAGACTCTGAGCTTGGTCGTTAAAAAGAAGAGGCTGCTTCTCCCTGGCCTGATGTTAGCGTGGGAGCACCGCTGGCAAGGCCACATCTGTACGTGCGTGGGGAGGGAAGGGCGCTGCTGGCTTCTCTGGGTTTGCTCTGTATATGTAGGACTTTTTTTTTCTTCTTCTTTTTTTAATTGAAATCTAACCAGATTTTGTAAACGTTCCCAAATGTGAAAGCCAAGTAAGATATCAGAACCTTCTTTAATAGTTTCAGTGAGGAGAAATCAGATGTCGGTATTAGTGAGGACAGTGATTTAGTAAGTACTAAACTTAAACAAAAGGAGAATATATTTTATAAACCTTGCAAAGTGGAGACAGGTTTCAAATCCTTTGAGGCGCCTGGAAGGAGATTTTAACTAGTTGCTGCATGAGTAAACACTATGCAGACAGAAGCTGAAGTTATGGTGAACGTGCGTTTTGTGTTGGGCTGCATTTGCAGTTACTGCAAAATCACAAAATCTCATGTGTTTCCTGCTCTTGTCCCCCCCAGCCGACAGAAGCTGCCCTGGGTGCAGGGCTGAGCCCCTGCGAGGGCTGGAGGGACGCTTGGTGGAGCACAAGCACATTCTTGAAATACTTGAGCTTTTGGGGAAAGCGGCTTTCACTGTTTGTTATCACTTTTTCAGAAATAAATGTTGCGCTCCTTAGCATACCGAAACGAGCGGCTCGTTCGGCGTATAAACCAACCGACAAACCTGAAAATCGGACTTTCTGCAGTCATGGCCATTGGGATTTTATTCCCTCTCAAAGGGAGAGAGGGGGTTCTTGCTCCAGTTTTGTTTTTTTGGCACGTTACCAAAATATTTGCAGCACGGTAACGCGTATTCTTTCACCTTGAAAGTGGGAAGTAAAACCTATTTGTTCCTACACGTGAATACTCCTTTCCCCACTAAAAACGTTTGCTCCGTGTGTCCGCTCACCGGGTGCGTTTCTGTGCACCCCGTTTCACCGGGGAGCCACGGGCGCTTTCGGGCTCTAACGGTGCCTAAGTCAAGGAGGTTCACAGCTCTCCCCCAGGACTTGCAGGGGTAGGTGAGACTTGTGAGACGGCAAGTGCCCGGCGCAGCGGTTCGAAGGACCTTCTTGGGAAATGCCACGCGTGCCAGCGCGCCCGGCTTTCCTGCCGGGCCCTTCCCGGCCCTCGCGATACAAAGGAGCCTGGGAAAGGGAAGGCAAATTCTTCCGTGCAAGGGAAGCTCCGAATGCCATGGTACACACACAGGCCTTTCTGTCTCCCCCCTTAAAAATGTTTTGCTTTGCCCTGTAATCAGAGACTTTTTCCCTTATTAATTTTCCTTTGGGCGGAGAGCGAGGGGAAGGATCTATTGTTCCGATGGCAGGCGCTGCCGGGGGCAACAATGGCGCTATTGTCGGCCTGTAATTCTAGTCGCCCGGCTCCAACAGGAGGTGAAAAGGAGGAAAAGGGATACGAACAAAAATAAATATTAACTGTGTTATAATCTTCCTTTGTTTACCTGAGCGAGCATAGCCAGAGGTTTAGTTTGGGGGGGGGTTGTGTGTTTTTTGTTTTTCTTCCCCCCGAAGGCTAATGAAATGCAGTGTTATTACAAATGGTGATGCTGCTTTCAGTTTGAGGACATGCAGTTATTTTTCTAAAGCCAGAATCCAAACTGTCAGCTGAAGGCAGAAACGGGCCTCAGGAAATGCTGTTTCTTCTGGCAGAAGACGACAAAGATCCCTGTTCTTTACACCAGCCTTCGTATAATTCAGAACAATAATAATTTTTTTTAAATATACTGTATGATGAAGAATAAGTACTCATTATCATAATGTGTTAGCAGAGGTATAATTAAGATTGTTCTTGTCACTTTTTTTTATATACCACCTTTCTTTGGGAGATCTTAATTGTTGAAAAAAATTTACTTTGTGTTTACATCTGGCAAAAAGAGGCTGGGAGACTGCACGGGGAAAGTTTTTAAAGCAGCACAATTTGCTTTGTCGGACTTTCACATTAAAACAAAACGAGAAATTCGGAAAGGAGCGAAAGGATCCTGCGGGTCGGCTGCGGTGCCGCTCAAGCTCAGCCCGCAAGGGGAAGCAAGCCCTTCCCTATCAGCCTTTTAACGCCCTTTCTGCCTAGCTGGGGCTTCCGGAGCACCCCAAATATCCCCGGCGGGTCGGTTTGGGATGCTCCCCGCGCACCCCAGAGTGTGCTGGGCAGCTGTTTGTGCCAGCAAACTGCTATATACGGTTCTGCTTTGAAAAAGAGAGCCTCTTTGGAGGCTGGGAATTAGAAATGGTCATTTTTTACGTGTGTGTGTGTGTTTTTATTACACAGCCTTGATCTTGAACGCTGCCTGCTTCTGAGCCCTGAAGCTCCCCTGGTCCCTTCCGAGCCTCTTGACGGAGAAGTCGCGTGTCTGCTAACGAAGGCGTCGACGTTCAGCTTGTGTTTTAACTGCGACTTTAATAAGTTGTCAGATCTGAATGCGGTTTTCACCTGCCCCCGGTCGGGCGCGCCGCTGGGGGGGCGGAAGGGGAGCCGGGAGCCTCGCTCGCCTCTCCGCGCGCGCTGACCCCACCGCTGCTTGCCTGCCGGCAAGGGGGAGAGTCGTCGCTGACGCTTCTTGTCTTTATGAGCTTGAGACTTAACATGTTTACCCCTTGTTTTCTGCTGTAGATTCTTGGTATTTAAAGTAAATAATCTTGTTTTGAATTAGTGCTTCCCGGAGGAAACTATCTGGCTGTAGTAAAGTGCTCTGTCAACATTCCTTATTGCCATAATAGCAGGGAAGGAAGGACTTGCTGTCTTATCTAGAGCTAGGCAAAGCTGACAGGGAAGAAATTCCCATGAATAGGGCTCTCTGCTCCCTGCCTTTTTTTTTTTTTTTTCCCCCCCCACAGATGGGTCTGTTTGTTTTTGATTAAACATTAATCAAAAATCAATTTATGACTCCATGTAAGTGGTATTAGATAATTCTCCTTTTATCCATGGTAAATAAAAACATTGTTCAAACATGAACAAACAGCAGTCTTGGTTTGGTTCGAATTTAAACGTAGAATGGGAGAAAAGATGGTAATTAAAATTGCAGATTTCATAATTGAGTGTGTTCTTATTTCACAAGAATATTTAGTTTCACTGTAGCAGGAAGAGAATTCTAATGGAACTAACCGTCTAAATGTTTTGCAAAAGAGCAAGAAAGTAAGATTCACAGAGACCTTTCCATAGCATAAATCATCCTGTTTTATGAGTAGGGAGGGGAATCCTGAATAGATAATATGCAACTTTGAAGATGATGGAAAATTTGGACAGCCCACAGCATTTGGGGATCTGAATACTCTGATTCAGCTCAAGGATGAACTGAATATCCATCCTGACAGCTCGTACAAACAAACAGAAATTCGCTTCGAGTACAGATGCTGGTTTGGAGATGGCTGAGGAGTTCCCATCATAATTTTCATGCTGAGATTTTCCCCTTTTAGACTGACTTGCCCAAGCAGTTAGCCAGTGGGTGCTTATTGGAGAAATACTGAGTCTGGAATTACTGCAGCAACAAACAGTCTCTTGCTGCTTGAGGTTACAGTACAGAGCAGTGAGATATGAAACTGTAAGCTTGGAAGAAGAGCCAGTTTGGGACGCTTACGGTAAGGTTAGGCAGCAAGGGGAGCAAGTTCGGCTCGGTTAAGGTTCACTGAGGACCAAGAGGAGGGTAGCGGGTGGTGACAGAGTTTTCCAACATGTTTCTGTGCCAGCCTTGTGCTTCTGGGACCTGCGTTTCTTTGGTCCCCGAGGCTGGAATTACATATCTATTTATCTGTCCTGATATTTGGAAAAAGTCGGGGTTGAAACAAGTTCAGCTTGACCACTGTGGTCGTGCGTAGCTTCTTATTTCTAAGTGTAATATTAAACTCACGAAGGATTGTGGGAAGGATTGTAGCCCAGGCAAAAAGAAAATAAAAAAGGAAGTGGAGGGGACATTAGTTTTATGCTGCTGTTGATGCAATAATATGAATTTCACCACGTTTTGTTGGAATGCAAAGCATCACAGAAAGACAGTAAGTGCACCTGCTTGCCTCTTCTTCCTCTTCCTGTTATTTAGAGCCCAGCTCCAGCCATTATCGGGAAACATGGGCCAAAATGGTGTTATTGCGGTTGTTGAATATTTTACGGGATTATTAAAAGCTGGTCAGTGTAATGACACACTTGCCAAAAGTTCCTCCTGACTTGGATTCTCTTTTCGTATTTTAGTCTATTTTTGTAAAGGAAAGGCAATGAAGTATCTGAGTTGCTATTTTGGTTGTTTTTTATGCTTGTGCCTTTAACAGCTTATATTGATTATAAATGGGAGCACTGTCAAGAAAACTTTACTTTGCCTCTTTAGAAATTGAGATATTGCTGAGCCTGCTCTAAACCAACAAAACATTTTTTTTTTAAGTTAATTTGGGAGAATAGTTTTGTCCTGTATTTTTTCTATTCCTGTGCCTGTTCCTAAATACACTAGATAAGACAACGGTGCTCTTGAATGGAACAGGCGGTCGTCTTCCCTCGCTAGCCAAAAGCTGATCAGTCCGTAAGCTTCTGATTTTATGGACCACTGTTTATCTATGTACACTCCGTTTAATAAGAATGGACAACTTTTTTAATAATTTGGATGTAGATGTCCACTAAACCCTACGGGTGGTGTTGATAAATTCATGTCTCTGTATTTCAGGAATGTTGAGCTGAAGTTTACCGTACAGGTTACTGTACAGGTGTGGGTGGAGAGGCAATTTTAATTTTTCTGAAAGTGTACAGCCTGGGAAGTAGCTATGCCAGGAGGCTTCACCAGGAGCATGGCTAGAGTTTCTTGTTTTCAAAGCCTGTACTTTTTTTCCCCCGATGCTGAAAAAGTATACTTTACTGAGTGAAAACAAATAATATGCTGTTTGTCCCACCGTAGATAAGAGCGACTTAGTGTAATTCTTCTCAAAGGATAACTAGATAAGACCAAAATCCATCTAGTTTACCTGCTTTGTAATAAAACTAGCTGACTTGTGTCCGTTGTAATTTTACAGTGGGAAAGCTACAGTGCCTTTAGTTATGTGTGGAGTTAAAAACAAACTGCTGTGGAAAGCAGTGAGCTTCCCCGTTTAAGCCTACGTGTTGGTTCTGTGATAATGCTGAAGCTAAGTGCTGCTCCCTAAATTAATCAAACAGTGTTTGGGTTTAAATGGTGAAAAAGACTGCTGGTTTGTAAGTGTATCAATTAATATAAATTTATTATTTTTGTTTGAAATGAGCCATGCAACAGTTTTAGGGCCTTCCATACAGTGTTCCTGCGAGCTCTTGGGAGCTGGAGCTGACGCTGGGGTGGTGATAGCGGTGTACGTCACCGGCGGGTACTGCTTGTGGGCAGGAGCGCTGCTGTGTCGTCCAGATTGTTTTTACTCACAGGTGGCACAGAAAAGAATACTGGACTGGAGTCTCATATCCCTGTTTTCCCAGTCTAGAAGACAATACATTTGGGAAAGCATTTTAAAAATCAAAATAAATTTCTGTACTTTTTTTAACAGATTTTTTTTGTGTGGTAGAAGGAATGTGTAGCTGAAGTCCAGTCACTTTATAAGAATTAAATATAGTTTTAAGCTTTTTACTTGCGTTAGTCTGACAGTAATGGTGATTTTTAACTCCTCCAGCATTTTTTTCAGTCTGAAGTCCTGAAAAAGTCCCATGTCTTGTCTTCACTTGTGTGTGAATAGTTTGGGATCTCTGCCCCTTGTCATGCTGTCCGCACCCTTCCCGGTTTCATTACAGCCCTTGTGAGCTGGAGGGACCCCAACGGCAGGCAGTATTCAAGATGCCGGCAACTTGCAAATTTACACGATGGTCTCATGGAATTTGTTTTCTTTTCTCATCATTTCAGCAAAGATGTTTCACCTTCTTAGGGTTATTTAGTCGTGTGCAGTATCTTCAGTGCAGAGTACTCAGCGGTGTGGAGTTGCACGAGTCGGTCCCTCAGAGGGGTGTTGCTGTACGGCGAGGAGGAGGAGAGGTGTTCTGGTGGGCTTGGGCACCGCGGTTTTCAGTTAGATGATGCAGTTGCTGGACCGCTTGTTGTGATGACTGATCTGATATTGTTGGGACAACTTCTTGGCCAGTTTTGACTTGTTCTGTTTGTTACTTTTGTTTGTAACTCAAAGCGCAGGGAAGAGGATTCAATTAAGCTTCAGCATCCCTTCAGTTATTGGGCCAAATGCAGCTACTTTCACTGCCAGTAGAGCCTACAGAAGATGTGTAGGCTTGAGGAATGTGGGAGTTTCGGAATATAAAGTATCTTTTAATTGACACTGGATTTGTGAAGTGCAGCTTGTATAACTGGTGGTACCTAATCTGTCTTGTTCCTTCCAAGAGGCATGTTGCTGATCCATATGCTTGGTGGAGGTGCTCCTAAGAAACACTGGAAGCGCATAGTTGATCAGAGATGTCCTGCTTCTGATTTGCCTGCAGGTTTCCAAATTTAAGCCTCATATGCATAAATTCAGTATATTCTCTTGCCTATATGAAGGTCTAATCTTTTAATGTCCAAAAATGTTTTCCTCTTGTGGAAGGAGACTTATCTTCCTTTATTTCTTCCCCCCACCTCTTTTTAAGGAGAGAAGGAAGCATGGGGTAAGGGAGGGGACTGTTCGGTAGGAGATGCACAACGGAAGGGAACATCAGACAGTCACATGCTGCACGCTGCCGCTCTTTCTTGCGACTACATGGACTCACGAAATACCGTTTTGCACGTATTTTGTTACTTGAGACAGCGTCATTCCTCCCGAGTGATGCAGCATGCCTCTCCTTGCCTATCCCTGCCTGATCCCCAGAAATTACCCTACCGCTTTCCCAAGCTTCCTTGTGAAGGAACCTGTTTGGACAGTGGTTGCACTAGTCTTGGCTTTCACGGATGGAAGGTGATATGTCACAGACGGTGTTGGAGGGTGACTAAGGAGAGTATCTCTAGGAAGCAGGTAGAATCCAAAGTCAGGTTTAAGTAGCTGCGGAAAAGGTATATGTTTGTTTTGAGAGACTACATTTGTCCAGAAGAACAAAGGAAATGGGAAATGACTTTTTTTTTGTTTTAACTAGGTACGTAAACAAGCTATGCTGACATCTGTTTTTCTCTCTCAGTGCCGTTGTTGCTGTGTACGGCACGTGGAATAGCTTCGATCTTTTTTTGTGGTGTGGTCCTTAAAAAAAAAACAAAACCAGGAGCAGCGGAGGTGCAAACTCCTGCAGAATTTAACCCAACAGACCATCAGTTTGCTTTTATCAACTGTTAAGCTCTTAGCAGACTCTGTTTTTCCCAACAGTCTGCGGATCGCGAGTGAAATTCCCTGCTCCGGGGGGGTTTGGGAATTTGCCGCTCATGGTGGGCACAGCAGCCTGGTTGCTTAGGTCCCTGTTCGGCAAGATCCTGCGGCTGCTTCCCAAATTTAAGCACAGGTAGCGCTGTGAGGTTCATGCATTCTTCATAGCCTTAGAGTCAATCAGGGTTTTCTTGTCTTCACTAAATCAGGAGTTAATGGGCAACACTTTAAAGCAAGTCCTCAGCTGATTTCGGTTCCTATTTACTTTGAGGATGCTCATCAGCAGGGTTTTATTATTTATTTATTTATTCCTTCTTGTGAGTCCTACTGTTGTGAATCTCAGCTGCCTGACAGCCTCTGTCTGCATCTCCAGATCTACTCCTCCTCACTTCAGCAAAATAACTGGGAGTGAGGAGCTGGGCAGAAAGCTGAAATTGCCTTTCTCATTTTTTCTCATATGTAGATCTTCAGCTTTATGAAGCGGTTCAGTCTGGCTGCTCTCTGTTTGGAGAAGATGGAAACAAAATGCCAATGATGGTTCATTTAAATTCATGTTCTTAGTTTAATTTGGTGTTTCTTGATGTATGTGACATGTAGGCAGTGGTGGTAGCTGTCTCTATGTACAGCTGTATAAAAATTAAGAGAAGCTGTGTTCTTTTAAGGCGCTCGAGGGGTAAATCGGGGCCGAATTTGTGCTCCTTTGTAATCTGTATTTCTTGCTATTGCCTTCAGAGCAGCTATGTTTTTCCTTTGTGTAGTTGTCCAGGGATGGGAAGGAGGATATCGCAGGATATGAAGGGGCCTGTCGCCCTGTTCCTGGCAATACGATTTTCAGAACTGTGCTGAAGTCCAACTGGCTGCTGCTGCTGCTGGGCTTTTTTCCTTTTTTTTCTTTTTTCTTTTTCCTTTTAATTTTTTGTCGCGGTTAGGGCTGCCTTAGGCGTGAGCCCCAGCGGCACGTTTTCTGTCCCGCGACAGGCGTGACGTCGTGGGAAGAGCAGCCGAACGTGCTCAAACACCATTTAAAACTGGCTTGAAAACCCTCCCCTGTGGGGTGGCTGTTTTGGGCACGAGCTTCCTTCGCCTGCGTGTCACCGAGCCGAGCGCCAGGTTTGGGGCTTGCTAGAGCGCCGCGCGGTGCACAGAAACCCTGCGGGCTTCGGCGTGCTCCGCATCTCCTCCGTTGTTTCTCTTGCAAGAAAAATGAACCGTATTTTTAAACAGAAGGGAAGGGGGAGAAAGAGCTTTATAAAAGTTTCCCCGCATAGAAAATAAATGAATTTTTTTTCTGAAATCCAGAGCAGTCGTGAAAATATTTTGTTTTAAACTGATTCGTAAAGTCCTTCTGAGGGAACTTCTGACTTTAATTCCTCCCCTCCCCCATAGGTGCAGCAGCCCTAAGTTTTGCCTCCTTGCCGTGATTTTTTTATTTTTTATTTTTATTTATTTATATTTTTAGCCCAACCTCAACAGCTCCGTGTTGTTTTATGCCTTGCAGCACGCTCGCCTGAGCGAGGACACGGCATCTTTGGGGTTTACCTCTGTCTCCAGCCCCAGGGAGCTTGTTTACTACTCTCTGCCCGGAATAACAGGCCGGTCGCAGGGATCCTCCCTGCGGGGTGGGATTGGCTCCGGCCGAAATGCCGCCTGGGTGCCGGGGCTGGGCTGTGGCGGGGGGCGGCTGCGGCGGGGGGCGGCCGCGGCGAGGGGCTCCCCCAGCAGCGGGGCGCGCGCGGTTCCCGGCCAGCCGGAGCTGTGCCAGCGGCCCCTCGTAGAGGGAATCGGCAGCGAGACCCTTCTGGGGAGCGCGGTGTTTGGATGCTGCGCCTCTTCTAAATTTGGCTTCTCCTCGTTAGCAGCTGTTTTAATCGTCCCGTGGGGAGAAAACATAGGGCTGCTGCAGAGCGGCGTTATTTTTTCCTGCCTTTCATTCAAGGCTGAGGCCTCTCTTGGAGGCCCGGAGGAGAGGGACGGTGGCGGCGAAGGGGAAGGTCTCTCTCGGGTGTCCTTTGCGCCCGCCCTCGCCTCCCCCCGGCCCGCGCCGGCGAGGAAGCCGGGCGCTGGTTTTGCCAGCCCTCCTCCCGCGGGCAGAGCCGCTTGCTGCGCGGGAGCCGGGCAGCGCGCACGAGCGAGCGGGGCGGCGTGGGGCCCGAAGAAGCCTCTCTCTGCCTTCTGCCGCCCCCTGAACCGGGCTGCCCGCTCGCAGCAGCGCGACGTGCAGCGGGGTAGCGGCCCGAGCCGTTTGGGACGGGGCTGCCGGGAGCGCGTGGAGCAGAGCCGGCCGTGGCACCGTGCCCGGAGCCTGGCGGAGGCAGCCGGGACTCTTGGCCGCACTCCTGCAAGCGCCGTTTCGGTTGGCAGCGGGGTCTGGGCTCGTGACATCCTTAAATACACGTATTGGTAAAGCAGCTGCCTTTTGCGGCCCGGTTCGCAGTCACGAGGTGGGTGAGGGTGGCTCGGCTTTGAAGGCCGATATATCCATCAGGGAGGCTGAAGTGCCTCCGTATTTACGGTGCCGGGGGTGGTGCAATGACCCGTGGCAGCTTCTGCGGCCAACTTTGATGTCACGAGCGGCAGGGACCTCTGCGTCCATGCAGCTGCTGATGTGCAGCGATGACTTTCAGTTGCAGCAGCCTGAGACCCTCCAGCTACCTCTGTGCAGGTCCCAACAGACATGGATGAAGTGTCGGAGAAGGCTACGGATAAACATGGGCATCTGTGAAGATGGGCATCTTTAGGCCAAAAGAATTATGAAAATAAAAACACGAGTCCTCTGGGGTGTTGCAGTAAAAGCATAAAGGACTTCGGATGCTAAGCTTAAAAGTCCAGACATCCCTAGGAAATAAAGCAAAATTGAATTAGCTGCGGGAATTAATTCATTTTGCTAACTCTTGCTATTAATCACTTGTATTATCTGAGATGGAAATTATAATTGTACTAGTTACTTTTCAGGGTGTTTTGGGGTACTTGCCTCTCCAGTAACTTGACCTACGTTACCAGTCTTTTAATTCCACACTCTCATTTTGAACACATTCTTCCCATTACCAGTTTTGTCAAATCTTTCCAAATATTTTAGTCTGCTCCATGGTAAAATGGGTTAAACTTTATCTTCTGTCTACAGAGAAACTATGATGAAAACCAATACTAGTCGAGTCCCTTGTTATAATAGACAAGTCTGACCTGAGAAGAGGCTTGCAAGAAGCCCCCAAGTTTACTTATTTTTTCCTTCCTAAACAGCATCTGTTGATCTGATAAAACATTTGTGCCATAAAATCCCTTGCTTACAGCCTTAGACCATTCACGTTACAAAACACTAGTGCTAGCTACCTTTCTGCCTGTCCACGCTGGAATTGGATAGTTGAAATATGTTTGTGTTTTTTTTTTTCCTCCTGTGCACTTCTAGCTGTATGCTGTAGTGAGGAAAAGTAACTACAAAACCAGGCGTAGCTTTTCAAAAAGCTGTCTGCCTTTTGTGAAACGTCTGTGCACTTTCTTCTGGAATTACATGTTCTGCATGAATTTTGCTGTATTGTGCAAACGATGCACATGCTTCTGGGGAAGAACAGCGTTTTGGCTGGAACAAGCGTATGGAGAAATCTTGCTTTGTTATGACAGCACTGATTTCTAGGACAGATGTACTAATTTTTTGAATTAAATGCAAATCGGTACCCGTGGATAGTGCTGGGCAGCAGTTTCCTAGCGGCTTTTGAAATGTGTTTTTCTGTGAGAAATGAGATGTTGAGCGCCGGTCAGAACGGGACGAGGTCCTACTGCACGTGTTGATCAACGAGCAAAACCGACAGGTGTTCGGAAGCTGGAGGGCCGTGCTGCGACTTATCCCTTCCGCTTGTGGTCTAATGCATTTTGCAGCGGTCCTCTTTAAGTGTGCGGGATACTGTGCGTTTTATGCTGAGAAAATCACTTGGCAGGAGTTAAGATAAATTTCTAGGATGTTACGATCTGTGTGGCTGCGGTGGCAATTAATATTTCTACCTGGTGAATTGTGCTAGCGGTGCTAAGGCTCCGAGGTTAATCTTCTAGTGGCTTTATCTGTTTTCAAAGCTGTTCTGAGTGAAATTTTCAGTATATCATTTCGTCTTCAAAGAGGACAAAAAAAACGGTGCTCAAGTACAGTGTGGTGCCCGTACGGGCAGTACGAAGCGTCAGGTCTTTGCACCGATTGTGGAAGGAGACAAATAGCATTTAGGGAATGATCATAATTCTTGCTTTCAAAATAATTAACAAATGTCCTTCAAAAAATCATTTCTCTGCCCTTCTCGTTCCCCCAAGCTTTACAAGGACAGACAAAGCATGTCTATCCCAAGCGATCATCCGAATTGTCATATTTTCAAAAATAAGTTTGTCTTTTGCTTTTGAAAAGAAATGAGTTAAGTACTTAAAAAAAAAAATTTTTTTTTGCTTGGTTTACTAAATTTCTGCCGGTTTAATAAGGTATTTGCTTTTCATTTGGGCTTACCTAAACCTTACTGTAATCTGGACAAATGAAACACCTAGTGACATATTTCTCATTGGAATTAGTCTCTCTCCTAAACTTGGGTGTTGGAACAGTTCTCTTGGCATCCTGAAAATACAGGAGGTTCTTAAAAAGGTTTTAAATAAAAGTGTGTGCTATTCACTGGTCTCCTTTTTGCAATAATTTTCCCCTCAAGCCGTACAGCTCAAGGCTGCATGGTGTAAAGGGGAGGTGAAGGCTGGTGTGCCCGTCACCCCGCCGTGTGCGTGCTGTGCCGCGCAGTCCCATGCGCTGGGCTCCTGGCTGGCCTCCAGGCCGTCTCCTCTGCTCCACCACGTAACTGCACGCAACACGGCTTTCCCCTTTTTGGTGGCGCTTCGGGCTATCTTTGGGCAGCACTGCGTGATGGGCTTCCAGGTTATTGGCAGAGTTCAGCAGATTTAGATTTTGTGAGCAGGAATTAAGCTTTCATTTGGAAACCAGTCCAGAATGTGACCTGTCTCTTCTAGGCCGCTACGGTCCCACTGCAGTCAGAAAGGGATAAAGTGATATCTCTCTGCCAGTTGTTTAAATTTCTGGTTGATAAGACAACAAATAGAGCAAATGCAAACTTTGAAAGTGCTGAAGCATCTTCCCTCTCAGTCCCCTCTGGTTTTCCAGTCTGAAGCCGGAGGCCACAGTGCCCAATGCTGCAGCATCGCTCGCCTGGCTTGCACAGAAACCTGGCTTGTCTGGCACTCTGCTCATATGACTTAAAAAAATATATATATATATATATATGTATCTCCATCAATTACAATGTCAGCTTTGAAAACGTTGGTGCAGGTTGTTAATGAACGTATTTAAAATAAGAGCGCATTTAAGGCCCACTGGATTTGCTAGGTGGGTGCCGAAATTCGTTGGGCGTCTTTTCGCTGAAAGAGAAATAACAGCTGAGAGTTGGCTGGTGGTCGATAGACTTCTGCAGCGGATCAAACCAGGCTGGGAAACGCGGGTTGGAGAGCAGGCGACAGGTGACCAGCGCTGACCAGGAGGAGTAAAGAAAGGACTGATCTGAGAGTGGCTGTACCTTGCCTGAATTCAGGATTTCTCATTTGTGGCTGTACCAAAATCTCTAATGCAGCTCTTCTTTTTATGTCCCTTTGTCCTTTGAAATGCCTTGCTCTTAGGGTTGGGTCTGTCTGTCCATCCGTCTTCCTCTCGGCAGCTGCAGCGCTTAGACTAGTAGGCCGAGATGCTAACAGCGCGCAGCCTGCTGCCGAGAAAGGAGGTGTTTGAATTCATTTTCACTTTCTTATTCCGAATACACAAAACCAACAACCCCTCTCTGGTCCCACTGAGCCCTGCCTCCCCAGAAATGTAAATACACGGGCCGATATATGATTTAGAGTACTTACTGGTGGTGTAATACATGTGTCCATATTAGAGAAAAAGCATTCTTACAGGCATCCAGAATAGCCATATTTTAAAAAATTAAATGCAGACAAGTAGGTTAGCTAGCAGTTATCGAACTGGCTATAAATCTGGTGGGTAGCTCGCGTTATTTTTTCCTCGTTTGTTCATACCAGTCCTATCGCAAGCAGTCTGGGCGCAAAAGAGGCAAACTAATAGCGTTTTTCATGCTTTAGATAACTTGGACAGCAACGCAAGAAAGTCAGCGGAATTAAAATACCGTTTTAAGTTCCTGCAACTACAGCCTTTAAGGTGCAGGATATTGAATTTTTGTGCTGGGGCCGGCTGCCACGCTGCTTCGAGGGAGCTGGAGGGTGCGCGCGGCCCGTGGCGCTCCGCTGCTCTGCCGCCTCGCTGAGGGTTGCGTGAACATAGCCGAGCAGGATCGTGACCTTCCCGAGCGCGGAGCTCGGAGCGCGTTGGCTGGGCTTTAGAGGCAACAATTTAACCAAAGGGGTGTAATTTACGGGCTAGCATCCCTGACTTGTTAGAAACCCTGCATTTGAAACTTCGGGTTTTTATATTGTAGTATGTTGGCTGAAACAGATAGCAAAACCAGCGCTGTTGCCTTGCCATCAGATTTTGTGTGTCTGATCGGCTTTTAATAAGCTTTTCATAGTGAGTGAGAACACTCAGTAGAAATCCACTATACCATCTTTTTAATGTGCTTAAATGATCTAAAACGTGTTTCTTTTGTGGTAAAAATCCATTGCCTCAATAAGTAGAGTGCACAGCATACATCTGTCTTTGCTTAATTCGGCGTGTTTTCCTCTTGGAAGTAGGACTTTTCAATTCTTCAGTTACCGCCGCCGCAAACGCACATGCATTTCTGAGAGCTCGTCGGACGTTAGGGATGGCCGCGGTGGCCTCCGGGGCATCTCCTGCCGGGACGTGCTTTGGATCTTCTAGATGCGCAAAGCAGGTTTGCTCGTCCGAGCAGTTCTCGCAGCTAGGTGCGTCTTTAAGAAATCGTCCCCAAGGAAGCCGGGCCCTGCAGGTTTGCGCTGCCCCGCTGCACCTCGCCTGCAGCCCATGCTCTGCGCAACTCGGGCTAGATTATTTTCCCTCCTTCCTGAAAAGTCAGTGTAAAGAATCAGGGGGGCTAAAGAAAAAAATCCCCTGGTACTTGTTTATAAATTTCAGTTAACCTTCAGGGTGGGATTTTTATCTTGCTGTCACTGTGCTGAGATAGGTGGAGAAGAGACACTTGAAAGCCTGACAGGCGACGGCAGCACGGCTCGCCTGCAGGAGCTGCACGGATTGATTCAGATGCTCCGTTCAGAAGGTTGATTTGATACAGAGTAATGAAATCAAATAGCTTAAAATAATCTTTTATTGATTTTTATGGAGAGAAATCTATACCTGTAGAATCAAACTGAGGTTACGGCGAGAGCCGCCTTTACATTTTGCTTTGTTTTGTGCGCGGGTGCCCTTAAAAGCGCCTCCCTCCTGCACAGTACCTTGAATGGGTGTTTCTGCAGAGGCAAATGCATCACCGTCCTTTAATTGTATTGAAGCCTGAAGCTGAGAAACGCATGCTGAAATCCCAAGTGTTAGCAGCGTAAAAGAATCCACCATCGCATTTGTTTAATATACTTGAGCGCACGGGCAGGGTTTCGAGAGGACCTTTCCGGGGAGGAGTGCCGTGGTTCGGGGTTTGGGGTGGCCGGGCGCAGCGGGGGGACGCGCCTCGCACCCCGGCGCTCCAGACTCGGACACAAACCGTCACGTGGCCCCACGGAGCGGCGGCGGTGGGCAGGCATCGACAACCAGAGCCTTGTCCTTGCTGGGTTTCCCCTCCGTGCTGGTGCCGATGTGAGTGTTTTGGAACGAGCGCTGAAGGAAACAATGCATCGCTTCTTCCTTTTGTTTTTTCTTTTCTTTTTAAGCCCTTCTAGACTGCTGCTCGGCTCCTGGGCTTAAGATGAACACCGAAGAGTCACTGAACCTGTGCAGAAATTAGTCTAAACACAGGTGCTTGCAATACGTCAGAGTTTTCATTCTTGACGCAGCTATGTTAGCTGTCCGCTCGCAAGTACTGTCATGTGAGGGGATGTAATGATGCAGCCAGAACAGAGAGTGGACTGGAGATTTTAAAGAATTTTGTCCTGTACCTTTTTAATTTTTGCATTTAACCAATGGAGGTTTTATTAAAAATGGACTTTTCTGTTTAGTGGCGGTCAGTTCCTTGCCTTCGCAGCGCGGCCCATGGAGGCTGCAGCGCTCTGGATGCGAGATGATTCGTTCGAGCAGTCTGCTAACCCGCTGTTGGGAACGATTAGACTTGAAAAGCGGTTAGCTCCCAATGTAATTATAGTTTGGTTTCTCTTGTGTTGAGCCTTTTGATTTACAGTGTGCATGTTATAAATGAGTGAGGTACTGCCCATAAAACAATATATGCTGTAGTACTTCAGTGAGAACATAACTTAGATCATGAGATCAGACTTTCAGCTGAATACTTCTCAGTTGTAGCCTTCATCCTCAGATGTTAGACCTCGGCAATCCTGTAGTTTGCTGGATGCATGTCAGTATTGCTGATTTATCAAGCCAACCCTAATCGAAACCAGCAGGGACTAGATGAGCACTTGCTTGAACTTTGTAGCTTGCTGGTTATTGATAGGATCGCTAGTAGACTGTATTTATGTTTGGGAAGTACCAAATTTGTGCTAATACTTTATTAGTGGCTTGTAGGGAATGATTAATTGCATTTCTAGGAGTCTGAGGGTAGGGGAGGAGACTTCAGAAGGGGTTTAAGAGCTAGAGAAGCTGCCTGCGGGGTGTCTAGGTGCCAGAAAGATGACCTAGGCCAGCAGGTGAGCGGGGGAGAAAGCTAACGTACAGATGAAGGTGGTAGAGCGAGCAGGGCATTGGCATCGTCTATCCAGAGATCAGACGTAGAGGTGAGCAAAGCTATATGCTGCTGTGCAAGGGGGATGAAATTTGAGGGACGGAGAAGCCAGCCAAGGGGTTTGGGGAATTGCAGAGTTTCTGTAAGTTTAGGCTGGTGGACTCTAAGCTACATTTAAAGATTCTGGTTTCCAGACACATTGCTATTGTTATTTGTGCTGAGCCTATTCTTTTTGTGTTACCCCTTGCACCAAGAACCACAAAAAGCTTGTTAAATCCTCTTTTCTCAGAGGTACTTAAGAACACATTGACCTGGTAATGTTGTTCTCTAAATGATAATTTCTAAGCCAGATATGTTTGTTAATCTTAAAGAAAAGGACAGTTTGGAGAAGTCTCCCTCAGTCGGGATTCAGACAGTTGGCTTCTGTCCCAAGCCATGCAGCTGTGGGCAGGTCGTGCAGGCTCCGGGTTTCTTAGTTGCACAGAGGGAAGTCACGTTGCTTCACCCCCACGCCAAGTACGGGGGCAGATAAATCCGCCAGGGATCCCAAGTTACTTGGACACGGGGGCCGTCCAGAGAGATCCCGTTGCGACCAGCGTTGGCGCGCGGTGGAGTCTGTGTTGTTGGTTGAACAGCGGAGTTAGGTGAGCATCAGGAGGGAAAAGGCGAGACGGGAGCATGGGAGTCTTGTGCTACAAGTGGCTAAAGCAGCTCTGCCCCTCCTCCCCCCAAATAATTAAGAAAAGCCACCATCTCTCTTCACCATGTATAGAAAAAGCAGATTAGTTTAGGCTTTCTTTTCTCAAGTGCAAAATTCAGCGGTGACATCTTTTGCCTTGAAAACAGTTATTGGCATATGATCAAGATAGTCCACGGTCTGAGGGTTGAAACTTGCCCAGGTGACCTAGTCTGGATTTGTGATTAAATAAGGAGGACAAAATAAAGAAAATGATGTACTTTAAAAAAGTGAAATCCATTTGTAAAGCTGTTTGGTTTACCATTAAAAAAAAAAAAGAAAAAACCCAAGAAACAAAGTAAAAAAACCCAAAATATCAAGATTAAAACCTTCCCAAAAGGTGCCCTATGCATGTTTCCATGAAACAATCCTCAGATTCTGTTTTACATCCTTTTCACTGATGCATTTTATAATAATCCTTCCAGGCTCAGTCTTACAGCTAAGTGACCCAGAGGCAACTTGCCGGCGTCCATCACGTACCACGGTGAAGTTGCTCGTTCAGTACTGTTGGTCAGACGAGCCTCGCTTCTCTCCGTGCTGAAGAAGGTGACATCTGTTGTCATCTTTCAGCATCTGTATAATCTTCTCCAGAATCTCTTTGCTGTATTTGTTTGTACTGTATGTGTAAAGGACCCAGGTCTGATATTTCAAAGGTGATTTTGCGTTTTAGATGAGGCTTTGGTCCGTTGTTAGAGTGGAAATATGTATTTTTTCGTGGTTCCTGGCATATCCACTGATAGGAATTACACAGCTGCTCTAAAGCAGGCTGGCTTCTAAACCCATTTCAGCAAAAGTCCTCTGCCTTCTGCCTTGCCTTTTCTCTGTTATGTGCTACCAGCCAGCAGAGTAAATATTTGAACCCCCAGATACTCTGAATAGTGTTCTGTAATCCTGCGTTGAAGTCTGTAATTTAGGGGTGGTTACATTCAACAACAACAACAACAACAAAACCAAATAAATCCTGTGGTAGCAGGGGCTTTTGCAGGAGAAGATGATGGGTCTCGGTCATTCCCGCATCGTTTGCTGTTCTGCTGTAGCCTTGAGTAACTCTTCAGCCTTTGCTGCACCCATTTCCCCCCCCCACTTTAAACTGGGCATAAAAACGATCCCTCGTTCAGATTTCATGCTTTGTAAAGCATTTTGAGAACTGCTGATTAAAAGGCACTGTATAAATGCAAAGTATATATTTTTCTGTTATTAAGTCTTCATGAAGTTCAGTACGTAGGAACTAAGGCCAAGAAGCTGCTGCTAGAAGGAGCAAAAGCCTTAAGAACTGGACAAGGGAGAAGCAAGAGGTTTGTCGAATGAAGTGCTGGATGAAAAGATTTTGCAAAGAACTTCCCAGAAGAGCTCTAAATGGATTAAAAGTTTCCCTTGTGGACAGGGACATAATGTGGGGAGGAGGGAGTAATTAGCCAGTTGCGAGATCCTGCTGGAGCAGTTAATCCTCCAGCGCCAACGCGGCCGCCAGCGGATACTACATCCGTGGGGATGAGCTCAGAGAAGCTGCTTTCCTTTCCGTCATCCCTTTAGCAAACCGTGGTGTGGAAATCAAGTGCATCAAAGGGATCTGAGAAATATTGAAGCTGAAATACGCATTAAGGGTAGTAGCTAACCCAGCCCTCTTAGTCTCTCCCCATGTCATTTTTAATTTATAAAAACAAACTATTAAAAAAAACCCCTTGAACTTTGTGCAAAAATCTGTTGCTCAGTAATTTGCAATTTAAATGATGCTTCTCTGTGTTTGACTGCGGGCAAAATCAGCTATTCTGTTCCCATCCAATTTAGTGCTTTTAGTCTGGGGTGTGTGGGGGGGACATCCTGGAATACTGATTATTTTTTTTTTCCCCCCTCCCAGTTTCTTGTTTGTTAAACATCAACAAGCAGGATCTGCAAAAATTTGGTTGTTCCTTTTTACTATCCTTTGACGGTTCGGAGCTGTTCTCTCTGCAGATTTGGGTTTGCCTGGTTTCTCATCAGTGTGATTTTTCAAACAATTTGTTCAGGCTGGTGTTTGCAAAATTATAGAAACCTCTTCGCTTTGCTAAGGCACGTTCAGGTTTAGGTTCATGTAACTGCGCAAAAGGCAAGGCCTTCCCTGGTTGCGATAGGGACAACTCCGTTTGTTGTCCCCTGTTGCGCTCGTAAACACTGGAAGCGAAATGTCATTTTTAATGATGGAATTAGAAAGCATTTTTCAAATTGAGTGTGTTCTGATGGCAATATTGCACTGTCCCAGTATATCTGGCCAAAACCCGTCACTGAACTCCTTTTATAGTCACGAGTATCTGGAAGAGAGGTGATAGATAACTCTGTCACAACATTTCTCAGCATCAGCGTTGGCTATTGCTATGGACCATACAACATTGATAACTCTAGAGTAGCCAGAAATATTTTCTTCTTGGTCGCTTTGTGTATTGTAAATACACAACTCAAGAACTTAACTGCATGCTTGGTATGTTGAGAAAATATCCGTAGGAGAAGGATGCTTGTTTGAATAGGAAAAAGTGCGCAGGATGAGAAGCTGGAGAATGAGAAGAATGACGGTGCCTCCAGCAACGTGACCTCTGTAACCGGAGAGAGCTGCAGCTCGTTGGCTCGACGAGACCCCTGCCTGGAAGCAAACATAGCTGTAATCTTGTTTACTGCACTATTATTGGGAAATAAAACTTAGAGTTCGTGATATTCTCCATTGCTTTGTAGGTGTCCTATAAAGCTAATAATTTCTAGGGCAAATAAAGTTGCATGGAGTCTTCAGGGTCTGCATGAAACTACGATCACTTGTTACTCAGCTGAATCATTTGTACGTGTTTGTCACGTGAAAGATAAATGCTACGGCTTCTCCTATGCTTAATACTAGCCCTGTGCAAAAGAAGTGAAACATTTACTGCAATTCTAACTTAAAAAAAGAATTTTAAAACCTCTGGCAGTGGGTCAGTAAAATCAGACAGCTTTTCTGGGGAAGACTCTTCGTGCCTTGATTACTGCAACTTTGACTTTTTCTTTTGGTAGTATAAGTATACGGAACTTGTTGTTTTATCATTTCAAAAGATAATGCTAAGCTTTGCTGTATTTAGTTCTTCAAAGACCTTTTTATAATCTTCCTCCCTGTTTTTTGAAAGAGGAAAAAATATTCTGTATTTAAATAGTTCCCTCAAAGTGAGGGGAACTTTAGCTTCTTGGGCTAAATTTAGATCATTTCTCTTGCTAAGTAGCAGGAGTTTTTAATAGCTTTTTGAAAGTTTGTCTTGTGTTATGGGTATGCAAAGTGATGGAAAACACAATTAAACCAGTAGCATTACTGTGGAGATGGTGAGAAGAACGGATTTTTTTTTTTCCCCTTTGAAAATCTGACTCAGAGCTGTCTGTTTAATCTTGACAGCTTTATTGCAAAAAAAAAAAAAAAAAAAAAAAAAAGTGGTAAAATAAACTGGAAAAAATGGTTCAAGTGAATCCTGCTTGTGCGTGTGTAAAGCAGCATTGCTGCCTGCCCGGAGCCGTCCTGCGGTGCTGGGATTAAAGGGCAGAGGAGAGGGAGCTTCCCCCCGAGAGCCGCCGCGTCGGGTTGTGGAGCCCCGGTGGGACCGCGGCGGTCGCCGGGGGGCTTCAGCCCTCGCTCTTCGCGCCGGGACGTTGTCACCGTTTGCAGGACGTGTTGTGGTGCTCTCCCCGCTCCGTGCCGGCGCTTGCTCCGAGGGTACCTAAGTGCAAACCACCCGGACTGCGGTTTGTGCTGGTTCACGGGAACGTTTCTGCTCTACAAGTGCTTGTGTCTTGAAGGGTGGTGCTTTAGTCTGCTCTGCTCAGCTATTAAGACAGCGGTTGCTTTAACCTAGGTCAACAAAGATATGTTTTGGTTATGTCTGTTTTTTTTTCTTTCTTTCTTTTTGAAACCTAGTTTTGCTATAAAAGATAAATAGGTGAACCCTGCCTGGGTGCGAATAGTCTAAGGGCAGCTTGTGGTTTGCTGAAGGGAATCTCTCCCAGGTTAGACGGGCACATTTGGCCCTGTTAGACACTGCTTTCCTGCTCGTCGTCTTTTTTGTTAGTAGGTAAGGACGCTTAATCTTTTTTAAACATAGTCCAGATCTTACCATGTTTCGGTATGTAAAAACATGCAGATTTCTAGATAAATTCTTCTGAACGTGAACATGGCTGGACGCCGCAGCGCTGTTGGGCTTTAGTGGAAGTTACCTCTGTCTTTACGTGGAGGGCAGAGCACCAGGCGATTATTTGGAAAAAGGCGAACGTTTTCCATGCTTCCTTCTCCTCGCGGGGTGGGCAGGTGCTGCTGTAATCGCTGGGGTGCCCGCACCGTTGTGTGCGATTCTTGCTGTGTCTTGACTCTGCAGAGCCCGACTGGAGGAGCTGTGGGTTTCTTGGTTTTGTGGGTTACTGCAGTGCAAAGAACCGCAATGAAGATAACGCCGTGAGAGTTAGATCCCCGCCTCAGCCACCAGAAC
The DNA here is from genome assembly GCF_036417845.1 of Apteryx mantelli. Lineage (NCBI taxonomy): Eukaryota > Metazoa > Chordata > Aves > Apterygiformes > Apterygidae > Apteryx > Apteryx mantelli. The sequence goes on from NC_089992.1 coordinate 5,179,297, forward strand.
CTACTTTGCATTTGAAAAATCTGTCCTGTGTCTCGTTCTCCCTCCACTTTTGTACATATAAAGTATTTATTTATGTAAAACATACAGAAAAGCTGTAAATTGGAAGCAGTTTCTGTGGCCCACAGGTGCCCGGCACACGGTAAAAATCCATTGACTATGAGGCACTTAGCTCATGGTAAAGAATCGTACTTCTCTCTAGGGTTTATATGCTAACCGAAGTCATCTTGGCTAGAAGACGATACGTGGTTGCGTGATCCCTGGGCAGAGCTTCGCCCAAGCGGTTTGCTAGCTGCGAAGGGTTTCTGGGCGGAGAGGGGCTCTGCAAACCGGAGCAGTACTTGGCTTTGGGACGGATAGCTGCACCGGGAGGGCTCCCTCTTTTCCATCCTCCCCCTTTGCTCTCATGAAGGAGCTGGAGGTTGCTCCTGCTCTGGAGCTGGCGTGAAACTGGGGCAGGGCTGGAAGAGGAGATGAATGAAGATGGATGGAAGGAGCTTCTTTTCTGCTCAGTCTTTGAGAATAACCGCAATTATTTAAGTGTAAAGTGAGAGATTCTCGCTAACTTATTTCACTCAGTGAAACAGAGTACACGGTGGTAGGCAATAGTACTAAACTTAAGTGTGTTCAGCATCTTTTGACTTTTGTGGGCTCAGATCCATGGATGGAGTCCTAAAAGGAATGGCTTGGGGTTGAGAGGCAGAGTTCTTGCAGCCCTGGTGATCTGGGTAAGAGCTAGGGTTTTATTGCAGTATTTGATGCTTAATTAGGAGCCAAGCAAGGGATTTCAATACTAATTTCAGACGACTGTGACTGATTTAAGGGGGGTCATTTCACCCTTGTCCCTTATGGAGACTTACTAAGCTGAACGCTTACATGGATTACAAGTGTCACCCAGCCCTCATTCCCTCATTCCCAGGGCTCATTCCCTCATTGCCTCATTCAAATCAGTCTTTTTCCTCCTTTTATTGCACTTGGATACCCGATACAGTCTCTCTCTCTCTCCCCCACCCCTCTTAGTTTTGCAGTCTGCCAACGTTACTGAGCAAACCGTAGCCTCCAGAGGCTTTTGGATAACGTTCTGGTTTTCTGTTCCCTTTCTGTTTTGAGAGGCCGATGAATCTGTTGGACATCATTTTAATTGCTTGGATTGGTCTGGCCCGTTCGGCGCATCTGCAGCGTAGCTGGCGGCGGGAGCCGCTCGGCAAGCGCTGGAGCCCTCGTGCTCGCCGGCGCTGCGGAAATGAAGACGGGAAGGTGAAGCGCGGAGCGGCGGCCGGGCGCTTCGGGCCGCGGATGGGGCCGTGCCGCCGCCGATGCCTCGGTAGCATCGATACGCGGTGCGGTGCCAGTTAGGCGTGTAATTGCACAGAAATGGCCTCTAATACCGGTTTCGAGAAGGGCTGCCAAAACCACAGGGCTCAAGGCCTCTCCCTCTGAGCTCGGTCTATACTGGAAGGAAACAGCCCCCAGCTTGTTCCTCCGGGACACAGGCCTGCCTTGTTAGGAAATCGGTGAAGTTTGGGAACCCACAATACCTCACATAGCTCTGTGTACAGTAACGGCGAGTGGAAATAGGGCCATAGGCATGAGCAACCAGACGAGTTATAAATATAGAATACTCTCTCAATTCCAGTTTCGTTAGTCATGGGAGGACAGTGAGAGTTTTATAAACTTATAAGGAATATACAAACAGTTCTGAATTTAAAATAACTCGGTATAATTTTTTTAGTGTGTGTGAAAAGAATATTCTTTTTTGAGACCGTCCGTGTACGTATCTGCTACACCGTGTGTAAGGATCTGTGTATTTATATGTTCGTGTGAATATGACTCGAGATTACAAAGAAGGTACGAGAGGGGAGACGTGTAGCTCAAACATGTCAAACTCTAGCTGAAACGTAGTGGGAAGCAGGCGTTCAAAGTGCAAATATCAAAAACGGGAGGCCCGCTTTCTTCTGAAAGGCCATCTGATGCCATCTCGGGCTTCACGGCAGCCAGGGCAACATCGTCAAGTTAGCTTTGCTGCGGAGCTGAATCCCTGCCGGACACAATGATACAGTTCACCTTGACTGTCCTTCGTATAAATAAATAAATAAAACTGCCTGGCACTCCCTAATCTGATCACAAATCTGTGCTACCGGAAAGGATTTGCAAAGTCAGAAGCAATGTCACTTTTTTTTTTTTTTTGCCTTTTTAAGTCATACTGTTAGGAATTCCTCAAAAGCACGTGCGTGTAAGTAGGCACAGATATGTCATGATCTGAGTAGAAACCGCCTGTTTGTATACAGGGACAACAGCAGTGCGCGTATCGCTTGTCCCAGGGGCGTATCGTGTGTTTGCCGTTTCTGGGTGATGGCATAGTAAAGCACGGCTTTCCTCATTCAATTTATTTTATCAGCATGTTGCAAGAACTGAAATAGTTCTGTCTGATAACGGTGGGTATTTTTAAAGATAGTGGTCTAAGTGCAGCCTGGATGAGGTAATGTTATCTCTCTCTCTTAGGTTAGAAGAAAACCCTGAGCAAACCCATATGTTGTTCCCATCGGTGCCACTTGCTGACTGAAGTCGCTTTCTGGAGCCTCTTCTAATTTCAGGGGGTTTGAGCCTTTACGCCGTCCCCGGCGGCAGGCACGGCTGCTGGGGCCTTCGCGAAGGTCTGCGGAGCGGCTGGCAGCAGCGCGGCGTCGGGGCTGCGTTCTGGCACGTGCCTCCTGCTCTGTGCAGGTCAGGCCTGAAGAGGTGGACTCTCAAAACGTCGGTGCTTTTGCCTGCGGGAGACACTGGCAAACCAGTTTTGTGGGTTGTATCGCTTCCGCTGAGAAACCGAGCGTTTGAGTGAAATATCGCAAACCAGAAACACGTTCGCAGGGGCCTGGCAGGTCTTCCATGATAGACAGGCTTCACATGTCCTCCGCTCCACTCCGGAGCGGGTCTGCTGGCCCGTCTCTGCCAGGGATGAGACGTTCGATAACCTGGCAGCTACCCATTGCACCAGTTCTGCTCGTTCAGACATCGAACTGTGTAAGATGGAGTTAAAAGTTCACGCTCAAACAGTTCAGGATGACTTACAAACTGTTAAAGCGGTTTGCATCGAGCCTGAAGGGATATTCAGCATTTTCCCTTTCCCTTCTGAAATAGTTCTATCCGCAGTTGTATGGCGTATGAGAAGATGCCTGTTTTAATATAGATTTCAAGTGAATTCTGTCCTCCTTTCTGCTGCTCATGTTGCCTGTAAGTTTGTTAAAATGAATTAAGAAGCCGCTTAATGTCATACCCTCCAGTCTGCTTGCAAGTCCTACAAACTCTGGAGCAGATTCTGTATTCTGTCTATATTTATAATACAAGAAAGATTCAGAAAGGAAAATCATTGCAAGGTTAATGATATCAAGGCAAGTGCTCACCTTTTGTTTGCCGTGGCTCTCGAGAACACAGCAGGAGTGCACGAGCGCGCGCTTGCCGTCGGATTTGCCTACGCTCACCTGTATTTCTTGAAGTTGGGAAGAATATATTTGGTCTGTCATTTTGAACATAAATGCCTTTAATGTTGTTTGAAATTATGCGATCTTAGTCCACATAGGGTAACTTGACTTGCAACACAGACATATCTGAGTGATGTTGTGCTCCCAGACTAATAGTTCATACTTTTTAAAAAAAGAAAAAGAAAAGAAGAAAAGATGCAGCCAGCTCTCTGATAACTTTCTGAATCACCAATACCCTTAGGTCTTGCTTTGCATTTCCATTGCAGTTCTCCTCTTTTCTCAGCTTCCTAAATGCCTAGATGTTAATCCTGTTCTTCCCGAGGTGTCTCACTAGCAGGTTAATGGCTTGAAAAATTTGCTTTCTGGTAGGCCTCAAACAATTTTGAGTGCTCCTATTCTTTTCAGCTGTTTTCCGAGTTTCAATCATCTATTCCTGCTAAATGCAGAGGTTTCTTTTCATTATTTGTTGTTAATGCAGGTATTCTAGTTCGAGAAGAGCAAAACTTTCTAAATATTGTGCCCTAATGTGTATTATAGACATTAGTTTTCCTGAAGGATTTTTTTCATTTATGGGGTAGTTATGTGTGCCTCTAAAACGAGCATCATGTTTCATCGTTTAGGCCAAAACCGTTAAGCCTGTTGATGGGCCTGATGCATAAATGCAAAGAGCAGGCCTGGAGCAAAAGCGGGAGCTGGGTACTTCAGAACTGGTGACCTTTCTTGCGCCAGATTAAACTGCTGTTATCCTTCAGCATTAAGAGAACTGCATAATTTAGGCCAGTGCGATAACGTTATCAAATCATCTTCCTCCCTTAGAATAAATCTGGAATGTGAAGAGTATGCTTCCTGCGGCTGGAATCTTGCCGGGGACGACTGACCAGCACTCCTTGCTTGCTGTATATTAATTAAATCGTGTAAAGCTTATTTGCCTTAAACTTGCAACCTTTTGGAGACAGGCAGATTGAATCTTACTTTAAACAAAAAAAAAGCAAAAGAAAAAAAGAAAAAAAAAGCCCAATATATTGCTTGTGATCTGGAGCGAAAAGAAAAGTAGTTCGATTCAGAGCCGTTCTGCGATGGCCCTTTCTCTCCTCGTGTGCTGCTGAGGAGCTCGGGAGTTTCGGCTGCCCCGTTAGAAACGCTAGCGGGTTTGGGGCTCTGGGGGTTGCAGGATGTTTCTAGAGCAGCGCAGCACCGAGCGTTGCGTATTCCCAACCGATTTGCCTACCTTGGGTTGAAGACAGTAAAACTGGCTTGAGCCCCGGAGAGGTGCCTGTGTATATGCCTCAGCTATGTTTGTTTATGTACCGAATTCATCCTGGCGTGGAAAGGACAAAATGGACTTGTTTTTTCCCTCTTTCTCTCGAGTGCCAGCTGCACGGGTGCCAGGCGGAGTGGTGCTGGGCAGCATAAACTGTTTGGAAAGGGAATGCAATTCGTGGCTGCCTGGTTTTGTCAATAAGTCGTGTTTATTTGCACCTCTCTGGTCATTAGTATTACGCGTTTTGGAGCAAACGGAGGAGCTGTACTACGTATCGCTTCCTGTTGACGGTGGTGTAAGGCGGTTGTTTTCTTCACCCCGGCTCCTGTTCGCTCTAATTTCTGTGCGGCGCGAGTAGCTGTAACGCTGCTGGGGCTTTGTGGCCCCTCCGATTGCTTCGCTTGCAGAGAACCTGAAGAGGTGGTAGGTTTTATGGTGCCAAGTGGCGTCCCCGAGTCCTCCAGTCCCTCTAAATAAAACTGCATTTAGCAAACACGTTTCATTATTTAGCACAGCTGGGGAGCGCAGAAGCTGTTTGGAGGTAACTTGTACGGTAAAGAGCGAAGGAGAGATCGCTGGAAGCGGTGGGGAGGCCTTCGGGGAAGTCCGGTGCGTCCGAGGGACATACGCTCGCCTTGTCGTCTCCCTGTGCTGCGCTGCTCCGTGCCGCAGGGAGGGGGGACTCGCGGTATGTTTGGCTGAGGCCTTGGCGTGTTGGAGGGATTAAAAGCCGTGCCGTGGGCCTCTGGTTCCTCGAGGGTGTGCTGGGCCGGTGACTGCTGTTCTCAAACGCTCCATTGACTAGGGCTGCTCGGGGGGGAAGAAGGGGGAGGGAAAATACTAATGTTGAGGGGGAAAAAAAACTGTAAAACGATGGTGCTTTGGGTACATCACGACAACATTATGTTCATTCTGTTGAACGATGAATGCTTCATAGACCTTACCACATCTGGTGGCATCTGAGGTTCTCCAGGTGCTGGGTGCTGCTGGGCTTCCTTCTAACCTGTCTCCAGTCCTTTCTCCTGCTTCCTTTTGTCTCGGATAAGCCGCAGTTGCATCCCAGGTCGACTGGTGTACAACTGGGTATATATGGACTTTTGGCATAGTATTGCTTTTTGACCATAAAATTCTGAGGGAGGGGGTGTAAAAATAGATTCCTTTATAAAGCTTGGTCAAAGACCAAGCTATGGTCAAAGACTAGCAGTGAGTAGTAGAAGCAAATGGGCTTCCTCCAGCTTGAGCAAATACCTGGAGCCACCTCTGTATCTAGCGCCTGCCACGAACCAAAATGCCAAGAAGCAGGAGAGACCAGAAGCTTTGCGTGGGAGCCGAGCGGATGTAGTTAAACTTCAGGTGGATTTGCATAGCGAGAGGAAAATAATTCACAGAACAACTTCAGAATACTTTCACCATCCTTGGAAAGATCTGCCGGAAAAAAATGGCTTGGTAGTGATTGGGATGTAAACATGGGCGCATACGGCTCGAGTGGAGTGATGTGGAGTCGGACATTGCTTGCAGGCTGTAGACTTGATGCCCTGGTCTTGCTGCTTGGTCTAAGTTTGTATGGACCTCTCCAAATATTTTACAAGTGGACATGGTTGTCTACGTAGCAGAGCTTGAAAGAGGAAAGAGAGAATCACTCTCAATTCGTAGTATCAGTGCTGTGTTGAACTGAACCTTTAAATGAGGTTTGGCAGTTGATTTCCAAATCTGCCAAATTTTGTCCCTTAACCACCAGAAGAAAGGAAGCTGTTCAGTACTCTCGCATTTTTCTTTTTTTCCTTCCAGGAATTTCAGTGAAGATGAAACATCAGTCTCACTGTGCAGGGGGAAAAAAGAAAATACAAAAAAAAAAAAAGTAATCTGTTACTAATACATGTTTCTATAGCAATATAATGATTTTATATAACTGTTCTAAATAAGTGGCACCTTCGGTTCTTTGGAGACAACCGCGCCGATATTGCTGTGATCGGGACACGTTACTGCACGCATTTCGTATGTGCGCTTCCTAATTTGCAACTTGTAATCAGTAGTTGTTTAATACTAGCCCTGGCTGTGAATCACTGCGAGCAGATTTTTCAAGGAATGTCTCTCCGTTCTTACCACTATATTGGGCAAAAGAAATCAGGTCTCGTATGAGCTGCCGGAGCGGTTGAAGTCAGCTGTTTGAAAGGCTGTACCAAAGCGTGGACCATTAAAATGCAATATTTAAAAATTCTGTCATGTAGAGGAATTAACATTCCAAAAATGACCGTTTTTTCTGTCTTAGTGGATAAATGTAGACAGATAATTTTTTCAGTAGTTGGCTAGGATATAAAATGCTCCCTTCCTCCCCTGGTTTCTACTCAAAACTAGGCTTTTTTTTTTTTTTTTTTGCCTTGTTCTTTCTGGAACAATATTTTATGTGAAGGATGCTCTAAAAAAAGAAGGAAATAAACAGAAAAAGAAGGGAAGGATTGAATATCATTTTATTACAAGGAGAGGAAGATTCTTAAAAATATATACATACATATATATATATTTCTCCCACACTTGGCACCCTTTTGCTGGCCCGCATGCGCCTGGCGCGGTGCCATCCTTGGCAGTGGCTACCGCCGCAGCCTGCCAGAAGTCTTCCTCTTCTGGCCGCGCTTGCGCTCCCGGCGACGAGCTGTTTATTCACCTGATTTTTTCTGTTGCAGCGTTGCCGAAGCCACGGCGTCTCGGAGGCGATAAGAACGCTTTGTCCGCGCGAGCGGCGCGCCGGCCGCCGTGCCGGCCCGCGGCCCCGTTTCCCAGCGCGCCCTCCAAACGGCCGGAGAGGTTGCATGGCAGAAAACCTTGCCGCCACCTCCGTAGCGTTACGCTGCCCAGAAAGGGGCTGCCGCAAATAAATAGAGAGAGGATTTGCTCCTTGGGGTGGTTGTGGGGGTGTGTTTGTTGGTTTTTTTTTGTTGTTTTTTTGGGGGAGAGGATTGTGTTTGAAGATTTCCCAACTTTGCACTTGCAATTTTGGTTTATCATCTTGGGAGTTTTAATTGAGACTAATAAGCCTTTGAGTCAGGTTCCCTTGCAATTTTTTTTGGCTCATTTGTAAGATCTTTGTATTTATTTTTAAAATACCACCTTTCTGTGTGGCAGGTCTGCATCTGATTTGCTCAGGAAGCGTGTAACTTGGGCCGGCCTCTCTGGCGTGCTTTGTGTGTAATGGTAGTATCTTAATAGTATTTAGAAAATCTCCTGGATTTTGTTGACAAGGAGAACTTTTCGTTTGAAGAAATCGGAGGGGAGGTGAGTGATACAAGGTGAAAAACTTCCACTGTTATTTTTATTCCCTTGAATTTGTGTTGTGGCTACTGGTATCCTTGTAGTGACGTTTTTTTAAGATCTAATGATTGTTCAGTACTTTCATTCCTTAAACACAAAAAATTAGATCCTCTGGTCTAGTCAAGCCTCCATCATCTTGTTAACAAAACCGTAGAGCTGTGTAAGGGTCTGCCCCTCTCCAGGTCTGGCTTTGACGTCCTCCTTCCATGGCTGCAGTCCAAGGGCTCCGTAATTTTCCAGTATTTCGGTAGCGCCACGTGATGACAATTAGGCATTTCTTACACGTGTGGGCATCAGCAAGGGGTTTGGTTGCTTTTGTGCATACAGTCATCGGCCTTCATGATTCAAGGCGGTATTGTACGGTCTGATTTTTGTCCCAAAATGTCAGCCCACCATTTGCTCACGTTTCGTGTCTCTAATGTTCTTGCAGGCAAACGGTAACAAGTGTGCAAGCGTATTGCAGTTTATTTGGGCAAAAGTAAAACGTGCATTTTAAACATTTTGCTACAGAACTAGTAGACCAAATAGGGCGATGTGGGGGTGGGAAGATATAGAAGGGGCTGGATTGTAAAACAAGCCAGTCATATTTAGTAAAACTTTTTAATGGGGATGACTGAGAGCTGGCATGAAAAAGCAGGTAAGACGTTTTGTTGTTCATAATGTATCCTACACACACATACATTAAAAAAAACCCTCTTGTCCTGCCTCTTCAAAGAAACAGGATACCCGTATTGTCTCCAGGCTGAAAACTATGCCAGCATTAGCAAGAACAACTGAAAAATAGAACTGGGGGAAGAACAAGGGTGCTGAGCTGTTAAAAAAATTGTTCAAAATGTTTGTAAGAGTTCTTGTTAAAATGGCCATGGTTAAAATACTTTTACAGTTTTGAAAATCCGTTTCACTAATTACCTTTCTCCTGTGAACTTGCATATCCTTGTACGCTTCGGTCCATATTTGTGTAGGTGAGAGTCAGCAGATCTACCAGGAGATGCAGGGAAGGCGATTTATGTACCAGGCTATTGGAGGATGGCAGAGGCGGTAAGATAATATAGGTCTTTCCCAAGACACACTGATTTTTTTTTTTCTTTTTAATCCCTTAATAGTTCTAAGTGCGAACAGTATTTGTATGTCTTGCGGTGAGAGGCAGTTTATGATGCCTTGGTGAGCTGGCACCTGGGCACACTTTAGTCCTGTTACACTGGTGCAAGTTACCATCCAAAAAGAGTATACGCCTATACGCTGATTTGTTTTTAGTAGGGCTTTGGTGTGCATGGTGGTTTTCCTCTTCAAGAAGAAAACTCCCTTATCCTTACACCGGGCATTATTTATCAGTAACTTCCTCCTCCCTCCTGCCCGGAGTGGTCCTGCAAGCGACTGCGGCTCTGCAGAAGCGCTCTCGCTTGGGCCTGGTTAGGTATACGGGGTGTTTCTGCTGCCTGCAGCGGTGTCTGCCTGCTTGTCGTTGGCGGGGTGTTCGTCAGGCGTCTCCTTGTTCTCCGTCCCTCGTCCCCTTGTCCTCGTCGTCTCCCTCCCGCACCCCCTTCTCCTTTCTGCCAGGTTGCATCTGAAACGGGGAGCGTGGGGTACGGAGCAGTGGTGGCAGCTGTGGTGCCCTAGGGTTGTGTGACAAGGGTACGTGCAAGGAAGGAACTGCATCCATAAGCAACACGGCTTTTTTGGCTGACCGATGTAACTGGAAAAGACAGAGGAGATTTTTTATTTATTTATTTTTTTTAATAGTGCCTTTTCACGCAGCGCATCTGTCTGCGTTCAGTTCCGCCTACCTGTGTTATCTTTAATATCAGCTTGTTGCCTTCGTTGTCCCTGGCTATCTATATGCAAGTAAGAGCACTGTCAGGTACCGTAAGTGCTAATGATACTTAGTAGAAACTTGCTAAAATAGGGAAGACGATGTAAAGGCTGTGAGGCTGCTTGGGGGAATACCTGCAGGTTGCGTTTCTTCCATAAAATCCTCCTTCCTTGTAGGAGAACCCAGCTTGGTACCCAGATCAGTACAGAACCACAGTGATGATAAAAGCAAAGTCCTCTGATGTCAGGTTTACAGGTCCTTTCTGACTTGGACACCACTTTAAAGCTGGCAGAAAAAGGCTGCTTATAACCAAGACTTGTCATAGGATGTCTAGATCCTGAGCAGTATGTGCACAGCTGTGAACTTTTTTTTTTCCCCCAAAAATTATTATGTAATGTCAGCGTCATGCTTGTGGTCCTCTGTCCTGGGAGTGGTGCTGCTCTCTATAGCGTTGTAAAAACACACCGGAAAGCCTGCGCCTTCGTTATGGGAGGAGGAAGAGGAGGAGGACAAGATCTTCAGATGCTTCGTCCCGCGTTAAAACACCACTGTAGTTTCCAGCTGAAATGTTGCAGTATTAGTTGCAGCTCCTGCTGTATACAAAGGAACTAAAGAACGTTCTGAATTTTTCACTAACTGAACGAAACTTCCTCTGAAATAACGGCTCGGTGCTTCTTGGGTTTGCGAGGGCAGGGGGGAGGCGTCGCGCCGCAGAAGCGCCTGTGGATCGGCGATGGTTTCTCGGCACGCTGGCTCTCCGTGTAGGCTGGACTCCCCTGCATCGCGCTCGGTCGGGTTAACCGCTTCGCTGCCGGCTGCGGGCTCTTCGCGCGGACGGTTCCGTTAAAATGCCTCGTGGTGCTTTGCTTGGATCTCGCTGCAGTCGTGCTGCCGAAATTCTGCTTCACGCTGTTATTGTGGGTGCTGTTTTTGAGCTGACTTCGAAAGGGGAAAACAGTTACTTAATGCAAAGCAGATTTCCTACCCGCGTGTGTTTACAGAGCCCCTGGCATACGGCTCGCGTGGCCCAAAGGCCCTGGAGCCTTGTAATGAAAATGTTGCCGTTTCATAAATACGCCGCCGCCGCTTCTTTTGAGGCGTCAATAGCGAGATAGATCATCTGGAGAAGGTTCTGCTTTGGGGCCGTTTCTTCCGAGCTGAAATGCTTGCACCCAAAACGAATGTCTAAAGAAATTTGCCCCCTTCTCCCCTGCTGCAGCATGTTTTTTTCCTTTGAACCTGGAACTTGGGGCTAAGGCAGATTTCTGTCGCGCTCTGCAGCGGGAAATAGCGGCTCCCTGATTGCGCGGGATTTGATGTGTACCATCTGTACTTTATTAAACCGCTTTTTGCATACATAAGCAACATTGGGATGCTACATTGGGGTCAACCTAACCATGTGTGCTACAGTGCAGCAGTGCTTTATTGTACAAGTGTAATTAAGTTGTTTAAAGGGAGCTTGTTTTCTTGCCAGTAGAAGACCAATTTGAAATACAAATGGGAAAGATGAGAAATGCTTAAAAGCACAATAAGTCAGCACTCAAAAAAGAAAAGAAAAAACAACACATAATACTAGGGCTAGTACTTCCAGGACTCGGTTGTTTCCATTATCCTTTCGTTGATCTTGCTTTCAGCAGTCTTCCTTGCCGTTTCGTTGGCTCATGTTTTAAATTTGATCTGAGAAAAAGATATTTTCAGGCAACTAAAACTCTGAGAAAAGCAATGACATTTGTGCATTTTAGGGGAGCTGGTTCTTTTGCCGAGATATTCTAGAGCCCGGGAAATAAAAACGTGGAAGCGTATCGATCAGGTTTTTCTATTTAACGCGACTCCCTTTTTCTAAGAGCAGTCGTTGACGCTGCCTTGCTCCCTGTGTTGCAGTGTGCCCCAGCTCCTGCGGCAAGCGAGCCTGTACAGACCAAAACGAATGCTGCCACCCCGAGTGCTTGGGGAGCTGCACGGCGCCCGACAACAACACGGCTTGCGTGGCCTGCCGCAACTACTACTACGAAGGCGTCTGCCTGCCCACCTGCCCTCCCAACACCTACAAGTTCGAGGGCTGGCGTTGCGTGACTAAAGAGTTCTGCTCCAAAGTCCCAGCCACCGAGATAAGCGAGTACGAGCGGTTCGTGATCCACAACGATGAGTGCATGGCGGAGTGCCCCTCCGGATTCATACGCAACGGGAGCCAAAGGTAATCCAGCTGCTTGGAAGTCCATCAGCTTTGTGGTTGGTTTGGGGGTTTCTTTTTTCTACAATTCTGTGGCAAACTTGTGATGCAGATTACATTTGGAAGAAGTGAGAACGTACATTTGGGAATTGCATGGCTTCCCAGTAAAGCTTTTTTAAGGGTCTGATCCTGTGTGGTGCTGCGCATTGCCAGTTCCCACTGCTTTTTCAGCAGGAGTTGAGAGAGGTTCGTGCAACAGAGAACCAAGTCTTTAACAACACTAATGAAATGGAAGTGAAAGTCAAGGAAGGCAAGGTTGGAGGTTGACAGATGTCAGCCAGTTGCAGAAAGAAGATTTTGCTCTGATGTTATCACATATAGAGCAAACCATGGGGATCATCTTGACTCACATATTAATTGCTTTATGTGTATTTGCATTTTGCATTTTAGATGGCATGTATTCCTTTGTGTATTTAATTTTATTTTCTTTCTCTTTCTTTTCTTTTTTCATTGTTTCCGGAAGATAACAATGGTATTTTAGAAGGGAGCAATCATGAAGATGGTTACACCAACAATGCAGCTGCTGATAATATTGTTTGGAATCATTTTTTGCAAGAATGTCACTCACCTGCTCTTATTTTATGCTAACACTTGGAGTAATGTGTACTTTTAGGGATTTTCTTATTTTGCCAGTGTTAAGCAAACAGCCTCAGTTGCCTGCCCACTGACCCTGGGAAATCCTGAGACCTTCTGTCAATGTGCTAAAATTCCTAGGGCTTCAACTATGCTAAAAAAAAAAAAAGTCTCCGTAGGCTGTGCTAAGGTGTTTTTATTTGGACAGGTGGTTGTGAGGAGTGTGGGTACCTGCACCAGCTGTTTGAGCGCACCGGTGTTATTAATTCAAATAGTAAGACAATCTCCGGTTTGCTTTTGGATGTAAGCAACTTAGCCCTGCCTTTGCTTGAACCCAGATACTCACCTGAGAAACTTTTCCCATAATCTACCTCAGCTTCCAGTACTGGCCGCTTGAAACGCTCGCACTGACCTCTTTGGCCATCGTATTGCGCTCAGCGTTGCACTCCGCGGCAGAGGCTGAAAGGAGCTGTAACTCGAGGCCGGTGGATATTTTGTTCCCTGGCGGTGGTGGTAACAAATAGTTGCAAACGGGAAGCATTTCCCGTGTTCTTTGTGCATTTGCTTGAGTGCCTCTTGCGTGTGTCTGCAGCTTTTAGCAGTTTGTGGCATGTTATAGTGCAGCATTTTTACTAGTTTATTTAAGCCTCAGAAGAAAGTGGGTTCAGTTATTTTTTTAAAGTAATAAATAGTTAGTCCATGTTCATCAGTGTTGTCATTGAGAGCTGTTGCCTTTGGAGTCGAGTTTGTTTTTCCTTTTGCATTTTTCCCCTCCAAAGCAATAACGTAGAGTAAGTAATAATGAAATGCAAAAGAAGGTGGTGGAATGAATTGAAAGATAAAGTTGACCTTGAATCAGTGAAGACATTTACCAGAAGGAATGATCAGAGGGCTTGTTTTGTCCATTAATGAAGTGTTAAATTTTGACATTAGTATGAGGCAATATGATATAAAGCCTTTAATGAGCTATTATAGGCAAAGGCCAGGCCTGCCTGGATTCTTGTTTCTTGAGTTTAGCCAGTAAAAAAAGCTTATGAAAAGAGTATGACAAATGCTTATGAAAAGAGTAAATGCTTATGAAAAGGGCCAGGGAGCCTGTCCTTCACTGTTTCGTCCCAGCTTCTGGCAATCAGTGTTTTAGAGCCACTGGTGGACCTGTTCTCCCTTAATCTGCGTAATCCGCTCTGAACCTGTTTGGTCTCCTGGCCTCTCCTAATTCCTGTTGCAGCGAGTTGCACAAGTTAATTTTGCCTCGTGTGCAGATGTGTCCTTTGTTTAAACTTGCTGCTTTAATATCTCTTATCCTGTAAGAAATAGTGGCTAATTCTCTGCTTACTGCCCCCGCATCCCTCACGACGGTGTAGTCGTGCAGTTGTCTTTCCCAAGGTGAAACAGCCAGGAGCGTGGAGTTCACTAGTGCTCTCCTGAAATGTTGGTTTAAGGGCGCGGAGACAGAAAACTTCATTAGAACTTTGACCATGTCTTCCTGTCCCCGGTTCCTGGCTGGCCTATTTTTGGAGGTTGAGCCAGGATTAGCAGAAACTTGTCGCTGTACGCGAGAGAGGCAGTCTTCCTTGTTCTGACCAGGTTGTAGTAAATGCACAGATGCAACGGCGCTGGGTTTCACCTGAAGTGCTTTCCCCTCGGCAGGATCCCAGCACCTTTCAGGAGCTGGCAGGCAGCAGGTAGGATGAATCCATCCTTTTACTCTGGTGTTGCTTGAAGCAGGAGGGTGTAATGCTGCAGCCTCTCTGGAGTCCAGCGAACGCGTTTGGTTTATCTGAGTGCCGCAGAAGTACGGTGATCTTCACTCTAGCTTGAAGGTTTTCTGTAAGCTTTAGGTGGAAGTGTATTTCAAAATGAATTCACAACAGTCGGTGGACTCAGAGCTGTGTATCTTTGCTTATTTTCGTTCTGCTTCTCTTTCCTAACAGTATGTTCTGCAGTCCTTGCGAGGGGCCTTGCCCCAAAATTTGTGAGGACGGGAAAACGAAGACCATAGATTCTGTCACATCGGCGCAAATGTTGCAGGGATGCACGATTCTCAAGGGGAACCTGCTGATTAACATCCGTCGGGGAAGTAAGTGATTGCCCTTTCTTAGGAACCTCCGATAAGGCTGCTTTTAGTGTTTTTCCTTTTGTCTGTGAACATAATGATAAGAACATTAAAACCTCAGAGAACTGTTTGTTTTCTAATTCTATAGCAGTGCTCCAGCTATGATAAGGATTTTGCCTGTTTAGTTTGGCCCGCTGGAGCACGACTCCACCATGCCTGTTGAATAGGTAGTAAATGACCGAGTGTGAGGCAGTGAAGGCTGGTATTTTTGCTAGCTTTTTGTTAGGCCAGGGCAGCAGGACTGGGCAGTGAGATGAGCAGTAGCTCCAAAGGCTGAATAAAGGCCTGAGAAAGTGGAAAAATTGAAAATCCTTGCATCAGGGTAGGTAAATGAGAGTTGTCTGCAAAGCAGGGCATGGCACTGTAAGAGAGGGTATGGCCTCAGTTTTTAAGGAGAGGTGTGGTGTATTGCTAAACCATGCGATCGAGAGCGCTGGAAGCTCGTTTAAAGCCCAGCACTGTGCCTCCGGGTGGTCATCGTCGGTGAGCTGGCCATCTTTGCACGTCTTGCACAAGCTCTGGATTATATTTGTCAGAGCAGTGATTCATCAGCCAGGGAAGTGTCGACAGCTGATGAGCTCTTAAAAAAAAAAAAGTAAAAATCACTCTTAGTTTTTATTGGAAATGTGTCTCCATATCGAAGGTGCCTTTTGTTTTCGTAACTGTGGTTGAAAGATTGAGATATATTTGATTTGCTCCCTCCTACTGAAAACAGCAGGGTTTAGAAGCAGCAGTGTGTGGATTATTTCACTTGTGGTCTCCCCTCTGCTAGCAGGATCTTCCCTTGCACAGGAAGATGTTCCAGTTAGATGGTCACAAGTGGGGTGCGGTTTGGGTTTTTTGTTTTTGTTTTTTGGAGGGAGGCCATTTTTGTTGCGATGTTTTTGTTTTAAATATTATCTAAAAGGAGCTAACGAGCATCTGCCTCCTACCAGCTTATTTTGTGTGGGAACCAACCACTGGTATTGGGGCTGCCCCAGCCATGTGTTAGGACTTCAGTTGGTTTATGGCACAGCAACACCCCCCGTAGCAGCTTCTCCTACCTGAGCACTGCTTAAAAACATCCCCTCACGCCTGCAGTGTAACCCAGCAGGATGGTGATAGCGGACCAGGGGCAGGGGCTAGGGGCAGCAAGGCTGGAGCTGGAGCACCCTGGCGAAGGATGGAGCGTTGCAGACCCAGGAGGGACAACGTGCTTCCTGGACAGGGACCGTGCTGAAGAGTGGAGCTTGCTCCGTGGTGTTTGCAACGGTTCATTAGAGAAATCCACCTCTAGCAAGCTATGTGGAATATGTTCCATGGCATGAGGACATCCTTCTGGTTTTGCCTTTGTTGTTCCCTCAAGAGGTCTAGGCTTTGTGGCCAAAGCTTTTCATGCTTTGTGCCCTGGTGGAGAACAATCGCGTAGCTCCACCGCTTTATCCGTGCTCTCGTTCTCTGTTTTGCAGTGGCGCTTTCTGCCAGAGCTCCGCTCTGCGGCAGAAGAGCTCTTCCAGTCTCATGGGTGTGTACATTCACACAAGGGTTTTCATCCTTGCCAGAGCGTTGGCTCAAGATTTGGTGCTGGCTTCAGAACACGGCATCCAGGAAGAAAGAAGGCACACCAGTGGGGAAAATTAAGAATAATGTTCTACTACTGCTGTGTTGCTTTATTTTGCCCTTCACCTGTCTGCCCACACAGGCAGCTGTCACTGTAGGATGAATATCAGCATCTCTCACTTTCAGAAGCAACAGATAAAAACATTTTCTTTTACTGAGCTAACACTGCATTAAGCAGAATACTGGGTAAAGCTGTGAATTCTGGAATAATAAAACTGCATTCTTCTTAATGTAGGTAACATTGCCTCTGAGCTGGAGAATTTTATGGGCCTGATTGAGACAGTAACGGGGTATGTGAAGATTCGCCATTCCCATGCATTAGTCTCCCTTTCTTTCTTGAAGAACCTGCGGTATATTCTGGGAGAGGAACAGGTGGACGGGTAAGTGTTCACATATTTGTAAGTGCAATTTCACTTTAGTGGAAAGCCACAGAGAATAAGTCTTCTAATGGACATTTGTGTACCGTGTATAGAATCTTCTCTTCCACTAATACGCAGCATTTTTCTCCTAATGAACACCATTGCACAGTCATCACTCATTTGGATCACTATCCAAATCAGCATATTAAATTGAGTATATTAAAAATATATTTATGGTAACTTAGCTGCTGCTTTTCACTTGGAAGGAGAATTTTCTAGGGAGATTTTTTTTACATTGATAAACTGTTTTCTTTTGTTCTCATTTTTGCTATATTTCATTCAGAAATGAACATCTTCAGAAGTCATTGGGTTTTGTTGCAAATTGTTACTGTTGGCTTTTAGCAGAGTTCTATGGAAAACATCAACTGAATGGAAATCTCAGCTTCACTAACCAGGGAGTGCAACTGGAAGTGGTCCAACTAGTATGAAATTGTTTGCAAGTTACAATTGTTTGCAATTCCTTAAAATGCTAACTTTAATTATCTATGGGGCAGAAGAAAGCTTGATCAGGAAAAGTAACATTGACTTCCACCAAAATGTTCACTGTGGGTTACGTTGCTTCTGTAATGTGTATAATTACATAGTGTGTGATACTTTTTGATACCTGGCTGTATATAACTCCTGTTTTCCTGTGATGGGAATAGATAACTGAGACACAAGTTTAACCTCGGCAGAACTTGCACTGCTGAGGTGTGGTGACGTTCCTTCAGGAAAATGCTTTGCTTCCTTTCTCCTCCCGAGTAAAGTAGCTGCCCAAGTTTAAACCAGTGCTCTTGGGGAGAAATAAGTCTCCTTCAGTAATGAGAGAACGGTTAAACAAAGAATTTGGGGAAATCATATAGGAAAAGGTGGTGGGAAGGTCATGGGAAAGGTTGCTTGTCTCCGATTTATCTGCCCCGGCAGGATAAAGTTACAGCAGGAGGGATTCTTCGAACCTCCCTCTTTCTCTTGGGCCAGTCTCTGGTCATCCTTAAATTCTTAAAATTCCACCGTCTGCCGGAGTGAGCTAAAGGGCAGCACTTGAAAAGCACACTGCCCGCTCAGTACGGACATTGGCTCTACGGAAAAGCTTGTTTCTAATTGCAGATCCTAGAGGCTTGTCGCTTTGCCGAGCGCCAGGCTCGTTGGGCCCGCTTGTGATGCGGCGTGCTCTAGCAGATACTCTGGTTATCCATTTGTCTTGTCTTCTCTCTCTCTTTGAGTTCAGCTTTGGGCTTTAAGTAGTAATTATGTTTACGGAACCTTGTATGTCAGCAAGCATAACTGATATGAAAGGAAATGGCTGGTTTTATTAAATCTGATTCCCAAATAGAGAAGTAAATGGTGAAGCTTTCGAGAGGAAAACAGGGCTGAGTTAGGGAAGTAAAACAGATCTATACTGATGAGCTACTCGTGCTAAAAGTCACCCATGCTAAGAAATTACTGCGGTTACATACTTGGGGTCGGGCCAGTCTTTGCCCCTACAAAATTTGCCCCTTTGCAGTGTTTGCTTGCAAAATGCCTAGTAGAACTTAGACACTACCATAATCGAAATGATATGTTTCCTAAAATATTTAGATAAAAGTAGACACCTGGCAAGGAAAAACTGAACAATTAGTTTGGTAGAGATATGAACAGCAGGGGACAGGGTCTTAGCTTAGGAAGTTTTGGACTGCTTGAACAATAGTTGTTTATGCCAGTGTTGCCTTGGGGGGTGAGAGGTTCGGTTAAGACCCGTTATGATAGTTGTTCGTTACATGACTGTCCCCACCACCACCGTCCCCCCCCCCTTTTTTTTTTTAGTTGAATAGGACTAACAAAAGTAACACGGGTTTTCCTTCTCTCCTGTCTTCTATTGGTTGATGTCCCAGCTATGTGGCCTGGTGGTGACTTTTGTCTTTCTCCTCTTGGTAGCCCTGAGAGGTGAAACCTCTTCTCTTCTGTACGTCCTACAGGCTCTTTGCATCCCAGTTTAGTCAGACTCTAGCTGCCATAAACCTGCACTGCCTGGTCTTTCTGTAGCCAGCTCATCCACTGCTCCTCTTCAGTCCTTTTTCCCTTTTTGGTGAAAGTCACCTGTCTTTCCAATCATGCATTGCCCTGTTCTTAGCAGCAGACTTCTCTGGTCATTGTCCCTTTCAGAACCATTTTGTGTCACGTATTCCGTGGAGGGGGATAAAGGGTTACTGAAAACTTATTATGTGTTTTTATTGCCCGCACCTCCTTCTGGTGTGGTTGTAGTGTTGTGCATCACAGCTTCACGATGGGTGAACGTAGAGAGATGTAGCGTTGCATGCCGATACAGCATGTGGAGCAGGCGTTTTAATTTATGCAGTCAATAATTAACTGGCTCTGGGTGCTGTGCAGTTGGGGATGCACATCACGTTGTGGGAACGCTGTCCTGTAGGTGTGCGTGGGTTACGCAGGTCGCCTGGAGGCTTTCTGCAGCACAGCTTGGGACCAGATGTGCCTCCTACTTCTGTTCAGAGGTTTAGCCTGTCCTTCAGGCCCTGATCTCCAGTCATTCGGTTAGATACTGGCTCTGTTTGACTGGCAGCACTTTGCTTTCTACAGTGAATCTTTTATTCTTTCCGTGCTCTCTTCCTTGGCGTCCTGATTTTTTTCCACAGCTGTTGGAGCCAAAGTCTGATATAATCTTTATTTATAACTTTATTTATACCCTAAGCCCTAAGTGCACTCCAGTTGCCCTTTGCTCCGCCTTTCAAGCCACACAGCAGTTCACCTATGCTGTGATTTGGGACTGTATATAATGCTCCAAATGTGGTTTCCCTGGTGCTTTGAATGGTGCCAGAATAACTTCCACTAATTTATGCTTTCAGTGTATATATGAACCCTTAGGACTTGTTTGCCGTGCCTCAAACTGCTGCTCAAACTTATGCATAAGGTTTTAATGTATGATCCGCAGCAGTTTCCAACCCTGGCCCAGTTGGCGTGCAGTTGTGTAAAGACCCAATGTATGCTTGATTTGTCCCATTTATTTGACTGTCTTGAAAGCTTAGCTGCATTACCTTAAAACAGGAATTCTCTCTAGTGTCTAAAGCGTAGGTGTCCCAGTTGTGAGCAGGAGGCAGGGCGGGCTGATACAAAATATTTGTTAAGATGGTTTCTACAATCGTGGAACCACATCTCTGTTTACTGCATGTAATCTGAGTCCAGCTTTTGGGGTCTTTCCTGAAAAGCTTACTTGCCGTTGCTTAATCATATGGCTAATTGTTAGTGAAGTGTCATCTCTTTAACAGTCATCTGTAGCAAAGTAATAGGTGTGTCAAACACAGTTTTTGGTGGTATCTGTTGAATCCCACATGCAGTTTAGCATCGCTGTTCCCTCCTGGCAAGATGCATTTAAAGCACATATATGTGCTCACTTTCCCAACTGTATTAGTCAACTGAATACGTTCTTCTTGGCAGCTGGCCAAAATAGTATGAGCTGTATCTGCTTTGCCAGGAATCAAGCCCTGGATATTCAGGGGACACTTGGAAATAGGAGAAATCTCTGCTCTTTCACGTCATTTTGGAAATACACTCAGCATTTTGATACGTGCTAAGAAACTGCACCAGTATTCTGTACAGATTGCAGCCGGAACACACAAGCTTTCCACTTCAGGTTGGATAAGGGAGGAATTAATGCTAAATTTTCAATTAATTAATTGAAGGAAAACCATAAATGAATAGCATGTCAGCTTCTTAAGAACCCTGTGATATCTGTCATGTTACCTTGCAAAAACCCTGATTGTAGTCAAAAGAACACGCAGAGTGCGTTGTTTAACTACGCTGCTGTGAGCTCTCTGGTGCGCAGCAGCTTGCACAGATCGCAAGGGTTCACTGCGTTAATAATGGATTTTGTGTTGATGCAGTTACGTTGGTAGGACTTTCCACAGAAATAATATAATAAATGCTGCCACGATAGGTTGATTTCATTTAGGTGCATCAGTTACACAAACTTTAACTCATTTTTCCAATTGCTCATTCCTGTCCCTACTGTCCCCAAATGTGAGTGTTTTTGCAGATGTCATCTTACTACTGATGGAGAGCCTCTGCTCTCCCGTCTGCTCCGCCTGTTTCTCAGATCAGCACAATTGACGGCACCTTGAATTTCTTCATAATCTACAACAGGATTTGCACACACACCTTTGTATTCGGTATCCGTGGCAGTAAAGGATGTTCATGTTATTCCACCGGTGTACTTTAGAGACCGGTTCATGCTCAGCACGTGCTGCTGCTGTCTGCGTTGTCAGTTCTGTGCTTTGAAGGGTGTATCCTGTGCTGTGCAGTCAGTGTAACTGCTTGCTGTCAGGTTTTGATGTATAAGCGCAACTGTACTTGGCACAATGCGGGAGATCTTTCCTGGGCCAAGAGGTAAACTAAGACACAGAGGCAAGGAAACCTCACTGTGCAAACTCTTATAGCTGCTTTTGTAAACATAAGCAAGACAGCTGAGTTCACTATCTTATTTTATAGCCAGAACTCTGGCATGCTGCTGCTCCCGTAGCATATGCACGGTTATCGCTTCTCCTTCGCCACAAAATGGAAAACCCAGTTTAGGGACCTGCTGTCCAGAGGACACATTTATATTCCATATGGCAACTTCCATACGATTATGAAAACACGTGTTGGAGTGGGCTTTGCACAGTGTGATGCCAGCCTTGGAGTCCTGTGTCGCAGCCATTTCCCTGCTCTCTGACCAGAGTGAGCATTCGGGGAAACTTGCTCCCTGGGAGAGAAGAAAATCCTTTACTCTGCTGAACATCAGGTTATAGTGATAGGAGGAAATACAATGTTTTAAAGTTTGCTTATGTTAAGATGTTCTTGGTGGGAATTGGCTATGAATTAAAACTAATATTTTTCCCTTCAAAAAAATTCCTTCTAGGAATTATTCTTTCTACGTGCTTGACAACCATAATCTTCAGCAGCTGTGGGACTGGAACCATCATAACTTGACGATCAAGGAGGGTAAAATGTACTTTGCATTTAATCCTAAGCTATGTGTTTCTGAGATTTACCGTATGGAGGAAGTTTCAGGAACCAAGGGACGACAGAGCAAAGGAGACATAAATCCAAGGAACAACGGGGAGAGAGCCTCTTGTAAGTCAAAAATCTCTCGGCAAACTACTTCTGAGTGTGAGACAACTGTGTCGCCAAAGGAGGGGGGAAACAAAAACAAAAAACCCCACAAAAAACACAAAACACACTGCCATGTTTCTGAATATTACAACATTTAGAGGCTAGAAATTAAAGTAGACTTCCAGTCACTCTAGTTCATAAATTCTCAAAATGTAGCTGAAAGCGTGTGTGCAGAAAATTCTGTGGTTACAGAGTGGCTATCTCATCTGAAGAACAAAGAAACAAAACAACTTTTGATGAAGAAAGCACAATGCTTTCCTAATACCATGTTTTTGTGGCAGCAGCATCTTGTAACAATGGGAACATACTTTCAAACGTCCTTTTTAGAAGAGTTCATATCAGTTCTGCCATTACTACTTTACTGTGTGGTCTACCTGGCAAGTGAGAAACAAAGTCTAGTTTTTGGTATGTCCAGTGAGGAGTAGTTTCTCTGTTTCCTTTGCAAAATTACAACATTAAAAATACTTTCCTCTCCCAAGTATTTACTTTTTTTGATATCAAGGAGACTGATGAATAACAATTCCTTAGACACCAGAAGAAACTGGTTCTGTTATGTTCAAGGTTCTTTCTAGCTCCAGGTGAACAGTGTCTTGTTGCTGGAAATAAACCCAACTTTCTGTGCTTTATTTTATTTGCTTTTGACTTGAGAGCAGTATTTCGTGTTCTGCAGTATTCCTAGGCTTCAGTGCCTTTGCATTTAATTTTGGATTCTGCAGTGGTCAAAGTTGCTGGAAAATTTTCTGTTGACCTTGGTGATCTTCACATCTGGTCTCCTGGTGTAGCGTACACGTTTAAAAGCAATCTCTCATCTAGCAATTAAGAAGAAAAACCCTTATAACTGATGATGCTTCTTTCTTTGGTCTATTTGTGGTGTTCTTGGAGCTGAGTAAATTAAAATGTATCTTGTGTATCAGTGAAGTCCCCTTGTACTGGATGGTGTTTACAAAACTAGGACACGTACTCTGCTGAATGTCTCTTTAGGCGTGATGCATAAATGCAGATGGCACAGATCCTTGTTGTAACCACACTCCATTCTTTGCACATTCAATAGAGCAAAGGCTTGCAGTCCTGGAGGAGGTACAGACACACAGCCAGTCCTTACTACCACTGAGGCTAGTGCCAGCCACTGCCTGTTTTTTAAAACCGTTACAGAAAGCTTTCTGACTCCGAGAAGGGGAAAAGAATCAACAAAAGCTAAACTGCCTTTGAAAAGATAGCACCAATAGTGCCAGTGTACATGAGGGTGAAAACCCCTTTATTTTCAGAGACTTTTATGGAACATTAGAAACTAACTCGCAGTTGACACTTAGAAGACAATTTCTCCATCCAAGAATTAAGTTTTTAAAATGCTATTTTGTTTTGGATTGGAAAGCTCAGTGAGCTGGTGGTGGGAAGCCATTCGTTTCAAAGCTGCCGGCTTCCATCCAACTCTGTTCAGAGGAGTAGCTGGAAGCTGCTGCCATCAAATGGTTGTGCTGTTTATGAGCTGAGTTTAGGAGTTCTTGGTGCAGCCTCTAACGAATAGGAACGTAAACTCCTCTGTCCTCCCCATGTTGTCAGTTCCCCAGAAAAGCAAATTGCTATTGCCAAAAGTTGTCCTAGAAGGTGGAAACACAGAGGCTAGGTACTGCCCTGCCTGTGCATTGGAGCTGGATGACAAATTTAGTGCTACTAAACCAGTCCCGCAATTAAACAGGACTTCCATTCCTCCCTCAGGGAGAGGCTGAAATAGTTTTCAAGAGCTTTCTAATGATGCATTAAAAGAAAATCTGGTTCAAAAAAATTAACAACAAGGAGCTCCGACATATTCTAAAATTATTTCCAAGGCTTTTATGCACCCAAATATAGCAGGATAAATATCAGGCTATAAGGAGACAAAGGCCATTGGTATAATGTGGTATTGCAGGAGCTACTGAAAAGGCTGATTAACTAAAATTAATGCTAAGAAATAGCAAAAAAACCAATAGGGATGTGATGCCAACTCTATGTGCTTTCCTTTTGTGTTGCAGGTGAAAGCCACATTCTGCGTTTTGTTTCCAACACTACACTGAAGAATCGGATTAAACTAACATGGGAACGGTATCGCCCTCCAGATTACAGAGATCTCATTAGCTTCACTGTTTACTATAAAGAAGCGTGAGTAGATGTCTTCAGAGAATAATGGGAACAGTCGAGGGATAGTAGACAATGTTTAGAGTTTCTATTCTGACTGCTGATTTACTGGCTGAAGAGAGTGAGCCAGCAAAGTCTTTCAGGTAGTTCCTACTCTGTGCAGGTTTTGTATTTCATCCTTGAGTCCCTCTTTTGTTCAAATTCTCTTTTGGCTAGAGCGAAAGTCACATTTAAAATGAGAATTGTTTTGACTGAAGCCTACAAATGGATTCTAAATCCTTGGGATAGTTTCTGATTTTAGAAAATGAGATGTATGGCTTGGATATTCTCTGGGCATTAATTTGGAGCTCTCTGTAAACCATGTCTTTATGACTATTGAGATCTTTTCCTTTTGTAGTCATAGTACTGACTAGAGAGCTTTTGGAGCTTGCCTTGTCACCTTCATGACCTGTCTACTCAGTCTGGCTTATTTTGGTTATCCAGCCTCAGTGGTTTTCTGCACTGACATCTCTTGCTAATGAAAGAGTTGGGCAGTTGCTGGAGAGAGCCTAATTTCTTAGGACATCTCTCTGCCTTTGCTAGTCCTTGTAGTTCTCAGATTGAAACTTAGAGTCAAAATACAAATGAGCATAGTAGTAACTCTGAGCAGACTGGATGGGTGAAAGGAAGGTTCAGCATGGTGGTAGTGACATATACAGCAAGGCTGTGAGGCATAGCAACAAGAAGTATTAATACCCAGTATCGTTTGGAAAAAAAAAATCATTCTGATGGTGTATGATGCAGTAAACTTAGTTTTGATGATTCTGTAGTAAAGAATAAACAAGAATAGTACTTTGTATGTTCTTGCACCAGTGGTGCAATTTAGAAGTTACAAGACGTAGAATTATATGCCTATATAAGGATGTTTGCATCATGTGGAAATATAAGAAAAAAAAAAGCCTGTTGGTTTCTGAAGGACTGGTCATGAAAGTTTGAGCTCTTTACAGTAAGAGTTCAGCCACTATCAATAACTATTTTGTGTGGCTTCTCCAAAATTTATGCACAGCTAAAGTCTAAATACATCTGAAGCATTTCACTGTCTGAAACACAAGACAAACCCAGGGTTGGTGTTTATTTTGAGAACCTTGCGTTATTGCTAAGGATTAAAAGTAAGACCTGCAGCTAAAGCTGAACTCTGAGTTTTGTAGTGGTTGAAAATAAAATACAAATCTGGAATTCTCTGTTTTGTTCTGCTGTGAAAAACAAGTAAGCTTTATTTGTTCCACTGAGCAAGGTTGAAGTGAGATGCTCTCATAAATGTAGGAGATTCTTCAAGAGGAAAAGATTTCATACTTTTTTTTTCTTTTAATGTTTCAGATCATTCAAGAATGTGACAGAGTATGATGGGCAAGATGCATGTGGCTCCAACAGCTGGAATATGGTAGATGTTGACCTGCCACCAAACAAAGAGAACAATCCTGGGATTTTACTGCAGGGATTGAAACCTTGGACTCAGTATGCCATTTATGTCAAGGCAGTTACCCTCACAATGATGGAAAACCATCATATTCATGGAGCAAAAAGTGAAATAGTATATATACGAACCAATGCTGCAGGTGAGGTGCTGGGCTCTTGGGTAAGGGTTGATAAAGCTGCATGTATGCTTATTACCTCTCGTTGTTCAAATCGATCAGCTGATTAGAAAAACTTACTTCTGATGTGCAAGAAATCCACCGGGAGCCTTGTGCATTTTTAGTCTGTTGTAACTTCTATTCAAATCACTTTCTTTTCCTGTGAAGAAGCTTGGAGTAGCCAGGGGTGAGAAGAGTGCTTGTCAGATGCCCTGCAAGGAGCAGAAGCAGATGGTTTCCTAGCCAGTTCTTCAGTCCCTTTAGCATCCAGCAGTTGCCATTACAGTGCTCTGCCAAGTGGCCGTGGTCCTTTCAAACCGACCTGTTGTCCCAAGAAGGCTTCCCAACGGTGCTGCTCGGTTGCACTTGGCAGCACTATAACTCAGCAGTGAGGATGGCCCAGCGCAGCGTTTTGAATCTGCAAAGTGGGAGGAGTCCAGATGCTCACTGGAGCTCAGAATCCATTTTAGAGGTCACAACCACGTACTACTTGTTTCTGTTTTCTGAATCGCATTTTGCGATCTGTGGGCACCATTGCCATTAAGTGTTTGGCTTTTGGCAAGCAGTCACCATCAGTGATTGTTTTTGCGTATACCCTGGAGAAGCCAATGTTCGTGTCAGTTGTGTTTCAGAAAGCTGTATTTCACAGCTGGAAAGAAGAATGCACGTAGCCTTGTCTGCATTTCTGTTCAGCTTTGAAATTTTGAAGTTCTGACCCTATATCACTACAATCAACTCAGGCCTTACTCTGTAGATGACGGGGGGATTAGGGTGTGCAAGAAAACTCTGTGCTGGATTAAGCTCATCTCTCGTGGCTCTGAGGATGCCCAAGGCAACTAAGCTAGGAAAAGGAGCTCTGACGCTACTGATAGGGAATTTTAAGAGCGTGTGACCCTTGAAATGATACAAGAGGAAAATTTGAGATGTTTCCTTATTTCGGTTAGGAATTGAACATGACCTCGGTAACGCTGAGTGAGATAACCAAACATTTTGTTTATTCAGATATAGGAGAAAACTGGTTCTGTATATTTGTGTCCCGATTTGTTTCACATAAGTGCTAGCAGAGAATAGCCAACCATTGTTCACATGAGCATAATGGCAACAATGAAAGAAGTGTCTGATTCACACACTGAAAATAAGTGAAAAAGGGTGAACCTACTAAAATAGCTAGAATATTACTTATTGGGTATAAAGCCTACTATGTTCCAGCATATTTTGAGATTGGATGTACAATTATTCTTGTGCTCCTTAGTTCTCCTTTCTTTCCTCCCTCTCCCCATCTTGAAGGTCTGTCTGGGTTTTCAGAAGGTGTTTCTTACAGATATCGCAAACAAGATTAGTTATTTTTCACTTCACCCCTGCCTCTAGAAGTCTTCTTGGTGCCTCTAAAAATAATGCAATTCATTATTTCCTCTACGAAACCTCTGACTGTAATAGCAGATGCATTTTTATGTAAACAATTGTTTTATTTAGAGTAGCAACAGAAAAGCAAGTTCTGTTGTTAATACAGAAATGGAATCTTTTGTGCAGGTGACATGCATAATGATAGAAAATGTCAGCAGCTATTAAAGCAGGATTAAAATTTGCAGGAAAATTCTGTGGTTATTCAGACATTATTTTCATTTGAAATTATGGCATTTTTTCCTGGAGTTAGGATTTCAGATTTTGTCCCATGGATGAAGGATAATTTATGTACAACTTCCAATTGGGACTGTGAGTTGTTACTCTTAAACCTTTCATATTCATTGTCAGTGGGGTGTAAGTAGGAGATGTTTTTCTTTGAGATAGGGTGAGTTGTTTTTCTTGCAGTAAAGTAGTGGATTAGGCTTCACCTTGAAAGCTTATATCCAAGGATATTGTAGAATGTGGTTTAAAAATACCATGGTTTTCTTTGTGTTCTTTTTCACTACAGTGCCATCCATTCCCTTGGATGTTATTTCAGCATCCAACTCCTCTTCCCAATTGATCGTGAAGTGGAACCCTCCCTCTCTTCCCAATGGCAACCTCTCATACTATATCGTGCGATGGCAGCAGCAGCCTCAGGACAGTTACCTTTACAGGCACAATTACTGCTCCAAAGGTAGGAAAACTAAAAACAGTTGTATTGAAATGCCTTTGTCTCCTACCTGCCAGTGCACATTATATACCAGGACTAAAGCCTGTGCCTTGCTTCACAACACTTCTGTGAATAAGAGCAAGTAAAAGCGAAAGGGGAAACATGGATTGTTGCCATATTCATAATATGGAGAGAGAAGAAATGGGTCACCTCTACTCTTTTCTTTTAAGATAAAGTCCCAATTCGAAGATATGCTGATGGGACCATTGATACAGAAGAAGCTACTGAACCCACCAAGCCAGAGGGCTGTGGGGGGGAAAAAGGACCTTGTTGTGCTTGTCCCAAGACGGAGGCAGAGAAACAAGCTGAGAAAGAGGAAGCAGAGTACCGGAAAGTGTTCGAGAACTTCCTTCACAACTCTATCTTTGTCCCCAGGTAATGGACTTTGGAAACTTGCTCTTTACAAGTAGGGCAGCTATTTGTGGGTTTTAACATTTCCTAGAGCTCAGGCTTCCTGAACCTGAAAGATATGTGGATAACACCTGAAGCACATAAACATTGCCCTTCCATTTATGTGAGACAATCTTCAGTCTTCCTACTTTGCAGCTTCTCTTCACTAATTTTCATCTCACTGCCTCTATTTTAGCTGATAGTAAGGGTTCTTACCTATATTGTTCAAGGACTTTATTGATGTTTCTTTTCAGAGTCAAGAGTCACTTGAGGAGCCCTTTGTCTATAAGGGATTCAAAGATAAGCAACAGTGGCAAACAAAGGGTTTCAAATGGGATCTTTCTCTAAATAGCCATTTAAGTACTTATGTTCCTAATCTGAAGATTTGTTTGCATTTGATATTGAAGACACATTCATCTTGCAGAATCAAAACTGGTCTTCCTTTCTAGCTGTGTGCTAATTGCAGAGGGCATATTGGTTTCCCGGGCCCTGCTGCAGAGAAGCATTAAATGTGCCCACTCTTCCATGATAAACACTGGCGCTTATGCATTAAGTGGAATAGTAACCATTTTATGTTTCATCATAGAGTAGATACTACTGAATTAATTGGTGATTTTGATCCTTGAGTTTCTAATTTACCTCTCATGTAAGCTGTTCTTACTTAAGATAATTGGATCCTGGGACCTACCACACAGTGTGTAGCTGTTACGTTACAGTCTGTAAGCATCAAATTTCAATCATGCATGTTATCTCACTGTCTCTGTCGGCAGGTGAAGTTTATGGTGAAGTCCTGTGTTTGAGAACTCAACAGTGTGACTTTGCTCGTTAAAACTAGGTTGTGCTGCTCTTCAGTGTGATTTTTGAACTTTATTCAAGCTGAGATTGATTGTGACTTGTATGGGGTAGGGACTGTGATTATGCTTGAAGCTTTTTAGCTTTGTCCAAAAAGCAAAACAAAACAACCCCCCCCCCCCCAAAATACTGCCTCTCTTTGGAAGTGCTAAGTATTGTATTTGAGCTGTATTTGATTCACAGCTCACTTTAAATTTAGCATTTGTAGTTGAAGTTGTGCAGTGTTTCCATACGGATGATAAGAACCAGCAGCAAAGGTGAGGTACAGAGAGGCAGCAGCCACTGTGACTGGCCAGGAAAAATGCATGCGATTCCTGAGCAATGCAAAATGCTATAAATGTGATCTCATTTTGTGCTTTATGAAGTAGCACAGCAGGAAGTTTTGAAAAGCATGTGTGAGGTCTAAAGTGCCTGAAACTGTATCGTACCAGCTTTCACGAAGGAAATTTTTTTTTTGTATTTCACCAAAGCTTTGTAATTTAAAGTAGACGTTGCTTGTCTTCTGCCAAATTTTCTTGTGTTCCCCAAATGTGAAGGGAAAATCACAGAAATGTGAACTGAGACAGTAACAAATTAACTGAGCAATTCACACAGAATTTCCTGAAAGCTTGACTGTTTCCCCTTCTCCTTAACCTGCTGTCATAAGAGTGTTTTTTTGTAACAGCAGGAGCAGATAAGGTACAAGGCTCAGAAATAGACGCACAGCCAAGCAACTTTAAAGAGGCTGAATGTCAGGGAAATTAAAGATTATGAGCTACTGAGATTTCTTCACGGGACAAGTCTAGGCATCTCATTACTTGCTGATGTCTATTTTTCCCCTTCCCCATGGGAGAAGTTAATTAATGGGCTAATGCAAGCCTCAGTACTAGTATTTGTTTCCAGTGTCCTGCCTGTTTTCAGGATATTTTGAAAGAAATGCAGCATGTATTACAGCATGAAAATATTCAACTGCGTGGTTTTAAGGTGGTTTAAAAACCCTATTGGTCTAATCTTGTGTGCAATTTCCGGATGTCCCTATGTATATTAGTGCCGGAGATGAGGTAGATTCCAAAGATGAGAACTCTGGTTAGTCTTGGAGAAGCACTCGCAACCGCAGGAGTATCAGTTGTTCTTCAAGTTTCTTTTGCTTCTCTAATGACCAGGCAGAGTGACACTGTGTATAATAGAGGGTATCCGAGAGGTAACCTCAAAATTACCTTAGTGGATAAGAACAGTTAGCTCTTACGATGTGACCTGTATCTTTTCTTTTTAATTTCAATTTGATTTTACTTTTATATGAAATGTTATCTCTTTCTTTCCCTTTTACATTTCCCTTCCTCTCCTTTAATGGAAGAGATGAATTTTCATGTTTTTATCTCTAGACTTTTCCTTACTTTCTTGGATGCTCATTCTTTTGTCTTTATGTGTGCTTTTCACCAAAGCAGGGAGCTGCTTGACAGAAAAGCACTGGTATCAAATCTTGTGACCTCTTAGTCATGTTTGCCTTGTGGTTATCCTACAGATCTTTTTCTCTCCCTGATGTGACTGTAGCTTTCACCTATAAGTTTTGTGTGTCTTTTTCTTTTTCCCCAAAGGCAGGGTAGAACCGTACTCCCCTCCCACCCCGAGATCAGTGAAGAATGAAACTTTACACATCCCTTAAAGGCAGCGATAGGTCAAGTCATGCTTTTTGGGCTCTTGCATCGACACGTGCCTTTGTGGTTGATTGAAAATGAACTTTTTATTTTCACTACTTTTCATCACAAAATCTATGCAAATGTTTATCAGTTCAGTGCTTGGCATCCCTCTTATCAGTCCAAAAGTTTGTTCTTTTCAGTGAATTAAAGCAGTAAATGAGTACTTTTCTGAAGCAGGGTGAATAGGCTTAGTGACTTCCATAAATATCACCGTGGAGGACAGCCAAGTGCTTACATCTCCTATGAAATTCTCCCATATCCCACTGACAAGTTGAGAAATTACATGGGCATTATGGGGCTTGTATGCTGCTTAGAACAATTTCCTGATAACTTAGGAAGTTATATCCGTGCCTGGGTTTATTTCTGTGCTATTTACATGACATCTTAGAGTCTTGAAAGGACTACTCAAATAAAAGGATTTTGGAAAATTTCATAGTGAACTTCTTTTAAAAAACAAAACAAAACAAGCTACATCCAGACTGCCAGAAGATTTCAAAATGAAATCAGCCTGGTTTTGGCTTGCTCTGTAACATGCTGCTTTGTGGCTGAAGGTACTAAGACGGTGTATTTGATAGCAAGGTAACTTCTATTAAGTCAGCTTTCTTCTTGTCGCTGGGCAGGGAGGCCTCATTAACCTGATTTCTAATACCCACTCTTTGATCAGAAACGTGTTAGACTTCACCTCTGGAGTTGATAACCATTACACTGAGCAGGTACTAACCGGGCACTGGCTAAGTGAATTCATGTACGATAGGATTCAAGCCAAAATTGTTTCCATAGTGTTACTCTTCTTAAATTCTTCTTTAATTCCCACAGTACATCACTTTCCAGGTCTTGTGCTCGTTCGGGATGCAGTCCTGCTGCCTGCGGTGGCCAGGAGGGCAGGAGCTGAAAAGGCCGGCTTGCCTACATACATAGTCCGTGCTCCTGTGCAAAGCTCCTGGATCAGACACACAAGGCTAAGTGACATCTCCGATGCATAGCAGTTGTGTTGGTTAGCTGATACCATGCAAACCTTTATAGAGTATTTTCGTATTGACCCTTGTACTAATACTAAGGGTCTGTTGATTATATCAGTTTCTTAGACTTGAAAAGGTAGTAGTATTGCTGTAAATCCTCAAGTTTTTAATTCAGTGCACACATTTCCTACAGAGGCCTGTAAGGCAAAGCAGGGTTGCTTAGCGAACTCCCTTCATGATACGTCATATAGTGCTCTGCTTTCTCGTATCAGAAGATTGTTCCATTGCAGAGGTTTCATGCAGATGAGAGGAACAGAGATACAAGAATTGCCACACGTGCATGGTGATTAACTTCCATGGTTTTTAGCTATCTTCCATGGTTTCTTTCCTTGGTGCAATAGATTAAGCAGCTTCAAATTTCTGTAATTTCATTGCAACTGAAAAGGAAAAAAGAAGTTAAGCCCAGCCTGTTGAGAGTTAGCCTTGCTTATGCAGCAGACTTCAGAATAATTTTTTCCCTAACCTTTTAAACCTTTAACATCTGATTTTTATTTTAAGCTTGGATAGCAGAATTCAATATTACTGTCTTTAAATACAAATCTAGTTTGCTTATTTAATAACAGTGAAGCCATTTTTGCTATTTAGTTTATTGCACAAGCTGCAGTGAGGTCGGAAGTTTGCATGTTTATCGTGGGGCACACTGTGAGCTTCAGAGTTTTGGTCAGTTTTCGAGTAGATAGCAGTAGGATGTGTTGACATGCTGCGGGTTAAGATTAAGAGAAACCTTTCTTGTTTTACAGTTTCCTTTATTTGGAGCTTTTTTTTTTTTTTATAGTTACCTACTTTACTGTTTTTTCCACTGTTTTCCTGGAGCTAGCTGCATGTTGAAAAGTGGAATGTTTCTAAAGAGACCTTTTCTGTATGCGTCTTTCTTCTTCACAGACCTGATCGGAAGCGGAGGGATGTGTTCCGAATTGCAAATGCCACGTTGGCCACTCGAAACAGGAACACAACGGGGACAGATCACTTCACCAATGTTTCTGATGCAGAGGAGAGTGAGGTGGAATATCCGTTCTTTGAGACCAAAGTGGATGGCAAGGAGAGAACTGTGATCTCCCATCTTCAGCCTTTTACTCTTTACCGCATTGATATTCACAGCTGCAACCACGAAGCAGACACGCTTGGTTGTAGCGCTTCCAACTTTGTCTTTGCAAGAACCATGCCTTCAGGTATGCTCTCGGAAGTATAAAGTTTTGATAAATTTTCTCAAGGAGAGATCCATCTTGGGGAGGACAAACCTTCCAAAAGAGTCGGGGGTATTGGCGGGTGTTGGAGAATAATACAAAGACTCTGTGCAAGAAAATAAATTGGAACTATGTAAAACAGTTACAGTAGTTCAATGGCCTTGACTGCTCTGTCTGTGCATTGAGTCACTGATCTGGAGAAAGGTGTGTGTGCGTTGAGTACGTAGATAATTATGAGAGAATCGGTCTCTCAGCTCTATAAGTGAGACCCACAGGCGTGGTGGGCTGAAGGTTTTTTTGCAGTTCCCTGTATGCTGAATAGAGATGGGGCACACGTCTCTGCTAGTGTTTAGTTTTGATACGTTCACTCTGAACTATTTGCAGGTGTCAGAGTTTTGCTAGTGGGAATGTTTGCAAAATGTTTCTTCTGTAACAGCAATGACCATGCATTCCTCCAGCCTGGAAGCAGGAGGAGTACGGTGTTGCTTTGTGACCCATCACAGGCATCTAGAGTGCTTCAAACAAGAAACATTGACTGCTCTACTTATGTTTGAGACTTTTGCAGATTGTATGTCTTCCAAGAAGAATAGAAATGATTTTAGTGCAAACTGATATGCATCCAGCAAAGAGCTTCTGACTCCAGCAGATGTCTGGGGATATTTGATGCAGATTGGTAGCAATTTTGCTTTGTTTCTGGAAGGAAACACTATCATAATCCAGATCCAGCTGTGTCAGTAAATGCAAAAAGTTTTGCTTATTTCAAGGAAATAAGGAAATCTGTGAGATCAGGGATCTGTCATTCCCAGATTTTTAATGTATGACTCTGAAAATTGAAGGCTAAACAGTGTTGTTGGTTTTTTTTTTTTTCTCCTTCTAGACCTAGCCACTGTATTCTTGTAAAGGTGGCCTTAATTTGACGGAATCTGTCTTCATACTCCTGTTAGCTTTTGCGTGGAAAACATTAAGTTATCAAGAACTAAAAGTATTTGGGATAAAGCAATTGTTGAATTACTTTCAAGACTCTTTTAAAGAACTGTGACCGGGCACAATAAAAATTTCCTAAGGCTGCCCACAGAGAGTGGGTGTCAGCGGGGCAGAACTTACTGTGTTTACAGACATTTGCAAACAGCCCAGTGTTGATAGCTGTTTGAGAAGACCTGTGTCTGCACCGTTGGGCCTAGTGGAAAGTTTGGAAGGAAGAAACCAGACACTGATACACAGGTTCTTTGGCACGTAAATAGAGCACAGTGACTAATAGAGTGCTGATGCTGGTGGAGCTACGTGCTGCATCACTTCTGGCAGTCAGTGGTTCAGACGATGCTGATCTCCCCAACAAGCCCCTGGCCGGTACACTTAGTTCTCCGGATCTTTGAGTAGCGCTTACCGCGGTGCTTTTGTACCTAAAGAATAGTTTGAAACATTTTTTCCTCAATATTTGTGTAAGCTCCCGTTTCAGTAATAAGTGGTGTTCTGACATGACTTGTAAATCTTTTACAGAAGGAGCAGATAACATTCCAGGAACAGTAGCATGGGAAGCAAAAGAAGAAAATACGGTCTACCTGAAGTGGTTAGAGCCTGCAAATCCAAACGGGCTGATATTAATGTATGAAATCAAATATGGGCAGCATGGAGAGGTGAGGATTTGACATCCCTCTGTTAAGAGTTATAGCTTATAATTCTAATTTATGCTGTGATCTTGTCATATCTGACTAGCTAAATGGGGTTAGGCTAGGGCTAAACCCGTATTTGCGTAGACCCAGCGAGAACCCAAGTCTGAGTGCAATTGTAATATGTTTTCGTTGCTTTGACTTTGTACGTCACAAAAGACTTAGCACAGTATGAAGCGCCTCATTGATTTAAAGTAGACATCATCACACTTGAGGCTGCTGAGACTCATGTAGCAGTTTTTGCCACAGAGGGTGACTTAGCTGCTAGTCTGCAGTCCAAATTAATCTCTGTTCGTGGCCTATTAGATCACACACTCTTGGATAACAGAGGTTACAAGCAGTCTGTAAATCAGAAGCTGAAAGGCGTTCGAGAGGTTGACCTTTTTTATCCTGTAAAAAATATAAAATGCACCTCAAAATGATGGAAAAGGATACAACGTTTAGTTGTATTCTCTCTTTAAAAATGAATAGCCTAAGATTTTTTCACTCTTTCAAAGATGTGCTTCAGTGCAGGCTGTAATAAACAAGCTTTGGTATTGAGTAGCATGAGTCACCTTGGTTATTGAGTCACCCTCGTTAGTATTTACCATGAAACCTTTAAAGTGGAAAGTTTATTCTTAAGTAAAGTAACTTTTTATATGGTGTTTATGGTAGCTGCTTTCATTCAGAGATCTGTAGATTACCAAGAGTTAAATCATTGAGTAGTGTTCCTCTTAGTCCCATTTTACACATGGGCAAACTGAGATACCTGTTTGGGTCTCTCTTAACATGTTCCTGTGCGCTGCTACGGGCTGAAGATAGGAACTGTGGTCTCAAACAGCCAGCAGCAGGCTGCATGTCATTCCTTTGTTTCATTTTTTTGACAGCTTTTGAATTCCACATATCTCCTTGAACTGCTTGAAGGAAAACTGATCAGATGGCGCTTTTAGTTGTAAAAAAAACCAAGCTTATCTTGCAGCCTTATTGTTTTCTCAAGAATGAAGAGTGTGAAGATATTAATATGAACTGCAAGTTGCTTTTCTTTCTTTCAGGAGAAGCGGGAATGTGTTTCCAGGCAGGAATACAAGAAGCTTGGAGGAGCTAAACTAACTCATCTGAATCCTGGGAACTATTCTGCCAGAGTTCAGGCCACTTCGTTAGCTGGGAATGGGTCATGGACTGAGCCAGTGTCTTTCTATGTGCAGCCCAAATGTAAGAAGAATGTTCATAGGCAGTGCCAAACTGTGTGATCATTGTTTTTTTAATAATTCCTGTTTTTAATGTATGCAACTGGGTGTACGAACCTCTTCTCTGTGTACTGAATACCCTTGTGATGTGCTGATGCTTCTTTGGGAACTCTCCTGTGTTCTTTTTTTGGCAAGTGTCAGCAAGCACAAGGTGTATCTGAGGTGTGATTGTCGTCTTGCATTCCTTGCATGTGTTTTAGAGATGCAAACAGGCAATGGGTGCGTAGAACGCGTTGCTGGGGTTCCCCTGTGCTTTGCTACTCGTGGTTGGGATTGTGATGTTAGGAGTAGCAGTGTGGAGCTGGATTATACAAAATCTGTGGCAATTTCGCAAACCTGCTTTAAAATGTAAAGTGATGCGAGAAGCAGGTTGTTTAGATTATGGCTGGCAGGTTGGTTTGTTTTTTTGTTATTTCAAGATGCTTTTTCATATGACCTGTTTGATCTCAGTGACATTTTGATAAAGGTAACACACTGATGAAACGGTGAGACTAGTCCTGACAATGGGAGTGATTTGCATTTTGGAGAAAGAGCACTGTACAGTGTATGCAAAGACCCCCTCCAAAACCTCTGTATTTAGTTGAAGAATAGGTGTATCCATGGAAAACTAGAACTCCATCTTTTTCCTTTTTTTTTATTGCTGGAATTTAACTTGAAGTAAAGACCTGTGTGTATATATCCTGAATATAGTATAAACAATTGCAAGGATAAGCATATTATTCACTGAGGAATGCAAGTCGTTAAAAGCATAACGTTAAGCATAACCCCAGACAGACACTGTTCTGTATAAAATTAATGCTTTTCACTGTCTGTTTTCTAGTTCTACTCAGCTGCAGTCAGGTAGTATTTCTGAGTACATTTCTCCTTATCAGACAAGAAAATGAGTACTTTGATTTCTCCCTTGTATGGAAATATATCGAGCGGGTTTAGCATGTTTCTTTGTTAACAGAGATTCCATAGAAACCCTGACACAAGTGTTTTCTTGTTGGTTGCAGCAGCAAACTATGGCAACTTCCTGCACTTGATAATCGTGCTCCCCATTGCTTTCCTGCTCATCATTGGAGGCTTATTGATAATGCTGTACGTCTTTAACAAAAAACGGTGAGTTTTTTCCGCTTGTGGTTAAAGCTAAATTGCAAGAGGGGAATATTTGTTTTCAAATCTGTGCCCATGGAGCAAGCTGGAAATGAAGAAGTGAAATGGCATTCAGAGGACTGAGTGGGAGAAGCTAACATAGATTCTGTCCTGTTGACGTGTAAAAGGAGCTGGTTTAGAGTTACAGTGAGCATCTGGTTGCTGTTTGAGATATGAAGCGGCTTTTTATTACAGTATCATGTTTGGGAGGGAAGAAGAAGGGTTGGCAGGAACATATCCACTGGGACAGTGATGGCAGACCCTGAACCTTTTATAATCAGCAGCTTTGCCTGAAATTTGGGTCATTTTATAAACCATGAAAGCTTAGTTCAATTTAGGTTAATTTGATTTCTCCCAAATTCTAAAGGTTTTCTGAAGCCTTTACATCCATTTTAAAAAATACATGCTGGACAGAGCAAAGTTTGTCGAGGAGAATGATGAATTAGTTCGTTTTCCTCAGTTTTGCTTTTCACTGCTAGTGATTTTTTTTCTCTTTTTAATTGAAGAAATACTTAATGAGAACTTAATAGAAGTCAGTGCAAATGTGTTCAGCCTTGCAACTGTTTATATATAGACTTTTTTAAATTATATACTCATAAATTATACTCACTGAGAACGATCCCATTATTTACAGCTCTTGATTCATTCACGTGGAGACTGTAACTGTTCTCCTCCAGCATTCGAGCAACAGGCTTTGTGTCTGGTGATGCAGGGTAGCTGCTTGGCCTTCCCTTGAGCTCTCCTACGTGGAATGCGTGATAACTCATTCTTCTTTCAGCTCTTGTTCTCGCTCACAAAAACAT
Source organism: Apteryx mantelli (assembly GCF_036417845.1). Lineage (NCBI taxonomy): Eukaryota > Metazoa > Chordata > Aves > Apterygiformes > Apterygidae > Apteryx > Apteryx mantelli. The sequence goes on from NC_089992.1 coordinate 5,216,997, forward strand.
TTGGTCTCTTTAGCCTTTGGTTTTCTGAGGTCTGATTGACAATTTTATTTGTACAGCCTGATTCCTGCAAGAGCTCTCGCAGTGCTGAAAAAGTATGTCTTATACTGAAAATCACCTCAAGAAATTGGGGGAAAAGGAGGGAGTTAAAATAAACAGTAGAAACAATTTATAAAACAGTCGAATGGAATTCCCCGTAAAAACAATCCTGTTCTAGGCAAAATCACTTCTTCCACAGTGGAGCAGGTGACGTTCTCAGCCACAGGTCTCCGGTATGCATCACCATTCAGCTGCTTTTCTTAGAGGAAGTTTACCTAGCAACTAAAAACGCCCTATACATTTCTTGTGCTGATTTGGTATAGAGTGGACTGAAGGGGGAATTTCCTGGGAACACTATTCTGGATTGATTTTCCATGGATTATGTGAGGTAGAACAACAACTTCATTTGTCCTCTTTCTCCGAAAAGCTCTCCACACACAGTAAATAATATTTCATGGTTGAGCAAACAGTGGAAAAGCTGTAGAAGAGGTGGTCTGAAATTTGCTTAGGTTTAAAGATTAAAAAAGAAAAAAAAATGTTTCAACAGGAACAGTGACAGACTGGGCAATGGAGTACTTTACGCTTCTGTGAACCCTGAGTACTTCAGTGCTTCAGACGGTAAGTGTGGCCTTACGCTTCGGATGCTTTTCCTTTCATGTGGTCTGCTTGTGTCTCACTTTAGGAGATGCAGAACTCTAAAAGAGACGTAGTAAAACTCTTTTCTCTAGCTGTTTTGTTAGCACACCTGTCGGTAATCCATCATTGATAACATATAAATGTCACCAGTTTACTGGAATTGAGGGGGGGGTTGAAAATTTTCCCTATAATTTATTCAGCTGAGACAGATTAGATGTATTAGTTTCATTTTCAGATTATCACTCACTCTTTCAGTGATTTCTTTTAGATCATTTTCACTGAAATTAAAGAATTCATGCGTTCACCGTCTTTCGTGTTTGGCCTTATAAATCCTATTCTGATCTATTAGGAAAATAAAACACTTCTGATGTGAAAAACAATAACATTTACAAAAACCAATACCCTCTTCTCATTTCCATTCCCAGTAAAACTCCCCAACAACTTTTTGCATTTAGAGAAAGAGAAGCAATATTGTGAGCTTTCAGGTGTATCACATGCAGAAATTTTGGGTTAAAATAAACACAGAGGTTTAATGTAATCCATATTCTTTTCTCTTGTTGTGTGGCGTATAAATAAGCCTGCTTTTCTCTAGCTGGCAAAACAGTTCTTTAAAGCTAGTTTCAGACTGACTTAATATGTTTGTGACAAATGTATATTTGGAGATGACAGTGTTCAGAGGCATTAGACTGTTGCACTGTTTATATCCCAGCTGAATATTTGTATTCAGTGCTCTGCTTGAAGAGTGAAATAATTCTAGTTGTAAAGTCAGATATTGGGTTGTTTGGAGCATCTTTAATCCTTTCTTTTTTCTGTAGGAGATGCAATGTGGATAATGCTCTTTGAATATAGGAGGAATGCAAAGGGTAGAAGTTGGGAGAAATGGCAGTTAGTGGCCTCTTAGAGAACTGGGAAGGGAAGTTCTGTCTGGGATAAATGTTCCCTTCGCTTAAAATGAGATTGTTTGCTACTTGTAGCAAAAATTACTCCCCCTCCATCCTTTATTCCACTTCCCATAAAGAAACTGAAGTATCTAATATGTTCATTGCAAGAAAGCTCAACAAAAACATAATAAAAAAAGATTCTCACGTAGACCAAACCATCTTTCTGAGGGACTTGGGGGTGCCGGCTGAGAGCTAGCTCGGTACGTTGTTACCCGGGAGATTGGGTGACAGATTTGTACGGCTGGCAATGAGACTGAGAAAATCTAACAGCACATAGTGATTTGGAAGCCTGTGCAGAACATTTCCAGCAGGACAATGGTGAAGATGTCCACTGCCAAATAACAAGCAAGAATTAGAGCTGAGTTCAGGAAGATTAAGGTTTATGGTTCATTAAGATTGTTTGGTTTTAATTTCTTGTGTATATACACATGCTTGATTAACTCTGCCAAAATTCTGGACCTCGAGAAAATGGATTTTTTTCGCCTGATCTGGAGCAAGATTAAATTCCTTAAAACTTTCCAAGAAATAAAAATTCTAAAAAAAAAAAATTGCTTTTCCTAGAACAGTGCACTTTTTTTTTTTTTTTTTTTTTTTTTTGGTTTTGCTTTCTGTATTATTTCCCTGCGCTGCAGTGTGGCAGGCGGGCATGCCTGCTAATGATGAAGCTGAAGTTCTTGCCAGTTTTTGTGCTGGCTGCCACTGAGCAGCAGCAGGAGTTGAATGACCCTGACGGTCCAGGTCTCTTCAGCTCTGTGTTTCCAGAAAGCCTGTGTGCCAGAGCTGCTGTGGAACGAAGAACCCTGGAGGTCCAGCTTTATGGCTGAATGAGTTGCTAGGGTCCCACTGGCACCCTGCTTGCTAGATAAATAATGGCTGTTTTTTCCAGCTTAGAGGTGTGGGTGCGTGTGATGAGCATGTGCCCGCACTGTACCGATCAGGTACGTGCAGAGCTCTGCAAGTGCAGGAGGTAATCAGAACATCAGAAGAATTTGCTTGAGGCACCGGTTCTTCTGTTTATGGTTTGCTTTGGTGCTCTTCGCAGGAGTTTCCAAAAGCCCCCTAGAGGCTAATAGGTTTAGCCAGAGTGGCGGCTGACTCTCTTTTCCTTTACTGCTTTTGTTGTAGCAGTATTGTTAGACTTAAAAGTCCGTTGACATTTTTGCTATAATGCTCTACTTCTGCATCCTGTCGTTTCCCTCCTCCAGAGCATGTGGCACGATTGTCCCCTCCTTTGGTGAGTGATAGGCGGCAGCATCAGTGACTACTCACGGCTCAGATGTCTCCTTGCCTGAGGCAGTTATCCCTCCCGGCAGTCACCTTCCAAGGTGTCTCTGCCTCAGATCAAAGGTGCAGGAGCAGCAAGTTTTGCCTTTATTGGTGCAACAGTGCGTGTGCAAGTGATCAGAGTAGTTTCATGCCACGAGCCTGTTAGATTAGAGTCTGTTTCCCTGTAGTCATAAAATCAATCTGCTAATGGAGAATACAACAGACACTAAATTGATACAGGTGATCAAGTATGTTTGATGCTGTCTGGAAGAATTAGAAAACCAAGGATCCCAAGAAAAGCTCAAGCCTGAAGTACTGTGTCAGGCTTCTTCCTACTCAGGTTTTGTGCTTTGAGGTTCCTTATTTCTGTCTCAATACATCAGTACCATAGTGAGGCCCCTTCAAGTCCGTCTACCTATTTCTTTAAGGTTTATTGGTATGGCAAATATCTGCCTATCTCTGTATGGGGAAGACCACGCAATAACTGTATGCGTCGTGTAAGCTGTTAGCATTGGGTCTAGTGGTGTTTCAGTAAAAGGTTTGGGCAGTTGGTATCCTAAAGCCCAGAGTGATCCCACCACCTGCAGAAGTGGAGTGTCATGGCCTGTTCTCTCTCTCCTTAGTGTACGTTCCTGATGAATGGGAAGTGCCCCGCGAGAAGATCACCATGTGTCGGGAGCTGGGGCAAGGCTCCTTCGGGATGGTTTACGAGGGAATAGCTAAAGGAGTGGTGAAGGATGAGCCGGAGACCAGGGTGGCCATCAAAACTGTCAATGAGTCCGCAAGCATGCGTGAGAGGATAGAGTTCTTAAACGAGGCTTCGGTGATGAAGGAGTTCAATTGTCACCACGTGGTAAGTCATCGAAATGTAGCAAGGCTGCGATTGATACAGCCGTGCTTACTGACAGGAGGTGCTCAGTGCACATCTTCACTGACTCTCGAGCGGTGACTTGGGATTTTAGCTTCAACTCTGTGCAGCGTTGTAATACATTAATAAACTGGCATTGGGGGCGGTACCAAATCCATTTCCAGACCTTTCCCACAGATTCATGGGATTTTGGGGGGGCTGCTCTTACATATTAACATGAATTAATGATTTTACCAGTATAATCAGCTGTATTTGTGATTGAACGTTTGTTTTTTCTCTTTCAGGTTCGACTGCTTGGCGTAGTTTCTCAGGGCCAGCCAACGCTGGTTATCATGGAGCTGATGACACGTGGGGACCTCAAAAGTTACCTGAGATCATTGAGGCCAGACACAGAGGTGAGTCATGAGTTGTTAGATATTTTCTTTTATTTCTTTGTTTAGAATCACCTTGAAAGGAAGGGGGTCACAGTGAAAGCAGCAAGCTGACCCATGTTGTCAGGTTCCCCGCGTCTAGGGAGCAACTGTCATTTCTCTGCGGAACAAACCTTTCAGATGCTTAGTGACCCAATCCTCTGCACTGAATTGGCACCACAGCTGAGCCTCGCTGGTCTTGGCCTTTGCTTATGTTTGAGCTAGCAGATTTCTGCAGATCTTTTTTGGGTGGCTTCCTCCTCCTTTCTGTCATTTTTCCTTTTCTCTGTATTTTAAATGTCACGGTGCTGTATTTGTTAAATTAAACATTCCGTAAAAGCAGACCGTTGCAGAAATTCAGGGTTTGGATTAATCTTGTTTCTCACTTGCAGAAACACCTAAAGTTAGCAGATATTCTTAGCACATTCATTAATATTACTTGCTCCATGATTATTTTTCTTTCTGACGTGTAGACCAAGCATTCTGTGTAATTCACTTCCACTGCTAGCAGTCAGAGTAGGATAGGGACACAATTGCCTTGTCACCTCTTCAGTATGTATCTGGAGAGTTCATGTCAATGATCTGGGGTGTTTGTTTGTTTGTTTGTTTTCTTGGGGTTTTTTGCTTGCTCCCCTGTATCTGAACTCTGTTCTTAGTGAAGGGAAAGTGTGTTTATAACTTGTAGCAATCAGCTAGTTTTGCCCTTCTCCTTAAGCTCTAAGAATGAAACATGAGCTGCTCTGTGATCTGCAACACCTTTTTTTCGTGAGGAAGTCATTGCAAATAGCCCAGTGTCCTGCGCTGAGTAGGTCCCCTCTTGTGTCATTGAGCCCTATTTTCCAGATTTTAGTTAAATCTCCTGTCTGATCTAATTTCTCGTTAAGAGGTTAAACAAAAATATGGCTGGCTGAAACATGCATGTTAGGATGATTGTGCATGATGTATATTCTGCATGTTGCCTCTGTTGCAAGTCTGGTAAAACCTAATGTTTTAGCTCATATGCATACTTCAATATGTAGGCCAACAGTCTAACAGCTAAAATTGCCACATATAATATAGGGGCTGAAAGATAAAGAAGACACAGAGGTCATTTGCCACTGAAATCATAGTGAATTATGTAGAAAATTTGCTCAGCGGTTTTCTTTGACCATTACTTTCATGATTTAGCACTTTGTGAATAACTTATAGAAACAGAACATGGGCATGTGGTAGATGTAAAAAGGAATGAATATGGTAATAAATGGACTAAGGACATGACTAGCGTCTGTGATTAATAATGTTTCAGGTTATATTAGATAGTTTTGGCTGAATGCAATTGAATTTGGCAAACTTTGTGACAAGGGGCGGTGATGTTATATAGAAATTACCAAAATGGTGAGCTCTGTGCTGTGCTTTTCTGCTTGTATATTGGTGCTCTCCAAAGCACTCTGTGGTAGGCCAGTACATGAATTCTGTCTCCACTGATGTGCAATGGAAAGAGTTGAGTGAAGTTTACTGAGGACTTGTATGACTAGTAAGGCAGGTGTGGATGGAGGGCCTGCATGCTCCCTGATTTTGCCAACAATTTCACCAGCCGCTCCCATATCTACCTTTCTTTCCTGGGACACCAACTCATGTTGGTCCTTCTGGGTTTTCCTGGATGTATCTTCCTGCTCCTTTACTTGGCTCTGCAGGGTATGTTATACTCAGCTCTTGGGGAGCCTGGAAATAGTGAGTGTTGCTCATTATCTCAACATGAAGTAGCACAGTTTGAAGGTGCTGATGGGACTGCACATGGACACTTTCCATGGAAGGTGGGTAAGGGACTGTTTAATCTCTGGATGGAGATGTGATGAAGTTCAGTGACTTGATCTGTGCTTTGTAGGATCTTTGTCGTCATTAGAATTACGGATTTGAGGCTCCCTTTTCGGTAATGGAGTCAGTGAGGATTATCCAAAGGGTATAAATCTTAGCTAAATCCGTACTGGTAGGGGATGGTGGGATGTTACTGATGGTGTATAAATACCTGAAATCCTTCATCTAAGAGGCTGAGAAAGGCAGAAGCCATATATCCATGGATGGATAAGGAGTGAAAGTGTTTCAGAAGAAACGGTCTCATGAGCTTTTTGTCCTGTTTGCAAATAAAAGTAATTGAAGAGATATCTGGTTATGGAGAATTGGGAAGCAGGGAATGAAATCATTTACCATCATCTGGTTTATTTGTGGAGATAGTAAAGCAATTAGTAGAAATCTTCAAAATAACTCTTTTGCTTTGTATTTTGCAACTTGCGTGGCAGAAGGATGTGCATTTAAACCCCTTAGGTATAAGGTATAAAATCCTTATACCAAAAATTCCTGCTTGCTTGAATTCTCTAAAATAGAATGGTGTGTTATAAGAGAGTTATTTGGGAGTTCTCTGTGTAACCCAGCTTGCTGTGTCCAATTTTCCCACTAAGATACTATGGTCTATGTAATCATAAGTTTCTGTTTAGCCTGGTTCTTGTCAGGCTTAATTGTGATAATCTGGTTGGAGAATGATAGTATATTACGATTTGATGTAGAAATAGTTGCTTTTTTCTTTTCCTCTTACTGTTTCGTCGTCTTAATCTTGCTTAGAATAATCCTGGTCAGGCACCTCCAACTCTGAAGAAGATGATTCAGATGGCAGGAGAGATTGCCGATGGGATGGCATACCTCAACGCCAACAAATTTGTTCACAGAGATCTTGCTGCAAGAAACTGCATGGTGGCAGAAGACTTCACTGTGAAAATTGGAGGTGCGCTTTCTTGACTTGAACACAAATGAAAAATATCATCACAAAAATCAGCATCTTAGAAGGCATTTTAATTTTTTGAAAGCTGTTTGAAAGATCTTTTAAAATGTAGCTCTGTGTTAAATATCTGCAGAATGAAATATATTCCCTATGAAGGCTTGCTGTGATTTAAGACCTGTGAGCAGTCAACACTGCATTGAAACTCTTGGAATGTCTCTACTTGCTGCTGTTCCAGTGAGGAAATAATATAGTGTATGGGTTTGAAAGGAGCTAGAGAAGCAGTGATTGGAGGCGCAGATGCTGCAGACATCTGGGTGAATAGTGTAGTTACCACTGGTGTGTCATTTGCTTTTTTTTGTTAATGCACAACAGTAATCCCACCTCCTGTTTATTGATTCAAGAATGAGAATTTTAGGATTATTTTAAAGCATATCAGATTTGGAAGTGGAATGTAAGGTTTGACTTCTGCTGGATGCTTTCCAGCCTGAACTGGAGTTCTGCTTTCCAAACAACAGAACGGCTTTTCCTCTGCTGTGTGGTTAGAACACCATTTTTTTTTCTTTTTTTTTTTCCCCTTCCCTTCACCACCTCTCCAAAATAGTGTCAGATGAGTTTTTTCAGATTTGTCTCCAGAGAGGGTGATTTTAAGCTTTTGGCTGTTTTAGAGTTGTGCATATTAAAATAGTATGTATGGTAACAGCCTTCTGCTATAGGAAACTAATGCTTTTGCTCTGAGCTTAACTCAGGTATTTCAATAATTCCTGTAAGTAATACTGTCATTTGGGAGAAAGAAAATATGATTTCATTTTGTGTCAGTTAATTAGGGAGTAAGATCTTTGCGGGGGGGGGGGGTGGGGAGGGTGTTCATTTTCTGCAGGTTTGGTGGAAGTCAGTCTAAATCCTCCTCGTTCTTGTTTTCTCACTCCTCCTTCCCCCACCCCATCTTTTACAATTCATTGAGCTGAACACGGTGCATTTCTTACCTTTAACATGGTTACCCCGAAAGCATTCCCAGAAATACACTGTACTGCTCTCAGTTATGGGCCGGTATTGAAAATCCCTTCACGCAGGAACAGTTTGGGAACATCTTGACTGGAACACGCCAACTCAGACTGTTTAGATCACAAAAGAAGAGCTTTATGTTACACTGTCCTATGCTCACTGCATATCTGTTTCTTATTTGCATTACGTTTTTAAAGAATTTTCCATTCAACGAGAGTAAAGTCACCCTGGTGTGTGGGAGGGAGTGATGGAGTAGCTGCACAGATGGGTTTTTTTAGTCATAGTCGCTGAGGGTATCAGTGTCCCTAACAGACAAGGAGCAGGAAGGATCAGTGGTCACTCATCCAAGCTGTAGACTGGTAATAACAACGGTGAAAATTGTTTAGACTGGAGGAATTTTGTCCTCTTTTCTCTCCATTCTTCCCTGAAAAAAAGCCCAGCAGGTCTGTATTGATAAAGCAAATTTTGTCCTAGCCCTGCTGTGTCAGCAGATAGAGTTAATATTAATAAGGGATTCGATGGCACTTGATTTATTAGCTTTTGGATTAGCGTGTGAGAACATGGTTACTGGGTTAAACGGGCTAGTCCAAGGCTTAACAGTAGGTGCGTGTCCAGCGGACTGTACAGAAAACGTCTGAAATGAGTCTGTGTTGCAGTTAGGAAATGGACATTATTAGACCCAAGTCTTGCAAGTGCTCACGGTACAACCAGAGCTGTGGCTTTAATATCGGTTGTATTAATCATATAGTCATTTGTACTTTTCCATAAGTGAATAGCCTAATCTTCTACAGTATTTGAGATCAAATATTTCACTGGAATTGGAAATTAACTTTGGAGAGAGGAGGGGGGAAAAAGAGAGAGGAGAGATTTCCCTTAAAAGATGAGATTCTTTAATTAAAGACATTAATATGAATACTAAAGGGGCTCTTTACATTCTTTTCTTAAGACTAAAAAGAAAAGAAAATCATTGAATTTAGTGTACAGTTTAGTGAATGATATGACCTCCAGAAGACAGCTTACTGCAAAGCTCGAGCATAAATCCTGGAATTTTTAATATCTTTAAATCGTTCAGACTTGCTCTGGGCTCAGTCCTAGCCCACTGAAGTCAGTGGTAAAAATCTCTTTTGGTTTTGCTGCTAGGGAGACTAACCAGCCCTAGGAAGACAGGTAAGGTGCCTGCAAAGTAAAATGCCATGGTAACAGATTGCACATTCTTTACACCAAACTGTGATTCTCTGCGGGCTGCAGTGGCATGTGGTAATGAAAATATTCATCGCTTTATCATGTGAACTCACAGAATTTGTACCTTCTAGATTTTGGCATGACGAGAGACATCTACGAGACGGATTATTATCGTAAAGGAGGGAAAGGTTTGCTACCTGTCCGCTGGATGTCCCCAGAATCACTGAAAGATGGCGTCTTCACAACGCACTCCGATGTCTGGTAACAGAAAGGGGCTGTGAAAACCTGTTTTAGCCCCTTTTCTTTCTAGCCTCTTTTCTTGTTTCAATAGACTTAATATGCAGCTTCTCCTGTCTCTTCAAAGGTAGCTCTCTCTATCCACTATGAGACACTCTCCTCTTTATCATGCTCCTATTGCAAAATCAAGAACTCATGAGGTTAAATTCTGCTCTCAGACACTGAGTCTTAAATGGATTTCTGAAAGTGGGGATAGAGGCATGTTTTGTGCTGTGGGTTGTAAAATCAGTTGTGCAGTGAAAAACATCACCTGGAAGAGCAAGTGGTCATTTTTCCAACTGCCCTCCTTCAAGAAAAGTATTAAAAGTTGCCAAGAATATGGAAAGGTTCATAGTGCTGACCTGTTTTTCTATCAAAACCTTCTGTGAAAATAATTCTGCTTTTCTGCACACAGTTTGTGTACACTAGCAAGTTTTTTCTTTATTTAGAGTTCTCCCGTGTGGGTATCCCTCTCCGTCTGGGGCTTTGTTTGCTTGCCTTGTAATACCACAAGATGCAGGAATAGGTTTTTCTTTAAAAGCACATTGCATAGTTGCTGTATCTGTGAAGTTATTAATAGAGGCGTTCAGGAAATTTCAAAATATACTTCTTAAAAGAAATAATACTCTGGAACATTTCTTTTCCCCCTCCTCCCCCCGCCCAGCTTTTGCAGATAGGTAGGGAGGGCTTGGCAGGAGATGAATATGTACTGGCAAAACCTCTACTCTGTCTTTTATGGTTTCTCTGCCTTCCTAACAAGATGTTTTTACTGCTGATATGTTACAGAATTGGCAGCTGATTGCCTCCAAATGTCTAGAAGTCAGTAGGAGTTGTATTTTAGTAGTAAATTGCATTTTCTTTAAACAGTTTGAGGATTTTGGAGTCAGTGGACTGTATTCTATAGTACCAGCTTTGAGTGAAAGGTTTGTAATAGAAATTATGTAACAAATGAAAAAGCAAAGCATTAGAATATTGCCTACCAAATTTTGTTCATGGCTTGTAACTTATTTATGTACCCATAAATATGTACCCAGGATTTGTAATGGCTTCACAAAGTGGACAAAAATTTGAAGCAAGTCCCTAGAAAAATTCCCAGGTTTAGAACCGAATGAATCTAGAGTGAAGAGCAGGCAGACCTGCCCATTCTTCTCATCAAACAGCGGCTTTCAAGTCTAGCCATCACCTCCGACAATTGTGTCAGAAACAGACTGATCAGATACAGATGAACTACAGATAAGTTGTTATTGCAGATAAGTTGAAGTATTGCAGTTTTTCCACACGTTTTCCTTTTAACCTGTGACTGTTAAGTGACGTTGTTGTTTAAACAACACTCACATGCCAAGCAAAAAAAAAAATCCTTGTGACATGACATCAGGTGTCAGAACTAAATTAGTACTTTGATTGTTGCAGGAAGTACATGAGTTCTCCCTTCAAATTTAACAAGGTTTTGCATTCATCAGCCATTCAGCCCAAAGTAGGGCTCATCACACAGTATTGCAGTTTAACAGCGGCATGGCTTAGGAATGAATCCCTGAGCAAAATATCCTAGCCAGGCTGCAGAAGTCAAGAAAAGGAAAGTAACTTGTCATTGATAAGGTTGGAAAACTTAGAGAGGTAGGAGAGGGAGAGGACAAAGATTTGACATGTTCTTACTTGAAAGCCTAGGGAGAGAAAAAAGGTGCCTTTTGGAAAGCGGGTCCACACGTCTCATCAGTATTTCAACCAGTTTCTCTTTGGGATGGTCTATCATCTAACTGTAAGAAGCACCTTTGCTTTCTAAAATTTTGTTCACATAGATATACTATCTGAGGTATAAAAAGCTGCTTCAACATGGTGAATATACTGTTTGTGTACAGCATGTACCTTTATGCTTGCCACATGCTTCACAGCCATAGATTCAGAGATTTCAGTCTGAATTCCAAATGTATTGGAGCTTAACTTATCACTGTCATGAAATAATGTCTAGTTACTTGATCTGCTTATGGCTGAAATGGTCATTCCAGTCTACTTTTCAATAACCCATACGCCAACCACATGCTATACATTAAAGACCTCATGCTAGGAAGAATCACCTGATTCCTTGCATTGGTTCAGATTTTGAAGCTGCTTCATGAAAACCATGTTGTTTGTCTATTTTGGGACAATTTATTGTCTTCAAACAGTAAAAAATGTTGAGATTGTTTTTCCTGCCTTTTTGGTAGGATATTCTGACATCTGGTTCCACGTTCTTAGATATCGTTTTTAGAAGCCAAAATGTCAAAAAGACAAAACTGTGCAAGTGGTCAGAGTCCAAGATTTATAAGCTGTAAGGTGAAATGGCAAACTGCAAAAGAGCGTCTGGAGCTTTTGAAGGGTGGAGCTTTATTTTGGTAATTCATTCTTTCATTGCTCTTCTGCCCGAAGAATGAGGTAATTAGACGAGACTGTTTTTGTTGTAGTTAGGGAAGAACATTTTAAAATGAATGTAATACAGTTCAGGATGAGGGTGAATTTCTGTAAGTAAGTCTTCAGCATCTTACACTTTTTTTTTTTAAGAGGTGTAGTTGCCTTGAAGGAGCCACGTAAGTTTATTTGTTATGATGATATGACTAGGAGGTGCACAAGACTTGCTCTCATTATTCCTGCAGTGATCAAAGTAGCTTCAAAGGCGCCCGAAAGTTGAGCTGACCCTCCCTCCCCTGAAAGGCAAACAATTGCGAGTCTGTCTGTGGCTTCTGGCTTCAGCTGCAAACCGTTTTAGATATAGTGGATAACTGAAAGATAAAACCACTCTACCATAACCACCTAATAATACTGGACTCCTGTTTCCACAACAATACCCTATTGATACTACACTGCTTTCTCTAAGCTTGACTCAGCATTTTAGCCACAGAAAACAAGGCAGCATCTAGATTTCCTTTCACTGCGCAGCAGTGTAAAAGTAGATGATTCCCCAGTGTAGGGAGGACAATTTCAGCCTTGTCTGTTCAATAAACTAATTTTAAATTGGGGTTGATGTGTTTAGAAAGTGTCAAAAATTATATCCAAACTACCCAATTATGTAAATATGCTTATCTTTCTTCACCAGTAATCAGTTCATGTCGTTAGACCAACTTTTTTTTGATACAGATCAAAGAAAGTCTGATCTTTATAGTCGGTAGGAAGGAGCTAGCAGCTCTGTCTCAAGAACCTGGGTACATACATGTTGCAAAAGGAATAACTGCCTTTCTCCTGTAGGCTTAAATATTTTACGGCTGTTACAGCAAAGTAGACTCTTGGTATGAGAAGCTGGGAAACATTTGCATTTCTTCTGACTTCTTCAGAAGTTGGTTTCATTGCTTGCTGTTGCATGTTAGATGCTTTGACAGTTACTTTGCACCTTTGACTTAGACTGTGGAAGAAATGAAGGCAGAGTGATAGATGGAAAGTATTACCCAAGAAGGGTTTGTGCCTGGGGAACGGAGGTTTGCTTGTTTGCTCATTTTTAGTGGTAAGGTAGCCGAGATGCACAGGTGTGGTGGTGTGTGTTTACTGCCTAGCTCTCAGGTAGCTGAAGCGGTAAGGAAAAAGGCGCAGCTTTTAGATTGGATTTGTGTGACTTGAGTATTTGTGATGAAAAGCAGCTTGCACTGGAATGAGAGCTTTTGGTTCTGCATTATTGCCTTCTCAGCTGCTGTCAGGAGTACCTGAGATGCACTGCATGAAGATTGCCCTCTGCTTAGAGGGTTTGATTCCCCACACCCACCCACACCTCGATATTTAAGTAGACTTTAGCGATCAGGTGTCTATCCAGTCTGAAGCCCTGAGGTCCTCTATAGGGGAAGTGCAGGGACAGGAGCAATGCATTTTTTTTCTTTCCTGCTTTTTTCCCTTTCCTTTCTTCACCGGTGTTCCCACTTTCCAGCACACCTAGCATCTGAACTCAAAGCAATGGGAAAGGGAAATGAGGCTGGAGCTGATTTTTCCAGGCAAGCTCCCAGTTTAACTCTCCTCTGGGTTAGGAGGCTTCTGGTCAGAGCAAGGAGCTTCTGGTGGCTTTTTTACTGCTTGACCTATACAGACCCTGTGTAAGCAAGCAACGTTGGACCTTTGAATAGTCATGATCATGACCAGCTCTGAGCTGTAGATTATGGTGTGAAAAATAGAGATGTAATTATTCCTAGTCTTGCTTACGGAGTCAGTAGAGAGAGGCCGTTCAGAGAAGGGTCGTTCAGATCGGGGAGCCTGTTTCTGGCCATTGACTAGAGGTGTTGGGAGTGAGCAGTTGCTTATGTTAGATGATGTGGATACCACCATAAGTGCATAGTCTTTGAGCAATTGGATTTTCTTTTTAAAAGAGATGACTTATAGACACCTACCTTCTCAACATTGTCTTCTCAGCATCATCTAAGACAAATATCTTTGTTAAGATTGCATGGCTTTCTAAAGTTCTGATTTGTTTTCCAGGTCCTTTGGGGTTGTACTTTGGGAGATTGCAACGCTAGCAGAGCAGCCGTACCAAGGCATGACCAATGAACAAGTGCTCCGCTTTGTGATGGAAGGAGGCCTGCTGGAAAAGCCAGACAATTGTCCTGACATGCTGTAAGTGTCAAAAGTTATCTCTGATCTCAGTGCACAGCTTATTCTTCTTCCTGATGCCTTCGATGTCCACTTTTGCCTTATCTGCAGCAGGAAGGGTTCTTAAAATGTGATAGCACTGCAAGATGCTGTTTGAACTGTCTCTGTCACTCTTAATGTTTTGTGGTAGTTTAGACGCACCATAAAACAGCTTTGCTTGTGGCCAGAGACTCACATTGGGCTAGCTCTCTAATAGGAACACAAAAACCAATCTTTGTATTCCTAAATAAATTTAGGTTTAATAAAAGCTCAGAAGTGACACTTATTTCAACAAAAATCTTTGTGCCTAAATCTTGTCTCTTCTGCTTAAAATAATTCTGTTGAGTATAAAGAGAAAAAATAGCTTAGGATGAGCTTGAAATATGCTGTGCCTAAACTCCCTGGAATTCTACTTTTTAGCTGAGCGTACGGATAAATGAACGTATCATTCTTTTGTCAGGAGCAGCTTTGGATCTGCTCTTTCAGTTATAGAGCTCACTGCATTGAGATAAATAGATCTCCCCTGCTTACAGTTTTCTTTCCTGTAAGCAAAGAAAGACGTATGCAAAAAACCTTTGTCTACCCCTAGTATCAGTATTCAACAAAGCCTTAGGGTAGTGGAGAGTATGCAATGCGGCAGGCTTCAGTTTTTAGCTTTACATTGCTGAAATACTTCTACTGGCTTTTGTGTACAGCAGTTTCAGTTGTTCAGACTTTATGACTTTGATATACTTCCCAAACTGGCTTTTGGGAAGGAAATACTGCGTCTCGCAGTTATTGAAATTTGTTGGAGGCCCACAGAAGGGATACAATCACTTAAGGGCTTCAGCTGCTTGGGATTCTTAGGAAAAGAGCTTTTTTGGCTGGAGTGCTGGCTTTGGTTTCAGATGACAGGCAGTGTTGTTTTGTTGTTGCAGGGGGGTGGGTGGTGTGTGCAGGGGGAGGTGTAGCTGCCATGTGAGTGCTCAGCTTCGCATTCTTTCCCTTCCCCGATGCTGGGGAGAATTTCTGGCAGTCGGATTGATTGGAGGTTGTTTAGCAGGGTGAGAGCTGTGTAATGGAGGAGAGGGAGGAGGAGGCAGAGACGGGGAAAGAGCAGGGTGCGTGAAGCTGGTCTGCGCCCCAAGTCAGTAGGAAAAAACGAGGTATATAGTGAGAGGGAACTTGGCAAGAGATTTAGCATTAGAAATTCCCCATTAACCTGGAGTATGTATGGTATGAGCAGGGAGAAGGGAGGGGAGTCGCAGTTAGCTTGCAGCAAGAAGCTCCCTTACTGCAGCCAGCCTGGCTTGTTCTCTTTCCTTGTCCTCGAAGATGATCGTTTGCTTGCTTGGTGTTCGCGCCAGATGAACCCACTTCAGTGTAACTGGCTTGCGCGCTGGGAGAATTTGGTTAACGTCTGGCAAAGCAAGCCCCTGAGCCCATGTATGAGGAGGACCAGCTCTGTGTTGCTTTGGAAAGAACAAGCTGTTTACATGTTAGTTATGGCCACCAAGATGGAGTCTGACATCACCAAGGGGCAGAACTAAAATCTGGTTTTGAATTTAGCTTCTTCTGACCATTTGAATGAGAAGAAGCTGGCCCGAACTCAGAATTTTGTTCAATATAGCGGCCTCTGTTTGAATCTCGTTTTTGTAGACAGAATTTTGTTTAAAACAGCTTGGCTTTGTCTAAACGCAAAAAAAAGACTGTATTGACCTTAGAAGCTTGTTGTGATGTGCTTTATCTCACTTCCAGCTTGTTTTGTTGTCTTAGGACAAGCAGACCCCCAAGCCTACTGAAATCCAACCAGCTTGTAGGAATGGCAGTAGGAAGCCCCAGGAATAATCCTTAGCTTTGCTCCACGCATATGCATGTTTGGCTTTCAGAGAACCTATTTGGAGTTGCTGTAGCGCTTGGGTTTTTGCATGTTTCCACTTCTTTCCCCATGATGTGTCCCATTGGCCCAGGATGCTGTAGAGAGTTGTCAGTAGCCTGACAACTGCCACCAGTCTTGGACCTCCTTTGCGTTGCCACGAGCAGGCACAGAGACCTGGGCTGTCGGCAGACTTCCTTCTCCCCCACCTCCGGCTGTCTGATAACCTGCTGGTCAGCAAGGACAGAAGGACGTAACAGAAGAAAATAACTGAACGTACAGGAAGGTACTTGTAAGAGCGTTGCAGACAGCCCTGGAATTGCACAGGGATCCCAGTCTATGTCCCCAGCTTGTCCCAGGCAATTGCTTTTGCAAGTGTTTTATGAAACCCTTCATGAAATCAGGGGTCTCTTTCTGTGGAGGTTGCTAAAAGATTCTGTTTAAGGACCCATTCCTTGCTGTGTCAGTGCCAGTGGAAGGTGGGCTTTTTAGACAGCCTGAGTTCTCAGTGGTGGAAACTGCTGTTTGGTCTGCGGTATTGTAATGTTAACTCGAGATGTCTGAAAGTCAAGTCCACCTGCTGCAGAACGCTTCTTGTGTTCATTATAGCCTAAATGGCAATCCCGAAGGGGAGCTAGGAACTGCGCTTTTATAAGTCTCACGTGATAGGCTGGAGATATGCTGAGACCCTTTCTTCTTTAAAAAGGGTGACTTGGAAAATACTAAAATGTAACGGTGGGCTGGTGGTGTCTAAGGTAGAACGCAAATATACCTTTTGGAAGAGAGCGGGGAATACAGTGGCCTACAAAAATCTCCAGAACAGGTGGAGGAGGTAGAAGCTGTGGAGAAGCGTGGATGCGAGTAGAAGAATCTTGCTGCAACTGTCACTGAATCTCCTATTTTTAACCTTGCAGATTATGTGAGTGTCGACACAGCCGTACACACTCCAGCCACGCTGCAGTAGTTTCCGTAAGGGCCTCTTGCTGCCACCGCTGTGCGCGTGCTACGTGGTGCGAGCGGCCTGGGATGTTCCATCTCTCCCGCGACCGTTACACTAGTAACGCTCGTTCGTAGCTGTGCTTCGCTAACCCCTGGTAGCGGGGGCGATAGCTTTCAGCGACCGAGGACGCTTGGAGAACCAGAGAGGAGGTCCTGCAGTTTGATTGTATCCGAGGCTTGTGCAAGGGTGGATTTTACTGCGCAGTTGTCTTGTGGTTCAGAGAAGCGGTAAATATTTGAGAAGGGACTAAGCGCAAAGGGGACGGTATTTCTAGAGACTTTTTACTCTTACATGGGGTGAAACAAGACTCAGTTCTGTTTATGCTTCACCCTCTTGGCATAGCTTGCGTGATTTTACAGACTGAACCGTGCAAGAAGACAGATGGTTCAATAAGACAGTGCCAGGAGAAGCTGTGCTGTTTCTTTCCGCTTCCTGTGTCATGTTTTTACGCGCTTCCATTGTTCGGCAGCGTTCGGCAGGTGACGGCTGGGCGGCGAGTTCCTTGCAGACACTGTGCGCCCATGGAGCCCTTAAAAGTTGTGGGGGCTGGAATTCCACGGTGTTTTTGAAGCAAAATTGCTTCCCCTGTGTGCACTGTAGGTGACTAGACTATTTACGTATTGCTGATTTTTCCTTTGTTCCTGGTTCTCACTGCTTTTGAAACCAGGGTCTACTGTCCACAGGTCATACCAGCACGTAGCAAGGTTGTCTTTCTCTCCTCTACCAAATCAAGCCTGATGAAAAGCACAAATGCACACTAAAATGGAAGGCAAATTCCATAGTAATTTTCCATTTCCATTTTTTTTTTAATGCCTCAGTGCAAGAAGTAGCTCAATTCTTGCTGTGTTCTCTGAGCAGAAGATGCATTAGAAAGGCACTGGCGGCTCCCCGGTCTGATGATGCCTCTAACTTCCTTGAGCTGACTTGCCACCAGTCAGAGATGTACTTTATAAAACTGCTCGGATTGTATTAACAGCTTGTAAATTCTTCCATTGTCTACTGGAAGGGTTTTTTTTTTGTTTAAGATAATGTAAACAAGTTCTTTGAGCCCACAGAGTTAAAAAGAAAAAAAAAATCCTTTTATGGGAACTCTGTAGGGTTTTTAAATCTGGAACGGCTTAAAAGAAACATCACATGTCCTTGTTTGTGCTGATGTCACATGCATTACTCCACTGCTTGTGGTATCTCCTTAGCGTTGCCCTTAGGCCTCGGGGCAAAGCGCCAGCGAATATCCAGTGTTCTTGGCTCCCGCTAACGCTTCTATTCAGGGCCGCAGCAGTCGGCTGGAAAGGAAACAGCAATGAAGTAACAGAAATGGATTTTATATATTTATATCCCAAGCTTTCCTCCTCGTTTGTGGGTGAGGGTATAACACGGTTTTATAGTTTGGCTTCGCTTTCGGTATGGAAGACTTCTAAAGGCTGGAAAACAAGCGGTAGTTTAACAACGCTGATGCGCCTACGCGCCTGGTGCAGCCCAGCGCTCGCTCCCCGGGGAGCTCTCGCCGCACAAACTGGGTTTGCCAGCGTCTTTTTGGGTGTCGCGGGGCCGCGCGCAGGTGGCTGACGCGTTCGCGTGCGGTTGTGCCAGCCGAGCTCAGGTGGGAATATTTGTGACGCCAGATGCGTTTCGGTTAAGGTTGCTTTTGTTTGGGTCGGTGGCGCTGCGCTCTCAGTGACGTCTGCAGCCCGAGCACAGCGGCTTTGCGGCTCCGGGCTGGTTCACGTCAGCCGAAGGCACCGGGCGCCCTGCGGGGAAGCGCAGCAGGATTTCTTTCTCCCAGGAAGCAGGTTTCCGGCGGAGGGGGTTGCTGTGGCTTTGGCGTGGTTTCCGACCGCGCAGCCGAGATCGCCGGCGTTCCCAGCGCGCCCAGCCCTGCCGCGGGCGCTGGAGCGCAGCCGCCGGCTTCCCGGCCCAAGGTCTCCTAGCTCAGGGACAGGTTTCTGACAGCTTTGCCTTGGAGCAGGGGCTCCGGAGGCATCAAGAGCTGGGTCTGTGATGGACTGAGGTGCTGCCCGAAAAAGGACCTGTGGTTTGGGGGGTTTTGTTCCGCTTTGGTGTTTCGAAAGCTTGGGCGTTGCACAGACTGGTGCAGAGGTCTCGTGCAGCGGTGGGGAGATGAACCCTGACTGGCCGCTGGGTCTTCAGCTGATGCCTTAAAGCAGGCCCTGGCCAGGCAGAGAAGGGAGGGTCTTGTTGGGACTCCGGATCACATGGCTGGAAGTGAAGCTAGAAATTTGAAATAGTTTCCAGGATGTTATCTGAACTGAAAGATTGTGGGTTTTGAAGATTGCTTATTTGAGCACAGAACATAGGAGCTGGGGCCAGTGCTGACCTCCCTGCAAGCAGCACGCTTCTCTCCGAGGGTGGTGTACGCGGAGTATTGCCTTGAAGAATTAATGTTAATCTTCCTTATTTAAATTTGTTTTGTCACTCGTGCTGTGTTAACGGAAGGCATCCCGACCCCACCTTCGCAAAGTAAAGTCCTTCACTGTGTTGTGCTTAAAGGTCGAGGTGATCTCCCAGGAATATCCAGTTTTGCTGTGTCATGGAAATGCTCTTTTCATTCTGTATGTATTATTGTTTCATTCTGTGGTTTTGCTTTGCCGGCGTGGGACATTGTGCAGATATAATCAGGGATGTGTGTAAACAGAGGATTTCACACTCTAAAAGAGTAATGCCTCCCTGGCCATAAATGCAAATAACATAATTTTAAAGTAAGAAATTAGGGAATGTCTTTGAGATTTGCAAGAGTTTTTCAGGGACTGAAGTTAATTTTAATGGAAATTTCTCCTTTCAGGAAAAAAGGCAGTGTTTTACCTAGTATTTTCTACTCAAATATTTTTCAGAGACACTATTGATAGGGTAGGGACTAGTAGTTTGAAAAAGATACTCTGAGAAGTACCATCGAGTCACTGTACGACTGAGTAAATATAGGGTATTTGGGGGGAAAAAAGAGGGAAATACCAAGTCCGAGTAAAATATTAAATGTTCCTGGATGTGAAGTATCCATGAGACTGTTTTATGAGCCAGTGTGTGTGGAGAGGAATGGAGAAGGCTTAGACAGGAGCTGTAGGAGCAACTCTGTGGTTGGAAGGAAGGTTGAAATGTGACACGCGAGGGTCCCGGCCTGTAAAAGATCTGTCACTTCGTCTTCCATCCGAATCGAGCGATTTTCTCAAATGCACGGGCTAATTCAGTCACGGTGGGTTGAGCTCCAGTCCGGTTTCTGGGGGCTCATAAAACATCTCGGTAATTGCTCTTGCCGTGTGTTTCTTGTCCAGGTTTGAGCTGATGCGCATGTGCTGGCAGTACAATCCGAAAATGAGGCCCTCCTTCCTGGAAATAATCGGTAGCATTAAAGACGAGCTGGACCCAGCGTTCAAAGAGGTCTCCTTCTTCTACAGTGAAGAGAACAAGCCTCCCGACACGGAGGAGCTTGACCTGGAGACTGAGAACATGGAGAGCATTCCTTTAGACCCCTCCTCTACCCTCCAACCCACTGACAAGCACTCAGGACACAAAGCCGAGAACGGCCCCGGCGTGGTGGTCCTTCGGGCCAGCTTCGAGGAGAGACAGCCGTACGCACACATGAACGGGGGACGCAAGAACGAGAGGGCCTTACCTTTGCCCCAGTCTTCGGCCTGCTGATCCTTAGAACCCGAATCTCACAAACGCGAAATACAGAGAAACACGTGCATTGGGGGAAGAAAGGAAGAGAATTACAATATATTCAAAAGCCTACTGTACCTCAGTGGATCTTCAGAACTGCCATAGCTGCACTTGGGAGAACCCTTTTTTCAGTAAACAAGTTATCGTTTTTTTCTTTTTTCAATATGCAAGCAGATGTTTGTTTCGGCAAAGGACTCCGTTCATGGGGCGCACAGTTGGCCTTTTAAAACTCTAATGTTAACACTTAATAGCAACAGAAAACTTGAGATCTGATGTCTTTCTCTCTTTCTCTTTCTCTCTCTCTCCTCTCTCTCCTCTCTCTCTTCTTTGCTTCATAATGGGAAACATATCTGCGTGCAAGTTCAACCGTACAGCACTTTTATCAGATCAAAGATATCGCAGGCCAGGTGGCTCCCCAGTACCCTTGCAGGCACCTGCCTAACACTGTAGGTCTTTATAAAAAAAAAACAAAACAAAAAAAACAACAAAAAAACACAAAAAAAACAAACAGGAAAAAAAACAATTAAAAAAGACTGGATTTTTAATGTTGCTCTTTAATCTTTTTAGGAACACGTAAAAGAATAAAAAAGGGCCATCATTCGTCCAAGGTTGTTACCATTTTCAGCGCTGCCAAATTTTGCCAAAAAACCTGAACTCTTTGTTTTTCATTTTTGTTTTTTTTGTAGGCATGGAAGGAGCACAGTAATCAACTGCTCTGTTTAAAAGAGATCCTGACCAATACATTCTATTCAATCATACACTGGTATTTAAAAAAAAATCAAATTGTCTAGATCTTTTTTTCAAAACTGGACAAAATGTGATTTTTTTTCTTTTTTTTTTTCTCGTGATGGAGAAGAGAAAGGGGATGGGGTAAAGAAACAGCCCTCCCTCCACCCCTACCCCCGTCCCTATGAATTCTGGACAAAACTGGCAGTGGTGAGCTAAATAAACACATGCATTTTGTACAAAAAAGTCAACCGCACGCCAAAAATGAAACACGAAAAACGTGAAAATAACCGGCAGAGATCTCCATCGTTGCAGCCTGCCTTCCTTCACAGGCTTGCAAGGAAAAAACACCTAGAAAAAAAAATTGGAGAAGATTTAAAAAAAAAAAAATTAAAAAAAGCAGTAACCGGATTCAAGTCTATGATGCTTTGTTGACCTTTTCTCTTTATTATTAAGACTTCTCGAAGGGTCTTGCAGTTCTATGTTAGACCATGGATCATTTGCATACACATTGTCTTTTGTGTCACTTTTATAACTTTTTTACGGTTCAGATACTCATCTATATGTCTGTACAGAAAAAAGCTGCTATTTTTTTTGTTCTTTATCTTTGTGGATTTAATCTATGAAAACCTTCAGGTCTGCCCTCCTTCCCTTCCCTCCCACTTCAACAAATTTTCTTATGCTTTGTACTATAGTGTGTAACTTTTACTTCCTCCTTCCCAGTAACTGATACCTTTCATATGATTTGCCATGAACTGTTTAATGCCTTTTTATAAATACATTTCCTCCTTTTTTTTTTTTTTTTCCTTTTCATTAGTTGTTTTACAACATCTTGGCTGTGTGGGTTACAGGGCTTTTGAGGGGGACGTGGAGAAAGAAGGGACGCCCTGCGCAGAAACCCTGGGGCAGGGCTGCGGCGTGGTGTTTTGAAACCCCCGTTTTCCTTCCTTTTTTCCTTCCTTCCTTCCTTCCTTCCTTCCTTCCTTCCTACTAACCCCTGCCCAGGCAGCGTACGAGTCTGTTACAGTGCAAGGCATGATACAAACTCAGGTCAGAAAAAAGAGGTTAAATATTTAGTACATTCTTGTTCAGTGTTTATATTCATTGTTGTGCAAGGGTTCTACCCCTCCTTCCCTCCCTGCTTGTTTTGGTTGTGGCACACACCCACCCCCCCACCCGTCCCCCCCCCCACACTCCCCACACAAACACACACACACACACACACACACACACACACTTATATATAGGTTTTTTTTAATTTGCTGGGTACAATGGCAGGCACCAGGCTTTTGGGTCGCTAATTTTTAAAATGACTATTTTAACCCTTCCATCCTGTGAACAAGAGCTATCCCAAGTGCAGCTGGCGGTGTCGGGCATTCCCGGCATGGCCGTGAGACCCCGGGCTCCAGCACAGCCCCGCTCCGCGGAGCGCAGCCCCGGCTGCCCCCTCTTCGCAGCCCTTGCCGAAGGGGCCGTGCCGTTCCCGTGGGGCGGGGTGGGCAGCACGTAGCTGGGGCCGCCGGCTTGGCTAGCAAACGGTTAAGTGTTGGCAGCTATGGAAACCTGTACAAGTACAAGCTTGTTGCTTAAATCATAGACCAAACCTCAGAACAAAAGCAAACGAGTGAGCTTGTTTGTTCAGTTGCAGAAGCCCTGGTGGAAGGGGAAGGAGGGGGCCGTCATAAAGTCTACAACCAAGGAGTCATACCAGTTGCTCATCTTAAGTTAGTTACAGCATCTAAGCCTTCGTTTAGCACTGATCCAACCAAATGATGGCAGTGAAGAGGTGGTTCTGGGATGGGAATGTTTAAATCTTTCGAGTAAGAACAAAGAATTACAATATACTGATTGCTAGTTTTGACTGGAGATTAAAGAAGTTTGTAGTGCTTTTTGCTTGTGTAGTTTAGGTCCCATTATCTTCTCTTGCCTCTGTCCCATAGTTATTTTTCCCTTTTAAAAATGAAAAAGACAAAAAAGTTAATTAAGAAGGTATTCTATGTAGGATTTTTTATTTATTTTTGTGATATCAGTTTAAATCACTGTAGAGATGCCCCATAATAAATTTAAATACTGAGATAAGGGTTTTTGAGTATGACAGGGGGACAGTTTTTGATTTTTTTCAAACATTTATCTACCTCACTCTTATTTTTTTATATGTGTGTATATAAAAAAAATACATCTCACATTTCTCAGCAGCCAATAAATGCCGTTGATACTGGTAACCTCTCACTCCATAAACCACATGCTCTAGGTTCTGGAGGGGAACAGTCACTGCTTATCGCAAAGGGTCACTTCAGAATCTTTGCCTCAATTCCAAGGGTTTGCCCAATTTTTTCGTTGCAGTTTTTCTATCTTTATTGTGGAAAGAAATCTAAGAGTTGTTTGGCTTAAGGTGACCATTCCTTAAGGAATCACGAAGGCTTTTTAATGTGCTGTCATAGCAGCCCTCAGTTTGGCAACAAAATGCTGCATGTCTAGCTGAGTGGAGACATAGCTGACCTGATACAAGAACTTTGAACTATGAGTATTTGATCAAATTTGTTACAGAAATCAGTTGTTTACAATATTTGAAGGTCCAGAATTGTTAGAATGAAGTAAACGATCTTTCTATTTATCCGGTAGAGCGGGCTAAGTCCTTCCTGCCAGTTTTTCTCAGATGCCACAAGCACCAAAAGGACACTTGACTGAACCAACACCTAAAAAAGAATTGGATCATACAGCAAGAGTATTGCTTTCTTGACCAAATCAAACGGTGAAAAAACTGTCACAGGCTGCCTGATGAGAATACTACACTGAGTTTACAATTTTAGATCCTTGCTGCTTCTGTTTGATGAGAGCACTGATTTTTTTCAGAACTAACATTGAATTGATTCTTTTCTGATGTGCCAGTAAAAATGCAGTTCCCTTTTTTACCCTGTTTATATGCTTCATAACTGTGGATTCTGATGGACCAGCCATCAAATTTTAACTACCCTCTGACAGTGTGTAACTGGTTTACAAGCACACAGTACTAACACGAGCTCGCCATTGACGTGATATATAATGTTTCTCTTTTTCCAGTTCTGGCAGCTGTTCGTGCAGGTGTTGGTTTCGGTAGCTGAATAATGTGGTGCTTGGCTACTTTGTGTTGTATGCGGCCTCTTGACTATACAGTGCTGTGGTTAAGTACTACAGCGTGTTTTTGGAGAGAGCATTTCTCTCTAACTCTGGAAAATCAACAAAATTTAAAGTTTTTACTAGGTTATTTTTGTTTTTCCATTTTTATTAGCTTCCAGTGACCTTTGGGTGTAGTGACTATTCCCCTCTCTTGCACATATTGATTACCACAACTGGAGATCCTCAGATCTTTCAGCTGGCTAGGAGGGTTTTGTTAAAACTGTCCAAGTTTTTGGTTTTTATAATTGTATGTAGGTGGTTTAAAAACGCATTAGGAAGAAACACTAACAACGTAGCGCCCATCAGGATAAGCATTTCAAAAAGCACTTCAGTGGAAGAGCAGTTGTGTGACTAAAAGTATGCATGTGCGATGACAGTCAGCTCTCCTGGACCAAACCACCTTCATGATACCATTGCGTTCTGTGTTTGCAGTTCAAGCTTAATTCCTTTTTGTTCTGTTCGTTTCCATAGCTTTTTTTGTTGTTGTGTTTTTGTGCATTTTGAATAGCTTTATTCACATGGGTTTTTCATGCAGACTTCCTTTTGACAGTAAATCAAGATGTTTATGCATGTGAACAACTGAGAACTAATGTTGGCTTGATACAGTCATAATATGGTTTGTAATGTTGTTCTTCCCTGAGACCACTGGCTTGTCTGGTATGGAAAATTTATTTAGAACGTTAGCTATGTTTGAATAAAGTTAAAGTAATCCAATTTGTTTATAAATTGAAAACAAAAGCCCACCCAGCCCTGAAAACCAGCATTTTGACAAATGGTACCAAGATGTTTTAATGCAATAGCATAACAAACTGGCATCACTAAGGGGAGCAGGAAGCTTTGGTTTTAATAGTTGGGCCGTTGTTCTCACCTGACTCGCATTTTAAAGCTTTTCAGTGGCACAGAAGGTGGTTTGGTTGCAAAGGAAGGTGGCTCTTATGTAAATACAGAAGTGTCAGATGCTTGGTACTAAACCAGATACTCTTTTGGGGGAGCGATAAAGTAGACACGAAGCCAGGCACGATGAAAAGTCTGAGGCCAGCCTATGTTCACCAAGTCTTTCTCAGTGTGGTGCCTCTGCTCTTTAAAGCTGGTTCTAAGTGATGTATGATTCCAGATATGTTCGCACTGATGCTCCTGTTGGTCTTTAAAAACAAACAGACAAAAAGCCCAGTTTGCCCAGGATGACTGGTCACCAGATGGAGCTGCTGTCAGGTCCTCTGGGAACTGCTGAGGGGTGTTCAGTACAATCCGAGTCTAAATGAACAACACTCCTATTGTTGGTATAACTCCATACATATATATCTATATATACATATATATATATATCTATATATGTGTATATATATATAATATAGATATATATATAAACCTTTTCATTCCATTAGTACAAGTGACACTTGTTTCCTGTTATTCTTATTTTGTTTGTCAACAGTGTATTTAATCACTGGGCTAAACGACAGTGGGGGAAGGTGCAAGGGATCCACTCCTTACTAACCAGTGATAAAAGCCAGATATTGCAACTTAACCCATACGTAGTTGTGCAGACAAGAATTAAAGAATGACGTGTAGAAAAAACACTAGTGGCCAGGGGTGCTGAAGATACAGAACTGTAAATAGGCAGGAGGGCTTCAAAGGATGCCTCACTTCCGAAAACTGGTTGTTTAGAGATGAGAAACAGTCTCTGAAATGATAAGCACAGCCAGGTAAATCAGAATTGAGAAATGTTTGTATGAAGATATGTGAAAACAAAGGATGTGGAAATAGGTATTTACAAAGACACAGGGCTTGGCAGAAGTTTGAGGTAGTTTCCTGAGCTTGGTATATGGGACAGCACCAGAGCTCAGGTATCACAATTCTGATCGTTGGTACTTGTAAATAAACCTCTTGACTTTCCAGCTGGAGTGGTAAATTCATTGCCAGGAGTTTAACGGTTGTTATCATTGGTCTATATGAATCAGAGTCTCAACTTACAGTTGGTCTGTTTTGCAAGTACCTTAAGACTATCACTAGTTTGTGTGTGTGTACATGCGTGTGTTCATCTTTTTTTGTATGCGTTATGTTGATTAGTAATCCATTAGCATTTTCAATAGGGCTTTAAGTCCAGTAGATTACGGGTAGTCAGTTGACGAAGATCTGGTTTACAAGAACTAATTAAATGTTTCATTGCATTTTGTAAGTACATAGAATAATTTTATAAAATGTTTGTAGTTTATAAATGCCTAAAATATAATTTAAGGGCACTTTTCCGTGTCTGTGTGTGGGTGTGTCTGTATGTGATCAGTTTTTTTTTTGATGGTACCAGTTTACTAGCTAGCTTTACAATATGCCAAAAAGGATCGCTAACTCGTCCAATTCACGGCTCGTCCCTCTCCCCCTACCCGCCCAAGCTTTGTGTCCCAGTATATAGTGAATGAATAAAGAAGTTGGGGAAATGTTCTGTATCTTCAGTATCCTGGTCTTCCAGAGCCCTCTGGTTGGGGTGGGATCATCTTAACTGGTCATTTCACTTTACTGTATAGTGCAGTAACTTAACGGATTACAAGAACCTCACTGGTTGTGGAAACGGAACGGGCTTTGCTGCTACGCAGTGTCACTTGTGTTATTCAGTACCTGTTTTATTGTTGCCAGGCGGTTTGGAGGATGCGAGTGCATAACAAAAAGAGGGAAGGCGGTTTCTGTAATTATTGCTGAAGAACTCTTTACAGATTTCTTAGTGCTTTAAAAGGTTGTATGCAGCCTCTACAGATATTGAACACCGTTTAAAGCTTTGTTGAAATGAACAAGGTAGGATCCCTATTTATTTTTATTTAAGAATACTGAATATCCCCTTTCTCCCCCTAAATTTGACCAACGGCATTTTGGAAGGGTTATGAGGGTTTAGATGCTGTTTAAAAACCAGCTCTTCTGTTTTCTAAACCAGTGAGGTTTGAGATGAAAGGATTGGCCAGAGTTTGTCTACCTCTGGGACAAAAACAAAACTAGAAAGTGCTAAGGAATGGATGCAGTTGCAAATACGACATTTTCCAAGTTTTCTTGTTTAAATTTTTTAAAAGAAAATGAAACAATAACATGGCCAATTTATTACATAAAAAGACTTGCTGTGTATAAATTATTCCTAAAGAAATTCCTGTGTTTATATTAAAATGAATCAGTAGATAAAAACAATTTCAAAATGTTTTTGTATATTCTGTTGTAAGAATTTATTCCTGTTATTGCGATATACTCGGGATTCTTTACATTATGAAAAAAAAGAAACTTTGTCTATTTTGAATGGCTGAAGCTAAGGCTCCTTTAGTTTCTCTTACTCTGCTTTTTTCTAGTAGTTTCAGTACTACATGATTTAAGTTAAATAAAAGAATTCTGTATGCATTTGTCTGCTTCTGACTTTGTTGCTCCTTATGCAAAGCAAGTACAAGTTAGAAAACCCAGAGTAAATCTTTTGGTCCCCCCCCACCCTTTTGGCCATATTTAATTGAGTAACTGAATAAATATTAGTGTAGAGGTCAGTACTGCCATTATATTCTGTTGAAATCAGGTCTTTGTTTTCATCCGATGGCACTGAGCTTGTGGCTCCTTTTTCGATGGGGCTTTTGAGTCCGGTTTTGCAGTAGGTATTTCCTTTGAATAAGGTAAGCGTTTTTATTTATCTATTTAAAATAAACCCTTTCATATACACTTACAGCAATCCATAGATGAGGCATTCAGTCATCCAGCATGTGGTTATTAGTTTTCTACAAAAGTTGCTGGAAAAGCCAGTGGCCAGAAAACTAGCATTATCTTGGTGTTTCCAATTCCTCTGACCCTTGTCATCAAAGCGTTCACTAAGATAAGGCACAGTGGTGGCCTGAAGTTTGATCAGGTGTCCATGCAGTTAGGTTTGTCTGTTGTCCTTTCTACTGATGTGATGCTTGAGGAACGGGCTTTTGTTTCCCTTGGAGAAATAGCAGATGTCCACATTAAGCTGCTGCCATTCTGTTCCAACGACTGTTTTTGAAAAATACCTGCTAATTTTATCTCTTCATCTGTCTTGCTGCTAGCAAAATTATCAAGGAGAACATGTGTTGAAGTTCCCTGTCTGCTGAAGAGGATATGCAGACACCTTCCTCTTACCCACCTTAATAGCATAGTAGTGCACTTTTGTATTTAGCTGTACTTGAGACATGGAGGAGCCTGACTTGGCAGGGGAGAAGCACAGAAGTGATCTGTCACTGTCCAATTCCAAGTTTTACAACTTGGGATCTCATTTGATTCCTATTTTGTAAGTAGGATAATGTGCCATAACGCATTCCACAGCACAGTGCTTCAATAACTGCCTTTCTTGGGACAAGTTAAGCTTTTCGATTTTCATCTGTAAATCCCTGAACAGCATGACCCATTCTACTAAAAGGCTGTCTTCCCTATGCTGCGCGTTGTGGAAGGACTGCGGCGTTTTCCTTTGGGACAGACATTGAGAATTTGGGGTAAGTGTTGTTTTCAGGAAGTTGAAACCCAGATTACTAATGGCATCGGAGTTCCTGTCGTATTCTAGGGTTGTGGGGGTTTGGGGATTGGTTTTGTTTTGTTTTACTTCTAAGTCACCACAGGTTCACACTCTTCTGATGTGGAAACCAGTATTTACAGCATGCCACTCAGAGATTATTTTAAAACTTCACGTAACAGGATCCCTGCATGTGTTTTGTTTTCCCCCCACCCCCCATTTAGTTTTTTTGTGGGCATTTTGTGTAGCTGAACTATCTCACTGGACTGTGACTGGGGATGGAGAGAATTTCTGTTATATCCATCCAGTGCTGAAAGTCCTTACAGCTGTAAGCATGCATCTTGATTTAACAAGGCTGTAGTATTATCTGTCTGTCTTCCAAAATATTTTTTGTACCTGGATATTTTTTCGCTTTTTAAAGATTTTAGAAAATGTACAACATAATTTAAGTCCAGTTTCACATGCTTGCTTAAATCTGAAGCCACCATATTTTATCATTGTTAGTAGTACAAACTGTCTATCATTTATTTTATTCTCAAGCTTTTTACACCAGAGAGAGATGTAAACAGTTGTTTGCTTTATGTAAGAAGATTTCACTGAAAATAACATGGAATATAAAATCCTTTTATCTCAGTAAGGGTTTGAAATCTTCAGAGATGCTTTATTTAAGAGTTAAGGAATTGTATTCTAAGAAATATTAGTTACTTCTCTAAATTATCTATCTTATTCTCTTTCTTCCCCACACTGTTTTAACATTTCTAAGATAATTATCTGTAATGCTTTTCCTAGAAAGACTGCTGTCACCGATTTGGATAATGGAGGTACATGGATGAAAGCTGCTCTTCCATTGCCATAATACAGAGAAGTGTAATAGGTGTAATCACAGATGTACCTGCAGTACACAACAAAAAACCAGAAACCTGCATTAAGGAACAGTAAAACCGATTAAATTTAAATATACTTTAAGTAGCCAAACCAGACCTGGTTAAGGAAATTATTAGAAACTTATTTGCTTAGTGAATAAAGGAAATGCAGAAATAAGTTTGAGAATCAAATATTCTTTGTCTGAAGGTTTGGTTTTTCAGACACCTACCCATAAGGAACTAAAAAAATAAATAAAAATGACAGTATATGCAATCTTTTTTAGGCTTCTATAAGCTAAGTCAGAGGAGAAAATTAGTGCAGTTCACTGGAACTACATCCATGCCATTATAGTGGATTACTTAAAGGTTTTGTGGAGGTCATTCTATGTCACCATTTTTAATTTGGAGACCCAAATCCTGAAAATAAAGGTTAAGATTAGCTGATATATTTTTTAAAAAGGTCTTTTTCTGTTTTCTTTGCTTTCTTTTTAAATGAAGACTAGCTTAAAAGAAAAATGCTTCAGTACCACCAAAAACACCTAATGAGATCACAGACATCTTTCTAAAGGTGCCTGTAATTGCTCTGTTCTTCCATGTAGGTATTTATGTTTTGTATCCCTCCCAGTTGGGAAAAATAGAATAGATTAAAATCTGCTACTAGTCAGTATTCTTTTCAGACTCTCTAATAGTGCAGGTCTACTGGAGTTGCTAATCACAGGGTGTGCTATGTTGAAACTTGTTTCTTCTGGAATTCACACATCTATGGAAAAATATCTACAGGCTGCAGTTTTTCAAAGAAGGCTTCTTTACATAAAATTTAAATTTGTCCCAATTTCATGCTTGTGCCCCTCTGAAGATTAAGCTTTAAAGTGATTTCAGTTGGAGGAAAAGTCATTGTAAAAATCCTTCTAGGTGAAATAAGCTGATTGAATTACTTCTGGTTTTACTGTGAGACCCCTGCTATGGAATGTTTACCTTCCTGCATCTCTGGAAAAGATTATATCAATCCCTTCCACTGAAATGTTTTTCCAGAGAGTCTTCATATTAATTGTAGATTCAATCTTTTCCGGACCATCTAGCACACAACAGCCACCTTCTGGGTGAAAACCACAAGCATCCATCTCTTGGTAGCCTTTGTTCTTCCCACACTGCTCAAGGATGATTGCTTTGGCGGATGAAGCCAGCCCAACATGAACAGTAAGCTTTTTTTCCCACCGGAGTGAATAACAGGAAATTAAAAATGAGACCTGTTTTTAAAAACATGTAATGCAATAGTGCCAAGCATTATGTGAAATACTAGCTTCAAGGTAGGGAGTCTTGCTGTAGCTCATACCTAAAGAGAACTTTGATAACAGATTATAAATGAGAACAAAATAGTGCTTTAGTTTGTTTTTGTTGTGTCTAGTTAGCTCAGGACTTCAGAGCTACAGTATCTTTTTCACAATTTATGGCTGATCTTTTTTTCTTTGTTCTGCATGCAATTATGCTATTAAAATGGCACAAGGTTAAAACAGCATGCTAATTATTGTGTGCTCTGATTTCAACTTGAAACCTTTATAACAGTTTTAATAGTCACTTTACAGAGTTGTGTTGATGTACATCTTGTGCATACTCTTTTGGAGATCTTTTTAAAGATCCTCCCAATATTATTCAGAAATGAAGAGGAAAATTTGTCTAACTGTGTAATTACTCACCAGTGGCCGAAGAGTTGTCCATATCTTGAAGACTTGCTCCTTTGCTTTTTGGTAGACCACTGGCAGCTGCATAATACGGAGATCTATGTTTTTACCAAGGCCTTGCTTGGACAGCTCCTATATAAAAAACCAGCATGGACTTGTAAGAGCATTGGATTTCTCAGACTGTGATAAAGAACCAGACTTTGATCCAACTGTGAAAACATATGAAAGAGTGATGTCATGCTGCCTAACCCCATAGTTCCCAAACATTGGTCTGCAATGAAATCCAGTTGTCTTGTGGTAGGTCTCCTTTTTTCAACTGAAAGAAACTAAAATGTGCTAGATACTTTTCTAATGTCACTTCCACGTAAGCCATTGTATTTTCCAAAGAGATGCTCAGTCTCCAATGGGTGGAATTGGTTTATGTAATTCTTGTTGCTTAGAGACTGGTCCATGGGGAACCATGGAAAAAAGAGGATCTCTTAGTAAAGGTTCACACTGAAAACACATAATAAGCTTTGATATAGGTAAGAGCTGTTCCTCTGAAAGATCTAGGAGTTAAAGCTGTGCTTCTGAAGAGACACAAATGAGGGAGAATTCACATTAGTTGTCCACTCAAGTAGCACGCAATATTCTGGCTTGAACTGGTCCAGGCTGCCTCTGCTGGAGATGACCCTGTCAACATGAGGAAGGTCACATTTAGAATGGATTTAATTTCTTTCTGGTCTAGAATATGTTTCTCCAATAAAACAAGGAAATATCACCTTTTGGGATGAGATTTCCCTGTCATGTATATAGAGTTGAAGTTCCACAAGTGGCCTTTTCCCAAAGGAAACAAAAACTGTGCCCAGGATTGAGGTGAGAGAAACAAAGGCATCCTTTAAAGCAAGACCCTGACCAGGTGGTTGGCAGATGTTCTGGAGAATTGTCAAGGACAGACGCAGAAATGACTTGAAAATATTTTGTCACTGGAGTAGGGCTAATGAACTAGGGTTCTAAGCAGAAAGTATGCTGCTGGCAGGATGCAGAAGGAATGCATCTGAGGCAGAAAGGTTTGTCCCAGAAAAGTTAGATGGTGCGTGAAAATCCTTACTGCATACAGGTAAATAGACCACTACCAAAGGAGTACACAGATGAAGCTTCCCAGGGGGAGAGAGAGCAAGAAGTCTGCAGCAGGGGTATCGGATTGGACCAAGAAACCTGTAACTTTTTTTTTTAATGCCATTGTCTTCCCAAGCTTTCATTTCTCACTAGGGATACTCGTGTGGATGGGGCCCACAGTTCTATGCTGTGTTAACTGGGAAATTTGCCCTTCAACACTGGCTTCCTATATAAACTGTTCCAATTTTCTTGTCAGCGGAAACATTGATTAGCTGTGCTCAATAAACTATTTGACACAAGCAAGGAAACAATGCCTGCAGGGAAGTAAACACATTTAGAGAACACTGCCAGTCTTTTTTCCTCTGGGCACTGACAGTCTTTGAGAGGCCATTGCATCATCTCGCTTAAGAATGCTGTATTCTGTCTTAGCTTCCAAAAAGAAAACCCCAGCTGGTTCACAATTAGCGTTTTATTTTCTAAAACATCTTTAATTTTAACATTTAATGAGATTCTTCCTTCTTAACTGTAAAGCTTAGAGGGCTTGACTAGCTGCAACTTTGTTGCAGAATGTGGGATCCAAAGTAAGGGCAGTTAGAGTTGTCAGGCTGTTCTCCTCTTGTGCTCTCTGAATTGGCATAGCCAAGTCCATTTTTGTTATTGCTGTTTGTCAAAGGAGAAACATCCAGGGACACTCTTTGTGCAGGACAAAAACAGAAGCTGGTCAATAGAAAAGTGCTGAGAATTTGTGTCAAAGGAAGATAAAAACATCCTAAGTACATCCTAAGTAATTCCAGCATGTTGTCAATAAAGTATATTACTTTGGTGTCTAAGAACCCTAACCATGGACACGTACCCCATTAGATCAGACAATGGGCAAATGTGGAACAAACAAATATGTTGCTACTTGTCTCAAGTAAGTCTCAGCGTTAACCAGAACGATTTTAGCATCTAAGATAAGAGACTGAAGATGGATAAAGAAGACCGCATCTGGAAATTAAGAGCTGACACTGGTGAGTTTATTCAGTAAACAAGTGTCTGTCTTTTGTAGTTGAAATGACAAAGGAGATTTTAAAGGAGGACAAAGGTTTTGGAGGATTTTTTTAATGGGAAAACTGGTTCAAAAGTCATAGTTCTGGTTCATCAGAGTTCTGGCCCATGTTCTTATGTAATTCTCTCCAAAGAATAGTGATCTGGATAGAACAGTTGAGCTCAGGTGCTGTGGTTATATGTTACACAAAGTATTACAAGCATCTTGAACTTTTAGAAAACTCCAGAAACCTTCACTGAGTTTGTAAGATTTGGTTGACAGGAAGTTGGGTTTTTTTGCATGTGTTATTTTTTGAACTTCTTTCAGAAAGGCTTGTGTTGGTGCAGGAAGAAGAATAAAAATATCAGTTGACCCAGACCCTGCAAGTATGTTGCAAGCAAAGTTTATTTTAAATTCTGCAGATACATTTTAAAAAGGTAAGAAAGTTTCAGAACAGAAAGGGAGGAACTAAATAGCAATGTCCTCTGGGTTTCACAGATGATGAAACTAAAGCGGAGAGAGGGAGAGATTAAATGACAAATTTCCAAAGGCCACATGATCAGTGGCAGGATGAAAAATTGCACACAGAGATCTGATCCTCATCTCCTGATAGCAAATGTAGTTCCCAGAAGCAGTTGGAAATGTGACCTGTTCTTTGCACCTACAGTTTAATTACTATGAATGTTGCCACTCGACTTACATTTATGTCCTACTAACTGGGGACTTTGACCTTGATGGTAGATTGCCCTGATAAGATATTTAGCTACCAAGTGCCAGACACAGGAGTTTCTGGAGGAGACACAGAAACAGGATCAGATCACGGGTTCTTAGATGGGATCATCAATCTGTAATATAAAATAAATAATTCAAAGGATCTGGGATTCTGAGGGTCCCATGAGGTGCTGAAGTGCTAACACATCACAGTGCCTCAATGTGATCTGTCAGCAAATGCAGAGTAAATATTCTGTGTTGTTTTCCTTTAGAGAGAGAACGCTCTGCATTTCAGGAGTTAAAAGGTGATGCTAGTGAAGTTTTTGTGCATATTTTAGGAGGGTATTTCGGGTGAATGGAGTTATGATAACCATGAAAAACTTAGTGAGACAGGTTTCTAGCAGAGAAGCTGTCTTTCTAGTGCTAGACAATCATGCTGGGCCATGTGAGTGTGTCTATAAAAATTCTGAAGCTTTTCTCAATGACCCTGAATTGACAGGTTCACCTGTGCTTTCAGTTCCTTTTGATTATCCTTTTCCCTAAACTCTCAAGTGGGGTACTTGCTCAAGAATGAGAAATCTATGGATGTGACGCTGATGGATGCCTTGTGCGTGAATCATCTTGTGCTGTGATGAGAACTTGGATTCATGCAAACACAACAGATGCTCTTCACATGCTCTGAATATTTTATTTTCACAGGCAATGCAGGACAGTGTGTTGCTATGTAGTATCAATAAGAAATTCAAAAATCCAGGACAAGAACTTTTTCTAAACAAGGAGGAATAGTCAAGAATTTGGAGAATCTTGTTAGTGTTTATCACCTGATTCCTTGGGATGTTAGGAAGTGGAAATTGGTTTATCCACCAAAAGCAGAGTAGTAATTAGTTAAGTTGTAAGAGAAACAGTATCATACAGCTATTTTTCTGAGTGCCCAATGAAAAGCATGGAAGGGATGACAGGAATGAAATGGGCTGTGCTGTGCTCACTGGATCAAACTCTGATCCTTCCCGCAGCAAGAAAGGAAGTTCAGGAAAACTGCTGACCCCATCAGAAAGCAGAGTGCAAGAGCTGCCAGCCTGGTGGGGAGAAACTGGCAACAGGGACCTTAAGGAAGCAGATCTGTCTAAGAGGGGTATTGCCCACACAAGGAAAACCATTGCTCTTGGGTCAAAAGCATGAAGGGTGAGACTGTGCTTTGAGGATTAGGACCCTGGGACTTCTAATGCAGACTTTTACAGGGTTTGGGATACTTTTGGTGGGAGGACTCTTCTGGGATGTGCATTCTTAATATGTTAAGTACCAGTGTTAGAACACCACTGTGACTGCCCTGGTATTGACCAGGGTTTTGATGAAAGCCCAGTTCATTTTGAGATAGTAGTTAGTGATGTTCTGGATAATGCTACATAAATTTTAAGCCTTAGTAAACATGTTCAGCAGCACTGATCTGGCTGTTCAGTACTTTCTTGATGAAGAGTTTGAGTGTACTCTTGCATGGCTCTCAGAAGAGAGACTCAGCAGGAGGGCTTCATGTCTCTTTAGTGATCCATGCAGGAACACCAAGCCAAGTCAGGATTATTTCCAGATGTAAGTACGAAATTTTTGCTATCTCTTATATATGCGTATAAGCCTCCTGAAGACCACAGGGCTACTCATGTGAACAAGGCCAATGGAACAATAGCATTAGATTGCTATTTAGCACAGACAGGCCTATCAAAATTCAAAGTACTTTCTGATTTGCAGCAGATTTCCCTGAATTGTCTGGATTAACCACCTTTGACAGGGAATAAGAAACCAAAGCAGCATCACCAGTATGAATACAAATTAATTCCATGCCCAGGGTGTCACATCAGAGGGAAATGGATTTGTTCTCCTCCAAACACAAGGACTAACATCTGTTTCATTATGGAATGCTGTAGCCATTGTTACGTAACTTCTTGGCATAGCAAGCACATGACATTGTTACAAAAAACTCATCAGTGCCTTTTAGCTTCAGGCTGTTTTGCTTGTAGATAAAGAACATGCTTTATTTTCAACCAGAAGAAGATGGTATTGCATTCAAAATTAGAACCAACAGAAATCAGGAGATAATGAGAAAGAACATTGTCAACTGACAAATATTTGTGGTTTAGGGCACATGTCAAGTTGGAGTTGAGATAATTTATGGGTCTCCTGGGATGACTGGGGTGTGGAAAGGTATAACAGAAGTACTTTTGTTTCTTGTTAGCCTACAGGGATAACATCCCTCGTGACTTTGAGTGGGTAATAGATTTATTCTTCCAAGCCCCAAGTTGCACTCACCATCCCCCACCCAATGATGCTAGCATAAAAAATCTATGGGTTGGTGGAGTAGCTATAGCTTTGGTCTTTGGAAAAATTTACCAACTCCTTGTTTTTCAATAGTCTTGGCTTGACTGTACTTTATTTTCAAGTCAGATCTTCAGTAGTTATCACCAAAATTTGTAGTACAGTTAAGTCCTGTAGGGTGATCACCTCTCTATCATTAACTAATAGCTTCTTAAAGCTGCCTTTTTCATTCCAGTGTCCGGATGATTTCAAATATTTATAGGTTTGTATCAGCTTCCCTAATAGACCATAGTCCCGTCAGGTTCTTTTCAAATTCTTGCTTTCCATTTTCACCAATATTCTCTGCTGTTTCTTGCAGATATTGGATCAGTCTTTCAATCCAGTTTTGCTACCTTGAGTGTTCTCCAGCTTCTTTCATATTTTGTTTTGTACCTCGGAATTGGTAAGAACTTGTATGAAAGATGCTCTCAAGTTAACTGTACTCTTAAATACCTTATAAGAGTAACTGAACCAAGGAATGGCCATTGTCTGGGCTAGAAAGTCTCAGAAATTTTATTGAATGGAACCTGTACGTGACTTGTACACATGCTCAACAAATCTCTGTAGCTGTTCCTACTGTTTAAACATATGCACTATGACCTTTCACACTTTAGATTGAGCTATAGTATTAAAGTATCAAACTGGTAAATTATTTCATCATAACAGACGTTCTTACATACATTGGTAAAGTATTTTTTTTGCAAGATATATATTTAAAAAGAGAGAAGTTACATAACTATTAATTTAGTTAATTTTTAAAAAACAAGCAATCCCATTCCTGAATAATAATCTATAATTTACTGAACCCCTTGTGGAAATTTTTGGTGTGGGCCAGGAAATGTGGGTTCACACAAATATTAATTTGAAAATAAACAAAGAATTGTAACAGAAAAGCTTATGCTGAAAGCCAGGTATCCAAATCATGTCTTTGTATCACCCACGTAAATTTCTTCTAATATATGTATTCAGGAAATAAGTGGGAATTTTCAAGACTCCATCCCATACGTGGTGTTTGTGTGTGTGTGTGTATACACACACACACACACGGTTGCTGTTGAAAGAGTCAAGGTATATGGAGGGAGAAGAACTATCTGAATGACCTTGTTTTTGATTTTAACTGTAGACTTTGCTGCCACTTGAAAGTGAAAGGTAAAACTGAGATATGAAGGTATACTTAGACCTGACACGCTTTCAGTTATGTGTTCCAGAAGTGGGCAATAAAAACTCCATAGGCTATGCCTGTACAAGAAAGAAATCACTGTACATAGACATGATGAAATGAATTGTAATATAGGATGATAAGTTTATGGAAGACAGACATAATCTGGGGCATATGCATTATTTGCAGACATGGCACCCTGGGGAAAAGAAGTCCCCCCCTTTTTTTTTAAATCAAGAATAATAGTTTGAAAAGTGCTTAAATCACTAAACATTCTTACAAATAAAACAATATATTTCATTTCTTAATTATCCTCTTCCTTCCCCATTTGGGAGTCTATTCCAAGAGCCACAGTTCTATTTAATGAGACATGAGAAAGTAACTCTCTTGAAGGGAATGGAAAGCCTGGAAACAGTCTGTATTTGGATCTCCACAAAATAAAACAGCTCCTTCCCTTTTTGATGCTTACCTTCACCGCTTCCCAGCTAGAATTAACCAGGTATTGTCTAAAGGGACCAAAACCTGAAGACAAAGAAAAGTGCTTTTAACCTATGCTTGCAGTGCAATTGTAAATTAGGTGCCTGGCATGTATGCACTCACACATTTGTTCTTTATCTTGATATTTTTAGTTGACTCTTTTTGATAGTATTTGGCCTTTATAACACTTAAGGGAATGGCTTGTCCTTTTTTCATATGTTTTTGTATAAGAACTGCTCCTACAGTCTTTATACATGTGAAAGCTCCCTTACAAGAGAAGCTGAACTGAAACTGGTAAATTTATTGGAGCCATTAGGACATATAAATAATGATTTTGGATAGGATCATCAGCTATAGAAATACCACTACTGAATGAACTGGTGTTAAAACTACTCCCAGGTCACAGTCAGTGTATCATAGACAGGTTTCTCATTGTTAAAGCTCATGAAGATAAAGGCTTGTATATTTAATGAAAATGTTCAAAAGAAAAAAAATTTGATTTCATTTGTAATTTTTTTTCCCCACAATGAAATACATGCATTTTAGTGGTGGCCATAGCAAGCCACTGCTTAGGATAAAGCTGTTCTGTGAAAACACTGAAATACTTGCAACAACTTGGAGGGCTAACTAGCTGAATATTATTAGGCACTATATAATAAACTGGGCTCACTGCCAGCAGGTTTATATTATGAGCAGGTGAAAATGCGACAGAGGCATGCTGTGATAATTTCTGTAACAGCTTAAAGATGCACCTGTGTGCCCAATGGGACACACTAGTCTAAAACTATTTGAACAAGTAGATTTCTGTACCTAAATAGCTGTATAAGGGGAGGAAAAAACTAGCAAGGTGCTAAGAAGTGTGCCCATCAAGGGTATGTATGGTAAATACTGTAAAAGAGAGAGAACCAGATTGTCAGCCTTTTAAGAGGTTATCTCTTGCTCTCTCCTGCTTTCCCATTTAGTTCAACTGCAGTTATGTTTGGAGAGGGCCAAACTTGTTCTGCCCATCTCGGAGCTATCAAAAAAAAGGGAGGGGGAGGGGAGTTAATTGAAAACAGCAAGATGCAAATCTTTTTGATGTAGCTTCAACCTCATTCCTATGTCCTCGGATGACCTACAGTGGAAAATTATCCAGCAACTCACATGTCAAGATATGTGTAATGATTGCCTTTAGATGAGCCAGTGGCAACAAGAGGAACAGCGAGTAGCAGCATTCTTTAAGAGCTTTAACCTTTTAAAGCTCAGAAGTCTCTAGCTGGTGGTTCTGCCACTGTGATTCAGCATTAGTTACAGCCAGCAAGAAAAACTCCAAATTTGGTCCCTTGGGCTGCATGTTCAGGCATGTTCTTTTGATATATTTAAATTTAATCATCTAGTTTAGCAGTGATGAGGCAGCATCTCCTGTTTAAATTTCCCTTACCTTGCCATGAAACTGAGACTCTGAAATTTGCCATGTGTTGCTCTAATTCTGGACACTGACTATGTGACATTGTGATGCAACATGGTTTTCTTGCTTCAGAGCTCTTTTTGGGTAAGCTTTATCTAATACTAGCCTGCACTGCCTTGAGCTACGTGGTTTGGATCGGACAGAATGTCAACAAAGATTAAAACAAGGAGAGAATGAACAACAAACCAAACTGGATGGCAATAAAGAGGGCAGAGTGCAGTCTGTTTCCTCTGACATGCATCTGGTTTTCTTAGGAAGGCACACCAGCAAGTTATTTTTCATTTGGAACTGTTAGTGTGACCATTTGCTACTGTTTTTCACTCCAGGGAACTGTTTATGACAAAGATCAAGCATGTGTGCATACCATGTCTAGCTAAAAGAAGAAGAAAATAAAAAATAAAAATCTTACCAGTTACAACCACAGTGTTGGAATTTGAATCCATGAAATCCATGCTTCAGAATGTGAATTCAGTTCGTCTTTCAGTTCCAAATAACAGTATCATAGTTCATGTATCTGTAGCAAACTTTCTCATTTGGGGCACCCTTTTTTCTTCAAACTGTTCTGAAGCATTCAAGTGTCTATTGGACGAAGAAAAAGTTTTCATAAAACAGAAATGTGTCTGGATTCACATGACAGGGATGATCTGTGATTCATGCAGCTCTTTCAAAGTGAAAATTGTTACGTCTCTGCATTAAGAATAGAAGTCTGACTGACTGACTGGGACTGCCCAAAACTTTTTTTCATTCTTCACACATGCAATAGCATTTAAGAAGAACAGGAAAGGCTTAAAGAAACTTTTTGAAAAACATTCAGCAACATTTTGCCTCAGGAACCTGTTTGTACAAGCAAACAGAAAATTAATCGGATCAATTTTATTATATTTCTATGGATATTATGGTTTATTTTTAGCACAGTTGTAATTTACTTTAATCAAGAGGAATTACTTAACTACAACAACGTATCTGTCAATTTCCACTGTGCTTAGACTTTTCTTACTGGCTCAAACACTGGGACAACTTTGCCATTCCTCCTCACAGCAGTTATCTAACTCCAATAATATTGAGTTTTATGTTATGCCTTTTATTAAAGGGTTTGAACACCTTACACTTTTAAAAATAAACATAAATAAGAAAATGATATAATTTGCTAAAGCAAAACATTTACTTGGTAATATCCACAAATACATATCGCTGTTACAAAATCTCACTCAAACTTGCAAGGTCAAAAGAACTCTAGAAGCTGGGTTGTAACTTGCTTAAACTGGTGAGTTTAATAGCTGGTCTGTCTTCATTAAACTGAAACGCAAGAACCAATAGGGGGCCTGAAATCAAAACATATGCACATTGTCACTGCCCAAAACAAAAGCATATGAAAGTCCTCTCGGGAATTATAACTATGTGGGCAGAGGGTTTCGCTGGGTCTTGTTTTGAGTAGGAAGTGTTTGAGAGAGAGGAGAAATAAACTAAGAATAGAAAGCCACTATATAGTCTCAGGGGAGCTGGTAATTACGAGACCTTAAGAAAAAGCCTCTGAAGAAATCTCTTGGATTGGGTGGTGGCTGAAAGAGTTTGGAGCTTATAAGCTGTGTTTCTGTCATCTGAATGCTTCTGTGCTGAGAAAAAGAGGAATTAGTGGAGTCTTTTAAACAAAAAGGGCACCAACTCCACCATCCATTTTTCCCCTAATACAGCCTGCAAAACTTTAAATTTTACGAGCTACTGAGGCTGAAGGAGTAACTAATACAGTAAACACAGAACTGTTTGCAGCTTTACACGAGGCAAAACTTGCCACTGACATCAGTGAGTTTCATATAAAATTCTATAATTTTCATTCTCCTACGTCAATTAAGATTTTTACCAATCAATTCTTCCTATGTGATCAGTTAGTAAAACCTTTCCTGTGATACTGAACAGCATGATCACATAGCAGTCTTCTCAGAGTTTTTTCAGATTTATGCATTTTTTAAAAAACCTTGATAAATGTTATGAATTAAAAAAATCAAAGTCTCGTCTTCCACAGGGTGAACAAAGCATCCATGAGGAATAAAGCAAGAAGTAAGGCCTATACTTGCTTTATTAATTTTCTCCACAAGAAACTGTGAAACTCTTCTGTCTAGGACAATATAGCTACTTTATAGATATACATGAAGGGTATTGCTTGAACACTGTGAAATACTAGGTATTTTATTAGATATTCTTGCATAGATATATGTATGTTAGATCCATGCACTCTGAACAATAGATTTCATCTGTTCAGACTGCAGTGCTGGTTTTCAGAGTTTTCATAACTGGCAATAGAGAGCAGAACACAGACCAAGGAAGATCATCAGTATGTATTTTCACTAATCAGTAAGGAGTTAATAGAATTCTTTTTTTGGGGGAGGGGGAATACCCCAAACCACTATCTAATGACTCATCAGTTAAGTATTGTCTTCGACAGGTAAGTTAGTTCCTTACCATGAATGCAAGGTTGCTGATTTGATAGCAAAGATTTTGAGACCTGTGACGTTACATACTTGTGCAAACGTGGGAGGAATGCTAGTGGTTTGGACAAACCAGGAATCTGTAGTGCACTGACATTCATTTTTGCATTGACTTCATTGATTGCTTCTCTTCATGAGCATTATATGTATGCTAGTATGTTTGGAGGCATAATGCATGTATTGTAGCTACATGTACATTATTTGTGTTAAACTTCTACAACAAGTGGGAAAAAAAAGATATGGTGGCTTCAAAAAAAGTCTTCTGTTTAGGAAGTTTTCCGAGAATTTGTTCAGAAATGAAACCTTTTCCCCTCCCCTGACATTGCTTCAGCTGAAGTTGAAACAACTCTTGAAACTTTCAAGAAAGTATGACTGTGGCTTTTATATTAGCACTTACATATGTGTATGTATGTCCATAATGAGATCCAAAAGTCACTGAATATTTGAGGTCTGTGCAAATTCAGCTCCCCATCCATAATTAAGAAACCAAGCCCTGGATACTTGAAGGCAAAACACAGACAAGGCTGACTCAGCTAAACGCTGTCTGTTTCTCTTCTTGCCATACACAAATATGATTGGCATGGCATTCATCTTTAGGTAAAGAAGAAACAAAAAATATTCAATTATGAAAGCCTTGGTTATTGCCTTGAACATTTTACTGTACAGTTGCCTGCTATGCAAGAAAAAAAAATTATTGAACTGCTGCGTAAGAGAAAAACACCTTTTGCAAATGCATTCTGACCACATTGCAGAACTACCAGAACACTGCTTGAATGCTTTTTTAGTTTTGAAAGTAACAAGAACTGGAATATGGCCCTTCATTTAGAAACAGCTCTTTAATTTTTCTCTCTTTTATTATTACTTGCATGTAGATTTTTATTTCTTGTTATTGGCAGGCACTGACCAACTTGTTAAAATGTTAAGTGGAAGTGTTTCACATATTCCAGTTTTTATCTAAACTGTCCAACATTTAATGAGATGAGGGAAAAATCAAGCTTTTATGCTATTTAACATTAAACAATTATGGGACTTTAAATAAAAGTTTCAGGATCTAACACTCTATCTTTCTTTTTCATTCTAATAAAAATAAATGATCCTCAGGAAAGACTGAAGATGGTCTTTAGGTAGATGGAATGCAATGTCACAAAACCAGAAGCAACAAACATTTCAGTGTAAAGCTTGCTGTACCCTATGGCCTCTTTATAACAAAACCCACAGAAATGGTAAATGGAAAAACATAACTGCAATTTCATTTAAGTTTTTTTGGATAGATCGTGTTATGTGTTCCATTGTGTTGCCTTGTTTATATTAGTTATTCTACAGTTGATGCTGTTGATGTAGAGCCAGTGCTTAGCAATAATGGAAAATACAAATTATATATAACATTAATGTAGGCAAATTGGGTGGCTTTTGCCATTTCAGTTCTGGAGTTCTAGCAGTATTAATATAACTGTAATCAGTGTGTGAGGACACACTTTTTTTAAATTTCAAATTGTATATTATAGTTTAATAAAAGGAGAAAGTACTTACTTCAGCAGAAAGGGATGTAACCCACCACCAAATGGGTCGCTTTTGTTCAGGCATCATTTACTATGCATAAAGAGACTCTGCAAACAGGATGCAAACAACTTGAATAAGTAATTATTTATCAGCTAGTATGCAAAATAGATAGCTAGGACTAACAGACTCCTAAGCTACGCAGTAAATGCATATCACTCCTGATAAGAAAAATGTTGAGTCTTGGCTGGCCAGAAAGTTTTCAGTCCAGCGGGGAAAGGTTCATCTCTGGCATGCCTTAAAAGGGTCTGATCCTCAGCATTGCTGAGTTTTTTGATTTTCTGCTTTTTTCCTTAGGCCTTTTAAGTATCTTTTCTCTTGAAGCTAACTACTGCCATTCTAACAGTGCCACTTTTCTTGTCTTTCATGGCTTCAGCTCATGTAGTTTCTTATACCTGAACAATTTCCTCAATAAAATTCAACCGTCACGCAGCTATGCTATATCAATTTAGGCCTTGGCTCACGGACAGCCAAACCTCTGGACTGAGTTACACACGTGATGCTTGGGAACTGGTGGCAGGTACAGTGTTTCAAGTGATTGCAAGAATGGGCCAAAAA
The DNA here is from genome assembly GCF_036417845.1 of Apteryx mantelli. NCBI lineage: Eukaryota > Metazoa > Chordata > Aves > Apterygiformes > Apterygidae > Apteryx > Apteryx mantelli. Next base: position 5,261,229 of record NC_089992.1, read on the forward strand.
ACCACTAATGTGCTGTAAAGAGCGTTTGCGTGGTACCTGCTTAAGAGTGCGAGTGTATGGGTTAGGATTGCTCTGTTCAGAAGAGGAAAGAAAATACAAATCTGCTTTACTAAGTTTTCTAAACTACTTGAGAGGCAGATCAACCTTACAAGAGTTTTCGGTCACTGTGTTTTCTGACAGAGAATAGAGCGAACCCCAATAATGCAAAGTCCCTAAGTCACTTTCTCGAAATGTTGTCTCCAGTTGACTGAGAACACTGGTGCTTTCAGGTTTAGAGGTGTATTGGCATTTTTTTCTTCTATGCAGACAGGCTGCTCTTTCCACGTTCTCACCACCCTTTACTTTGATAATTGTGCCTCCTATTTTAGAAATAATTAAGTAATTGTACAATCTTAGTAGAGTAAGAGGATGGATCCCAGGGATCGGAACGCCTGGGTTCTATTTTCTACTTTTGACAACTGTGTATTCTTTTAATCTCTGTACCTCCACTTTATGGTTTAAAATAACAAACAGCAGGCTGCTTGCCTAGGTTTTCCAAAGCCCTCGTTCGTGCTGACAGCAATCGTTACAGTGCGTGGCTGAAGAGTGCTGTAAACATGTCATTTTTGTACTTATTTTCCCTTGTGGAAAATAAGAAAAGAAACTGGCATTAGCTGTATGATGTTTGTCATTCTGGCCCTTTTCAATGAGCACACAAGTGAGTCTAAAACTTCTGTTTCGAGTTAACACCAAATTATTTGCTGAAGGCGACAGCCCCCATTTTGGAGCAGAGGGGCTGTGGGCGCTCAAGGACCACTGCTCGGCTGTTTGTCACGACCTCCCCCGCCCTTTTGCTTCCCCAGCCGCCCCGCGACGACCCGCCCGGCTTTTCGACGGCCGCTTTTTCTGTCAGCAAAACCCCGGCTCGGCGCGGAGCAGCCCCGGGCGCCGCCTCCCTCAGCGCGCGGGCCCGGGCTGCGCCCCAACGGCTGCGCCCCAACGGCTGCGCCCCAACGGCTGCGCCCCAACGGCTGCGCCCCAACGGCTGCGCCCCAACGGCTGCGCCATCGCCCAACCCCCGGCCCGGGGCGGAGCGGAGCGCGGTCCCGAGCCCGCCCAGAGGAAGTGATGGAGGCCGAGGGAGGAGGAGGAGGAGGAAGAGCCGCCGCTGGTAAGAGGGGAGGGAGAGCGCTCGCAGCCTTGCCTCCTTCCCCCAACCCGCCCCGAGCCGCGGCGGCGGGAGCCGCCAGCCGCTGTCCCCGTCGCTCCCCTCACGCGCGGCGGCCGCCCCGCCCGCTTCGCCTCCCTCCGTCCTGCTCGTCGTTCCTGGCACATGGTGGCCCCTCAGGCCGGGCCGGCTTCCCGCCCGCGGAGGCTGGATGCGGCGCCTCGCTGACACGCAGCCCGCCGCGGCTGCCCGGGGGCGCCGGTGCGCGGCTCCTGTGAGGAGCGGAGCGGAGCGGGGTGGGCGCCGCCGCGCGTCCCCCCGCCGCCCTGTAATGGCGGGCTCCGCGCAGCGCCCGCTCTCAAGAAGCTCCCGAAACACGCCGCAGAGCACAGCGGGCCTTTCCCGGGAAGCTTTGCTCGGTCGCCTGTGGTCGGGGCCTGGCTGTTGATTGCCCTGTGCCCCGGGTGCTGTTTGTCACAGAATGGCTCCTCCCGGGGGAGGCACCTCTGGAGATGGGCCAGCCCGACCCCCCTGCTCAAAGCAGGCTCGACGGCAGCAGGTTGCTGTAGATCTTTTCCCCTTTCTTAAGTGCACAGGTAATTCTTCCCGATTTTAGTGTAGTCTAGACTTATTCTGAGGTAGAGAGGAACTGGCCCTTGATTTCTGTTAGCTTTGGTTCAGCAGCTGATGCTGGTAAAGGGGCTCATCTCTGAACACCTGTTTCCAGGGTGGATTTAGAGTTGTGTTTGCATAGATGATTTTTTTTTTTTTTTTATGGATAAGTATTTGAGAGCTCGTAAGGAACAGAGGGAATTCTGGTGTAAAAATACCTTTACATCATTAAGTCTAAATATCAGGCTTCATCTTAAAAAATGTGTTTGCCCAGGCTGAGCTAAAACGTGGTTTAACAGGGAAAAAGGGAGCAATAAATACATTGCCTCTTGACCAGCAAAGAATAATTACTTGGATTATTTTGATGTAGAGAGGAGGTATAAAAGGCTTCCTTTACTGCAGAGTATTTACCCTTTCTTTGGAAGGTAAATATGTTCCATGGTGATCACGAGATGCCTGTAAAATGAGAAATATATGCTCTCTGAAGATGTATTTTAGGAAAAAAACTTGCTCCTTGTTTGCTTTCAGCAAAAGTTAATTTACTGGTGTTGCTGGTGGTAGGCAAAGAGCTGCTCTGCCAAGCAGAGGCCAACAGGGAGAACTCAACCATTCAGCACGTGGTGGACTTTTAGAGCTTTGAAAGGGATAGAAAGATAGATGTTATGTTAGTAGTCAAACAACCACCATCCTAACTCTTGGTGCTTGGTAAGGGATCTGATTTTAGGATAGGTGGGTCTCATGCACACACTCAGTAGTGGATTTCCAAGGGAGTCAGGCGTGCGTAGTGTTCCTGGCTTATATTTGACTAGGAGCACTTCCAAGAATCTCTGTTCACGCACTTGTTTGGATAAGGGCCCGTTGCATCACCTCAGTTAGCTCTTACACTGCTTTCCCTCCTGCTCTGTTTTTGTACTCTTCTTTCTTAATTTGTCACGCTAGCAGGTAAATGGAGAGAAAGTGAATTTATCTTCTGAAACGCATTTTAAGTTGCTGCCATTTATCTAAAGCACCTACTTCATCCCCTTCAGTAAAATAATGATGTTGTTCATTAGTTCCTCTAGCTGCTCATGGCTAAATGCACTGTAGTCAGATTGCTCTATTTTTCCCCTCCTATCAGGCACTTAGGATAGTCAAACATTTGTAATAATGCTATTGGGGTTTTTTTGGAAGACTCTCAATTCTGCTGATGTTTTTAAATAAAATATCTCTAGATAAATGAGACTTGATCTTTTTGTGTCTAGGCAAACATTGTATTGCCGGCATTTCAGGTACTGTGTACATTTTTTTTTCCTGACTTTTTTCATTGCCCTGAAATTGAGTGTTTAGAATAGTTCTTCTCCCATTCTCTTCCTCTTTGGGAACAGATATCATTGTTTCTAGGTATCATCTGAATTTTGGCTTAGTTATTTAATTGGTTATCCCTGTGTTTAAAATAATTATCTAGCAATTGGCAATAGGTTGAATATACAGCTAACTTCAAAAGCATACTGGAGCCAGCCCTTAGCTCTTCTGGTGCAAATGGTGCTTTTCAGTTTATGTCCTTCTGTATTTGAGATGCTGCAACTCTACATGTCCTTGATGTCTACTCCTGTAACTGTCTTTCACAAAAGAAGATTGCTTACACTTGCAGGGTTTCTAAGCTCCTGTGTAGGTCCCAGGCAAACTACTGTTGAGAAGCAGGCAGCCACCGACCTAGAACTTGGGGTTCTTGTTTTAAATCCAGCCTTGTCACAAGTTCTTTTTGATTTCAGTGCATTTTCAGAGTCAGATTTGCATGTGTTCACCATCTAGCAGCAAGGCTAGGAAGAACATTTCAATGATTTACAGCACTTATGAGACTCTGGAGCCTGAGAAATAATTAGTTACCAGATGACAAACCTGTATGTCTAGTTTAACAATTGCAGTAATGGAGCCTTAAATTTCCATCTGCCTCTCTAGGAAACCTCTGTTCCATGCCCTTCCCCCCTCCCTTATGAAAGCCATGTTGATCAGCTAAGTTTAGAAGCACGAGATCTGCAGCACAGTAGGTAGGAACTCAACATTGTGGTAGCATAGATGTGCTGTATATCATGATGTGGCCCCAACATCTAGAAAAGGCTCTTCAAAGCTCCAGGATGAGGCTGATAAAGAGCTATACTCCTTCATTATAACTAAACTCTTATTTATGTGACAGGTAGAATTTTGCCCAGTGAGGAATGCACACCTCTGAGAACTAAGGACTATAATAACCTCACTTTCCATACCATATGCAAGGCACATTACTGTAACCTTGCTTTCTTTAGAGCGTAACTACATATTTATTTTAGAAGGAAAGAAAGCAGGAAACAAAATCCTAACTCTTTTATGGTACTTCCCTCAATGAAGAAGAGCCACTCCAAAACCCAGTAAACAAACCTGAGTCCCTTTCCATGATGAAGCATTGCAGGAACACACTCCTTCCCTTGGGGGAGAGCATGAGAGAACAAATAACCCAAAAGAAAGGCTAGCTTATTGCTTCAATTTTCAAGTGGGAGGTGTGCAGACATTATGGGTATGAGTATGGTAGAAGAGCCTATGTAGAACAGGCTAGTATGTATTTTCCACACTGTATAATGGTGGCAAAACAAGAGAGTCCCAAGCGCTTCTAGTGGCAGTTCACAGTTGTTGTATGTTGTCCTTGTAAAATGATTGGCAGACCCTCAGGTCACACACATCCAAAGTAAACTGTGTCCTGCTCAGTTACTGAGAGGTCTGTGGATGTTTAAAAATGTTGTGTTTGTAACCTTTGAAACTGCTGTCTGGTGACTGGTCTTTATAAAGTATTACTGACAACAGATGGCAAATGGCTCCGCTGATGTAATTCTTGCTAGTCTTTCATTCCTGTGACGTTCCACAGTTTCAGAATCTCAGAAACTGCCTCCATATTTTTCCTGCAAAATGATTCCAAGCCAAACTAAATAAAAACATTTTATATTATTCAGATTCCCATGGTGTCATGTGACATTTTTGTAATGATTGCCTTGCAGCAGTTTCAGATAAGTGCACGTTTGGTAGCAATTTAAGGCCTGTGTCCTTTAAGTAATGCTTATTAGTACGTAACAGATGCCGTTTAGAAACATTATGCCTTTTAATAGGCTCTACTTTTAGACTGCATGTTCTCATTCCAGGCAGACTGTGGATCAAGCCAGCTTGGAGGTATGCTGTCATTTATGCAAAGCCTAAGTCAAATTTTCTGCTCTGAAGTCAAGCCATGTGTTTTTCCTTGTTTCTTCCATTCTGGTCATAGCTGTCTTGCTGTGTTCCTCCCCCCAGTCATATCTTTGGCTGATTGTCAAGCCATTACAATCAAAACCTTTTGCATATTTAACCACCAGCAGTGGTTTCCTTTGTCCTTACAGAAGAGTCTATGTAAACTGAATTTAAACGATCTCGGCTTTACTGTCAAGAGCACAGCAAACACAGAATTAGCCCTCTCCTGCCAGCCTGTCCTTCTCTGCTTCTTCCTCCTCCCAAAAGGAAAGGAAAAAAAAAAAAGGGAAATGCAGAGCTATGCTGATTTTGGAGCACCTTCAAAGACATGCAGAATAGCTGACACAATAACATGGAGAGACAGCAGAGATGTTTACATATTTCCTCCACTACATGCAGCTGTTTATTAAAGAAAGAAGTTCAAGACAGGCTAAGAGTCTTGTGATAGCTAGTGCAGGTGATGTATTAATTTGCAGTCATATAATAAATCTAGCAATGTGGAAATTACTGTGGAAAAGATTTTGTTTTCTTTCCTTATTTGCTCAGATTAATTGCCTTACTTTGAGATCAGTTTGGCTTTACAAACTGCTCCTTGCAAGTACTTTGGGTGAAGGCTGCTGAGCTTTTTTAGGCAGACTTACGCACCCTACAGGATGGGAGCATTAGATTCGTCAGAGATACAAAGCATTTTCAACTGAAATTATGGGACATTTGAGACTGATATCCTTGAAAATCTAGCCAGTTGTCTCTTCCTTTGGGGGCTCTTGTCCTTTTTGAGTGAAAACTAGGGCTTTCAGGTACCTTTGCTGGGCCACATGTATTGCTGTAGTTTGTATGAAATGAAGATATGGGCTGCATGCAGCACCTGGGGCCTTAGGTTCCCCACACTGATTTTGAATGATGGTAGTAGTAGAGTAATTTATTTAATGTAATACTTAAATGCTAGTCCTGGTCCAAGCTGGTGAGGGTGTTTCAGGAATAATTTTAAAAGCCTCCTGGTCTTAAAATATGGATATTTTCTAAAACTGTCCTCACTGGCAGTCTTTCTGTCTTTCCCACTTGGGATGAAATCATCTTCATGTTAGACCATTTTCCAAACTCAGTTGTCCTTTCCTGTCTTTTCCCTAATTCTTCTTTATCACTATGGGTGGCATTGCTTTCCTCTTTTCCCTTAACTTATGGAATGACTTTTAGCTAATCTGTCCTCCCTTCTAGCTGTCTTTGCAAAGGGTTGAATTAACCCTATCTACATTTGAACCTGTGATTCCTAAAAGCATTGCTGTTGTTCAGTGAATTCTTTTTCTCATATTCCATTCAAATTAGCCTTTTTGAATAAAAAAAAAATTCAGTGATACATTTCATTGTCATTCTGGCCCTTCCATTTCTTCTTTGCTTAGATTTTGAGAGCCAAACTCAAATTTCAGGTCAGGCCTGACCTGCCTTTTGCTGGCATCGCTATTTTAGTTATGGGTGTGATGAAGTGAGATGTAGCACTGACATAGCTGTGCTGGGAGAAGCCCTTGATCTGGGCACAGTTGTACTGGAAAAATTCATTTTTGCCTGTATGTTTTATTTTTTTGGGGTGGGGGTAGACAAATAGTTAAGGTGACAAAGTTAAGAGTTTTTCTTGCCTATGCTGAATCCTCACCAAGATTACCTCCACTGTCTTCAGTAGAGTAATTGATTGAATTCCTCTTTCAGGAACATTTCCACCCATTTCTTGTTTGTATGGAAGAGAGAACATATTAAGAACCCAGTTCTGATGGTCACAGGTTCAGAGGTATAAGCAGCAATCCCACTGAATCAATGAAATTGCCTTGAGGAAGACCTGATGTGAACTGGAACCTTAAAGTCCATGTTCATTACAATCCCAGATATCACTTCTCTTGAGGACTACATCTTCTCTGAGTTATTCTGTAATCTCTTCCCCCTCTTTTTTGCATCTAAACTCTGTGAAAAAGAGAGTTAAATGTGCAGGAGTATTAATTCCTGATATGTAATAGTTACAACTGGTAGCACTTCCCTAGTTTAAGAGTATGCTACAGATTTTATTTGTGAAGTCTGTCTCTGGACCATAATATCTCAGCTTTTTTCAATTACAGTAGGTTAGAACTTTGTGCAAAATGTGCCAGTCCAGATGTTGCATTCTGTCAATGATATGACAGGGGGTAGCCTGTTTACACAGATGTAGTTTAGTTTATCTGTGTTGAGTTGATTGTGGCTTTATTTTTATAAATGTAAAGCTGCTAAAGATCCATCTGAGGACAAATACGTAGAGTTGGAAGCTGCTAGCTAAATCCTTTGGTATGGGAGTAGTGCAGGTTAGGGCTGATTAATGCCATTATGTGATCCCTTCAATGTGCACCCCCTTTCCCAGATTGAAAGCATCTAAAATAATGTGGGTTCATCTAGATGAATTTACAAAAAGAGCTAAATAAATAAATCAGTTATTTAATTTCATCATGTACTTGTTTCCATTTCACAAGCCCCTGATTACTTTTTTGATTTTTGGAAAATAAATACCACACGTGACTTATAGACCCAAGTCATAAGAGGTCCTGAGGGCCTTCAAAGCCTGTTGAATTGACTGAAAATTGAAGCTGATTGACATTTTTCAGAATTAGGCCTACCTAGTCTGTGCCAGTGCTCATCTACATTCTGCTAAGTATATGTGTATACTTACGGCTTTATTTTTTTCTTCTTCCTAAGGCAGTGTTAAATTTGTGTTAATGTGAATGGGATGGCTAATATGATAGCTTCCTGCATTTGGGATGCCTAACCTTTGATTTACCCTCCATTTGTTTGAGTGATAGAATTTGCAGTAGTACATGTATAGCTGCAGTTGAACTCATGTACTTAAGATGTTTGGTTTCTTAATTGGGAATGGGATTAGGATTATTTATTGTCTCTACACTTCTGCCTTCACTTATTGATTCTATAACGGAAACCTACTTGCTGTCAGAAACTTGCATTTTGTCTTCTGAAGCACTTCGCAGCATTTGAATTCTGATAGAATAATAAATAATACACAAATGGCATTTCTGGATCAAAACCTAGAAGCCCATTAATGCCATTGTGTTTTTTCGTCCTGTATATTTCCAGAATGATTCTGTTAGTAATGGTGAAAAGTGGGGAAGAACATTGTTTTCATTAATGATGTACAGCATGTGGTTAAGGACTGCCTTGCCATGTTGGACAGATATCACACCACAGCATTTGCCCACTAGCTCCATTGCCACCACACATTGTTATGATGTTACTGAAGTTTCACTTACACTAGAACTTGTTTTTTTGACATGTATTTGCTCAATTAAGTTCAGGATATGAGAGTCAGGTTCTGCATGTACTCCCGGGAATGTGCCAAAGACCTCTTCCTTCCTTTGAAAGGTTAAACAAATATGGTTGTCTAATGATAACCACATGCATAGAGCTGTTCAAGCTCATTTAAAGGAAGGGAGAAGACTTGGTGTTAAGCACTGCTGTTTGACGCAGAGCTCCCACTCCTTTGAATGGAAAGCCCTTTTGTTATGTGCACCCAATTTAGAAAGACATAAAATGTTACCTTTTTATCGTAGGCACTGTCTCATGGTTTTGCTGCCATAGTATGGCAGTGACAGTCCGCAGGGGAACAGAGAGCAATTTATGTTATGTGACTTCTTTGCCTTTTGTATGGTGTGACTTCACAGGCACTGATCAGCAAAACGTAGTCACACCCTTTTGATGTGGTAGATAAGGCGCACACTTAACTGATAAGAAACCAGACAGAAGATAAAGTGATTTGTTGGGGGCCACAAAAAAACCCACCTGTGGTATGAATAAATCTTAGGAGTTCTGGTTTCGGTTGCCTGATTTAATTACAAGAGCATTCCCTCCTAAATATTAACAGGATACATAGTCTTTTTGTGTTGGTGCACATATGTTTGTTTCATATTGCAAAGTGTTTTTGATTAAAAAAAAGTCAAAAGTACTTCTTGGACAGAAAAACTCCTGATACTGTCAGAAACACTTAAAATCTGCTGAAGTTTTTTTTAAATTGTGAAATATATTAGCATGAAATTAAAGCCAATAAATAAATTAAACCAGCACTGCCATCACAAGCATTAGAAATGGCAAAATTGACTGAAAATGACATTTGAAAGTTAGAAATGTTAGGTTCTTTTTATTATGTCTTGTTTCTGAGCCAGTCGAAATCACACAAGTATTTTTCATTCTGTTGCATGTAAATGAATGCAATAGTGGTGTGTGTTCTCATATAAGCACAAAGATGCACAGTCCAGATACAAATCATGTGGTGACTGATGGCTCTTATGTAAACATACATTTCTTAATAGAGGCATGTAGTATCATTCTCTTTGTTTGTAAAACAAGAAAAAGTAGTCGTAAGATAAATGATTAATTCACTTAAGATATAACGCGTTTCTCATTCTTCATCTGCAGTGAGGTTGATGGTTTTTTGCTTTACAATCTGGCTGCATCCTAAATGCTCTCACAAGTTTCTGAAATGCTCTTTCCAACAACTAACTCTTTCTTGGGAGTACCAGGAATACCTTAATGAATCTAAATCAACTCAACAATGTGTCTAGTCTGAAATAGCTACATGACCAACTTGTTGGCTTAAGGAAACAGCATTGATAAGCTACATATGAATGCAGAAACAGAAAGTTCTTAAAAATAAAGTAGATACATCTTGTTTAATAGGTTGTGCACTAGGTTCATGATCAAAGGGGACTAAGCATATTGGCTGTACATACTAATTTGAAACTTAAATGAATATTTAAAACATCTTTACAAAGAGACAGAATTGATTATCTTAAGTTGTAACTGATTTGTCACGCAGTGACATGAGTATTCATGAGATAAGTGTTTAATTATCTATATTCTGTTTAAATTGTTTCTGTTAAGATACAGGTTTTTGCTTCAGAAGGATGTGAAAGATCTGCTGTCACAAAGGATCTTTAAAATATCTGGTTGGATTGAAGCATTTCATTTATCTTTGCGCATTACAGCAGTCTGTAGTTTCACTTGTGGAATTTCACATATGAGTGTGTGCACCATGTGTTTTCTGTTGTACTGAGAATAAATTCTTTTGCCCATGGAAAATATTTCCTGCTTACTTCAACTGTTAGAATGAAATTCTTGCTGAATCTGTAATGATGGGGGTCTGTCTCTAGTTTACAAAAATTGAATTCTAGTTCAAGATGGAAAATTGGCTTCTATTTTGTGATTGCATTTGTTAATTATTTACCTTATGTGGAACACAAGCATGCTAATCTGATCTATCTGGATTCCTACATTTTAATCTTCCTTGGATCCTAAGTGGAGGAACTTTGTGTGTCATTTAGTTCCACAAGAAGGATCTTTGTCCACTTCATGAAACCACCATAAAATGCAACTGTCTACTCTGGAGAAAATTAGGGCTAAAATAGCAATAGGTTTACTAAAAAGCTGAACTGTGTACTTAAGTATCAGGACTGAAACAGGGAGCTTGGTTTAGGCTGATTTGGCAGAGTTAAATGATGTTTTAGGCTGAGGTACCTGTAAGTGCTGAAATACCATAAGAATGACTAAGTTGTATGGGCACTGCCTGCCTGCTTGTATAGCTGTTTATAGCTGCTACTTTTCACTTTAAAGATCAGATTCTTAGTACAAATTGATGGCATGTCACTGGAGTGAGAGGAGATGCACTTACACATGCTAGTTTGAGAATCTGGCCCAGACTACTCTGTGGGAACAAAAAAGACCACAGACAGAATTACCACGTTAGTTTTTGCTTTAAAATCCATTCTGTGTGCTTGAAGCAGAAACATGGCTATACAGATATCTGTTTTAATTCATTTATTTATTTCTAGATAAGTTTTTTTTAATGGAACTGCATATACTTGCTCCTCCTTTAGCATGAATTGAGCTGCCCTGGAAAAGACTAAGTCTGATACCTACCTGTGAGCCCTTTATTGTCAGTGCTGCTGTAGAATCAGCCTGTGTGATGTCTTGACCTTGTTTACCAGCTTTGGCTATGTAAGATGGCAGCCACTTCAGCACGAATGTCTGGAATCCCTCTAATGCAGTAGGCCTCCCGTTCTAAATTTACTCTCCTTATGGTTTATGGTCCCTCCTCTGTGGCTGCAGCAAGAGGCCCCCTTTTTATGACTCACCCCTCCTGCCCCCCTTCTCTCCCTGCCTTGCTCCCTCCCTCCCCTGGCTGGTAACCCTTTGTGCACATTGCCTGTTTGAAAGAAGTGCTTGCTCTGTGTCTAGCTGATTGGCCGCTACGGTATGCTCTTTTGTTGCCGCTACATAAGATCAAATTCGAATGAAATGCTGTAATTCAAATTATGTTAAAAGGCTGTCCTTGGAACTTTGCAATTTTGGTATCCCAAGATGCTGATAGGGGCCCCAGACTGAAGCCCTCATAGGAAAACAGTCCTGCTTTCCTTTTAAAGCAAAGTCAACAAATTTTTTTGCAATTGATCGTGGAATGTTTATAACATCATGTTAGCCAGCAATAATTATTGCTGTGAGTCAAATGCTTAATAACAATAGTAATGGTAAAACTTTGTCCGGTTGTTTTTGTTTCCAGTTGTGAAAAAAAAACATGGAAGAGACATATGCAGCATGGTAAATATTTCTTCCCTTTATACTGGGGAAAACTGGGAAACACATTAGTTAAGATAAAAAATTCAAACTCGCTCTGTGATCTCTCTCCTGCCCACTGCAGCTGAAGAGGATTAGTGGCATGTGCATGTGTGTGCAGGTTTTGGGGGGATGTTCACAAAGGCCAGCCTTAGCACAGCTAAGTTCTTGGGGGCACTGCAGGGCACCTAAAGTCAGACTTCTGCTCTGTGTTGTCCTAAAGGAGCCTCTCTCTCTCTCTCTTTCTCCCTTACATACAGAAGTACAGAGAGATTTGTTTTTTTTCATGAAAAAACTGTGGATTTCCCCTTTATTGGAACATGGGCTCCTAACTCACGTAGGCATTTTCAGAGTATTGTACAGGGAAGACAAGTTAAATGGAAGTATGCAAACATATTTTAGAGGAAAAAAAGACTCACCTGGAAAGCTATATTAATGGGATGTTGATCTGAAGTTTTACCTAGTGCCTCGTTATTTAACTTGTGACATTATTTCATCCTTTCAAATGGGTCACTGTTACCTTAGAAAACAAATATATGTACCAGAAAGCTAGTGTAACTTTGAAGGTACTAGTTATTACCTTCAATGAGAAGAAGCTGTGATTGTGCTTAATAAGTTGCTGTGGCTTAACAATGGCAGGACATAGTCTTGTAAGTGGCATCTCATAAACAGAATTTATTAGCATGACCAATATTTTTCTTTGTGCTAAGCTTAAGTCTTACATGCTGCTCATCTGAAAAAATTGAAAGCAGCCATGCTGGATATGCCTTCATTAAAAAAATAAATTACCAAAGCTTTTAATAATAATCGTTAATCTCTTCTTTCCCTTATATGGCATTTTTGCTTGGTGTTACACAGTACGCTGGGGAAGCCCGCTGCAGAAGAAAACTGCCACTGCTAAGTACTGGCTGGGATTTTAAAATGTGACTCAACTTGCCGGTGTTGCAATGCTTCTTTCTCTCCCATTTTGTCACATACAAGCACGTTAGAAAAACCATTTACACAGTAGCTTCTGTTCAGCATTCTGACTACATGGCTTTGCTGTCAAGCTTTAGGATGTAAGCTGATTGCCCAGAAAGGGCAGGAAAATAGTGTGTAAACCATTTTACGCAGTGCTGGTTGGTGGTGAATTATCAGCTGTAGTTTCTTACCATTTTGCTAAGGAATCAGATATTGATTACTGCTGGGGCCACTGGATGGATGCTTAGGCTGACCTGGTACTGCAAATCTGATTCTCCTATTGAAAGGTATCTTTTTCAATATTATAATTTTATGATCTGTAGTACCATAGTTTCTGAATCTTAATACAGACTGTTCTTACAGTGACCCTCATAAGACTGTTCGTCCTCTCAGCTCGTTACTTTGCACTTCCTATCAGTGCAGTTATTTCACACTGTCCTTGGGTCATGGGAGCTGCCATGTGAGAACAAACCATGATTAAAACTGGAGAATTCAGAACTAAGTCTCAAAATATAACAGTGTGGCAGAAGAATTTGTCCTCATTTGGGGCTTACAAGAGTTACAGGTGTAGCTTATTGATTGAAAGCCCTTTAAATTTAAATTATTTCCCTCCTGTAGTAAGAGACTGGCAGAATACTATGACCCATTGCTGACGATATTCTTTGTCTGAGCTGGTGATGTACCACCAGTCTGGTTTCTTATACCAGAAAGAGATTGCTTGGTTCCTCACAAACATTGTGTTACTATGGAATTTGTGCTTAGGTAACAGGTATCAAATATATGCAAATTTTGTTTGCATACAAGTAACAAATACCTTTCATTTAATATCCTATAGCAGTGAGTCACATGAATTAAAAGTTATGTTTCATAAAAGACTATGGCTGTTATTTTGGGAACTCTTCGGTGGGTAAATATTTTAGTATTTTTTGACATTATTTCATATTTGTGAAAGTAGCTAATTGAAATGACTCAACAATGAGAAAGGGGTAGCTAAGGATATAGAACAGATCATGGACTGACCCATAAAGGGGCAGTCTTCCAAGAAGCAGTGGAAGCCTTGGAATTCTTTTCCTGTTATATTTTTAGATAGTACTAAAAATCAAGCTGTGTTTTGAAGAAGTTTTTTGATCTTCCTGCTTTAAAGTAAGCTACTTGTATCTAGAGAAATTTAAGAATGTGCTTGTTGAATTTGAAAGAGACAAATGTGATTTGATGCTGTCACAGTTCTACTCTGCCAAAATGCATATCAAGAGGTAGATGACAAATATATAGGTTTTTATCAGTCTTGCTATTTTAGACTAGGATTAGACAAAAGGCCCAGTTACTCCAGTAAGCTGTTGGGGAAACTGGAGTTTTAAAATCCATGTTTATTAGTTCACTTAAAAAAACTCTTGTTTTCTATTTTAACTACAGATCGTGTTTATTTGGTAGATACGTTAGCAGGAGATCCAAAGTTTCTGCAAGCAGATGCTGAAACATACTATGAGAAACTCTTGAAGAAATCATCATCTACTCCTGACATTTTTTCCATCCCTGGAGGACAAAAGGTAATAGGCTAATGTTTTTCTTACTGAAAATTAGATGCTTGCAAAAGCTACTTTGTTGGTTGTGTTTATAGTCTGTTTGTGACCAGGTTAGAAATGTCTTAAAATCAGCAGATTCTGCTTTATTTTGAGTAATTTGCATGCTGCAAATTAGAGAGAAACTCTAAGTCCAAAACCCTCCAGAGAGTGGATGAGGGTTTGAAGTATTAGCTGAACTTTGCATCTTGACCTGCCTCCTTATAGGACTGAACCAAAAGTGGATCTGGTAGAGGTTTATACCAGGTCCCAGCTCTGTATTCTGTACATACACAGGTATTGTGATACAGCCTGTTTTCTGTTTCCATTCCTTCTAACCGTTATCTTGATAACTTTGAATGTGGATTCTCTTAGAACAGTTCTGATTAGAAGTGATTGATAGATGGTATAAATGCTGTAGGTGCCAATGCTTTAGCGTCCAGTCCTGAGCCACTTAAGGAATGGGTTGGAGATGACTGAATAGGTCTATTAAAAATTCTTATGTTAGTCAACATATGAAACCTTATATTCTGGGAATTTTCTAGATTATGAAAGATGTGCTGGACCAGCTGTTCTTGTACTATCAAAACGAGAGTGGGTTAGTTGAAATAAATGTTTATCTGGAATACAGTGGCTCTTCTACAGTTTAGGAAAATAATCTGCAGTAGTTTCCAGAAAGATGCTCTTTCAGGTGGGGCAGCTTTGTGTTTGAGAAGTGATTATGACTAGTTTTAAATACTCTTTTAATGCCCTCTAGTGGACTGTGTAGGGTTAAATACCAACAAACCTGAAAATGCAAAGATCCCCCAGTTTAAGGTTTCTCTGTCCTTAGTTCAGCTTTTCATGCCTGGTTGCGCTTTCAGAAGCTCATTTACTGTTTACTTAGAAAGGAGGGCAGCATAAAATCCCAGGCAGTGCTGTATGTATTCCTGCAATAGCTAGACAGTGAGATCAGTTAAAGGTGGATTTCTGGCTTTTGATTCACAACTGTCTTGATTTTGTGGCTTGTCATCAGACTTTAAGTATGTCACATGACTGATTTGAGTCTCATAGCAACAGATTTCTCTTTGCATTCATTTAATTCAGGTCTAATGTAATCTGCAGTCAGACAGCTAGTCAAGGGCATAAGTAATGGTAATGCTCTTGCTGTATCTTTTTTTCCATATAAACAATAAGGAATACTTCCATGAATGTTGATATTTTGTAATTTAAAAATAAAGTAAATATAATAAGGTTAAGACCCCATTCCCAGTGGACATCTGAGCTAACAATCCCTATTACAAACCTACAGCCTGAAGGATGAGGATTTTGGTATTTGAATAATCAGCTGTAGTTGCCAGCCTTTTTTTCCTCCATACAGCTGAATTAAAGCAGGTTTCAGCCAGCAGCTGTGCATAATTAGCTAACAGGTATTAGGTAACTGTCAGGCCACTTACTCAGGTCACAGAACTTCTTTTTGGTATGTCACAGTCTTTGCTCAAGCATTCAATATCCGAATAGCAAGGATTATTGCAAGTCAGGATGGAAGTGCATTGGCAGAGTTCATACAGAGAAAGCTATACTTGGCTCATACTAATGTTATTAACACCCATGAAAGTGCACATTCACTTACAAAACAAAATAACAGTCATAGCAGTAGGAGTGGAAATAGTACTGGCCTTTTTATTATAGCGTCGCTCCCAGGTGCCACTATGACATCGATGCTGTTATATTTGTAGCAAGAAAAGAAGGACCCAGAACATACTGAGATTTCAGGAAGCTCATGCATACAGATTTCAGGCAATTTTCGGTTTCTTTCCAGGAGCCCAGTTTTTGCACAGATGACCCCAGGATTCTGACACTGACAATCTAGTGAACACTGATTTCTACTTAAAGTTGTTATCTTGATAATCCATATTCATACTACTCTTTCCATGCACCAAGAAATATTAAATGTATCACATGACTGATTTGAGTTTCATAGCAAACTGACAAATGGGTGCAATTAGAGAGAGAGGCACACCCACACATACACAATGGACCAGATTTTCGAAAGTACAGTACATACTGTGCTAAATTATGCACGATCTTTGCCTGTACCTAAACCTACATGAGAGCATTTTCAAAATTCATATGGAAATCGTCATCTCTATGCATATAGAGCTGTTTGAGCACAGTAATTTTGTGTTTATGTATCATATCATTTATAAGTGTAGTCTAAGACTGAGAGGCTGAGAGCTGCATTCTGGTTTTAGCTTTTTTTGCAACTCTACCACCTTGTGCCAATTATCTACCCTCCCTGTGTCTCACAGATAAACTGCCCAGCCACTGCCCTAATGCTTTGATACTCCCTATACCCTGAGGCTTAATTCATTGTTTGCAAAACACCACAAATCCTCAGCTGGATAATGCTGTAAGAAGTGCAAGTTGTATTTGTTTTTATTTGATACAAATGTGTCTGGTCTTTCATAACACCATTTGTCTGCATGTGATGGATCGTGCTCTGTAACAGTGTTCAAAGGCGGGTTATGTACTAATCATAAGTCAGTATTAAAGTCTTTGCTAACTTTACTAGCTGATTCCTTTTAAAATAACATCACTCACTGATAATGTTAGAATATTATGTATATATCACTTAGTGCCTTGAAGTTCAAGGCTGAGAGGGTGTTGTGCTAAGCTTATTCCGTGCATGTTAGTAAAACTTACCGTAAGTGCATCGAATACATTAAGTACTCTTGCCAGCTTTGCACTACAAACAGCTACAGGGCTTTTTTGTTTTTTTAGGTTAAACTTGAAGATTCCTGTGTGTGTTTTGTCCCTCTCTACCGAAATAACCCTACTTGCAAAATGTTGCTGTTAACTGATCCACAGGATAAAGAGACAGGTTAGACTTGGTCAAAATATTTTGAAATCGGGGTAGCTGTACTTTCTTTTACTTTAAAGTTGGTCTGCTGGTTTACATACGTGAGTATTTTTGGTTCTGTTTTGAATATGAAGCAGATTCAGTACACCTTTCAGGGATTTGTATGAGTGGCTTACTGATTTAGAAGGGAGGGGTGACAATCGGGGTTTTCAAATTCTTTGCGTAGCTCTGCTACTGGTGAAAGAATGACTTTGGGTGTAAGGGATTTCCCTTATTGTCTCTGAATTCGTTCGATGGGATAATATTTTTCTGCTTCAGGATAATGTGAAATTTAATGGATGGAGCTTTGAAATTTGTAAACAAGAGCAAATACATACATGTGAAATGGTATCAGGTTTTACTGATTCTTACTCATTATTTTTCCTGTGTGGTGTCTTCTTCAGTTCAAGGTTTAATTGCCTCCTATTTCTGGCACTGGCCTGCAAGTGGTAAATTTGGACAGAGTACATGCTCAGGAATTGAGTTAAACCCATTTTATTTGGCAGTTCTCCCAAAATTTGCTTTAAAATTTACCAGCTTTGCTTTGCTTGTAATGCTGGTGTTTTCCAATTACAGCCATGTGTCATCCTGACACGAATACACTGCAGTCGAGTTATAGGCAGTAGAAATCAGTATGAAATTCCTGATGTTTCTTTTTCATGAGTCACTGCTTGAAGTATCAACAGGTTCTTAAGATTTGAGGTAATAATTGTATCTAAGTTTCCTCTTCCTACTGTCAGGGTCGCAGTGTCTCGAGACACAGCCTAGTTTCTTCCTACTTACTCTTAGGCAGGTGTATGAGACTATATTTGGTATGTGAAAAGCTGCAAATGTGAAATAAATAACAAACCTTGATACCGCTGTCAGTAACAGTAAACTTGACTCCGGGTTGCATAGTACCAAAAACACAGGTGTGACCCATGAAATGAAGAGTTTTGGCTGTTTTGAAGCAACAGGCTATATAGTTTTTGGAGCAACTACAATGAAGACATGAACTATGCATTGACCCATTGTGCTATATATCACTTAGATAATCTTCCAGAACACATGAAGCCTTGACTCTATAATCTGTTAAACTCTAAGCCCCCAAATGTGGCAGCACACTAATGAGCTCTGTCACCAGAACCACAGCTGACTTTTTTAATGAAAAGATAAGCTATAAATTATGCTCAGAAGAAGTTTACAGCCAGTATTTTTAATAATGCAACAAAGACAAGGCTAACAAGTTTAGAACTCTAGGTTCAGTTCTTAGAGTGGCAGGTTATGATCTTACACCCCTCAAACAGGCACTGTTAGTGTAACTAAGTATTCATTTGTTATTCAGTCCAAACCCTGCAACCAGGAAATTTCTTCATAAGAACAAAAACCAGATTAAAATCATCTGTGGTTGAAGGTGAACTCTGCGGAGTTTTCCAGCTCCTTTCACATACGCTTTCAATTGACAGCTCACTAATGGGCTGTGATTCACATAGTTGAAGGTGGGAGAACTTTCCAAGATACAAGTGTAGTCTTTAGACTACAGTTTCCGGTCCCTTTAAAACTATTGAAATAGAAGTACTTTCCTGACATTAATTTATATATCACATTAACATTTTTATGAAGAGGCACTGGTGTGATAAAGGAAAGAAGCATGTACACCAGAGGCCATAATTGCACTGTGATTGCAGTTGTGCATACTTACTGACTTATATTCAAAGGAATGTAGTTAAAAACAGCATTAAGTTAGTTTAGTTTGCTCAAGAGGAATGGTGATATGTAATAACTACAGTGTGAATATAAAGAATCATTGAAAATATGCAGGTGAAAGCAATGCATTTAGCACAAATCTTCAGTTTTATAGTCTGATAGTAGTAGGAACAACATATATTAGAGATACATATACACAAAGGAAAAAGATTTACCAAAAGGAACAAGTCACACATGATTTAGTCTCCATTGTGGACTTATGAGAGTTATCTACATTCAAAGCTTAAACCTAGCAAAATAAGCTGCTTCTTATATTTTAAGCAACAAACTGAATTACTGCTGTAAACCCCTTGCAAACCTTTAGTTTGCTTCACTGGCCCGTCATCACAGAAAGAGTCCCACAGAGATCAACAAGCCTAAGTATTTAAGTAAGGCCTGCATCATCTGGCTTTTAGTATTGCCTTTTGAAAGTATGATTTAAGGTTTTTTCCTGGAAGTGCTCTGTTTCTGGATTTTACATGCTATAAGCTTGGGGCCAACGTTAGTAGATGTGGAAGATATGATTCCTATGTGCATCAGACTTTTTTTTTTTTTTTTAAACTAGATGAATTTTAATAATTTTTCATTAGTTCTGTGAAGTCTGCTGGGGTTTGTGTGTGTGAGTATGTATGTAGAGGTATATATATTTTACATATTTTATCCAAATATTTTTCCCACAGTTTAACAGATTTGGAATTGACTCTTAGGGCAGCAGGCTGTGTCATGTGGCAAGTCCATCTGGATTTGCTTACCTGTCTGACCTTTCATTCTGACCAGTGAACAGATTAAATAGTTTGAAAACAAATTTCTTCAGGGAAAGCACTATTTATTAATTCACTCACCATTAATTAAGCACATGGGCAAAGACTTAAAATACTGAATGGTTTGTAGGATTCTTTTTACTCACTTAAACTTTACTGTTTTCTTGTGAGCTGTGGTTTCATCCATCTGGGAAGAGACTAATAATTTTGCAGTAGCTGACCTCTTTGCCTCTTTCTCTTGTGCTCTCTGGATGTGTCTGTGTTTGAGTTTCAGTTCACATCGGGAGTGCTCTTAGAAGCAAATTTCCTGATTGTCCCGATATACTGTGCTTTGGTTCATATTATGGAGCAGTCTCAGTGTATGTGAACTGAATTGCTTTTGGCTGAAATGAAACTAGAAGATCTACTCCAGAAGCACACTGATGTGCCCCAACCGCTAATGGGCTTTCAGTTTTCATCACTAGGCTAGAACTTGTGAATATCAGGTTCTCTGCACCAGCTGTTTTGCTCTGCAAATTCACTTTTGTTAGTCTTGCTAATGCAGACATGGCCACTGATGTTTCCTCTTGCAATTCACTCAGACCTTTTAGAAGTCCAGGATGTTACACTGGTTTATATCTTGACGTTGTCTTGCTTTGGAAAAACTGATGCTTCTCCATTCTGCATCTTTTCTCCTCCATCCTCCCTAATCTGTGAGCTACCTAAGTAAGTGGACCTCAGAATACACTGGGGGAGAGATGCTTTGCTGAGAAGTGACTGGAGGTAGAGTAGAAGATGCAACTAGTAAGAGTTGGGTAGGACGTATTTAGATGTGTGGTCTCAGGTCCTGTTGTGGGTAGTGGAGCAGAGAGAAGCAGTGGAACCCATCTTGATTGGTCCTGCCACATCTTGCAGGTTGCTTTGAGGCTATATCCAACTGACACGGGGTTTCTTCTGTTTCCTTTGTTTTTGTAGCTATAATAGATAATTATTACATATATAGATAAACCAATTTATATAATGCTTAAATATAATAACCACAGTAATATGCTTATTTTCCCACAGTTCCCAAAGCAGATGATGTCAATCTAACTATTTATGTTTGAAATTCTGATACTTTAGACTCTGGAAAAGTTTGAATTTTGAAAATTTGAATAAATCCGAACAGTCTAGATACAAGTTTGCCTGTGAAGAGCTCTAAGGTTTCATTCTTGGACATAGGTTAAAGAGGCATTGATTGCAACCCTGAGATTTATATCTGATCATCTTGATCAGATGGATTGTCCAGAAGCGATGCTTAGCTTGTGGTCTGAAATGACCTGCGTGTTGCAAAGAGCAAATGAATGTGGCAGCTTTTCCATAGGACTTGGTCTTGGTTGGGAACATTTTTAATTTATTTGTGATGGGCTGAGTGTTCTGTTACTGTATCTGTACAGATATTTTTATGAGAATGTAAATTGTGTTGTAAGGGCTTACAGAGCATAGCATGGGTGATTAACATCTTTATAACACTAAATAAACATACCCTATTGTGGCATTTTCTGTATGCTGTATATAATAATTTACAATAACTGCTAGATGCTATGGAACATTTATCACAAGACATTTGCAACAAATCATTGAGTAAAACTTGAATTGTTGAAGAAAATGTAATTGGTTGCAGGAAAGATATCTATCTTAGATACTTGAATGGCTGCCATTACTGCAGCATCTGCGTGCCTCCTAAGCTTTAATGTATTTATTTCCATAAGACTCTTAAGAGAGAGAAAAATGCTCTTATTCAATTTTAAATATAGGGAACTGGGACACACAGCTACTCAGGGTATGTAGGCATCGCAAAATGCAGTTTAATGTAGTATCTCTGAGCTTGCTCAGTTATCAGAGGTGACCTGGGCATGGCTGCATGGAATTTCTTGTTGGGGTAATTTACTATTCTCCTTCCAAGGTGGAAATGTGGCAAAAGTGACCTATAATCTGACGTGTGGCATCAATCTGAAATACTTCCAAAATTAAGGAGAAAATAATGTCAGAAGAACTGGTAGATCTGGTATTTAGTAGACAAGCTCAAATTACATCTTTTACACCTTTTATGTATAGTACTACCTTTGATTTAGATTGTGACTGAGGGATGGGTTTCAGCAATTTAGATGAAGACTGAAGAGGAAAAAATACCAAGCTGGACATCGCTCTAATTTTTCTGCTTTACTCCCAACTGCAGAATCCTGATGCACACATTTCATTCGAGTAGCTTCACTCCGGTATAGGCGTGTTTGGCCAGCATGGCATAGGAAGTAAAAATATAATCCAGACCTGGGTTGGGAAGGAATACATTTGCCCAGCAAAGGGAAGCATTTCATAATCACAATTGCAGTGTGTTTAGAGCCTCATACAGTTCAGTGTTGTTCAGTACTTTTTTTCCGAATGCCCATGGTGGTATAGAATCATATGCTTCACAAGCTCTCAGCATCTTGCAGCACTCTGAATACGTTTGCCTGATGCAAGTGATCCAAGTACTGAGGTTTAGCAAGCTAGTGCTTCCAGGGCGAGCCACATGACTGAGCGTGTATATACTCCAGTAACTGTGGACTGAAATGTGTTGGTCTTAGCCATTTCACCTAGTCTTGCAATTGCGATGGCCTGGGGGCGTGTACATCATGATTAACAGGGTTCAGGTGATGTGTATAACTTAGTGAAAGTCAATAACTTTATCTTTTTGATCAGGTGAACATAACCTTATGTCTTGGAAAGAATAATAAGGCTGGGAAAGGAGAGTGAAGGAACATGTGCTCTCACAAAACATGTTTGCGTTTGAAATAGTATTCCTCAGAGTTGATTATAAAATGAAAATGAGAATGTGGGGAAGCATGAATGGGTTTAACTGTGAACCAGATGTTGACTTGAGAAATGATAACAAAAAGCAAAGTACATATGTTTGTGTGAAATCTGGAGAAATGTTTTTTCTTCAAGGAAGGCATCTGTATAGATAAGGTTGCTCAAGTAATGTGATGTGACAGTTGCTATGTCAACTAGTGTTCTCCCCCCCACACATTTAAATTATTGAATAGCACAGTAACTGCGCTATAAAAGTAGCTCCTTAGAACATGGCTATGCATCCTCCTCTTTTCATCAAAGCTTTTTCAAACTTCTCTGACCTTTACTATGTGCATCGTATGTGCCTGGACGATGTGCCAAATCTCTGTGCAACTCCCATTGAAGTCACCATTTGGCCCGTTATGTCCCCTTTGTCTGACTCAGCTCCCTTTGTAGCTGCATGTTTCATGGATGTGTAATGGAGCAGTGGCTGCTTGCACTTGAAAGCAGAGCGAAGGGATTGAGGGAACAGATTGAATCCATCACAAAAAGAGTATGAAACTCCCATGCAAGTGCATAATATTTAATGAATTGGATCTGGGGCTATAAACAGGCATCTGCCCTTGCGTGCAATACTTTCTTCACTGTTAATCCAGTACACAAAATGTAACACTTTTTGGCACATGCTTTAATAATTTATTAAAAATATAAGTTAGCTAAGCAGAATCTCCAGCCTGAAAGCCAGTGGGAACTGGTAAAGGTTGAAGCAAAAAGGGAAGCTAACCTGTGCACATTAGAAACATTTGTATAACCTGAGGCTAAAACAGGTAAATGATGAATCCTATTAAAGCTGTTTCACTTGCTTGTGCGTAAATTTGTCTCTAGCTGGTAGATGGCTTTTAACTTTCTCATGTTTGTCTGTAGTTGGATAGCTTAGAGAACCAGTAGACAGTGTACACTGTTAGGACTTGAGATGTTTGAACTCCATCCTGTTCTTTGCAGCATACTTCCTATATTATATTTGATCTCTTTGTCTAAAAAAGGGAAAGCGAGCTGCCCTATTTAAAGGTAGTAAATATATCAGTGTTCTTGAGCACTCCTGAAATTGTGGCCATGTAGGTTCTGTAGGTGGATGTCACCACTGTACAGATAATAAAAGGTCTTTTTGCTGAAATGTTTGCTGCTTGATGTGTCAGTGATCATAAAAGACTTAATATCTGTCTTTATTTTAAAAACTAATCTAAATCTTTAAAAACTAATACCCTTTGAACTGCCCCCGTGCTAAAACTTTTCTTTCTGTTCAGTGCTTGCGAGCAATTTCAGTCTTACTGTTGCTACTTTGATCTTTCTCCTGTAAATCTAATGGCAGGAATGAATTCTGTAGACAAACTTAAGGGAGTTGGTTTTTAAATACTTGCTTCTGCATATGTGAAGAATTCAGGAAGGGTGGGAAGAAGTGGAGTGCAAGTTCTGCATAGCGCTTACACAAGTGCAAGTATATTTATACCTAAATAATGTATAGGCTTGTAATAAACTTTTGCTTCAAGGCAAAGTTTACCTTACATATCTGTGCATATGTCTGCCCTCTGTGGATGGAAACATCTGTCCATGTATTTGAACTGTACTGAATATCTGTCCATGCAGAAATTTTAGGATCTGCACTCTAAAGGTACAGATATATAGAAATTCCATCATATAGGCAGTCAAAAAGGTGTTTGATGAAGTGGATATGAAAACTTTGAGGCTTGACTTGCATGGGCGCAAATGTGGGTATGTATGCATGCATGTGTACAGCTGAAGGTCTCAAAGAAACTTCAAAAATGTAACCGTCAGTTAATTTTTAACTTCCAGAGAGTGTTCTCTGTCCCAAATGCCACTCAGTCATCCTGTGGAACTATACAGATATCATGCAGGAAGTGCTTTATTCATATGGCACAGAGGTTGTCATACCAAAGTCACATCAATTCATAAGAAAAATTGCTTTCACTTGATGCTCCATTCAGTATTTAAAGTTGGATATCAAGGGACACGGAGATGAAATGGAAACATTGCCATTGTTCTGCTGTCTCAGCAAATCAAACTGAAGTCAGCTGGAGGGGGAAGTGGGTGTGAGCTTGCTTGTGGAAGGGTGTAGAGCCAGATAAGTATTTATCTGCAGCTGATGTGTTCCCCTATCTTTTTCTTCTTGTAGTTTTGGCAGTTTATTTGAACCAGTCTTGGTGGCCTGTTGAAGATGTAGTAAAGACAGCTGATCCTTCTAGAGATGGGCTAATTTCGGTAAGGATGCTATTTTAAACGTTTGCCTTTACCCTGGAGCTAGAACAATCGTATGTAATTCTCTCTGGACACCCTTAGCTTGTGTTTTACAATCTGTGGGATCTGGGGTACGTGGCTCACCAAGTACTTTAAATGTCTCCCATTGCACAGTGACATGCACATTCACCTTCTCTAAACAATTTTCTGCATGCAATTTATGATTCGTCTGTGGGATTTATTCTGTGTTTTTACTTTGCCCTCATTGCCAGGTAAAGAAATAATCAGATAAACAGAATTATTTCTTCACATTAGTGCTGCTTGACTGACTGTCTGATGGGAGGTGTTACCACCCTTTGGAACAATGTCGTATCTAGCTATTTACAAAAATTTTGTCTTGGACAGTGTTTATATTGTGCTTATTTTATTGAACTGTTATTTAATAGATTTTAAATCTGTAATTCTTTTTCAAAATAAATAATCTTAATAGGATATAACTATTTTTTCATGGGTGAATAATTTGAGAGATTCTGGTAACCTTAAATTTAATCTGTTTTCAACTAAGAAATCAGTTGCCTACTGTGTGTGGGTTTTCTGTTGCCATGAGGCTATTAAGTCAGTCCTATTTCCTACCCAGCCCTCTGTGTCCAGCCTTGGTCCTTAATGATTCTTTTCATTTATTATCTTTCCCTAATATCTGTCATACATCAAGTTTAAAATCCTTTCTTCACTGAATTAAATAGGCTTTCTGTGTGTAACTGAACTGGAGGGATTTTGAGCTACAAATTCTTGCAAGGTAGAACTTGGGGCAGAAACACAGTCTTTCAGCCAATTTTCAAGCATCTGCTATATCTACAGAGGATGAAAAAATACCAAAACCCAGAAAACTTGCCGTTTCTAGCTTATTGCTAAGAGTTGCGTCATCATTATTTGTGAAAACTCTCATTTTCTTTTTCTGCATTCCTGAAAAGGGTGTTGGCACCACTTTTTTGTCTTGCTGACCAGTATTATCTTGTTGTTCCCTTGTATTTTTCCATCTGCCTGTCCTGTTGGTTATCTAAAAAGAAGCACTGTC
This sequence comes from Apteryx mantelli, assembly GCF_036417845.1. NCBI lineage: Eukaryota > Metazoa > Chordata > Aves > Apterygiformes > Apterygidae > Apteryx > Apteryx mantelli. The sequence continues at coordinate 5,286,850 of NC_089992.1, forward strand.
TAAAAGCTAATTGTTCCTGTTGTTATGCATAGATTATAAGCTATTTGGGACAGAGACTGTTTTTATTCTCTGTTTTGTGTAGTGTCTAGCTCAGTAAGGTCCTGGCCCATACCTAGGATTCTTTGATGCTGTAGCAAGAGAGATAGTAGTGAAGAGGTGGTCAGGATAATACAGTGAATCCTCTCTGTATTTCTCTTTTGGGTCATGTTAGATTGCCTTGATCCTATTTCCAACTCTGCCTCTCGCTGTGACTAGGCAAGAGACTTTTCCTGGTGCTTTAATATTCCCCTCTGTGACAACAGGAAATACGGCAGGCTTTATAAATTATTAGTAGATTATTCTATGCCCTCTGGATGAAGGATGGAACAGTAGAAAAAATTATTTGTATTATCCTGTCTGGACCAATTCATGAGATATTTTCCCCAAGTTATGTGTATACGTTCCCTGACCACTTCCTTCCCAGCCCATTTAATTTTGAAGTCTTTCATGAAAGGCAAAATACTATTCTTTGCTTCATTTGTCTTTGGTCTGTTTTTGTTTGTTCTCTAAGGTCCAGACGTTTGGAGAAAGGATTGTCCTCTTTGTTCTGAACTACATTATTTTTGGAATGCTGGAAGGGAGTTCAGCTAATGATGCATTCTTTCTACCTCACTCTGCCACTGAGTGTGCCAAGATACTCTGGAGAGATGGTGAGGCTGTTGCCTTTTATACAGTCAAGATGAAAGGTAAGGTCATTTTAGAGACACATTCCCATTGGCTCCTGATAGCTAGAAATGTAATGCTTTTGTTTGTCTTTCAGCATAAATAATCCTGGCTCTTATTTACATTTTTATATTGAATTTCTCTCAGAATGAATCTGGGGAACAAACCTTCCCAGAATTTGGAAGCCATCCATATTACTTTCATTTAAACATGATGTCTCCAAGTTCTATTCTCAGCTATACTGAGTGATCTGAGGTACTGGTTTATTCAAATAAAATATGTTTTAATGCAGCCAAGTAAAAGGTCATACATCTAGGAACAAAGAATGCAGAGCCTACCGATAGAATGGAGGACTGTATCCTGGAAAGAATGATATCTGAAAAAAGGTGTACAGTTCACATTGCAAAAACAGTGTATCAGGAGTGGCTGGTGGCAAGAAATGGTAATATCCTTGGATGTGTAAGGAACAGTTGCTAGGTTATGCAGAGGAAGGTGTATGTCCTGGATCAGTCCTGGAATGCTTTATCTAGTTGTGGTACTCCCATTTTAGAAGGATGATGATGATTGATTGATTTCATCATTAATTGATTAACTGGCATAGAAAAGAATGAAAATGTACTTGATGCTTTAGGGATGCTTGCCAGCATAAGCCTTAGTAAAGGTGTTTTTTTTTTAATTGAGAGTTTGTATTAATGCAGATATATTGCTATTAGCCAGTCCAGTGTAGAACATTAGAATAACTACAGATTTGCAATTGAGTACATACCTTTATTCAGGAGCTGGTTACCTCTCTGTGTTTAAGATTCATAGGTGTCATCTTGAACACTAGCAGCTTAAACGCAGAGAAGTTGATATCTTTGGAGTAAATGTATTGCTTAAGTCAACAATCAGAAACCATCTGTCATAAAAGGGGAGGAGAAGAAAGAGGTTGAGAGCTGTGTAGATGTGGATTGCTTTCGATTCCAGAGGACAGTTTCAAGTTGCCATCCCTGGTAGAGTCTTAAAGGGCAGCAGCACTAAGAGATGTTCTGCTTTTCTGCTACCTTGGGATGCATAAGCTCCTTATTCACACTGAGGTGTGGCTTGTACTCCACTGTGTTGGTACAGTGCTACTGTACAATCAGTGATGAATCATGTCTTAGCCTATTAATAAGGAATCTTGTCTATATCTGTGAATATGCTGATGAGCTCTTTTATAATTGGGAAACACTTCTATTACCATCATACATTTTCCTTAAGGCCATAAATATTTCTGAGCAAAGATTTTGGAGAGAAATGCTTGTATGGGCTGTAATGATTCATGCTTCAGTAAAATAAATTTGCACAGTAGTCTGTTATGGGTGGAGTATTAGCCAAGCTGAACCAGTTTCTGTGTAAATTGAGAGTCACAGTTTGATTTTAAACCAGATCCACATAAAATACAGATTCTTTGAGTCCAGCTTTGTCAGCATCTGTCTTTTGTTGCTGGTGCTTTTTTCTCTGGGCAGCTATATTTATTAGTTTTTGGCTTGTGTCACAAAATAGTGCAGACATTTGCCAAAGCCTTTTTGGGAAGCTTGAAACTGATTGTTTTTGCCTCTTTTTGCTGTATGTATTTAGAAAATATTTCCTTTCTGAGGTTCTGTGATTGCAATTTCATACCGACCATGCTCTGGCTGATCCTATTCTCTGTGCATTATATAACATGCGTGGATTTATTAGGCCCAAAACAAGCTCAGCTAAATATCTTCCCTTGTAAGTCATATTTCACAAAGTTTCTTTAGATTTTTTTTAAACCTTTCTTTTCTAGCCTAATGTAATTTTTTTCCTTCTACTGTCCTGGTCAGAACATTTAGGAGGGGCAGCTTTAAGTACAGGACATTATATGATGCTGGATCTCTTGTTACGACTTCTGGTGCTAGGAAGAAATGATCTTCTGTGCCCACCATGAGATCATGATTCTCTTTATTTCTCTGCTGTGCAATTACCTGGCCATTCTCCATGGTTTTATTTTCTTCACTAGGTAGTTGAGACTCATGCTTATGGTGTATTCAACTCTGTATATTTCTCATCTGTGAATTTTCCATTATCCACAGTATGACAAAAAAGCATGCTTCAGTGGAGCCAAATAAGCCAGAACAGATCTGTGAAGCGTGGCTATTTCAAACATGAATCATCCAGGTGAATCACAGAAACAGGTGACCAAGGAGGAGAGAGTTTGTTCTATCTTTGCTACGGATTTAGTTTGCCCTTATGCAAACTGAATGTTCACATGGAATTCAGTGATTCTAGTTAACCAGCTTGGCAATGCTGTGAAGTCTTTCCTATTTGCCAGTTATGTGCAAAAGTGGTGGTCTGTGCAAAGTGAACTTGATAATGTTGGTCTGGTTCCACACATCTGTCCATCTTATAAACGTCCTTAACTGGGTCTCCTTTAGTAGTCTTGGTAGAGAGGGACAGGCGGTGCTGAGCACCTGCCTTGCTCAGAGACACGGTAACTGCAAGCCAAGTTTTTGAGACAGTTTGGCAACTACTGACACTGGCTACCCTGCACCTGTTATGTAGATAAACAGAAGACTCATTCTTCAAGACTATCACCTTTCATGAGCATTAGACACCTTTATTAAAACAAAATTTATTCACGACTACACAGATCATCACCCTAACCTCTCTGGTATGTGCTTAGTCCTGTCCAATGGCAGGCATGCAGCATTTACCACTGGGTGCACTAAAGATTGATGAGACATACTAAGCCACTAATGAGGCTGATAAGATACTTTGTCACGTGCCAAGATAAATGTCTCCAATTTTATCGATGTCAGCAGCTTCCATATTAGGCAGCTGAGGAGTTCAGACCTCACTGAATGTAGCTACTTAAAGGTGAAATGGAAAATGACAGAGTTTCTTGTCCTCTGAGACATGTTTGCTTTAACCTCTGCACCTTTCTTTGCAGCCAGCAACCTGCAACACTTCAAATATTTTGTGGAAGACAAAACTAAGACTTTTCAATAGATGCTTTGGTTTCTAGATCTGTTTTATATTTCTTTTAAATATTCCTTTCATTTGTTTTTTTCTTTTGACATGCTTTAAACTTGTGTGAAAACCTCAAAAAGAATGTGTTTTGTGTAGTGGATTAATGACTACAGTTATTGACAAGATTTTTTGTGCAGTGAGACCTTATAATTCCATAAAAATTTTTTTTCTATATAATGAGGATTAGTAATCATTGAAGATGGATTTCTACTGCCTTCACATTAATGTGCAGTAGTTGGGAGATTGTAGAAGATTCATCATTAAGATAAATCAGTAAGGATGCTATAAGCCAGGAGTGTCTTTGTCCTTTTAAAATAAAACAGAATAAAAAACCCTTTTGATATACAGATAAAAGACCTCAGCTCTTCTACTCTTACAAATTATTGTTTCTGTTACACGTAAGAGCTACCAAGTCATGGGCCAAGATCTTTTGTGGTACAAAGAGCAAACGAGTCAGAACGCCAAAGTTGGTCCCTTCCGAAGTTTCCTGTGTTCTTTCTGTCAAACACAGTAAAAGAGTGGAGAAAGACAGTATTTTCTGTGGTGTGAGTTAAACCAGCCTTAATGTGTACCGGGCCTCTGAGAAGGCTTTAAAACATGGAGTTGAACCAGGAGTAAATGCATTTTTGGCTTCTCATTCATTCTTTGCAGATGTTCCACAAATCACACTTTGGGAACACCTGATCACAGAATAATCTAAAATGAAGTAAAGTAGGCAGCAAAACAGCCCTGACCCCCTCTCTGCTTTTCGGCTACCCCAGACCTTTGTAAAAGCATAGCTGATGGAGGTGGCTGCTGCTGCAGTGGAAAGTAGATGTATCTGGGGATGCTGTTTGGGGAGGGACATATGCTGTCCATTCTCCCTTCCCATCCCTCAGTCCCAATGGCACCATAAGCTACAAGCCTAATTTTGCAGTGCTCTTCTGTTTGCTGACGGTTTTGCCCTTTTCTGTGGACAAGACCAGCACAAGTCCAGCCCTGTTGCCCTGTGAGACGCCTTGAGCCAGATCTGATTTTGGGAGGGAAGAGACGAATTCTTTCCCTCACTGTATTTTTCTGTTAACAAAATGTGACACAACCTTGTGGGCTGTTTATTGAAATGGAATAGTTAACATTTACATAGGTAACACTGGAGTGCTTCAGAAATGATAGTATATTTTATTTAAGACGGTCTTTGGAAGTGGTTGCCCAAGTTGAAAACCATTTCCCACCATTCTTCTTTACAAGCTTTTGCAGACTTCTTTTACTAATTTGGTGGTTTAAATGGTTTTCTCTAGAAATAGATCCCAAAAGAGGCTATATACTTTTATTTTCAACTGATTATGTACATTTTTTCTAGAAAAAAATGAAATCAGAATTGAAACTAACCTGACTGACAGTTAGCTAAAATCTTGTTGGATAATTGCTTTTTTCTCCGTCTGTTTTCCAGCAATAATATTTTTAATATGCATTTCTGAAGCAGATTGAAGGTTCTGGCTGTAATAAAAATTAAATGACTACATACCAGTCAAGACATGAATTCATTTGATTTTATTGAAGTCAGAACCTTTGTTCCCCTTCTCACATACAAACTCACACAATGGGTTGACCTTGGGTTCTATTCAGCAGAAGTATTCCCCACCCTTTACACAAGCACTTAGCCTGCAGAAGGCCTGTCCAAACCTGTGTGTGCCAAGCCAGCTCGTTCAGCAGGGAAGCTGTCAGTATGCATGACCATGTTTTGTTTGGGGCCTTTGGATGTGGGGACAGGGTTGGGTTTTTTTCTGGTTTGTGGCTGTTTGGGAATGCTAATGGCTGTCTGCTTTCCTGCCCTTGTAATATCTGTTTACCATTTTGCTGGCTCATAAGTTGGTCATTTGGCACTCATGACCTAACCAAACAGATCAAAGGCTTTCAAAGGGCAGACTGCATAAATACTTCCATCTCCATAGCCAATGCCCTGATTTTTGCTGTCTCCTCCCTCGCCCCAAAACTTAGACTGTTCGTGTGTTTCAGCAGTGAAACAAACCTCTAAACAGAATGCACAAGAGCCTAGTGGTCAGCTCTGGGCCACCAGATATGATAACCTCTTTGCTATTGCATGGGACCTAGAGGCAAAATGTCCTTTGTTCCAAAGGCTTATTTGTTTGTTTATTTTATTTCAAATGGCTCTTGGCTATGACTTTTCTAATATGTTTCCCATGGACAAGGTGAAGAATGGCTTCATGGTTTCTTTATTTACAATGCCTTTAGACTTTGCAAGTCTTTGTCTTCTTCTCAACACAAAATTAGGAGAACAGACATAAATCACTTAGCTCCTGGGATTGCTGCACAACAGTCTTATAAGGATTTATAGGAGACAGACTGTATGAGATAGTAATAAACTTATAAGGACACATGCAGGAATTCTTAAAGCTTGACTTCATGAGGAAAAGTTTGTCCCGTTCCTAGAATGTATGGTGCAACACTGCTGGAATCTAACATTTCTGCTGGGCTGGTGGCTAACAATGGGGCTGGTGATATACTCAATTTCTTGGCTAATGAAAAAAGAATAACTACCCATCATGTGTTACAAATATTGAAAGGTTATAAACATCACCACAAACCATCCTTTTCCAACCATGTGCTTGAACATGTGTTTGAAGTTGAGCATGTACTTTGATTAAGCAGGTCTGGACCAAGCCTAGATGTGAGTGGAATGGTTATATAGCTACGTCCTCTGTCATATGGCTGGGGATATGTGACATGGATTCTTGCGAAGTGGAGAGCTACAGCCTTGACAAATTAGTTTCTAGACTTAAATGTATTCATGTGTGTTTTGCTGAATTTGTATGCCAGGAAAGAGAGTGTTCAGTCAGACCCTGCAGCTATCAGCAAGAGGTACTAGGTACCATCTCAAGGAACAGAAATAGACCTCCATTTAAGATAGCTATGTGGATGTGATAAAAAGAAAATAGGTCATAATAAAATAAAAGTCTTGCACTGAAATTTAGGAAAAGCCATTCAATAAAGAGATTTGTGAAACTTTGAAATAGGTCTGAAATAGGAAAAAGTTTCCTGACTTGAGACACTGAAAACTAGACTGGGTGGTACACTAGTAAGTGGTATAAGAAAGAAACCCAAGGAGGTCTTGATGGGACTTAACCAACCAAATAAGAAAATGTCTTATTTTCTTCCTTTCCTGGTATGAAGGCATGAATATCTGTTTCCATTCAAACTGTCATATACCTGGATATAACAAGCATAGAATCTTCATAGATATCTTTTAAATATATTAAAAAAAAAAAGGTCAGCAAGAGGTTTCTATGGTGACTTTTTCCCTATATGTAGATAGATGGCACACTAGTACTGATCATTCATTTCGGGGTTGAATGCTTTTGTTTTCAAATAGTTTGGGGTTCTGTTTTTTGTGGCGTTTTGCACTTTAAGGAAGTTGTACAGAGTTGCTCATACACCTCCTGCAGTCGGGCCCTAAATTGTTTAGGGTGAACAGTGGAAGTCTGGACCCTGAATGTCTGTTCTTAATTAACTTTCTCTTGACTCCAGCTTGAGTTTACGATGCATGATTGCAAAATAAATACTTTGATGCTGGAACTATTTTTTTTGACAGTTTTAACTGAGAAATGGTTTAGTCTAATAGTTTGGAGTCTTATACTTGAGTCTATATTTTGTCCTTAAAAGAGCATGTAGACTCTTACGTCATGTCCCCATGATTTCAAGTGACTGACTTAATGTGTTTATTAGCAAGGACTGTCCTTGAATAAAAGCCATGATTTAACATTGATAGTAATTCAGGCAATGGACTTGAAGCACATACATACATGATAAGTTACCACATTTTAGCAGAAATGAATTGACTTACAAAGGAGCAGTTGTTTCTTAAAATAAACCACTCAATAGCTTATGGTTTTATAGCAATGCCCTCAATTACTGTCTATACCAATCTTCCTCCAGAGGTGTGACTTTTGGGTGCTGCAGCATAAGTTTGAGCTTAGGCCGTTGTACTGAGTTTAGCTGTCAGTAGGATTCCACTGAGTGCCTTCCCCATTGTATCTCCTCTTCTTCAGAAAATTGCCGCTTCCCTGCTATGCATTGTGCACTTAGGGGCTGCCCAGCCTCTGCTGTGTGTTTTGAAGGAGGCAGGTGACAGACTTCCCTGCCTCTGGCACAGAGTCGCTGAGAGGGTGTGCAGCCAGGGATCTGCTTCCAGTTTTAGGGGGAGTAACCTCAACACTTATTTTTTTTGTGGATCTCTTACCAGTGAAGGTTTGAAGATGGCTCCTGGGCATGTGTTGACAGATAACAGCAACTGAAAGAGAGAAATATTCTTTTGTACAGTTGTTTATGGAATAGAGTGAATTTGGGGATCAAATACTACTTGAATATGCGATGCAAGTGTTGTATAACTTTCTGACCAGTAATTGTGTAGGTAGGTATGAAAGTGTAAATGGCAGAGCCAGTCAAGAGTCATGCTTCACAATATTTTTGTACCGTGTGGGGAGGCACAGCAGCAAGGTATGCAGAGGCTGAGAGACCCTCTCTTCTTTCCCTACAGTCAGTATTAAATTGCTTGCTTGATCAAAATTGGAGTTTTCTCTGGAAGCCTTTGCTGTTGTCCACTTGCATCAGGCAGTATGCACCTTCTGAATGTTTAGCTCATGCTGTGTTGTGTGGTTCTGTACATTTCATAAAAAGAGTTTAGGTGGGGTGATTTGCCCAAATAGGCGAAAGCTAAAGGAATATATTGAGATTACTTTTCAGAATATTTATCCCTCTTTGGCTGTAGCCCAATTCTTTTCAGCTAACTCCCTTCATATGTAGCCTGTGTACCTAGATAGCCTGAGTGTGAACAATCAGAGTCTGGAAACTATTGTGATGAGACCTGTCAATTGCATGTTAAGCATGTTTGCTCAGCTTGATGGCACAAATCTTCCTCCTGGAAAGTATTTTACTTTTTATTTGGCATCACTACTATCCGTGCAAATGCACTTCAGTTGGAGGCAGCCTTGTAGCCTGTAGAGAGGTATCAGAGCAGTATTTGTGACTAGAATCACATGAGCTGTACAGGGTTTTCTTAGTGCAGTAGTAGCAATTTCATTTTCAAATTCATGTGTTTTTTACTGTCTGCTTTCAGGGAGCCTTTGTGATGGTACTACCAGTCAGTGTTATTTGCTGCCAGTTTTGGATACTATATTTGTCCAGAGAAAGTACAGAAGAGGTGGCCTAGGGATGAAAATGCTACATGATTTCTGTCAGTCTTTTGTGGCTGAGGATGCCTTAGGGATCAGCTGCCCTATTTCTGCTGCCATGTATCAAGGTAAATCATTTGATGTGGAAACATCAGGTAAGGGTCATGTATAATGTATGAATTTCAATATAGTCTTGGTAGGATTTTCTTAACTCTGTAAGAGTTCTGTGCACTCATCTAAACTGAAGGATAATGTTGTTAGCATGCAATTGGTTACTTTTCTTGGGATATTTGGAATTTCCTGGAATTTGGAAGGTAGGCCAATATTTATGCAAGACAAGGAGAAACATAAAACTCATACTGCCTGTTTGGTATTTTGCATTCTTATCTCACTGTCTATAAGAAATAGAACAGTGTCGTTGTAGTAGACAGTGATTTAACAATTTTTTTTTTGACACCAGAGGGAGAAGAATTATAAGATGTTGTCAAGCCTACACTATGCAAATAATGTGCTTGTAGATACTGCATTTGTAGGAAATTGTATTTAACAAGCACTGTACCTGAGCTCTGCTCATTCATCCAGTCTTGTCAGTACTTGTTTCTTTACCAAATCATTGACTATCTTTGAATATTTGCCACTTTTAAAAAATTGTTAAATAGTTATATATCTTTCTCTGTGTTCTGGTTGGAGTTCTGGCTTTGGTAGTAAAATTTTCAGAAAATATCCCTGATAATACTATTTATAAAACTGTATCCTTTAGGAAAAAACATTTTTCTAAACAAATATGCTGTTCCATATGTGCTATAGAGATTTTGCAGTCATTTTGGGGGGTGTTTCTATCAACTATTATGACTTTGCAGTCATTTCCTAGAAAGTATCAACAAAGTTTTAACTGTGCCTATTCTTTCTCTCTCTTGGTCCATATGTGCCATTGAATGTATGCAAATGTATCCCAGGAGTTCCTAAGGTATTGCTACCTCTAAATTCAGAAAAGAATAGTGTTGACACCGTTCTTTTTCTCCACCCAACAAAACCAATTTCTCCTGTCGCAGGCATCACATGGTTTAGAGACTGTGGATCAGAATGCTGTGTTGTTTATGTTAACACTAGTGATATGTTGCAAGACTATGCTTTTCATCTCAGTTAAGTTCCAAGCTAATAGTGAATAAATTTGACTTGTGTCTTATGCTAATCAGGATTTCTGAGTGCTACTTTTATAAAAATACCAGCACTGTAAGTTAAATTTTGACTATATTGAAGTCACTGCCTTTTTTTTATCTTTCATTGGAACTACAATATCGTTCTTGGACAGAGGAATGCAACTTTTTACTCTAAATCTCTGCAGTGAATGTGAGCAGCTTTCCCTAGCATTTTACTTAATGTACTATCAATGCCTAAAAGGGATTAAAAAATCCACTTACCAAATAGCTCTGTTTTGGTATATATGTTACTTTCAGTAGTTTTTACTGAAATGATTAATTTAGATTATATCCTTGGTAAAATTAAGGACAATGATCTGCTCATTACTATAAGGCAAATGTTTACCTACCAGAATTGGAGTTTTCATTTTGACAATCCATTGTTAAATTTAACTGAATGTCAAAGATAAATGACCTATCTAAATTCATTCTGCACTATGATGGACTACAATGGAGAGAGGAATGTATGAAGAAAATTTTGCTGATTACAGATTGTTGTCTCAGTTCTTGAGTTGATAGAATGGTGGTTGAGGAAAGTTCAAAATCCCCATTAAATTTTTTGAGCAGTTTGGTCTTGCAACATATGCCTTCTTTTGACTCTTCAGACATCCTAGAAGGCCTCTAAATAAGACAGTTTTCAGTTTGATAAGATAAGCAACTCAAAATTTGATAGTTTATCCAAATTATACTAATGTTCAAAGCACACAGACTGTGTCAGGAGTCTGTGGGAATATGATTTCTAATGGAAGTTGTACCTTTGACATAGGTACCCCTGCTGTTCCTCTGTCAGGTCTTCCTATTTCATGTTTTCCGCACCCAAAGAAGCAAATTACCCCCAGCAACAGAATACAAGATAGGAGAAGTAGTAAACTGGAGAGTAGTATTGGCCCAAGAACAATCCGATACAAATTTTTTGTTTATAAATTAGAAATTAGAGTAACATTCTTAATCATTAAAACTGGGAGATACTGAAACAGCTTTCATTTCAGAGTAGTGAGGGCAAAAAACCCACACTGCTGTTAATCTGGAACCTGATAAGGGTCTGGAGGAAGTTCTGTAATGCAGTGGCTGCAGAAGTGATGGCTTGGTGGCACAGTAAGTCATTTCAAGTCCTGTATTTCTGCACTCACAAGAAAGTAATCTAGACCAAAGCAGATGGACAGAATTTACTCATGCCCATCTGGGCCATTCCACCTACACTTTCCGTAAAATCCCAGCTAAAAGAGAAAAGGAAGATCAGAAGAGAGAAGGTTTCGAAAGGCATTAATGAAAGTAGTTCATTCTCTGAGAGAATTTCCAAGCTAGACATACTTCCTCTTCCAGTGTACTTTTCACTCATTCATGCTTTTGCCCCTTGGTTTCTCCTGTTCAGTTTGCCAGAAATTCTTGCAGACTTATCCTGAGGAGCAGAAGCGACTGTGGGAGGTGGAAGCACCAGGAGACTGGAGCCAACGAGTGAATATCTGGTTAAAAATTCAGATGGAGTCAGCCCTTTCAGAAAGTGAGTTAAAATGAACAGCGTGAACTTGGCCATGCTAGTTATATAAAGATAAGAATTAAAATCAAAGCTTAGGAAGAATGATAGAATGATGGTTTCTTTGTTTTTTGCGCATGGAGAAACTGCTGAGTGTGCAGTTCAGTTCACTGGTCCTTTTCCAGTAACAGGACCATTCTTCGAAATTATGAGGTAATGAAATTGAGAGGCAGAGCATCTGAGAGATACTGAACAAAGCAAAGTCTTGGCATAAAGTGACTGTAAGTCCCATTGCAGTGTGCTTACAGCGGGGTAGAAGTTAGCCCCAAAAATTCCTGTTGCACAACACAATATCTGGGTTATAGAGAGGGTTTGTTTCTCTCAGATTATTACAAAGGAGAAATTTGTATGGTCAATGGGCAATGTGTTTAATTACCTTCAATTTGCTGCCAGTACCGTTCTTGGATGGAAACACAAACATTTTCATTATGGCTTTTAGAAGATTCAAAGTACTGTCCTACAGGGTAAATCCTTCTTGCTGGGAGCATTTTTGCCTCCTTCACAGCAGGCAGCAACAGAGTAGGAAACCCTTCTGACAGTTCATATGGGGATCTTGTTGATGTAGTCTGTTCAGCTGGCCTTGGGATCCAGACAGGCCCCTCTGCTGCCTGCACACAAGCTGTGATCAGCATTGGATTCCAAAAGAAGGGCACACATTGTCTCTTTCTGGAAGTGCAGCAAGGAGTGCTGCAGAGCAAATTGCTCCCAGGCCTTCCCACATCTATCCTGCTTTGTACTGGCTTGGGGACCTTCAGCTGAGACATTGCATTTCATCTTGTCTGCAGAACCCCACAGGAGAGTTAAGCCAGAATCTTGCCCCAGGCTGGGTTCCTCTGAAGCTATTATATTTATGTTCCTCGTGCTTTAAACCAATAAAAACTGGTGTTGCTCTTTCCTTTAATCCATCTTGTTCAGTTCAGTTTATTAATGGCAATTGCGGAGAACTGTGATCAGATCAGCAAACAGAAGGCAGATCATGGAGGAGAGTATACTTTCTTTTCTCATGTTTCTTTTTTAGCATTGTAATCTTATATATAAACAAGCAAGCAGACACCCCCCCCCCCCCCAAAAAAAAACCTCCAACCCAAAACCCAGGTAAATATGATCCCATCTAAGTGACTGTCATTAAAAAATACAAGTGAGGCCTGGGAACTGCCTTGGGCATTTCTTCAGGTAATTGAGATATTTCTGTTTACAAAAGCAGGAAACCTCCTATATAAACTAGAAATTGGGGTGTCTCATATATAAACTGTGAACCTCAGTGTGATCTCCATAATGGAACAGAGCAGAAGCACGTGAACCTGCCACTAAAATTTATAATAAAAAATCTGCCTTCTAACTGATATTCTCCACTCTGGTGCGCAGCTCATTGGGGATCACTTTCCCAGACACAGAATGTGCTGAGTAGGCTTTATTTCATCTATCTTCAGAGGAAAATCAACTCACTGTAAAAACAGTGTTTAAAAAGTGTAGGTGTGGAATACAGGTATTATATCTGTATTACATATGGAATCTACTTGTGTGCTTCTTGTGCTTGTATTATCCCAGTACTATGTATATTATGCACCCAGGGAAATATTAAAGAAGAGCACAGAACAAGTAACACCTGTTAAATGTAGGGGAGAGTTTCCCTGGTTTTGTTTGGTCCTAAAGATAATGTTGTGCCTGCATGGTTCCCCCTGATAGTTGGTGAGGGAATAACAGGAGAATTTTCCATGGCTTCATGCTATCTGATAATACTAGAAAAAGCAGAAGCATTTTTGAGGGTGGGAGTCCTTTATCATTTGCTATCCAGGAGGATCCATCTTGCTGCTCACTGTATATGTAGAGAGAAGCTTGTGTTTCCAAAATTGTGATGTAGGTGCACAGTGAGGAAAATGCTGTGGGATAGAATGGAACCTGCTGGAGTTGTACCCTTACCTGTTCCATATGCGCACAGTCATTTGGATCTTTGTGGGAGCACTTGGGAACATAAAGCTTCATTCTTCCTTTCTGTGTTATGTGGAGAACAAAACACAGTGTAATTCGGCATTGTCAGCTCCAGTCTGGATCTATGGCAACAACCGTGCACATAAGCAAGTCTCGTTCTGCTCTTAGATCCCCATCCACATGTGCAATGCTATGTTTTGGAACAAGGTTAATGAAAAAATACTGAAAATTCTACATACACTACATTGTTTCCAGGACTCAGGATTTAGTTCTATTAATACTGTTGTAAGAATTTTACAAACATACCTACTCCAAAGAGGTTTCTACAACCCTGAGGTCAAAATTTTAAATTTTGAAAGGTTATGTGGCTGCATCTAGTGGCAGTACAGATAAACTGCAGCACTCTGTATATTGCAACAGACACTTAACTTTGGATGTGCACAGATACACAGACATCTATCTACATCTCTCTCTCTCTCTATGTATACATATATCTATAAAAAGAAGGCTCTTCAGTGTGTCATCACACATAGCTGCAATTATTCAGTCTGAATTAATTCCTGTTGTTTGAAAAATAGATTTATTTACAGCAAATAGTCCCAGTAACAGAAACATAGTGACAAGTATCTCCTGGGGCAGATTGGATGAACAGAAATCATTTAATGTGATTACATGTTTGGGCCCTAGTTGCTGGCATTGAATTAAGCTGTTATAAAGTAGTTTAGTAATATACATAAAGCATATAAATGTGAAGCTAATGTGGAAAATAAGCAGACTGAGCAAGAATTAAAATCAATTTCAAATGATTGCTTATAATCCTTTATGTGAATTGGTCAGAGTATCTGCATTTTCTGAAAGGGAGTTAAGGGATATGTTTTTTGGGGGTGTTGGAGATGAGCAGGCTGTCTATTTAGCAGAACTTTCAAGCTAAGAAAGAGCCAGAGACTTTTTATTTCTAGTGTAGCTGTTCACCTCAGGGGGTAAGAAATAGGTTTCTTAGATTTAAATACTCTCTTGCAATAGGGCAGTAGCACCATCTTGGCTCTGCTAGTAAGGTCTCTACAGTTCAGTATTGTCTGGTCTTTCTTCCTCTCTTTCTCTTCAAATAGTAATCAAAATCAGATCCACTTAGTGCTACTTAGTTGTTCATTGCAAGTTGTAGACAATGTACCTCATTATTAATCATTAAGATTCTTCTGAAACAGTCATCAGAAAAGAAGGCTTACAAACTCTCTTAAATTTATTCCATGTGATATTTTCATCTGTGAGGATGGTGGAAGCTGGGAAAAGGCAAATACGATCAAAAGCATTTTTTGAACAGTTTATGGATGGGAAATGCTTTTATGTGGAAGTTGAAAGATAAATATTCAGATTGCATCTACAAAATATACCACTACATGGTAAGGTTAGTTGGTTGTTTTGGGAACACTTTAAAGGATGAAGCTTTAAAATATTTAAGTGCCATTCAGGAAGCTGCTAGAAAACATAGCTGTTGCATGATCAAACAGGTGCCATTGTCTTCTGTGGCAATGTCATCCATGCACCCTGGTTTGGTTAACAAGAGGGCTTGGAGATCTACAAAGGTAGCATCCAAGTGTGTATTTTGGGGGTGTTTTTAAATGAACTATTGCCATGGATGTATACTAATATTTTTTCATCTTGATTTCTTTCTGGGAAAAGCTGCTCACCTTACTTCTCCAGAGGATGATGAGGGCTCTCAGGTGGAGTATGCTCAAAGCAGTAAACCCAAACAATCGGATGCAGACCATATGAATAAGGTATAGTGACTAATTTATCATTTTATGGCCTGCTTTTTCATCATTGTGTTTTTCCTTTTTAGTAAAGTAGCAAGGTTTAAGTATGAGAGACTGCCACAAACAACCATGGGTGTGTTTTTACTCCTGGGCTACTGATTTGTATTGCTACTCAGTAGTAGTTTGGGAGGCTAAGTGACCCAGGACAGTTCTCATTAAATATTTTGGTTTGATTCTTACTGAGATAAAGGAGCTGTAACCAAGCTGGCACACAGCAGACTCCAAGGATTACATATGAAATGGCTTTCTGAACGGAACTGTGTTGTTTCCTTTGCTTACACAGCGTCTTGAGTGTGACACCTTCTAGAATGAGGTAGCCAAGCTCTTTGCAGTCCTAATTGTTTTCTCCCACTACTGAGCTGCAGATCTGACTATGCTTAGTTTTTTGCGTGATGGAAGACTAAAACAGGCTGAGAGTTTTGAATGAACCCATTCACCCTAAACCTAGTCAGGGGAACGTACACCCAAAGAAACAAATCACAATAATGAAACTTTTTCAAGTAATAAAGAAAAAGGAGAGAGAAGTGGAAGCAAAACAAAGAGCTGTAGGGGTTGTTTCCCCAGCACATTTGGGTTGCTGCACAACAATTAAATCAGTTTGTTTTCTTCAGACGTGGGTCTCCTGGGGGAGCTATGACAGCACTGGCCCCTGTGGTGCACACTCTTGCATTAAGTGCTGTGGTCATGGCTTCAGAGCCCACCCAGTCAGATCAAGGCTCCATGTACTCCCAGTTTTCTTTATGCTGACGCTTCTGGGAACTCAGGCAGAGCAGTGGGAATAAAACTGTTCTATACAAACAATGCGGCTAAGTTTCTTGCCTTGCATGTTTATGGTCGCCTTGGTTGACAAAGGCATTTTATATTAGGATCAAGTCACTGGTTATGTTGTTTGTGTATAATTTGATGTCCCCTGTGTCTCAGTTTTAATTTCAGGGCGCTGAATACATTTCTGGTGTTGGGAAAGTGGCAGGAGATGCCATAGAAAATAAAGATGACACAGCAGTAGCAGCAATGATTCTAAACCCACAGGATCCTGAACAAGAGGACTTGGAACAAGGTGCAGACGATACTCAGCAATGCAAAGGGTTCAGAAAAAGAGCAGGCCCTGGAGACTTAGTTGGAGATAAGGCCAGCAAACAACTCAGAATTATGCCATAACTCCACTCTCAAAAAAGAGCAAAATCACTGTGCGGTCTTAAAAAAATATAATTGACTGTTCTTAATTTGTAACACCAGAGAGATTTCTTCAGGTAAGATATAATTTTTTTTGCAAGGCACATGTTCTCCATCTTGTGTGCTGTTTTAAATAAAGCTCTTGTTTGTTAATTGTCCTTTTCTTTTTCTTCTCACCAAGTAATTAAATAGTAATTGAGCCTAGTTATTTCCCTGCTCTGAAAAGATTTTAATGGATTGCATGAGATGTCCAAAAGGGAATAATTGGAAGGCTTGTAGATACTGATGTAAGAAGATATTTCTATGGAAACCACATTCTGCATTATGGAAGAGAGATACTGCAACACAAGTTGGTATCAGAATGACAGCTGTAACCTTCCTTTCAAAGAGAACAATTGATCTTGAATTGCTTTCATTTGAGCTTTTCTAGCAGAAAAATCTGCCTTAAACCCTGTAGTGGACAGGAGGGCATACAAACTCTGTAGTCTACGTTAATGCACAAAAAGTTTGGTACAGAGAGGAAAGGTGAGTAAGCTATGGACCATAAACTGCCTTTAAGTTCAGACATTGTGATCATGCTTTGTGTGTAATTTAAAGCACGGAACTTTGTGTGGATTACAGATTGCATGTTTTATTTCATATAGGCTCCTTCCTAATGTTTTGCATTTGATAAACTTTAAAGTATAACATATTTCACCAGATGAATCAAGTTATGGCTTGGTAAAGAAATTTTCTTCTTTCACCACAGGATGATTCTGTATTATTATTTTTTTTTTTTAGTGAGGAATTTCTAGTGCTTTATTTTTTAGCAAATAAATCAATGTAAAGCAGTACTTAATTCTGTAGCGCAGAACAGCCAGTTTCTGTAACAGCGTCAAATATATTCCTTAGTGCCACCAATGAATATTGTATTAACGGTTAAGGTGAACTCTTAAGGGTCAGATATTTAGTCCATTGGAGGAGAAGGCTGTGCAAAGAGGTGAGCCCAGCGGTGCATGGCAGTTGGGTCTTGATGCACTTGAATAGATTCAGCAGCCTGTAATTCTTAAGTGGTTGTCTTGAAACAACGAGAGGTAGCTATTTGTTTCTGGAAACGAATCCAGCATTCCCAGGGAGGCTGTTCTATAGGCAGGCTATGTATTGTAAGGATGAATATTTTTCACCCCTGGGTTGCCTAATTCCTCGCATGTAGTCCTGTCGCCCTGGTTCTGTTTAAGGACCATAGGCTGTGAATCGACATAGCTTTTAATCATGTACCCAAGTAACTCCTCCTATGTTCAGCTGCACAGTAAACCATATGCTTAAGGCACACCAAAATCAGACCTTTCTAGGCATCTCTTCCAAAAAAAAAAAGGGGGGGGGGAGAATGAAAAAAAGCTATAATTGGAACTTACAAGTTTTTGCCAAGAAAAGTAAAACACTGAATTATGTGCCAGCCTTAATCATGTTGCTATGGTTCTCTTGTCTCAAGGAGAAAACATTTAGGGCTAACTTCATAATCAGTTATCTCTGGGTGATGGAGATAACTGATTATGAAGGTTATTGGTTATCTGATTATTGGCTGATCCATCAAGCCTAAAGTGGATAATATAAAGACTGCTAGAAACAGTGTCCTCTTGCCTAGAGGCCTACATTCTGACTCTGTGTATGATTAAATACATACAGCTTTATTTTTTTAAAATATAATATATACTAAGAGTTGAAAGGCCAGTTGGTCCTAAGCATGATAGAAAATGAAGATTACATCTCTCTTCATGATAGTTGATTCTAGAGTTGTGTTAGCCCGCTCTGATAACTAGTTTGCACGTAGCAGGCTGTATTATAATTGTCAAGGTAAAGGAAATCAGAATTGTTTCAGCAAGTGGGGATTAATAGTAATTTTTGTCTTATTTGAATCTTTCAAGAAAACTTTATCAAAGAATGACCCAGCATACTCCATTTGAATTTGTATTAGAATAAATAAGATGGATAAGGTACTAGGTGTGGAATGGGCAAACATCTAATTTAATTAAATTAATGCTGTATCTAGGGACGCTTTGAGTCAGAGGAAAAAACAACGATTTTTCAATATCCCCCAATGGAATTTCTGTTTATGTCTCTAGTATCTAGGAATCCACTGGCCACTTTAACAGCCATTTTATTGGCTGTTCTCAGAGAAAAGTTGCTTCTTTCCTCTGTGTAAGAATTTTTTTCCCTTAATTCTGTTCAGCTTTTTATTTTCCAAGTAACATTTCCATCATAAATGGTCATCACGGCAACTGGGCATATCACAGAAGTACGCAAAGGTGCAGTCAATGAGATAGTATTGGCAGATGGCTGGATACTTCCTAATCAAAGAGAGCTCCAGATCTGGAGCTCTCCATTCCTTTTCCGTAGCAAGAGATAATTGATGGTCATGTCATCCTTCTAATCAAAGCCTGTGACAATTAGGAATGTTCTGCATTCAGTTCATCTGCCCATTCTGGCAAATGAAATGCATCAAGTAGAAACAGTAGAATAAGGGAAGACAGACATGCTCATTATCTTTATGCAGTAAAGAACCAGAGCCAGGAGTGCTGAAGTCCTGTTTAGAAGTACTAAACTCTTGTGCTACAGCCTGCAGGATGACACACTCCCTGTTCTTTCAGGAATTTTGACTTAGACAATTAGTCTGAATACTGATTTTGTTTTGGTTGGTTTTATTTTGTATTATTGCTTTAAGGTATCTGATTCCTTTAGATGCTTGGACCTGCAAATTGCTCCTGGCATTCTGAAACACTTCTTAGTGAGATCACATGAACCCTAGGAAAGTCTGAAGCAGGAATAGATCTTACATCTTTAGTGTGTTAACAGAGTAAATTATAAAAAAACTCAACACAAACATCATCTTTGTCTCACAGTGAAAATTCTGGAGATAGGATAGGATGGTTTCAGAATGTTGGAAAAGTTGGCAAAAGAATGACCATTCCAACTTCTGGACTTAGGTTTTCAAAACCTTTGATTTTATTTCTCTCTGGATCTACGCTCTGGTGCATGTGGCTTGACACAGTGGCATTTCTGCTTAAGAAACAAGAAGGTAAGTGTGTGTGTGTGTGTGTGTGTGTGTGTGTGTGTGTGTGTGTGAGAGAGAGAGAGAGAGAGAGAGAGAGATGGCAGAACTGCTGAAATGAAATTTGTACCTATCGTTCTTATGAGCTATAGTTACTTAAATCTGGCTACAAGTAAGATGTTAGACATCAGTAGTGTTAGCAGTGATCCGGAGGTGTATGTGCCGACTAAATACTTTATTTGAATCGCTCTCAGAAAAAGGAAATGTATGGATTTTAAGACTAGAAATTTCATTATGCTCATCTGTCGTGATATTTTACATAATTTAAGCCAGACAGTTTCATGCATGGTTCCTGTATCAAAAATCATTGGTTTTGGTTGAAACAACTCATTTTTTAGAAAGATAATTTTGATTTGACAGTTTTGATTTTCAGATGTAGGGCAGTGGGAAATCTGCCACGTTCTTGGGCAAGCTGTTCTAAAGTTTCATCACGTTTACAAGTGCACCTGATTTTCTTTTCTGAATTCATTTTGTTTTAGTCTTCAGTGATGGATTTTTCTCTTCTGTTTAATGCTGAACTACAGCTCTGGTACTATCAGGATTCTTTCTATGAGGGGATAGATACCTTCTGACCCAGTCATGCCTTCAGTGAACAATGTTGAATTTCTTTGGGTCCGTCTTTGTGAGGCAGATTTTCCTGACCTTGAATCATTCTTGTTGCCCTTTCAGAGACATTTTCTATTTTTTTAAATTCCTCTTAGAAGCCTGGATCATCAAAGACCAGGGGTCCATTCATGATCTTGCTGACCATTGCGTATTAGCATTTCTCTGCTGCTGAAACCTGTGGTTGTAAATCATCACAGGATTTTTTCACGCTTTTGGATGCAGAATTGCTGATTTTCAGTCTTGATGGTGAGCTTGTACTGTAAAACTGAAACAATACAGAGGAATTAAGAGGTATGTATTTCAATATGGTGTTTTTAATGGTTTCAGTGACTGCAGCATAGTACTGAAGTATGTGTTGAGTCAATCCAGCGTCATCTTTGTTGTTACCACGAGATGGCACCATTATATAGCTTAACATTGCTGTCGTGTCTTGGGTGCTTCAGATAGTGCCCAAGTTTAAAATATGTCACTGGTTGGCTTGACTTCTTAAGAGACAGGTTACTGGTTCAGAGAAAGGAAGATTAGGGTACAGTAAAGCTTGTCCTCGTATTTGCCATTCAGTCTCATTATGTCTGTGGAGGTTGTCTCAATGGCCCAGAGTTAATGCTTTCAAATGTTTGTGAAGCCAAAATGAAGTTATAGAGTAGCACAAACTACAAGCTGCACCCAGATTGTGTCCCTTTGTACTCCTGTCTCAACAGAAAGCCTGAGCAGGAGTTTTTCCATGTTGTGTTTCATGGTTTCCCAGCACTAGATGATACTGCCTCAGTTCTCAGTTGTGTTTGACAGATAACTTGAGCATATAATTTTCTGTTTTCAACCCTTCTGTTTGCTACACACTTAACCTCAGAGTCCTACAAAGCACTTTCTTTGCCTTTTTTCATGTAATAACTGCTGCCATGTGATATGTTGTGAGTGGGCTAAGCATTAGAAAAGCAAAGATGGGTTATATGCACCTTAAAGGCTATGCCTTTAAAGGCTAAAGGCTGCTATGTTTTCTACGTGACCATTCCAAAGGTGAGAAGATCAGATTAAGCAAGTAGATGATTTAATTTAATTTTAGTTTAATTTTTTTATTCTTTAAGTTTTGAAATTTTTAACTTTTAGTTTAGTTTAATTGAAATAATAAAACCTGAGTGGAATGATAAAAGTTGTGCATTAAAGGCAGCTCTCCATCCTAATCAAAAATTGTAATGCAAACATATCAAAGCAAGTAATTTGCTCTTTCACTTGATCTGTGCAAGTGTAATGCTAGCTCTTTTTTGGGGATGATTTCATTTGCCAGTCCTCCAGGCCTGCAGGATCATGCTCTGTGATTACTGTGGCATAATACATCCATCTGCTAAAGGATGAGAACTCTGGCCAGATCTTAGTTTACCATATCACTCCCATCCCCGTCATGACATTAATGTATTATGGTATCTGTTTGAACACTCACTGACCTTTCATTAAGGATCTGCTAGATGCCATTTTACAGATGCTTCTGATGCCTTCTTTCTGCTACTGTTTTTGTGTAAAGGTTTTGGAGGTTTAGAAATACAGATTAAACACTTGTGAAATAATGAGTTTACATCTACATTCACAGAATCACAGAATCTTTGAGGTTGGAAGGGACCTCTGGAGATCAAGTCCAACCCTACTGCTCAAGCAGGGTCACCTAGAGCACGTTGCCCAGGATTGTATCCAAATGGCTTTTGAATATCTGCAAGGATGGAGATTCTGCAGCCTCTCTGGGCAACGTGTTCCAGTGCTCAGTCGTCCTCCCAGTAAACAAGTTTTTCCTCGTGTTCAGACAGAACTTCCTGTGTTTCAGCTTGTGTCTGTTGCTTCTCGTCCTATCACTGCGTACCACTGAGAAGAGTCTGGCCCCGTCCTTTTTACACCCTCCCTTCAGATATTTACGCACATTGATAAGATCCCCCTCAGTCTTCTCCAGGCTAAACGGTCCCAGCTCTATCAGCCTTTCCTCATACGAGAGATTCTCCAGTCCCTTAATCATCTTGGTGGCCCTTCGCTGGGCTCACTCCAGTGGCTCCATGTCTCTCTTGTACTGGAGAGCCCAGAATTGGACACAGTACTCCAGATGTGGCCTCACCAGGGCTGAGTAGAGGGGGAGGATCACCTCCCTCGACCTGCTGGCAACGCTCTTCCTAATGCACCCCAGGATACCGTTGGCCTTCTTGGCCACAAGGGCACATTGTTGGCTCATGGTCAGCTTGTTGTCCACCAGGACCTCCAGGACCTTCTCCGCAGAGCTGCTTTCTAGCAGGTCAACCCCTAGCCTGTCCTGGTGCATGGGGTTATTCCTCCCCAGGTGCAGGACCCTGCACTTGCCTTTGTTGAACTTCATGAGGTTCCTCTCTGCCCATCTCTCCAGCCTGTCCAGGTCCCTCTGAATGGCAGCACAGCCCTCTGGTGTTTCAGCCACACCTCCCATTTTGGTATCATCAACAAACTTTGTGAGGGTGCACTCTGTCCCTTGATTACTTGATTATGAGAAGTGAGGCATCCAAGATGGCATTGAAAGTAGACAGCAAAACTAAGAAAAAACAGGCTAACTTGTCTGAACTCATTAGTCTGAAAAACAGACTAACTTGGCACCTTTGCATTGGCTACGTCCAACCTGCAGGTTCAATGGCGTCCTTAGAACTGAGTGCCTGCCTGACGTAGTTGGGATTGATTCTATTTAAATGACCCATGTTCCTAAAGAAAGTCTTGGCAGGTCAGTAAAACACAGTACCTGAATCAGAATCATTTAGGGATGTTCAAATTACATTTTAGTGTCCTTTCCTATGGATGAAGAAGAGATGCAACAGTCTAAACTTCCTATCTTCCTGTGCCTAACTGGATTCTTGTTAACATTCACATATCAAGGATGCTGCAAATAAAGAAAAAAATAACATCTGAATAGAAGTTCCGTTTGGGCAAACCTAACATGCAGCTGCATAAATAAAGAACATGTCAAGCTATAGTTAGTTGTTTGGTTTTGACTTGGTCCTTCCTTTATGTATATATATTTTGTTATGGATGAGCATGCAATAAAATCTAAACACACAGAAGACAAAATTAGAAGTTTATAATTAGCTTCCTTTTCAATTTGTTTCCTCTTGCAATCTGACTTGATGGTAAAGTTCCAGTTCAATCTGCTCTCTTTGCCTTAGACTTTATCCTTCCTGTACTGAATTTTTCTGTTGTGAAGGTTGGTGGGGGTTTTTTGTGGTGGTTTTTTTTTTGAAGCAATCTTTTTGGTTTTAATTAAAATAGAAGATTCCATTTTTGGAATATCAATAACCTCCATCTGGAAGGATTCTTTTCTCCCAGCCACCTGACACTCAGATGAAGTTGAAGTTTTTTTTTTTTCCCTTCCTCTCAGGGAGGAGATCAGAGGTTGCCTTCACTGTGATGAGTACATTTGGGGATGTCGTTATTCATTCACAGGCATCTGATTTGTAAATTAATAGCTCAGTCTCTCTGGATTGTATTATGTTAAAGGTCAGTGTCTATGAGAGAAGGAGCACTCTGGAGCTGTGTGTGCCCTCTGGTCAACATGAGTGACCTCAGCTTAACGGCTTTAGCTCCGTGCTGCTTTTAGAAGATACATATGTGCGGCATACCTACAATCCTCCTACCTGGAACCTGTAATCCTCTCCCAGCTTTCTGTAAGGAGTGGGGATGGAGAAGAGAACAACCCTTCCTGAAAGGATTAGTTGAACTGACTAATTTTCTATGTTATTCTGTGCTTGGCATGTGCCATCGCTTCCAAGCCTGTGATAACTATCTTAACTAAGATGCATTTTAGGCAAATCCTGTCTTCAAGCTGCACAATATGAAAAAAGCCTTCTGACTCCCCCACCCTCTCCAGATCTTGGGGCTGGCTCAGTTTTTTTTAAAGCTATTTCTCTTGTGCTGCATGCAGAGCCCATCTGCTGTAATACAGACTGAAATGCTGCTTTTATTCTTGTTTGCGTAGAAGGTTGGTGGGTAAATCAATTGGAGTGAAAGACGTATTGTGCCTCTTTGCTCTGTCATGAGCACAAATATCTTCCTTTTAAAGCATCTCTTGGTAGAAGCCAAAGCCTTTGGCACAAGCCACCTCTGCTAGTTTGACCTCTTTTGTGCATCTGGAATGGAGGAGCAGCTCTGAGAAGTGCGGAACAAAACCAGCAAAATAGCAAGAGAAAAGGTCAAGAAGGGGTCTTGCTCCCTGTAGACATCAGAAGTTTCTGCAAGATGATATTTAGCATGTCCTGCCTGAACAGTTAAGGCATCAAAGACACTAGCACTTCCATAGGTAATATCCTTGTGAGTTGTCAAATAGATCGCAAAGCACATTGCTGTGCTGGACTGGGGATGGGAGGGAGAGACCTTATGTCTTACTGCTCGTTGAGGTAGCTGACACTGAGAGCTTCAGAGAGCCTTTGGCCTCCAACAGATGGGTGTACCGTGCTGTGCTCTGTCCTTGCCTGACTTTTGACTTACAGGCTTAGGCTTACAGCATGATGCTGCAGTCCTGCAGAGGAATGGGAAAGTGGGTTTCTACCGAAGGCAGAGCTGACATCAGTTACAAGCAATAGAAGTGCATGATTTTTGCCTCTGTATTTTTGCCTGGTCACAGGCTTGCAGTGATTTACTCTCAGACCAGCCAGTCTGTTTGATGCAGCATGATTACAATGACAGAGGTGATCCCCTGTCCCCTCCCATTCTAGCAATGGGATCTGAAGAGGAGTTAAAATATGGTCTGATAATTCACCTCTCAGCTTAACAGGGTCAGAACAAACAATAACGCCTGTTTTAGCCAAGGAAAAAAGGCACTGGTATTAGAAATCCAGGAGGCAGCCAGTATTCTGCTGCTCAGGGCCTCAGAAATGCTGGCAGCTTTGATGTTAGATTATTCTGTAGCTATGTAACAGTGGATTGGTGTAACTCATATCAGAAAGAAGCATTTTTGCCAAATCCCATGGTTGAACCCCTGCCCAGGACAATAAGCTCATATGGTGATGACATGGGCTGAGTTGTGGTTTCATTGTTGTTATAGATTTTTCACAGTCCCCTGGTTTCATCTGCAATTTTTCATGCACAGGCGCAGCTCTGCTTTTCTCCTTTTGTATCCTATCCAGGCATGGAGTCTCAGACAAGTCTGCTTTCCCTCACCAAACTCTGCCAATATCTGCTATCAATTCAAAATGACTTAGCCTGGATTCACTTGTCCTTGTTTAAAATTAAACATGGGCTGCCGGGTTTTGTATATAATGCCTGAAAGAAAAGAAAAAAAGAAAAGAAAAGAAAAGAATCAAATGCAGAACAGAGCTCACCTGATGTAAAGGCCCATGGTAAAACACCAGTCTGGCTAAAAATGAAAGATCTTTCCTGAGTCCTGGGACATTTACAGGGTGAAACTCACTGTGCTGCTGCTATCTGATGCCAGCCTCTCTCCTATCACAAGTATATCAGCATGCGTCAGTGCTGCCATTCTAGCCGCAGGCTGTGGGTAGTTTGAGCCCCACTGGGACCTGACAGTGGATGTTATTGATGGGTGCCACCATCCTGCTCTCTGCACTGCTAGTGAGGGACCAGTGCGAACCCAGGGATGCTCGGGCTAAAGTTAGTTATCAACTGTTAGTATTATTAGTTGAGAAATGCCACTTGAATCCATGGCTCCTGGTGCTGGAAGAATGAACCCACTGTGAGCAAAAATTAGCCAGGATATATTCTGGACTTTATTAAATTTCTTTAAAGCATTCCAAGTCACTTGCAAAAGCGTAGATGAGCTTTAGCAAGATGATAGGTTAAAGAAGCAAATGAGAACATTGGACTGGAGATACAAGGGTGATGAATTAGAGTGCCTTTGTGGAAGTAAGTCTCTTTCTGCATCAAACTGTTGTTTCGACCTTCCTAATTAATGTTGTTGTTTTTCTTCTTACTGTAATATAAGCTGTCCTAGCCTGACCTATTGGTTCACAAGATAAAAGGGGTTAGCGAATCAGGATGGAGATCCCCTCTACTGGCTTATTCAAATCTTTACTAAAACTGTAATATCCACAAACACAAATAGAACAACACATCTAAGAATTATGTATCTCAGAGTTTAAAGATGGGGGGTTAAAAGAAAGAAATAGTCCATGTTGCTTTGAGGTTATTTTGAAAACTGAAACTGAATAGGTCAGTACCCCTTAAGCTTTTTGGTCTTTAATTCTCTTAATGGTATGACAGCAATCGTTAATTGTATTATTAAAAAAGCTTTGAAGACTGTATTAATGTAATGTGACCTCAGATCAGTCAAGATCACATTTTCATTATGATTAATAGATTCCTTGTCCTGAAACATTGATCTCATCTTCAGTTGAACATGTCGGCTGGAGAGTGGATGTTTTCACTTCTGAGCAGTAGATGGCAATATTGTATTTCATTCTGCAGTGTACTCTGCTATAAATGCTCACCTCAGAAAGGGGCCATGAACTTTTTCCCTCAGCTTCCAAGACTGGTTTTGCACTTATACAGTATATTAAAAATTCCAGCAGCAAAATAATTCGAAATTACATTTTGAATCCAAATTTTTTCAGAGTCTGGTGTCAAGTGCCTAACTTACAAACTGGAGCACCCAAACTGCCTGATCCTGTGTGCTAGCTCTGAGAATGAGCATTTGCATGCTATGGAGCATCAGCTTTTTCTCTCTAGAAGCTGCAAGATATGACCCCTGGAACTAACATCATCCACTTGATTGCAGTCCAGTTCTTCTAGCTCTTTGGTGGGTTTTCTACCTTTGATTGCATCAACAGAGCGAAAGCTGTCAACTCTTTTAGTTTATAGCATGATTGTGGAAGTTCAGAAAAGTTCTTAGATAGCATGTTGTTCTCTTTTGTACCATAATATTTGGACAAACTTTATCGTAGGTTCTGGAGAGGATGAGAAGAGGTGCTTTACAAACAGCTAGGACTCAGAGTGGTGTGTGTTACAGGGTCTCACGCACACTGACTGTGCTGTGCCCTGATGTGCTGTGCTGCTGGGTAGGCGGACAAGGATTTTGGAAAGGAAGTGACATCTGGGGTCAACAATTAATGAAAACGAAATATGCTGTGGCAGCTTGAAGATACCACATATGTAAAATGCTATTCCTTTATTGTCCTGTGGGCATATGCCCACATATGTGGGCATGTGTCTCCACAGCTTGGTGAGGTACCAAGGTAATTGCCTTAAAATTCCTTGCTACACAAGGTGTTGCAGGATGGTAGCACACACACCAAGTGATGGGAAGCAGAGGGGCGCACTGACTGGTGTTAAAGCTTCAGTGCCACTGACTTATCTATAAATAACTGCTGTCTGTTGTAATTGGTCACATCACAGTCCATGGTGATCTTTTATATTATTGCTGGCTGCTGGAAAACTCCCAGAGGCATAAAATAGATACCAGGAGGATCCTGCATCCAGCAGTGTGTTTCCCCATGCGGCACAACATGGTAAAACAGAAACAGTGTTTACAAGAAGATGATGAAGAATTTTCTGTAGCAGGAAGGATGAAAAAAGAGATTGCATCTCTGAAATGATAGCAGCAGGTCATCTCTTATGCAGAATATTGCTGGGTCTTGTGGAAAGAAAATCTTCATAGGATTTCTAGTGGTACACTGAATGGGTATTATTTGCCTCTGACTTACATATGAGTATTTTTCAGCTCTTCACAAAATGACGATAGCTTGCAAGAAATAGATAGCTAGAGAAAGAGAAGTCATTTGCTGGCTAACATGAGATGTGTGGGGGTGAAATACATAGTATTCTCTATTCTGAAGGATTCAGAATACTTCACAGACCAAGAATGACAAATGATACGTGCCGTCCTCCCTTGAATGCATTCAGCTATGGGGTGAACCACAAAACTGAGGTGAAGCTGCACAGCACTAGGAGTCAACAGTTTTATTTAGGGAGGGCAGAAAAACACCGGATGAAATTAGACATGCAGGAAGGGATGTGGGTGTGAAGGATGGAATTGCCAAGCTTTGCTCAGTAGAGAGCATTTGAAATCCTAACTCTTTTGAGAGTTGAGAGCTGTACTGAGTAACTGTAGAGTTCTAGTGGTCTAAGGTTACCATGTGAGTGTGGGTTTTTTTTTTAATTAGTATTTTAAAAATCCACACTTAATTTCTACCTCCATTTTAAGCTGCCTTTGGCCTGCTACAATATACAGTGCAGTCCACTACATGCAGTAGAGAATGCATGCTTCACTGGCCTAATAAAAACTTGCTTATGTTGGCAAAGAATTTATTAGAACTGAAATCTTTCCAGCATTACACAAATACTGGCACAGAGATCAGGACTGTGGAGGGCCTTGTCAACAGCCTCTCAATTGACTTTTACTGACTGATATCTGAAGATTAGGTGATATTGTAGGGCATTTAATTTAACAAAGGATTGCTGTGAGTTCTTAGCTTCTACTTTGGGTATCAGCTATCAGTAGGAATTCTTTGGTTCCAGCAGTTTGGTTCTTTGTGATTGGAAGGAGAATTGAAAGTCCACATAGCTTTGGGTCCGAAACATATGCCAGGACAGTGTCAATGTGACAGAAGTGGGGTAAAAAGTCCACAGGGAAGAGAGCAGCAGGATGCCTTCTGTGGCCTCAGACAGTCACACCAAGTGATTCCTGGGGCCTTGTTTGAAAGCAGATTATATTGCTAGCTGTAAAAAGACAGAAACTGCACAAAAGCCACTTCTCACTTATGAAAAAGCCGAGGCTATTCTGGCATGCATTTGCTCATCCAGGAGAAAATTACCCTGCTGTGACTGGCAAGGATGCTTAGCTGTAGTAAGGACATTACCTGCTCAATATACTGAGTTCTCCAAAGCAATGAAGTGTCTGGCCCTGATCCAGCAGAGCACTCTAATAACATGAGGCTAGTCGAAGACGAATGCTTGTTGATCTTTAGCCTCAGTGTCCGCCCTTCTATATGACAGTGTCAGTGGATGAAGATGTATACCCAGGGCCAAATTCAGACCACCTGCTTATGTGTTGAACTCTCCTTGGCTTCTTCCAGCCAGGATCCAATAACTCTGTATATAGTGGGTGCTCTGAATTGTTCATTGTGCTCATGAAGTTAAATACCTGTGTTTATCTTAGGTGCCATCATAAGGCCTATGCATATGACCTGCATATGGCCTATGTATATGGTTTGGTCTTAAAATACTGCAACAACAATGTAGTAATGATTAATTTATAGCAATTGCCTCTCAGCCAGTTAAAAAAAACCAAAACACTAGAAATAAATTGTGGGTGTAATTAGCAATTGATAGAATAGACTGGAGAAATTGGATGAAGAACTTTAGAAACATCTGAAAATCCAGATGAAGACTTACAGAGGTTTGCCTTCATTTGAAGACTGCATAAGTAAGAATTCAGCACTGAGATTCCTCAAGTTCAGAAGGGAACAAAACTGAGAAAAGACAGTATCTGGTCAGAAATGGTAAAGTTAGTGACCTGCTAGAAGGAGGAAAGCTCTGGAACTGTAAAATTCCAGCCAGAAACAATGCTGCAGTTGAGAAAATGAGTACATCTGAAGTAGCTCCTGAGATCCAGGAGTAATCCTGAGTAATCAGGTTGTACTGGGATAAGACAACAACGAAACAAAAACTATGTTTGGAGAAGACTGCAGTGTTCTTCTGCAAACTGCGATGGGAAAGCTTTCCTCAGTACCCATCTTTGAGGACTGTGTGCCAGAACAGAGCCCCTCCAATCTTCTGAAGTCAAACTTGGCTTTCCAGGCTAATCCCTGCTGCTCTGGCACTTTGCATAAAGATAAAGTAAGATGGTGAGACACCTTCTTCCTCTTTCTCTTATTCAAGCAGTTTTTTCTCTTTCATATGACTGGTTCCCATTGAAAGTAGCTAACTTTGGGAGAGGAGGGGTGTTTCAGCTCCTAGATTGCTGGTGTAGGGTTAGATTTTTGTTTCACTGATAGTTATTGTTGCTGTAGTCTTCAGGTACCGGGAGAAGAAATGAACAAACTCCTCTGACACCAGTTTTCACCATGACAGTAATTTGAGTAGAAACAGCTTTGCCTACAAATAAATAAATAAATAAATAAATATTATATGAAAAGCTTCAGTTGGAGCTGCCATGTTCACTCTTGTTTCTAAAGCCCCCACAGGCCATGTCACATATGTGGGTCATGAGGTCTATTGATTATGTGTCAGACCCTTAGGTGTCAGTAATCAATAACACTAACCTGCAGAAAACGTGGCTGAGATTTGCTAAACCAACTCTTCACATTGTTCTTTTTCTTATATTTAAGTTTTCTGCGCCTTGCTAATAACAGAATGAATACCAGCTAAGGCAGGGGAGACAATACCATAATTTGGCTACCAACTCATTTACTGTCCACTTTCATCTGATTCTGCATGACTCCTGGTGAGATGACAGGGTGAGGAGGGGCAAGACAGGAAAGGGTATTTCCAATTGAATGGCTTCTGAGAAGTAGAAATGAAAGTGATTGAGTTGGGAGGACCTAAACATTTTGACCCTGACGGCTTATTAATATTTAACGAGGTGCCAGATTTTTCTTTGACACTGGAAATTGTTGCGACTGTCTGTCTCCAGCAGACTGAGTCTGCTTTCTCACTCCACCATATCTAATGTACCTGCTTTCTGTCTCGAAGAGTCCTTATCCACAAATGCTTCCTTTATTTGTGAGAATAAAGAAAACGTAGTTTGGCTGATTAAGTTGAGAGTTTTTTCATTCAGACTTTGCATCTCTTTATGTTCTCAGTGGGTCACTGAGCAGACTGTAGTTTTCTTGTGTTGATTGTGGTTTTTAGAGTCATTCTTCAAATAACTTTGACAAAACATTTTATTTATTTACCTTCTTAGTCTGCAGATTGCTTGTGAGACTGACAGGTCTTTGAAATGCGAGCAGCTCTGATGAGAGAAATTTAAAAATTTTGAATTTGTATTCTTGTTTTTATTCGTATTAATGTGAAACCTCAAGACTGTGTGTGAAATTGGGATCCTATTGGGGATGGGAGAAAAGTCTCTGCCATAAAGATAATGCAGCATTGAATGAGTAATACTCAATAGAGGAGATGAAGATTAGAAGAAAGTAGTATCTTTATATATTATTTAGGTGGTATGCATCCCTGCTCTTTTGGTGCCTGTCTCTCTCTCTTCATTATTGAGGCTGATTAGCTTTCTAATGTAGATGCATAGACCTAAATGACTCTTCCAAGATCACATAGAAAGGCTGTGGTAGGGCTGGATATTGAACCAGTTTCCCAAATCTCAGTCCAGTGTCCTGAATATGTAAAAAGGGGCTTTCAAACAACCTTAAGCATTTATCTTTCCTTCCTCCCAATTAAGTCAATGAAAAAATCTCTTTACTAAAGAGTTATTTCTGTGCTAGTCTGAGAGACAGGATCTCTGGATTAGAGGGAGCTTGTGTTGGGCTTTAGAAATTTCCAACCAAGATCATAAATTCTAAATGCTGTTTCTGTGAATGTTCCGCAGCATGGGTGTAAACTTTGAGATCTCAGAGTTTAAGTATTTAGGGATTCACTTGGACTTACTTGTCAGTCTACTTTGGTAATTTTTTCATTGCGTCCCATGTCAAGGTACTTCTTGTCTGTTTTGCTGGTTTGAAGAGTAGTCCAGAATATCTTTTAAAATTTTATATTATTTTTTACTGCTCCAACTGCTCTGTAAATTCTGACTGATAATTCATATGTTCCTCTTTAATATAACTAAGCAAACATTTGGTGATTTGAGTTTACAGTGTGTATTTATGCCCTGCCATTGGGGAATCAGCTTCCATTTTGCATTTAGAAAGTTTTAAAATGAAACCTGAAAATATTTTCACTCTCTTTACAATGTTTAAATTACAAAGCACCCTGTTGGTGCCCTGAGCTCTCTGCATTGCATAAAATCAGTCATTTCAATGGTAATCCAGTTACAACTGTGCTCAATTACCCACTTGTACTATGAGTTGCCAAGTATTTGCCTAGTTGCAGAGGATAAAACCTGTTTGGAAAAATCAGTATTTGGGTAAAAAGTAAAGGAGGGGTAAGCTTGGAGGGAAAGGCTACCGAGGGGAGGAAGAATGCTTGGAGCTGAGAAAAGGGGCACTGCAAGAGAGAGGGGTATTAGGAAGAGACATGACAAATGCGGAAAAGACAGAGAAAAATGAAAGAAAAAAAACAAGAAGAGAAAATATGAAGGTAATATGGCCTGGTGGATGAGGAGATAGTCCTAGCAGACAGAAG
Organism: Apteryx mantelli; assembly: GCF_036417845.1. Classification (NCBI taxonomy): domain Eukaryota; kingdom Metazoa; phylum Chordata; class Aves; order Apterygiformes; family Apterygidae; genus Apteryx; species Apteryx mantelli. The sequence continues at coordinate 5,319,309 of NC_089992.1, forward strand.
AGGAGATTTATGTCCAGCCTGCCAAGCGAACTTTTGAGTAACTGTGGACCATTTGTATCACCTCCTTGTCCTCAGTTTCACCTTCTGTAAAATAGGTCCTGTAGTACTTACCCTCCTTTGAGATGCATGGATGGGAAAGGCTAGATAAGAGCTACAGTAACACTGGTTATACTGATTTATTGTTTTTTCTTTGCTAAGCCAGCATTTAGCCAATGGCACCCTGCCCTTTCACTTGTAGAACTAAAAACCTAAAGAAAGAAAAACACACTGCTCTTCAGCTCTCTTTCGGGAAAGGAGGGAGGCTTTTAATTATTTAAGCATCTCCTTTTCATGTTCCTTCTGGTTTTTGAATCATTATTGTTATAGTTGTTAAGGCTATAGGCTATACGTAAATCATTTAAATAAATAATAAATAAGTCATATCATTAAGTAATACACTGGTATTATTTATGGCTGTAGGGAGAGGGTAAGAATGCTGTGGGTAAGACTGTGTTTAAAATGAAAAGAGCCCCCTGTTAGACTCATAATTTCAAACCTCACCTTCTGGAGTTTAGGCTCTTGCTTTTGAAAGTCGTCCTGGGAGATGGACTGGCTCTGAAAGCATTAGCCAACGCGTTGGCTGTGTACGGTGCTGCTGGCTGTTGGGCACGTTGCATGGCCGCTGCCGAGCTCCGTTCTGTCGTGTAGCCGTCGCGTTCCAACCTGCGAAAGAGAACCTCTCTCAAGAAGGACCCCAGGTTTTGCATCAGGCAGCATCTAGCAGCGTGCGTGCGGCAGTGATGTGCTGGGCCGATGAGAGACCAGTGTCATTAGGCTTCCTAGCTGCTCAGGTCTGGCGGCACCACGGATAGGTCATTGCCTCCAAGTCATTCTTTGTTTAAAAGGATGAAGGCCTAATATTTAGTGGGCTGTCCTGGAAGTCTCCTCTCACAGCTCTTATCACTGAAATCTTCTCTCCTCCAGTAAAAGCAGAACTAGTCATTTCATGTTGGAACATATAAATGTATATATGTGTGTATATATATAAAAAATATATATATTAATAATTATAGAAAGGTATCACTTCACAATCTTATTTTTGAAATGAAAAATCAAATTAATTTAATTTTGAAGATATTGTAGTTAAAGAATTTTAGACTTCATTTTTATTTTTGTCCAGATTCTTTCTGTCTGATTATTTTTCCTTGGCTGGATTTTCCACGCAATTTAAGTATTTGAAAGAAAAAAAATTCTCGCAGCTATAGTCCTGCTGCCTAGATGTGTCTCAGCATTGCCAAGTGGCTGGGGACACATCAGTTCTGTAATTTGATGATAATAAGCAAGAAGATTACAGAGGTATTATCAGTGGGTGATGGGGAGAAGTATAATCTTATCAATAATTATGTCTTTATGCAGGATGATAAGTGTCTTTGCTGGACTGTTATCTGTAAGCGCTTAACTGTTTTTCAGGAGGACTTCTTAAAGCCCAGAAAAATCAAGTTCTCCTTGGGGCATGCTCTGAGCATGGCAGTGTCACTGCGTGCAGGAAGACCGGTCCCTAGATGTGCATGACAATACTGCTGTTGCACACCACAGGGAAGAGCGCGACTCTGCGGTGAAACCTGGTGATGCTTCCTGGGCAGGAGGACAGACACTGAGCCTGTCGGCGACTCCCGGAGGCCTTTCAGTCGTGTGGGTAAAACTGATTTTTTTATGCCTTTCAGGCTGCTGGGAGAGGAATGAGAACAGGGGCCAGAGCTGGTCCAGGCCCTGTTTGCTTTGAAGGGTTTGAGAGAGGAGGGAAGTGGAGCAGGACCAGCAGGGACAGTGATAGGAGGCAGGGCTGCCTTTTGCTGCTGTGGGGTGAGGTGAATCTGAGCACAGCTCCTTTTGCTGGGGGACCTTTGCCTGCTTCTCCAACACAGGTTATAGCCTTACATTTTGACCTTTCCCTCAACCCCAAAAGTCACATTTGTAGGTGCTTCCCAGGCAGCTGCCTACTTTTCCTGCACTTTGGGCCAGCTTTTGTGGGAACCCTATCAGTTCTTTTCTGGAGGCAATGGGTTTTCTCTTCTCCTCCTAGGGTATGATGATTTTGTTTTGGAGACTGAGTTTTCACAGTATACAGAGACTCATTGTCACAGTGAAAATAGGTGAGGCTGACTTGCATGTTGCCCTCACTCTCAAGAGAAACACTCTATGTTTAAACACAGCAAACTCCCACCATTACATGCTGTGTTTTAATTTCACGTGGTGAAACTCAGCTCTTTGCAGCCATGTAACTCTGCTGTCAGGGATGTCCTGGATTAGCAGGAAGAGAGGAGCAGTGGTGCAAGACCAGTCAGGTGGTTGGCTGTATGGTCTGCAAGTCCTTTATGCCTAGGCACAGATTTATTTTTAGTTTCCAAAGTGTTGTGTGGTTATTTGGCTGTGCCCTGAACACATTGTGGAGTGGGAGGTACAACAGATGATGCATTATTGTTGCAGCTTCATTGAAGTCATTGATGTTGCTTTTGTTTACACCTCATTTATTGCTGTGGAAGCAATTTTCACAGGGATCTCTTTTTAAAATTGGGTTTCAAATTCAACTTCCAAGCACCTGCTTTGCTACTCTAGAATTACCTTTACAGGACTTACCTTCCCCTATATAACTGAGGAGTGTAGTTTTCCACTGGCAAGTCCTCTGTTTTAAGGATGTGTAAATAAATTTGCTGGCCTTTATCTGCTTTTGCATCAGCTAGGTGGACCTGGCTCCAGTGAGGTGGAAAAACTCTGAAGTTTCTTTTCCCCTGGGGCAGGATCCATCCATCTCATTGCCAGTGAGAAATAGCACAAAGTCAGCATGACTAACATTCAGAAACTTATTGCTGTCCTTACCCTTATTGCAAGTCCCCAGCTGGGACTTCAGCTCACTGCACTTAAAGGCAGAGGTTCAGTGCACTAATGCGGTTAGTGCATTTAGCCAGCACACTTTCTGATCCCCTCACCCAATCCCACCAATCACTGATACAGTTTCCTCTTGCTTATTCTAAATCGGCTTTAATTTTCATTTAAATAATTCTTAAGTGTGACTTTTTCAGCACAAGACTGGGAACTATGACTAATTATAAAATCATTACATGATTAAACTCAATTAACTTCAAATAACCCTTGAAATTTGCTTAATGTCAGCCCTTGGCCCTGCTTGAACCAATAAATATTGCTCACCTTTTGTAATGGGTATGAAAAAGGGTGGTTGCAGAGCATGATTGTTCACAGTCTGCTGTGCCAGAGAACAGCCTTACAGAACAGTGTTAAATTGGTCCCAAAGAGTTGAGTATTGTCACATCAAGACCAAAGTCTTCTGCTCCTCCCTGGGATATTTTTTCCCATATTTTTCTCTCAAGTAAGAAAGCTTTGAAAATTCTTTTCAGCCTTCCATTCAATGTTCCCAATCTGCTTTGCAAATGTTAATAAGGGTTAAACCTCACAAAAACACCAAGGCATGGGAAAGTACTGTTATTCCCACTTGGACAAGTGATACCAAGGCATAGATGAGTGAAGTGAATTGCAGAAGAATCGATGTCAAAAATGAAATCTTAGGAGTTCTGGTGTCCTATTATATATTTTAGCTAAAGGTGTTTCTCACATAATGCTACAAGTTTCATATAGCCTTTTGAGAGAAAGGGTCTCCTTTCTCAGTTATTGGACATATCTGGTTGTTGGGGTTTTTGGGGGCTTTATGAAGCCATCTCTGGTTCCAGACTGACTTACAGCTAGATCCTGGCCACAGACCTGGGAAAAGTGCGCAGGAGAATCCCAGCCACTATATTTCTGTGTTCAGTTCCTGTGAGGACAGAAGGAGGATGTCATTATGTTATTGTTCCTGGTAGTCTGCTCCAACTGGGAAACTGGAGAAGACAGTAGCATTGTTCTCGCTGAAGGTAGACAGTAGGTGATGCACAGAATTTTTTCAGTAGATAATTAGATGGGCATGGTAACTAGAAAGTCATAAAGATGCCTGATCATCTACTCACAAATATCCCTCATATGGTGTGCTGGCTATGAAATGTTCTCTGAATCTTATTGACTTCTAGCCCTTCTCCATTATCTCTTTAAAAAATCTTAGCCTTCTTGCTGGGTCCTGCCTGAAAATGAGTTAAAAGGCAGCCTCCTGGAGAAAATATTTACCTTTTTTTCTTTCTTTTTTTTTGCCGGACACAACACTTAGCACTGCAATCACTGTTGAAATAATAGTAACGGCAACCAGGTCTCAAGGAAGCAGGAGGAGAGTTGATTAATTTACCTATGTGCAATAGGGCAAAATGTTTAGTCTTCAGATTTTTGGAGACTGGATTTTTTTGTCCATTTATGATGAATGTGAATGGATCATCAGAGTTCACTATTAACAGTGTCTCCTTTTTCTTTTGATTATTGGAACTCATGTAGCCCTTTATAGACTCTTGAAGGACATCGCATGAGGTCTCGACCCGTCTATTAAACAATAGAAGTAGTGAGAGAGCGAGACAGGATGTAAACACTCATCCCTAAACATGGGCGTTTATATCTCCAACTTGCTGTTTGAGTCTGGTTTTGTGGCTGGGAGTGCCCTAAGGTCATCACTGAACAGCTTGTTCAACTGTGACTTCTGAATGATGAATGCCCTCACTTAAATTACAGATCACTGTCCCGTGGCAAAAATCGCCACTATTATTGGCCTCAGCAGGGGCACCCAAAGGGTAACTGGACCATGGTGGAGGGCTTCACCTGCTACAACACTAGTCTCCCCCTGATGGCAAATGGAAATTTGACAGCAATTCGTCCTCTAGGACATGTGGTGGAGAAGTTTGGCTCACCGCTCACCATTCCGTCTCTTTACTAAAGACAGAGTTTTCCTGTCTCTGATACTGCCTGTTAGATTAGTTAGGGTCAAAAGCTGAATGCTTGGATATTTGACCTTTGAATGAACCTTGCCAAAATAAAGACAAGGAATTCAGTTCTGTAGTGCTCTGTCCGGTACTTGAGGATCAATTTGAACTTCAAAGAATGGGTAGTTCTTAAAGACAGAGAGACAGTTGTATTCTTGAAATCAGCAGAGTGTACAAATTCCCCTCATCTCTTTGGGGGAAAATTCCCCCATGGGTCTAGTCTATAGTTTCTGTTTGTATTGTGTTGTTCCTTCTGCCATGACAAGTCCTCATAAAAACAGATTAAAAGAAACAAGTTGGGGTCCCAGATGGCAGGGAGGTGAAGGCAGTGTTGTGTTTCATTACTTGCATTAAAGTGGCTTGTGGACTGGAATTATTTTGGGGAATGTCTGCACCCCTGTTCAGATAGACAGAAATTTAATCATCAAGGCAAACTGCCTGTCCATGATGTGCCTACTGGGTCAAAGCAAAGTCACGAGAAGTCCTCCTTTCCTCTCCGAAGGAGAGTGAGTGTAGCAGAAACAGCAACGGTTAAAGGGCAGTAAGAGTTTGGGCCACTCTGAAGTGTGCTGAGCCATGCACGGAGTCGAGGTAAATGTTTGGCAGCTGTTTGCTCGCAGCAGCCTGCAGACCTCCTCTTGCATTGGTCAGCGGCAGTGGTAATACCTCCCTGCTGCCCTCCTGACAGGTTGGTTTTGACCCTTAACTTCCCTCTTCACCTGCTAATTACTTGATCATGTTTTCTCCTAATGCCCTTTCCACCTGGCGGTGGCCTGTTTTTGTCATTCTCCCATTCTGCTGCTGCCCTCTCCAACTTTTGGCTATTTGTTCTTACTCTCTCCTCCTCCCTGCCTTCCTTGTCCTCCTGCCCATCCCAAAGATCATATTTAATTTCCAAAATATTGACAGCAACTGACTCCCAGCAAACCAGTCTCTAATGTCTACTTGTTGGTGGGGGCTGGGGAGAGGGAGTGAAAATCAGGGCTTTCCCTTTTAATTTGTGCTTTGTTGCTGCTGTTTTGACCTTTAATCAGGTGCCTGGGTGTTGTTTGCTTGCTGATGGTTTTTACAGAATGGTCGCTTGTAAATATATACAGAAAGGGCAGGAGAGTAACTGGAGATTGTACACCGCTGTTTTATTTCCTGGGAGCATATTAAAGGCAGTTTCCAGCTTATCCATCCATCTCTTTGTCAATTTGCCTCCTGTGTCCATCCACTTGTGCATTTATTTAGTGGTAATATTAGCTACTGTATCATCCCCTTGAATTGTAACATTGTGTTTCAGAATAAAGCCAGAGATGCAAAGTGCGCTGAACCCATTATAAAAAAATAAAAGGGCTTTCCTTGATGGCATTTAGCTCAATAAACACAGTTTGTCAGAGATGTCTTTATCGCCTTACATTTAAGCGATTAAATGTTGGTAAAAATAGCTTCAGAAATAAAACATGAAGAGAGCTTCTGGCAAAGCCCTGTCCAGTTTAATTCATACATTAAATATTTGCTAGTAGGGTCAAAAGCTGAATGCTTAGATATTTTGCCCTTTGAATGAACCTAGCTAAAATAAAGGCAAGGAAATCAGTTCTGCAGAAGCTGTCTCCAGAATACTAGGATCAATTTAAACATCAAAGGATGGATAGATCATACAGATGGACAGCCATATTATTCTGCGCAATTAATACTGAGAGAGGTGTTTCCCGAATTCTGAATCATGTGCAAGGAAGATAATATTAAAATTTCAGAGTTTTAATTATGTAAAAGACAGTCCTTGATCCTTAGCTTCTGAAAAACAGAAGAGTTTATTTTGCATTAATGAATGTAGAAAACATCCCCCAGTCTAAATCTCTGCATTGATGCAATCTTTTTTACAGTCAAATTAGCATTTATATTTCTAAAGGTAATTTTTAGACAACACAATAAATAAATGATATACTGGTAACCTCCAGATGGATAGAGTGGTGCTCATGCAACATTTACAATGCAAATTGGCAGAAGATTACATAATAGTCAGCGCTCCGCTGGTTTTGGGCAGCAGTGAAAAGGGAGAGATATACAGTGCGCTGGATCCAGTGCTGTGCTTCACGCCCTTGAAAACTCCTCTGTGTCGTGGCAGGAATGGTTCAGTTGATAAGAGGTTAGCTACAGAGCACAGAAAGTTTGCGCAGAGGACAAGGTTTACTAAGAATATCTGTGTTTTGGCGCACTGGGTTCAAAAGGTAGTAGATGGTTTCAGGTGTAGAGTTAAATTCTGGAAAGGCTTCTCCAAATTGTCTCTCTCATATTTTGGAGTTGAGCTCTTTGATACTGAGGTCCTGAGAAGAAGGGAGAGAGCAACAGGCAGTTGCTATAAGCAACTTGAGCTGAAATTTGCTTTAATTCTGCTGTTAAGTCTACACATCTCTGCAGAGACTCTGAGTCACACATGTACTTCAGGTTTCAATAGCAGATTTTCCTCTGGTTTAATAATCTCTGTGTGTGCCTTACTTTAATAAAATACTAACCAGGATTTCAGGATTGAGGTGAATGGCTTTTGTAGTTCGGAAGTATCACTTTAATGTCAAGATTTTTTGATGGTTACTAAAACTATGCTTCTAACTTCAACTTTTTCTGGGCACCTAAATAAATGACCTTATTTTCAGAGTGATTTCAAGCAGTGTCTAAAAGCTCTTGTGCTCTTAGACCATACCACCTATTAAGTAAGTAAACTTAGATATAAGTCTATTGAGAATCTTAGGCATGACTATTTTCTTTTTGTGTATCTCCAAAATTAGTTGTTGTTTTTTTTTTAAAAAAATAGACGACTGGTTTGCCTATCATATTGATTTCACCAAACCATTTAGTTTTGGATGGAAAATGGTATTAAGGATGAATTAAAATAAGTAAAATAAGGCCTAAGATCCTGGTTTTTGTCCACTGACATAAAGGAGAATTTTGTCATTTATTTCATTTGGATCCATCAGAGAAATTCTATATGACAACGAGGTACTCAGTATTTGCTCAGTTTGGCTCATGTGGTAGTCACTGGATGACTTGACTTCAGGAGCAGAGCATTGCCTTCTCACACGTAATTAACATTACAGTGCTGTAGGTTCTACATATGAAAATCCAGGCTATTGTAACTTGTGGTTTCCTTGCCAACCATATCTCAGCTCTTGCACTTCTGCAGTTGTCTCTGTGATGCTTTGTGCCGTATTAATACCACTCCCCTAATATTAGAGCTGACTGGATCCACAGAAGCTAACTGTTTTTCTTTTGATTTAAAGTATATTAATATGAAAATAAAAATAAAATTTAAGATGTTTCACTTCCCGAGTAATTCTCTTCTAGAAACATTCTAGTAAACAGACTTGACATTGGGAATGTTTCAAAAAACTGTTTTTGGCAAATGCTCATAGCTAATGAATTTGCATTCGTAAACATAGGCATTTATATCAGAATCTTGATTAAAACATAAAAATTGACTGTTCTGCCAAACTGTAGGTCATATAGCTTGAATTCCATGTTTTGAATACTTCATACTTGAGCAAACTGCTTGCCAACAAATTATAGACTAAGACTTATTCCCAGGATATGCTTTCTGGCAAAGTTCAAATAGTGAATATATGTTTGTGTCTGCGGACAGGGAGGAAGTTAGTTTCACTAGTAGTGCTGTTAACTGAATGTTATTTGGGTGGCCATAGAGAAAACTTTCTTGAAACCCTCTTTGATTTGTCCCCAGAAGATCTGGTTGGATGAGCAGCTGTGGGCAGGGTTCACTGATTCTCAGCAAATTTTTGCACGTTCCAGGCAGCGCTCTGGATTATAGGTATCTGTTCACAATGCTAATAATAGCTACAGATAGTGTCAGAGTGAATATGCCTAAGGTCTCCAGAAGGGCTTGGTCCTGCTCTGACCTGTTTGAAATAGTTGTTTGCATTGCTTGGTCCCATGTGGTTTTGATCTAATACATAGATCAGAAGGAGTTAAATACTGTTTTTTCTTGGTCAGGGTTATTTTGCAGGTGGAAGATCTCTCTAATCTAATTTGAGCCATTTCCATGTGGTCCCTACAGCTGACACAGGATGCAAATGTGAAGGCATATCTAGGAATGACTGGAGGATGGCAGTCATCCTTCCTCAAAGCAGCATGGCACTACCGCAGCAGTACAGCCCAATTGCACCCTTAAAGCTTGAGGAAAGACAGCAGGATTCGGCACTACCCATCCTCTTAATATTGCCTCCACTGCTGTGGAAGCTACTATGTTTTATTGAGAAGTCTCTGTACTCCTGTGGACATAAGGTAATCAGGCCAGAATTACAATAGCTGCAATTAGGTGGGTTTGGTATTTTGAGTGGACAATGCTGATTGTTCCACTGATTGACTAGCCAAGGCTGGTACTCAGCCTGGCGTCCTGCTCGGTGACCTCTGCCTGGCTAATACATCCTCTAAGTTCCTGTTGTCATGGTCTACATATTTAATATTTATATTCAGGTAAACTGCAGAATCTGACGTGTGTTTTGATGCATTGTCTGTAGTTGCAGTATTGACATGCTGTTCTGTTTTCCGTGCCAAATCAGAGATCCTGTCTGCTCTTCTGATGCCTTCACAATCCAGACTTGATAACATAGGGATTTTGGCAGGCTTTTAAAGCCAGATTAATTCCTGGCTTGCAATGCAGCACTGAACTGAGTAGGTGCAAAAGAAAGGATAGTGCACTGTCCTGTGAGGACAGGGACAAGCGGGGAGAGGTTGGAATACCTTAGGCCAGTCCTGCTGCCAAAGGCAGCGTATTGTCAAACTACGGCCTAATTTTCTTACCTAATGTGTATGTAAAGAGGGATTGGCATCAGGAACAGGCCATTAAGCAATTGAAACTCTAATAGAAAAACATAACCTTATCACAGATTTTTTTAAAAAAACCCTCAGAAAATAGCTCAAATATAAGGTTAATTGGAGCCAGAAATGTCAAACTAATGTAGCAATTTACCCTGGGAGACTGCCCTGGCCTTTGAGTATAGCAATAGTACAGACTACTGAGTAGGGTAGTGAAGAAATATAATAGGATTTTATGTAGTCCCCTGTCATATTAAACGTTCTTTGCAATTAATTTCTTGTTGCAATGTTATTTTCACTGACCTATTTTTTTTTGACCTCCTACAATCTTTAAGCTACCAAAGTAGGGCATACGGGAATTCACATTCCTTAAAAAAATTCTTAACTTAAACCACTATCAATATACATTTTGCTGTGTAGACTAATATTAACTCAGAGTGGTGTAAAAATGCCATTGGCTCATTCTAGAATAGCTTTTAGTCTAGTGGTAGTAGTGATCCATTCGGGAAAGCTCAGCTTTTGAACAGCTTGTTCAGAAACAAGCGGGAGTTTTCCTGGACTGAGAGTTTGAGGATGTCTGCCCTGTGGATGAAACACATAATAGGTGATTCTCGTTTCTTCCTGCTGATTGCTCGCTCTGTTTCTTTCACCATTAACTGGACATCAGACTAAGATAGCTTGATAATTTGATCTGGTCTGATTAATCCTAAACTACTGGACTCAAAATATCTATACTAAAATCCAAAAGTTGTGCAGTAGCCTGGCAATGTTTGTAAATTCCAACTGTTCTCTAAATCCCTTTCTACTGTAGCTACATAATCCATTTTCATTTTTAGTCAGACATCAGTGAAGTGACTTGCTCTATGTATTTTTCTACAACTACCAGAATTTACTACAGAAGTGGCTGTATTTCTCTGGAGGCCTAATGTTTCCTGAAAGCATCTCTTTATCTGAAGGTGTGAGTTGGTGGTGTAGGCAAATCCCAAAATAGATCACTCCGAGGGAGTATGAAACCTCCATCACAGAGACAGATAGATGTCTGCTAGAAAAGATGCAGGGGGTTTAGGAGGGAAGAACAACTACATGATCTCTGAAAATTCCTTTCATTCCTGTTTTTCTGTCATTCTAAAAGATGGAAAGTGCCACACCACGTTAAGATACTTCATGTGCAGATTTGCAGTCAAGGTGACCAGCTTAAAGAAGAGAGAACAACAGAGGCAACAAAACTTTCCGATCTTAAATAAGAACTCTTAACATAAGCCCAAGTGTTCTCCAAGCAAGTGTCCTTAATGTTTTTCGCTGTGGTAGCAAGGATTTTTTTTTGAGTGGAGCTTGAACCAAATATCATTGAATCAAAGAAGCCAGCATTAATCAAAGCACATCAAAGAGGTTCCTCATCAGTTGCCTGGAGCAACAGAATCTGCAATGTATCATCTTTCTTATGCTAAGCCAGAGGAATTCAGAGAAGAGAATTTTGTCTATTTGCTCTCAAATGAACACAGAAAGAATATTTTCAAGGCTTCTTTAACAGTTCAGTGAATTGGTCCATTTAGCCATCGTAATTTCTGAGTCACAGACTTAGATTTTCTGGGAATGCTTTTCATATGAAAATCAATCAAATCAACATTTAAAACTAAATACACAGAGGATTTTCCTCTCTTGACAAAGTTACACAAGTGCCTCCTGCTCTTACATTGTCCCTTTTTTCCCCCCTGTGTTTAAGGGGTTAAAATGATACCCCTATTACCCATCATTGCCTCATTGCAGATGCATTTCATTCTTAGCTATTAGTACTTCAAAGGAGCAGGCACCTCAGTTGAATAAACAAACATGGTTCCCTATTCAGGTAAAAAGCCCTGCCCTCAGATCAATATTTTCTAATGTTTACAGTTATCATTATTCCCCAGCGCAGAAATTAGGGGTGCTTTTATCTACTATCTTTTTTCCAGAAGATCCTTTTGTTACCTAAAATTTATGAACAATCAGTAACCATGTGATTATTCAGGCACAGAAAGGCTTGAATTTTGGATCTGAGCTGAATTGTTTCTTACACTTGTGCACTTCTTTTACACTTACACTTCTTACACACTGGTAAAATACTCAGCAGCAAACCTCTTTGTCCAGCGTGGGGAGTTTCAGGGCAGCACTGAGAGATACCGAGACGTTTCGTGTTGGTTGCATTTGCCAGAAATAAAATCCAGCAACACATGAGTGTTGTGATCAGCCTGCAGTTACATTGAGGTTGGAGCTATGTTTTTATGGTTTTGTAGGTCACATGTTGTGCACCTCCTTACTAACGAGTCCCAGAGCATTTTGCAGAATGTATACCAATAGACTCAGTTCACCTACCCCAGCTCAGGGGTGCAACGTGTTGGCAATTCAGCATGAGCAACACTTCACTCCAGTTGTTAAAAGAGGAAGTGAAGAATATAAGTTCTCCAATTGAAACTGCAGGGGGAATTTTAGTGAGGCAGAATGTAATTACCCAAACTGGAATATGGCCAGGACCCTGAAGTTAATAATACCCTCTGCTCTTGCAAAAAGTGCCATAGGATCTTTAATGACCACTAGTGGTCAGTGGGCTTCACATTGTATCTTGAAGGCAGATATTAATCACATCAGAAGTGTAGATATTTCAGTATTTCTCAGAATACAAATATTGGTGGATGGCCACTAGCTGTAGCCTTCAGGTTCAGAAGGGAATTAAAATAAGTGGCCAGCGAGGAGACATTAGTATTAATGAGGGTGAGCCCATTAAGGGCAAACAACATACAATTGGTAAAGAATGGCTGAGATGTACATTGTGATGCCAGTAATGTAATATTTGGGTGCACCAAATCACCTGTCATCTTAGGTGACCGCATAGTCTGGAGGAATGGAATAGAAAGAGTTAACAGCATCCCTAGTATAGCAGGGTCAACTCCTGTGGAAATCTGTATTGTGAAATTTACTCTGATAATAGTGGAAGCTATGTGCAAATGAGTTGGGAAATGGGTGTAAGTGGCAAGATTACATTGTGTTAATTAGCCTGGCATTGACGAACTGTGCAAGCCAGGGAACTTCCACAGCAGGAAAGGGAGCACATCACAGAGAATCCCTTTCGTCACAACTGATTTGTGCCATGGGACTTCAATTAAAAACCAGACCAAGCCACTTTTAATCGTTTTAATGAGAAATCAGTTTTTTTAAAAAATCTTTATTCAACTGTCTGTCTACTTTTCCACAGTGCAGCCCATCATGATGGCAGATGAGGTGTTAATTATCTGTCTTGGCTGCTTTTCTGAGCACAGGGTTTGTTATTCTGTACTGCACCTGGCACCGTAGGCTCTGGTGTTGTTTGGTATCTGTGGGCATTACTATACTACCAAGCGTAATGAAGCGTAGAAAGCCATGAACCTGTATGTCTTTTGTTAAAATGTAGAAAGACTTGCACAGTTTTCCCCATTGGTACCTCCCAGTATGTTGGTACTTACACTGTAACAGTATTATCTCAGGGAGTATAAGTCTGCTACAGGATATTGCCACTTTAACCACCTGAACTGCCTTTAGTTCCAGTTTCAAAAATATTACCCCTGTTTAAGATTAATTTGTGACAAAATGTCATATTAATACAGCTATATTTCCCAGGGGATAAATATGGCCTTTTGAAGATCAGTCATGGCAGAGTGCTATATAGGACTATAGAGAATTATCAACAGGCTTTTGCTTTAGCAAATGTCATGCTATCAGAAGAATGGTGCACTTTGCGGGTGAGTATAGTGTAAGGACTGTTCTATTATATGAGTGAGGCTATGATATTTTCTTCCTATTAATCCATATCTCATCCCTAATTATATTAGCACCTCTAGGTGACACCTGATTAAGAATCTGAGGAGGAAACTGTCAGTTACCTATAAATCCATCAGCATTGTATCATGTTTATTTTTGGCATCTTAGCTATTTCAGGAGGCTGATGCTTATCTTGAGGTTTGCACGTCATCAGTAGAATTACTTCTGATTTACACCAATGGGTGTGCAATCACAGTTGATGCTGAGGAGTTGACTTTTAAGGGGCTAAATCCAGCACCAGTTGTAAGCAACTGTAATTCCAGTGAAACCAATAACAGCTGCACCTGCATGTGCTAAGACTGACTTTAGAAGTGTATATCAGGTATTCTGTTTGTACCGAAGTAGAATAAACTTTGTATTTCATTGCACCTTCGGTACCTGTAGTATGCCTTCAATATGTCTGAGCTATTGAAACCAAACTTCTTAACAGCCCTCAGATGTAAACAACGTGAAGATGAAAAAAGTCCTAAAAGTAATCTTTTGCCTCAGAGCATTCCACCAAGATGACTCAGAAAATGACAAGGGAACCAAACTGCAAATGAGGCTCAAGTGTTTGTTGAAGACATTTGCAACCAGTAAAAATGAGTTATTGAAACAGTAAAGCTGAGGACTTCAGAGAAGCTTTGATTGACAACGATAATTACAGCTATTCTTGTTCCTTATCCCTATAAGAAATACAGTGCAGAGTAGGTGTAATAAATGTTTAAAAATGATATTCTAAATCTTAGCAGAAGTAGATGTAGGCTCAAACAGTTTAAGTGTCTTCTGTACTTGATGTCTGTGCATTTTTATGTGTTAACAGTTGTGGTAGTTACCAGGCGGGTGTGCAAATGAACTTTTTATGACAAATCAGCTGATTGAAAATTATTGTTTGCATATGTCCTAGCCGTGGTTGCAGATGAGGAATTTTTCTTTTGCTGGATTTCTGTTTGTGCATTGCATGTTTTCCGTATGAGCCTGCTTGAATAAAGACTCTCTTGCACCAGTAGGGTTCAGTTCAGTGGAAGAGTTTGGGTTGGGTAGCCAAGCTAGGCTGTGTATCAGCAAGGCCGAAGCGGAAGATGTGCAGGCCAGATGCTGTTCCTGGGACACTTGCATCTGACCTCTGCCTTCTCTCTCTGAAGGAGACACAGCTAATGATTGTTTGAGTCACATTCAGGCACTGCCAGTGTGGTCAAATGCCTTCTTCTGTATCTGAGGACAACCTGATGCTCAGAGCATGAGCTTCCACAATATTTGTCATAGGGAGAGAGGAAATACCTTTTTTCTTTATTAATGAGTTAGGGCATTTCCTTCTGCTGAAAATCACCAGGAAACCTGACCAAGCTGGAGCATGCTGCCTTCTATATATACATGCAGCTTTGTGCCTCAGATTGGGAACCACTGCAAAAGCAACACAGCCTGGAAGAGAAGCTTGAAACTAGGAGCTCTTCTTTGTGATTAACCAGACTTAAGCACTTCTGAGATGTGCGTGTTACCAAACATAAGACTCTTCTAGACGGTGCCTTAGTATAGGGATGGGCACAAAAGGGTCAGGAATACTTAAGACTCACAAGCTCTTTCTTACATGTTTGTAAAGCGTCTAACACTACGGAGAAGTGACATATAAATATGTAAAACTACAAATATTTTGTGGCCAGAAGCATTTCCTTTCATCTCCCTGACTTGATGTCTGTCTCCTATTACTTCTCCTGCTATTGCAATTATGCTTGTTACCCAAGGACCCTGCATCTCTCCCAGCCCTCTCACATAGTGAAGGAAGGCTTGCAGCTGTGTTCTGCTAGCAAGCAGCTTCAATTGCTCCACCAGATGTTTCTTCTGTGAGAAGATCACTTTCCCTTTCCCTCTTCTAGCCTGAGATCTGGATTCATTTTATGACACCAGGCAAAGTGTGGAAGAAGGGAGGTTGTAGCTAAGCCTTCTACCAAAGCCACAGCAGAGAAAAGAAAGGGACGGTAGACCATTGGTTGGTTTTATTGAACATGCTAGATCACGTTACTGGGATTTATTCAGCAGTGTTCAGATTCACAGAAAAAGGGAAAATAAGTTAGTCAATCCGCAAATGCTGAGAAAGAGTTAAATTAATGGGGGAAAAGAAAAAAAAAATTCCTTAATGCTGGGGAAAGATTATGCTGGCTTACTTATCGGGTTCATGCTGAGCCCAGTCATAATTGGAATGTACCCTTTGTAAAGTTTATTGGGTCCTGGGGCAGCTTGTTACTGAACCGGTCAATTAATCTATTTTTTTTTTTTAATGAGTTAGGGGATTTCCTTTTGCGGAAAATCACCAGGAAACCTGACCAAATGCCCACAGCTTGGGGAAAGCATGGCCTTAACATATAGAAAACCCTTCCTCCACAATTAGGAGAGGAAATAGACACCTCCCCTTATGGGCAACATATTTGACCAATCCAGGAACAAAATAGATGGGATTTCACCATTGACTTGCAGGTTGTCGAGGGAGGATCACCATGAAACAAGATTACTTGAATGCAGCTTGGTGTTGAAGGAAATAAAACTGTTGAGTCTCCCTGCTGAGAGACAAATGATTTCCATTTAAAAACCTGTTTGTTCCATGCTGTAACTCCCAATGTAGCAATAATTAATGATATCAGAAGGTTACGAAAGACATTCTGTTGTGCTTGCTCTGTTCTAGGCATGAAATTGGATTAACATGAAGATAAACTCAGACTTTAAATCTATTGAGGAAATCAGTAATTATGTCAAAATTCACAAATATTAATACCTGTTTAAGTGTGTCAGGATACTGTTCATCTATTAGCAAAACATCTTTCTTTTTCAGAATTCTGTCAAAGGGTTAATTTCTTAAAATACTTGAATTTCCAATAACAGAATATTATGAAAATGCAGCTTATTGAATAAACAAAAACAATCTCACCTCTGGAATCATGGTTATTTCTGTTTCAGTGGCATCCAGCCAGTCCTCTCTCATGATGAAGAATCGATCTGCAAGGTATTGACTAAACCCTTGGGCTCTGCCTTGGAGAGGAGACCACCCATGAAAACAACTGACATGCAAAACTCACAAGGTATGACAGTGCCTACTTATTAAACGTGTACCTGTGTTGCAAATGAGCACATAGAAACACTATTGGCTTTAGGGACAAGCAATTGGGACAGTTACATAGGCTCTGAAATTAAGTTAGGTGGAAGTCCAGTGGGTGACTGGAAGAGGGAGGGACTCCATATCTTATCTTCTTGTCAAATATTTCATCAGGCCCTGATTCTACTGTAGCTAGTTTCAATCTAGCAGCTGTAATAATCACAAAGGTGAAACATTTGCGTGAATTTCTGTGTGCAGTGATACAGCCTGCATTGAAGCCTTCTCAGTTGTGGCTTTTCTGCCACTGATACTCGTGAAATGGAAGCTAGGTTGGGTATGCCCACGTAAGTTGCAGTCATACCTTCACATTGCAATTTAGATATACCCTGAGGGGATATGTTAGCTTTGAGTACCCATTCAATTAAGTTGCCTGGTAGTACACTTGTATTAGAAATAGAAAAAATAACCTTTAATGATAGGTTCTCTTCTCAGTAGAAATGGAGGTAGTGGGCACCTGTATATATCTATTAAGAATAGTCCTGAATACCATCTTCCATGAATCCTGCAATTAAAACCACTTGAGGTTTAAAAATGTCTTTGGTCTAGAGCTACAATAATTTCATTCCTGCTTCTTTCATTTAAAACTGCAGACTGAACATACCTTACAGAAAAAGGAGTTTTCAAATCAGAAAGAATGCTAGGAGGCTGAGAAAGCCATTTCTGTAGTCATGTCTTGTTGGGGCATCACAGAAATGGCATCACCTGAAAGGCTGACAAGTGTCTTAGCAAAATGTTAGTTTGCTATTGTGCAAGATGCTGGCAAAAAGAGATGGTGTGTATAGCATGAAGTCTATATCATGTGAGAAAGGCAAGTTTTCCAGCTGCTGAATTTTAGGAAAACCTAAGGTGAATGTAGCTTCAATATTTTGCTGAGCAGATCTCAAAGCTGATGAGCTACTACTCTTCCAGAAATCTGGAATTTAGTGCCTTTAGGAAGGAAAAATTTTGTAATAAGGAAATGTTTTTACAAATAATAGCCATTTTTTGATGTGTTTTCAGTAATTAAAACCAAAAAAAGCTTTTTATGTATATCCTGGCCATGTTTAGCCTTTTCTTAAAAACCTCTGGTGAAAAGGAGTATACAACCTCCATAGGTATTTCTTATAGAGAGGAAGTGGTATCTCAGCATTTCAGATTTCCTTATTCTGCTTTACTGCACATAAAAGTGATTCATTCTTGAACTGAGAAACAACTGATTACTCTTTAAAACAACATTTCACTTATTGGACAACTGTTATCAAATCTCCTGCTTCTTTTCTAGACTCGTTCTCCTATTCTCTAGACTAAATGAGGTCTCATCTTAGTAAATCTGAAGAAGTAGGGTATGAAGGCAGAGAGAGACTGTGGATGTATTCACACCACCAATATAGAGGCAGGCAGCTCCCGTTCAGCAGGACTGTTATTTGCATCTTGTTGATGCAAATCCCATGTGCAGAATGTAGCTCTTCCAGTTCCAGATGCAGTGTGATAAACCAACACAACTCTGTGCTGTGCCACGTGGCCTTACGGGTAGGCTGGGGATTTTTGCACTGTGCTCCATGTACACGTCTTGAGTGTCTTGGCCAAGATCATACAGACAGTTTGTGACCAGAAGGAAAATCAAGCCCCAGGCTTAACCTCTGGTGGTAATCGCTAGACATTCCTTACTTTTGTTGACTTTAGTGAGAGATAGAAAGTCTTTGTGCATGGGAATATATTAGGTCTCTAATGTCCATAAAATATCTAAACTGGTTTATATAAAAGGGTTTCTGTGAAAACCAAGTCAAACATAAAGAGATTATTTCATTATTTTTCATTTTATTATGTATTCTCTTTACCCAATTTCTTTTTCATTTTTTCCTATGCCCCTGACTTTTCTTTATCATAGGCCGCTTGTATGGGCTCAGCCATAAAACCATCTCTCTGTGAAAGAAACATCCTTCTATTTATTGCGTCTATTTTTTATGGTGACTTCTACTTTGAATTTATTTAACAATACTCTACTTCTTTCCTTTCACTACATTGTAACTGTTCCTTCCTGTGTCATTTGGAACTGGCCAAAGTTGGCAGATCTCAAATTTCTTTTTCCCCTTTGAAATGTGCAGATTCTTTCTCCCTCAGTGATAATGGGCATTGTGTTTCCTTAGAAATATTTTTTGGGGCCTATTATTTCTCAGCCACTTCAGTTGGCAAACTGAAGGCTTGGAAACAAATTAGCTTGGATGGCAGCCCAAGCTGTCAAAATGAGCCTTCCATTCATTACTGAATCATCCACCTCCTGCATTTAGATCTTCAGTCCCACTTTTCCAGTAAGCTTCTCAGTTGAGTTCTTGGATTATTATTTTTTTCTGTCACTTTTGAACTCACTACTGCAGTCTACTTCACTTAAAACCACACAGCAAAGCTACTTCTCCGTTTTCTGGAAGTAATGAACTAATAATGGTAGTATAGGGGGTATAGCTGGGCATCATTTTTGTAGAAGACATTAAAATTATATTTGGCTCACGTGTTATTTCTCTTTGAGTTACCTGAGGCTGAGGCCTTGATCACTTTGTCAAGCAAGAAATTCCAGGTAGAAAAACTAGTTCCTACATAGGTTTCATTAAAATCGTATTATTAGTCTTGCTGTGAAAAGTTCTGGGAATGAGGTAGGAAGGTCTTGTATCCCTTACATATTTATGTCCTTTAAGTATTTTCCCCTGCTTCTTTTTGTTTTCTGTTGTTTTTGCTTTCCCTCCGTCTTTGTCAACAAACATTGTCTCAGAAGAGTAAAACTCTCAGAAATATCTTGTAGTGTGTTCCTCTTTTCTCAACTTAAATGTTGGTGTCAGTGTGGGCTTTGATTGTTAAGAGCATTTTCAAAATGAAATGTTTTCATCTCAGACATGTGAAAAAATTTTCACAACATTTTAGTCAACTTTTTGTTATTTCTATTTGAAACAGTGTTTTTTAAGGAATTTATTTTTTTAATTAAAAAAATCCAATTCTGACTGTTAGCGAAAGGTAGTTAAGACAAGTTTGAAGATTCCAATACTACCTCAAAATAATGTTGAACTGTGTCAGGGGAGCTGTTGAAGAGAACAGTACACAGGCAAAGTCATATCCTTGGCACACTTTCTGTGAGGTAGACAAGAAGAGCTGGTGTAAAGCTTGCTGTGCCTTATTCCAACAGACTGAGAGGGCAACTTTTAGTTACTATTTAGGGTATCTATAGAATCTCTTTCTGACGAGAAATCCTACTGAAAGGCCAAGATGAGGCCTTCAGATTCTTACTGAAAATCTCATGCAAAACCTATTAAATTATCCTCAATACTACTATGAAATTCTAAATAGAATTCTAGGAGACAGAAGGGAGAAGAAGCAAATTTGTTGGCCAGAAATCTTGTTCTCAACAATTACAGCAATAATACTAGAGACTATGCAGAAATTTCCACTGAAGATCCAGCTGTTGGGATGAGGAGTACAGGGAGGAACAAGCCTCAAACCTTGTAAAGCCTTAGAAGATAAAGTTATAAAAAATGTATATGTACAGCAGAAAGTGAGCATTAGTCCTCCATCACTGGGGTTGAGGCTGCTCCAAAAAAGGTTTGAGATTTCTCCAGTTGCGAAGGTCACAGCTTTCGTTTTCACTTATTTCTAGAAATATGCATGCCCCTCCTGTCTGAATACAGAACAGCACTACTTAGAGCTTGGACAATAAAAGCCTTGGTTGAAGGTTACAAGGATTTCATGTACCTGGAGAAATGTGGAGAGAGCTGGGGAAAATTAATTTTTAGGCTGTGTAACAGATAATCTAAAGAAGGTACCTATTATCTTGGCCACTGTACTAACTATCTAGTCTTGCTCTCAGGCAACCTTTTAATGCTTTGGAACTTTATTCTTTATTCAAGTACTTGCTGCTGTTGCTAAGCCAAGGTTGGGCCAATAACCCTAGCAATAACTAAATTCTGCTTTTGCTAAGGTTGTCAACAGGGAAATGAGGGATAAGCTGGAAAACAGCTTTTAAGTTGTTTGTTTCACAGCACAGTTGTAAAGAACTGCTTCTGTGCACAAAAGATCAGCATGATAATGGCATAGATGAACTGAATAATAGACAAGGTTTATTAAACCTTGATTTTCAAATAACAGAACTCTTGATATATAATAAAAGCAGATCATGAAGAAAACGTTTTTTCAATTATGCGTAGCATGTGTATCTTCACCAAGAAAGTAACTCTATCCACGTATAGGGACAGCACTCTTGAACTAAGAGATGAAACTATGAGGCTGTCCAAGGACATCCATAATGATTTTCTCATCATAGCCCTAGAGCTGTTCATAGATGTTGCCTGAAGGACGTACAACATCAAGGCAACAATAGCTACAAGTTTCTCTGCTTCTGCAATCAGGTAAAACCAAGTACATTAACCATCAAACTGATAGGGAGAAGAAAAGCACATCAGGGCACACGTAGGCTTTCTGTGATGTATTTTGTAAATTGGGGTCCCTGCTACTCTGCAGACCACCAGAGATATTGCCTGATACGAGATACAATAAGCAACCTGGTGTTAGCCTCCAATGCATGAGCAAATGCTGCCAAGGCAATAAACCCTCTTGATAATAACAAAGGAGTATCTGAATACTACCCATCTCCTTGCTAGGTTAAGCAGCCAGAAGCTCCTCCTTTCATTACTCTGACATTTTCTAAGATGCCCACAAAGAGATGGACACTCTAACAGCCATGAGTTAGCAAGGAAAATTTGATTGCTCTTGCACTTACTGTGATGAAACTTTCTTTTTATAAACAACTTCTCCCCTGAATTCTGACACAATTAAAATACTGGAAACTGGAAAAATTATGGGATTGTTCTTCTAAGCAAGGTAGGTCTTATTTCCCTTTTAGGTATGCAAGAATGCTGTCTCCCAAATTAAATGCACATTTAGCATAAATGCACTGTGGTGATTATTGCAATTCAGGGACTAACGATTTCCTTTTTCTCTGGCTTTCCTGCTATGCAGTTGGTTGTGTTTCCACACTTACGGTGGTGAATTAACTCCCTGTGGATAATACTGCTTCACTTGCGGCAGATGTCAAGACTCTTAATCAGAATTTAAGTAGCCTCAATTACATTTACCTTAATTCACTTTGGAAGTGAAGTAAGTTAAATTGAATTAGGGCCACTTTAATTCTGAATAAGTATGTCCACACAGATATTCAATGCATTTCAGCTAATCTGTTCTAGAAATTAATTCAGATTCTCTTTAAGAGTGCTGTCCAAAGTACAGATATAGAGTCTGCAGATACTGGAGTCTGGGCATAGACAGTGCTGGGTAGGAAAGCAGTGGGTGAAAACATTTGGGCATAACGGGTTGAGTCTTGGCCCCCAAAGATTCCTGACCTGAACTTAAGACATTGTGCCTGACTGTAGTAGGCTGGCCAGGAAGCAGAAGAGAAGTAGAGACTGAAGAAGAGTGCAGGTCCGTAGCAAACAAGAAGTATATTTGGCCCCAATAAACAAAAGTCTGGGTCTTTTTTTGGCTTCTTAGAATGAAATCTATTCGGACAGGAGCTGTCTCATGTCTGTGTTTGCAAAGCAGTTGGCTCTATGGGCTGTGACTATTATTAAGATGGTTGAAAATAAGCACACTAAGACAGACATGCTGAATGAAAACACAACTTCATCTATTCCTTTATAATGTTGTCAACAGTGGCCAATAGCAGAGATACTGAGTAGGATAAGAATATGGCACTAATTCTCTGGTGCATTTCTGCAGCTTCATTTAGCAGATGCTTAGGCTTTCCTGAGCCAGAAATGGAGTTTGGGGCTATTATTTAATTGCTCATGGTGGATTTTTTCCATGCATTGCTGAGCACTTTCCTAAAGCAGAAGTATTTACTATTGCTTCTATGATTGGTGTCATTTCTATTATCTATTCGTTTATTGAATGCATCATTATCACCATTCCTTCAGCGCTGGGCTTAACTCCACAGGTACCTTGGTCTGCATGACCATTTCCTGTATCTGGATTAGGCTCTCAAACTGTCATAAGTCACCAACAGCAAGCAGTGGGTTTAGCTAACTTACATTTGTCTTGCAGCCTGCATATAAATTAGGTACCAGTGTTTAGCTTTAGAAAGTCTCTCTATTTTTTAGCCCACTATTGTACAGTAGGCCCTGAGCAAACTCATGATCAGAAAACAGCTTTACTCTGAAGAGCTTACAGCATAGACAGACAAAAGAGAAATGACCCGCCTACAACTGGAGACCAAAGAGGAAAATACAATGTTAGGAATGATTAGATTAAGGAGTATACAACAGAACAGAAAATGCCTTATGCAACTGCGCAGACTTATGATCCACCCACATCTTGAACAAGCATACAGTCCTGATCAACCTCTCTTTAAAAGGGTATGATAGAAAAAGAGAATCTACAGAGGAGGGCAACAAGGATGAATAGAGTTATAAAATGACTGACATAGAAGAAGAGATTAAATAAAATAGGTCAGTTCAGCTTGGAAGAGCGATATGTAATAGAATTGTGTGTAAAGTCATAAATGCCATGGGGAAGGCAAATTGGAAAAGACTATCCCTTGTTGTAACCAAGACTAGAGGGGCAATGAAGGGAATTTTCAGGCAACTACTTTAGAGCACAACAAACAGAAGTACTTTTTCACACAATGCATAATTCAGTTGTGGAACTTATTGCTGACAGATATAGATTCAAGAAGCAATTAGACAAATTCGTGGAAAATAGGTCCAGCAGGGGCTATTAAACACGCTGATGCAGATGCAACCTCTGGCTCAGGAAATCCCTAAATGGCAGATTGCCAGAAGCTGGAAGTTGGAAGAAGCATCACTCTAGGCCTGACATGCTTTTCTGTTCTTTCTCTGAGTAACCACTTTGGGCCGTTACATGGTGAGGGTTTCAGGCCTAGGTAGAATATTGTGACTTTTTTGCTTTTATTTATCCTTTCTCAGGCATTACGTCTATGCCATGTATTATTTCATTTAATTCTATTTCTTTACAGAGCCATGCTATCTTTTGGGCATTTGACAATAGATGAATTATACAGTACAAAGAATAAAATATCAGCCTGCTCTCATGACAGTACAGTAGTGCACAAGCCACCACTAACGCTGTGGCAGAACGCACAGGCTCCCCAGCCCAAGCTTTGCCCAAATGGCTGAATGGAAAAGATTAGCATTTCAGCACTTCTAGAAAGTTAAGCAATCAAGGGCCTGGCAGAAAAAGGGAGGAAATGAATTCCAGACTATCCACTGGTAGACGTTCATCCTTTTAAACCACTTTCAGATTAACAGTCACTGATGAGTGAAAACTGATGAGTAAACGAAAGTGCTACATTTCTAGACTGGACTGCATCTCACAATTTCCAGGTGTAGAAGCCCATAGAGTACTTTAATCCAGCTGTAGAGATACTGGAGAGTTTGACTTTTTGTTATTATGTCCTTGAGCAGCAGAGAACACGAGGGAACTGGCCCCTGCACAACTGTGTGATCGGAATAAGCAGCAGCAGGCACAGTCACAGAGGTACAGAGACACACACTGCCTCAACACTAACTTCTTGTGCAAAATTCAGCAAATCCTTTGCCCCTCCAACAAACTGGTTCTCCGTGGTTGGATATGCAGAGAGCTGCAGAAAGCCACAGTTTCGTTGCTTTGTCTGCCATTTTCTTTCTCTTGGATTAGGGGAAACATAAATACAGAGCTTCACAAACCTACCCATTATAGACCAAGGTACTTAATACTCTTAATACTCTATCCAGGTTTTGATTCTGTGTTGAATGATATCCCACTGGTTTGGGGGCAGAATCTTTGTCTTTTTCCTTCTCTGACTGAGAAATGGTTCATGTTGCACTGAGCTCATAGATTCTCTTTGATTTTAAGTCTAACCTTTCAGTGCGAGGTTGCTGGTGCAAGTGAAATCAAAAAGCCTTTGTGAAAGTATCTTAAGAAGACGGTGGCATGATTGTGTAAGTTCTCTTTTGGCTCCCAGACAGTCCAAGCTTGACTAGGTTCTTATACATTCCAGAAGACCATTAAAAGGTGATTCCAGGCATATTGTGCTTTCTGATCATTTTCCACAAAGCAATTAAAACATTGTTTCTGCACTCCCAGAATGTTTGTCTCTAAAACTGTCTAAATGAATCTCATATTTTCCTTTTCTTAACCCAAATGGGATAGATTTGGGATCATGCTGTGATAATCCCTGAGTACAACAAATAGAATGAATTTATAGTGATGTGTCATTGTTGTAGCAAGTACCTCACAGCTGAGAGACTGTGGGCGAACAGACCTCAGGATATGTAGAAAACCATGAAAAATACCTCCAGTTTCACCGTTCGTAGTGCCACTCAACATGTGAGCCAGCCTGCTTTCACTGCCACTGACTCATCCTGAGGCTTACCTGGCTCCTGCCCAAAGGGACTCTCTTTCTGTTCAAGGAGGCGTGTGTCTTGCTCACCTTGATGGTCTGGAGCTGTCTGTATGTGGCTAATTTTTGCAAGGACCCAGTTGGTATGGCAGCCAATCAAGAGGCTGACACAGTGTCCTTGAAATATTCTGCTGGGCAACACTGTGCCTGCACTTCAGCCTGTCCTTTTGGAGCTTCATGAGCGTTAATGGGTCAAATGCCAGGTCTGTCAAACTATCAAAGTGTATTTTTCCCATCCCTCAAACCAATCTACAAAACTAATTTGGATCAAGAAAAGAAAAGTCTTCAAACATTGCAGAACTAAAGAACTTGAGAGAGAATGAAGCTCTTCCAGAGAGTGAATGGCATAAATAAATATGATTTCAGGCTGTTGCTCTTTTAAGAAAAAAAAGCACCCTCTTTTTAAAAGCTTTGTTTCTTTTGCTTATTGTTTATTCTTTCATTAAAGAAAGCAAAGCCTTTTCTCATCACAGCCTCCTGAAGGGAAAAACCGCAAGTGCTCAGTTGGCTCTGCAAAATGAAAACAGTTGATGCCCAGGGCCTGCTCTAAGTGTGGGAGAATAGAAAAACTATATCCAGGATAAATAAAAGTGAGAGACCTGCCGTATAAATGAGTCTGTTCCTCAGGGAGGCTGTACCCACCACACTACATCTATGCCTGTATGTACTGGCCTGCACTTACCACTGAATGCTATTAGCATTTGAATTTTCATCATTTAAAAGCTGTTGCTTTTTCCTTTGAGTTCTGTGGCTATGTCTGCATAGTACTAAGGAATAAATGAAAAGCTTCTCTGTAACTATATAGGTGCCTAAATAAATCAATAGCTATTGATTAAAATGAAAGTTAGTTATGAACCAGTTATGATGTGAACTAGGGAGAAAAAGAGAAGGCCTCAGAGACGTAGGTCTGTTCCCTCAGAAGGTGGCCAAGGGTGCTTAGTTTCCTGTACTGCTTACCCTCCCTTTTTAGCTTCTGTATTGGAACTAGGCACTTGAATTCCTTTGAAGAGCTGAGATTTTATTAGTGTAATACAGAAGATGTTAGAGCCTTTATCAGGCTTCTAGAACATTACTAATAATTTACTGTTTTTCAGCTGATCTTCTAATTTTTCAGGGTATAAAATAGTGATAGAGCAAGAGTAAGTGGCTTTCTGGAGATCACACAGTCAGTTGGTAGCAGACCTATAAAAAGAACCCAGATGCATCAGTTCTGAGGTCTGAACACCACATACTATTTCTTCCATGCAGTATGTTGATTTGACATGTTTTTGAGGTATAATACTTATCAGTAACCAGGCAGTCTTAATGTGGCAATGTACAGGACACTGAGCTCCATAAGAATAATCTATAATGCATTCAGCTCAGTTCAGATGAATTCACCTATTGTACTGCTTTCACAAGTGAGTGCATGTTGTCCTGTGTGAACCCTGTCAGATTCTGAAGGGAGATGTCTAGAAGTAGAAGCAGCATTGAACAAAAAGAGTTTCTTTTGCACTGTTGGGGGAAAAAGTAACAGATGTGTGTGATGCATGTACAGGAATGAAGGTCCTTCTCAGATTATTTACTGATGCCAAAAAGACATTGTCTTTCTTGTCTGGGATGAAGGTGCTTGGGAAAGGAGACATTTAGGAAAAAAAAAACAAGCCCCCTTGATTCTCATGCATACAGTGGTGCACTGAAAAGATGAGACAGGGATCATATTGTGAGACAGTGGTGTTTCAGAGAAGTCTATCTACATAAGATAATCAGTTTTGAGGCTCTGTTCTCCTCAAAAGTTCAGCAGGTTTGCACACTGCAATAATTATTATTATTTACTAGGAGTCTATCTATCACCTGATGTCTCAGGTGCCTCTTGCAATTAGAATATAAAACAGATTGGGTTGCTGCGCTCAGTAAAAAGATTTTTAATCTGTTTCTTACAGAGCAACTATGTGACACCAAAGTCATTCTAAGGTTAAGTGGGAGGGAGATCCTGAGAGCTGAGGTTGCGGCAGAAGCGTATGTACAAACAGTATCTTTCTCCAGGTATTACCAGTTTAAGGGTTATGTCTGTGGTTATTAAGGCAGAATAGCATGAAAAGTGTTAGAAGACTGGAAAGATATCTTAGATCCTGCCCATTAAATGCCTGAGATGTGAGAACCAACTTTTTAAACTCTACTTTTATGAACATCAAGTCTATGACAGGTCAGTGTTTAGTCTATTATCTTATCAGCTAGTGGCTACATATTCATTGGAGAGGGAAGAGCTGTCCATTATATGTATTTTGTACTTTTATGATGAAAGATAATTTGTGTAAAAGCATCCAGAGCGTAGGCATTTTGGGATGCTTTTAACATATCAAAAGAATCTGTATCTGTCTTTCTCCCCTAGCCAAATTATTCACTAGGAATACTGATTCTTTTATTTCCTTTCCACTCCCTTTCCACACACTCTGTACTGAACGGCTTTTTATTTTTCATATGGGGGAAGGAGCAGAACAGGGAGTGGAGGAGAAGACAGAAAACAGAGAAAGAGAAATAAAGGCCTCCTGGATTATTTTTTTAAAAAAACTTGATTCCAATTATTTCCTACATAAAAAAATTGAAAAACCTTTTTTTCTTCTTTTATAAATTTTCTCCTAATGTTCCCTCCTACTTACCAGATTGGGCAAATTTAAAGGAGCAAAACAAACAATCTTGAAGAAACTCTGACTGCTTTATGAAAAATGTTACTTTGTTATTAGGCCTATTTTGAATGAATTAACCATAATATGTGTCTCCAGTTACGCAGTAGAGAGAGGATAAGTCTCTAGCTGCCTCATGGAAGCTTGTTAAGTAGTTAAGTAGTCAAGCGGGGTGAGTCTTGAGGTTGCAGATCTCATTTTTCTGGAGAGGTTTTGGTGAAGCCAGAGCAGTTTGGAGAGATGGTATATTTTCTAAATCATGCAGGGTACTGGAGGTAAGGCACAATAAATTATTTAACTGGGGAAAAAAATTATTTGACTGGGAAGCTTCCTCCCACCCTTCCTTCTTTTCCATGTATGCAGTGGCTGTACACTGTTGCCATGGAGTTGTAGCAGACCAGTCTGCACACTTTTGCAAGCCTCTCAACTTCCAAACCTTTTCAATTCACAACTCCCTGCCCCGACACAACCCCCTTTTTTTCCTGGACAGGAGCTCCTGAATTTAAGCCTTCTGACAGCAGACTTTTCTCTTTCCCTTTTCCCTTTTCCCTTATTTCATAGACTTTAAATTTCATAGACTTTTTTTGATGGGAGCCGTGGATGCCCGAGGCTATGAGGACCAGACATTAAAGCCACCACATAAAGGAGTCAGAAACCTACAGAGCATAGTGGGGCTGGGCCATAATGTTTAATTAGTCTAAAAATCATTATTTTAATGATGGAACCACTTCTAATTGCATTTACATTCACATGTTTTACAGAATGTGTATAACGTGTATAATAAGTAGTTTTGAAAGAAACAGCCTGCTCCCATCAACCATAGGAAGGGCTGATGTGTGGCTTCATGTTGTGAGGGAGTTCATAGCTGCGAGTGTCATGTGTTTATTTGTGTTCAGGGTCTTTTGTTTGTATTTTAAGAAAACATTTCCCGCTTCTATAGCACCTTTCACTTCCAAGGGCTTGCTCCTGATCTATCAAGATGAGGAGTAACTACTCTATTTAAGTCGGAGATTTATGGCAGTATATATCCATGGCGAGATCAGTATCTGGCTCAAACAGCTGAGTTTACCCAACAAACTTTAACTGCAGTCTGCAACACTCAGGCAGGCAAAGAGGGGAGTAAAGAACCTCCTCTGTTCTGGGATTCTCCTTTGGCTCCTTCCCCCTCTCCCTTTGCTTGCCCTTTCCCTCTGTCCTGGGTTAACCGCCACTGTGTTCTTTCTTGGTCTCGTCTTCCCACTTGCTTCTCTTTTGAGTTCTGATTTTGCCCACTTCTATTTCTGCGCTTTTTCCAAAGCTCCTTTTAACTCCCAATAGTTCCTTTTTGGGTGAATTTAATTTCTTTGCCATTGGACTTCTGGGTTGGGGTGAGGTTTTGGATCTGCCTCTCCTGATTGTTACCTTTTTTCAGATTCATCTATCAGCACAATTAAACCACCCCCACCCCCCATTCCAATCAGAAGGAAGGGCATTCCTATCATTCATAAATGCTTGCTTTACATGCAAAAGTGCTTGTCTGCATTTTCCCTTCCGTAAATAGTGCTGCATTTTTAATGAGCTTCTCCCTATGTAACATATTGCACAGCCAAATGTTTTAATTTTCTGTCTTTTCAGGTTCTAAAGTAAGTTTTTGCTGACTTTTGGTTGATAATGGCTGATGGGGGTGGTTTTCAAAATATGCATGGGCCTCACCAACTGAAGATTGCTTTTTATTTGATTCATGCTGAGTGTGCTGGCCATTTTCTCTCATTTATCCTGGGGAAGCTTGTTTAAACATCCCTTGCATCCTGTAATTGAATCCACTATAGGAATTCAAGCTTATAGCATCTTTCTCTGGGCCTGTGGAACTTCCTGGGGGTGGTAATCTGCATTAATGATGAACTTTGCAGTATGAAGCCTTCTGTGAGAGACTGTCCAAGGAATAAGATAAGAAATACATTGATATGCTCCATTTTATCTCAAGAGGTAAATGAGGGTACCATGGATCATGATGATAGCTGTCAGCTTCAGGCTGAAATACTCAGCTTATTGGCTCAGCAGTTTAAACAACAGCATAGGGCAAAGCCCCTGCCCGTTGCTTGCTCTGAACTGAAAAACTGGTATGAAGGAAAAGGTGTTTTTTAATCTTTAGGTGCTAAAACAGACTTAGCAATGTGAAATCCCAAGGGTGAGATGGTTTTTTTGGAATTAAACTCTGAATCAGACTTGATCCTATTTTAATTTAAAAAAAAAGAAAGTGAAAGCTTTCTTGAAAATATAAGGACTAATTTAGGTTGTCGGGCCAACTTTTCAGCTGACTGTACTCAGCAGACTTTAATAGAACTCATTATATTTCATGGATGTCAACAAAGCCATGCTGGCCTATGCTATTTAAGAATCCAGCCCCACACCCCTTCCAAATATTTCATCATAAGCATTGTAATATAGGGAGATATTTTAAGATTTGATGTCAAAATAGGGAGCCAGAAAACTATTGGGTGAAATACAAGAGGAAGGAGTTTTCTGGGAGACCAAGCTATCGCTGAAGTCTTGAACCTGACCTTGCACAGCCGTTATTATACAGCACTGCATATAGCCCTAACATTTTGCCGAAAAGATGTGATTCCTGAGAAGAGCAGCTTGTCATCTGAAGCTGGTGTGAGCACATGGGGCTGGTAAGTAACTAAAGGAAGTAGCAAAGTGTAGTCATAGTTTTATTTTTCATGGTGATAATGGTCATTTTAATGTTTCAAAGTGAGGGAGAGCTAAACGTACTCATAGACATATGATGCCAGAATGGATCTGACCTGATAGACTACTGTAGCCTGATCAGGGAAGAGGTTTCTGGCATATACAAGAAACTCTGGTATGAAATTGGACGAAAGCCGCGAAAAAAATTGCCTCCTGGGAGAGCTGAGGAGGGCCATGATGAAAGTGAAAAGAGAGGAGAGTGGAGAGAGAGAAAAAAAAAAGTTGTGCAAGGTGCTGAATGTGAAAACCAGAAGCTTTGATGTGATGAGCATTGGCCAGGAAGCGGAAGGATCTGAGGACAGCAGGGAAGGTAGATGACTCTGGATAAATGGACTGGAGGGGATGAGGGCAGAAGCCCGGAGGGGAGAAAGCTTCAGTGAGATGAGGCATGAGATGACTAAGGCTTGGCTGAAAGGCTTCAGCATCATAAATTGGGCAGGCAGATTTAATGGCAGCTTTGACATCTGGGAGAAGAGGGTCGAAGAGCTAAAAACGCCCCTAAGAGTACGAGTCTGTGAGAGGGACATTGCCACTGGCGATGTAAAAAGGAAGGAGAAAACGCATTAAACTGCCCTCCCCCCACAAAGGCTACCGTTTCAGAGGCTGAAATTCTGAGCGCGCACAAGTGGATGGGGGGAGCAAGCACCGCCTGCCCCATTAAGCCCCACTGGATCTCGTGTGGCTGGTACATGGCTTTTCCTTCGCGGAGGGAAGGGCTCTCACCTCTAGCAATTCGGTGTGCCAGCCGCAGAGCTTGCTAGAGAGGTGGGAAGCAGGTATTTTAAGGCGAAAGTGAATTACCTCTCTCAGAGCAGAAGGGGACGTCAAGGAAATAATATGGCTCTCCGATTTACTGTGCGGTAGACCTGAGGTACTGTATCTCACCCGTCGCCCTTGCTCCTGCTCTGCCCTGGAGCTCTTTGCAGCCTGGCTCGCTAGCGCCTGGCGTGTGGAGGAGCAGGCAGCCGGCTCTCAGTCGCAGCCGTGGCGGGGAAGCTGTGCCGAGGCGCAGCCTTTCCTCGGTTGTGGCGTAACGCTGGGAAGCCT
This sequence comes from Apteryx mantelli, assembly GCF_036417845.1. Lineage (NCBI taxonomy): Eukaryota > Metazoa > Chordata > Aves > Apterygiformes > Apterygidae > Apteryx > Apteryx mantelli. The sequence continues at coordinate 5,350,809 of NC_089992.1, forward strand.
GCAGTCCCTTCAGCCCTTCCTTTCCTTTCTCTTCACCCCTCCCGGTTAAATCTGCTCCTAGTTTTAAAGCCCTAAATCTGCTGTGGGAGTTGGTTTGCTGAGGGAGATCCCCGTCCCCCGTGCTGCACGGCGTTGTCCTGTGTGGACCCCAGGCGCGTGCGCGTGGGAAGGCCGCTCTCCGGAGAGGCCTTTGGAGCTCTTTGCTCCCTTTCTGGCACAGCCCACAATCTCAGTCTTCTGGGTACACCCCAAACCCCACATTTTTCTTTGTTTTTTGAAGGTTGTTGCATCTCTTCCTAGGCCACATAGTTTAGGATGGCAGCTGTGAGGAGGAAGCTGTGGTTGGCCCAATGTGACCTAAAACTTCATGTGCCTTTTTGGTACAGATTTCCTGGGCTGTGACTGTAATGAAGCTACGGGCTCCGCTTCCCTGCTCCTTCCCCAGATCTGGTGCGTTTGCCCTGGCTCACATGGGCCAGTCTGCTCCTCTCCTTTTTCCAAAATGCACTGCAGCATCTGCATCTGGTCCTGTCCAGCCTCAAACAGGGCTCTAATTTTCAGTACGTACCGCTCGTGCCGCCTTTGTCAGGCTGGGCCTTTTAAACTGAAAAGTAGGATGCCCACAATTGCTCAGTGCTTTTGAAAATCTTGGCCAGATGGCTTTATAAATGCAAGGAAATAAAATGGTAAATGTCAATATGGTGAAAATGTGACTGTCCGGGGATATTAAAAGGATGGCATTTCACAGGGAGTCTCTCTCACTCCTTTTTTCTTTTCTAAGAATGCCCAATTTTTTCAACAAGCCACTTGCAAATATGCAGACATTGAAAGATCCTGGGTTAAATGTATCCCTTCCCCAACTCCCTGGACTTCAATAGAGTTGCACCAACACTTGTCTCATCTTTTGTAGCTGATTAATTTATGTTCATTTTTCTTCTGCGGTGCCAGTGAAAGAATTTAATAGACCCCTATTGTTGCCTGCAGATACCCCCACTCTGTGCAGAGAGGCATCCAGCTCTTCTGTGAGTTGGCATTGTTGTTCTTTCTCTTTTTGATTTCCTTCGTGTAACAGAAAGAGATTACACTAGGGGAGCTAACTGTGTATTTGGCTCTCCAGGGAATTCAATACACGCCTGCAATTAACCTGCATTTAACTGGCCATTGGATGTTGCTATTCCTCTACAATAAACACAGATGGTAGGCAGTTTTGACTGAGTATTTGTATACTGCAGGTTGGCACAGCTCAAGTCAAAATAAATACAGTTTCCAGACGGCTCAGATCCTTGCCTCTCCTTTTTGCTTTTTGACAGAGGAGAGGAAAATCTGAATAGTGTCCAAAAAAGAGCTTCTCGTTTGGCCCCCAGAACAAATATTTCGCCTGAGGGCTGAAGTTGACTTCAGATCTCAGCCCCATCAGTCTGTCAGAGAGAGAGTAAAAGGAGAAAAATTTTTTAATCAGAATTTAGGAGGGAAAGTAATTCAGTGGGCAGGAAGGTACATTTTGAATTACACTTAATATCAAAAGCTCTCATCTTACTAGTGCTTGGAATGTTGCACAGCTTTATTCCTGTCATGGGCTGCTCAAGTTTGGTGGATTAAAATAAGATTTTGGAGGTTTGTGGACTAAATTACACCTTTATGAATTTCTCATTCTAGAAAGGGGAGTGAATGTCTTCCAAGTGGAATAGCTTTTTTTTTTTTTTTACTTTACTTGTTTGGGGAGGGAAGGTTGTGGGTTGGTATGAGCACCTCATTAGCTATTAATTATTTTCCTCATTCACAAAAACAAGAGGCTTCCTCATATGCCAAAAACACATTGTGGGAAAAACTGAGCTCTAGGAAGATTTTTAAAAATAAAATAAAAAAACCATGGTTGTTAAGTTTAAAGAAATTGAGCTAAGCATATAAAAAATCTGCCACCAGGGTCAAACTGGATGCCATGCGTATTTTTTTTTTCATTAAAGGAGTGCAGATTTTGAGCCCGAGCTATTATTTCCGGTGACTTGAGGCCCTCCGGGGGCAGCAGTGAAATGGAAAAGAGCACGGCAGCCTGCTCTTGGAACTGATGCTCACTGAATCTGAAAGGTCATGTCATGTTTTCTGGCAATTGACTCAATGGGTTTGGATTCTACAACATAAGGTCGGGCCGTTTTCACTCAGCACATGTTTACTGGGGAATGTGCCTTCCAGTTGTTTTCACATTGACCTTATTACCCTGCCACACTGATGAGCCTGGCACAAAAACTACTTTTTGTATTGCCGTGTGCACCACACTCCTTCTCCTGCCCTCCCCCCCCCCCAAAAAAAAAACACTGTTACTTTGGGCTGCAGATGGAGGATTTAGTGTATGCATTGCCCTCGCTCCTAGCCCTCTGCTCTCCTTGCCCCTGTTGCAAGACAGTTGCACAGAAGCCCATTTACTGCACACTTTGGAAAGACAAGAGAGGGTGCAGTGGGACCGACTGGCGCTTGGCCCCCGGGTTTTGTGTGCGTCTGATAGGAAAGCCAGGGAGGAGAGGAGGCGCAGGCTCTGGACTGTAAATGCTAGCAGCAGGGACTGTCTTGTTCTGCGTTTTTACAGCATCTGCTGTAATAGCCTTTCTCAGTGCTCCTGTGCTAGATGTGGCCACAGGGTGCATGGATGCTGGGAGGGCAGGGCTCACCGCTCGTGGGAATGTGCTCTGCACTCACTGGGCAGTGGTAAAAGGGATGGAGGCAGCAGTTCCCTCTCCTCTTGGTAAATCTGCTCCTTCTGTACAAAATGCATTGGCCAAGCTTTACAGGGATAAAGAAAATACTGCTGCTATTTCTGCAAACGCATTGGCAGCTCTCTCTCATTGCAGCCACAGAAGCTCTTGTGCTGAGAACACAATATGTGTCTCTGCCACCCTTTTAGGCTGAAAAAAAGTGTTTTGGGCATCAATTTTAGGAGTCATAAATTGAATCTGAAGAGTTTATTATTACTCGGAACACTCCTGTGTTTTAAGCAGTTTGAGACAAATATGAGCTAAGACATTTGCAAAACGTCATTGATAGAGACAAGGAAACAAACCCATGAGTGTTTTTTCTGCCAAGGCATTGCTTAACCTTGTCCTGCCACCTGTTTGTCAACCCTGGCTGCCCCAGTAAGAAAAAATGTTGCACTGCTTCGTCATTGTTTGGATATTGCTCTTGCAGTACGGTCAAGCAGATTTGCAGCAAATCCACCCTCAGAGAATGATTTACTGTGATGTTACAGGGGAGCATTGGGACCTCAGGAAATGGGAGTTCTGATTCTGTCTTGGACTTTGTTGTCCAAGCGTGAAACCAGGTGGTGTGTTTTTTTGGAGACCACTCTGCAGCCTGATGAGGGGAAGCACCATATAAGAGCTAAACATCATTTATTAATTTCTTAATAAGCTCTGAAATGGTTCAGATGCAGAAGACCCGAACAGGACTTTGGATGTGTTTCTGTTGACCATAGTTTGATTAGAAAAAGAAAAAAGAAAACGTGTAGTCACTTAGTATTTTCCATCAGGACAGCTTTTGTCTGTGAGCTGCACTTTAGGAGAAAACTAGCTGGGGAGCTGTGAAGGAGACTCTCTCGATGCTATGGGAAACATACCATGACTCGATTCCTGACTCAGGCATCTCCTATATTGCGTGCTTGATACTGGTGACGTGAATATCTCCTCAGGATATAAAGCACCATGCAGAAATGCCCAAGAGAGCTCTGGAGCAGGAACTGGTGCAGCCACAGCAGCCTGTGGCTGTGTCCAATATGTTTAGGCCCATAGGCAGGCTGAAGGTGTGGTATTGCTGAGGAGGAGGGTTAACGCGTTAGCATAATTATTCTGCTTCCAGGAGGCGCTGATCCTGCTATGTAGACACACCAGCCTGTTTGTTTGGCACCAGCCTGGCTACCACATTGCGCAGTGCCACAGTAGGCGGTGTAGGGAAGCCTGTCATGGCAGATTGTTCCCGAAGTCTCACTCAGAACGTGACTGCGGTTTCGCATTCTGATATGGTCGCTCAGGCAGTTTTTGGAATCTTAATTTCTGCAAAACATGCAAGCTCTTCTGCTTTTGCAAGTCCGTCTTGGGTAAACCTCTGCCTGATCTAAACCCTCAAATGAAGCTTTCTTGGACAAAATCCTAGCTTTTGTTTTGGCAAAGTGAACACTGCATACTGAAAGACATGGAATAGAGGATCTAGAAAATACTTCTGAAAATGTGTTTGTTAAAGTCTGGAAGCTAATATTGATTTCACTGAGATGACCAAGGCAAGACTCAAGAAACACTCCGATGTTCACTTTAACCTGAAATAGAGAGCCAGTGATGTTTTGGCTCTCTGTGAAGTTCCCTCATTTTACAGTGATAAGGATTAGACTATTTTAATTGATTCACATAGTTTGTATCTGTTTTCCTAATAATTTAGTAGTGCTGCGTACATATTCACTTGGACTGGAAGCCGCCTTAATGAATCAGACTGTTGATTTCACAAGAGTGTAACCCTCAAGGATAAAACTCCTTGGAAGAGTATTCAAAGCTCAGGTAGTTTGTCTTGGAAGGCAGCATCCTGTTTAAACTGTGCGATACCCTTTCTTAACTAAGATTGCAAATGCCCTGTGGCTGGCTGTTCTGCTCTCATTTAAGATGACGGCTATGGATTAAGAGCCCTAGGCTTTGGCTAACTTCTATAGGCAAGGCAATGAACCCCCAGGGTCTAATTCAAGGAAAGTTGTGCAGGTGTCATAATTAGCAGTTTCCTGTTAAAGCTCCACAAATAAGCTGTAATCCTCAAGGTATTAGTCTCCAAAACCCCTTACAGATTTGTGTTCGGACCAAATAATATTCATCTGTAACCTTTTCTTAATTGCCTAAGCTGCACGTTTAACTACCCTGGACTCACTGGTCTAGATTTTGCCAAAAATCAGATGTGAACAGGGATTAATGGTTCCAGTTGCTCACACTAGCTAGCCACCATGCCGAGTGCAACTTGCCCTTAAATGAGGCTGGGGTGCACAACAGGTGAGTCAGACCTGAATGGAGGACTTCAGTTTCCTGTTATCCCTCTCACCCTTCAAGGCCAATAAACATGTCATAAAGGGAGAGAAAAATGTGAAAAGTTAGGAAGCAAAACACAGCCCTTAATGGTCTCTGCATGTGCTGCAGGCACCTTCCAGTGAAAGTTGAGGTACCAGATTTTTTAGCACTCGGCCAGGGACGCCTCCCCCTCCCAAATGCAATAGCACGTAGACTCCAACACAAATGTTCTTGGACTACCTGATACCGGCGGTGTGTGAGTGCACGTGTGTGTGCATATACATCTGCAGCGAGGGAGAAAGAGAGGGAGGGGTGTTAATTGCCAGTGTGAGTACATGTCAGGCAGATACAGAAAGTTTCTCAGATTCCACGATCAGCAGGGCATCTGAGGACTTTAACGTTTTTCACAGCACAATAAAACTACCAGTGCCAGCTGGAGCCTTCAGCCAAACTGTATGCCTTAGAGCTTATATGTTTCACATCACTGAAGGCTACATAATACTTTCAGCCGGCATTGCATTCCATTTGATATGTCTGGGGATGGAGATAGTTAGTTAAATAATCACATCGGCTGATGTGTTAGCTGAAACAATAGTTCCTTCTCTCTCTCCCTAAATACATTTTGGGAGTATTAGTTTGGGAAGAGTGGCACAAAAGCTTCTCATCTCTCTTTTCTTGATCTGTTTCTTCCTTTGTATAGCCTCTAAGTGTTGACAGGTTGTGATGATGTTACTTCTCTTAGCATGAATTTTTGTGAGACAAAAAGATGGATCTGGTCAGGTTTTTAAAACAGATCAGAGATAAGTCAGAGAGACATAAAAGCTTCATGGTTTGTTTATTCCGAAGGGGAGAATTTAGCCTGAGTACTGGATAGTGTGGGTTGGAGGAGGTGGAATAGGAAACCATTTGTTTAAGATAAAGTCATTGTGTTCTGTCTCTTCAATTTGTAAGTAAAAAACCCAGAAGATATGTACATGCAAAGCACATGGGAACAGAATCATAATTTCACTATTTAAATATAAATAAAATATTCTCTGATCAGCCAAGAAAAATCCTCAGTCTCCAGAAAGTCCCTTTAAACTGCAAAAGCAGCACCTGGAGTTTTGAGGTGTTTATGGAAATATATATGTGGTGTTGTGACTCAATGCTTTGTTTGATAATGAACATGCTGTTGTCTATTTGATCATAAAATAAGCAGAAGTGGAGAGAGAGCTGCTATAGGGATATATGGCTGATCACCGCAAATAGTTCTGTAGCGTTTTCTTTACTACAGTCTTTGTTGAAGTTTAAGATATATTTTTTCAGTGATTCAAGTATGCAAAAATGATGTTTGGAAGTCAGTTAGATAGTTGAGTCTGCAGCTTTCAGTGTATGAATCTAGAGGTTATGGATAGCACGGGAAAGTGGAAAATAATATAGATAAACTTTTTGGTCAGTTCATTTTGGAAGAGAAGCCTGTATTAACAATCAGATTTTAGCAATATATCCTGATTATGGTAGGTTTGGGAGGCTGCTTGTGCACAGCAGTGATTTCTTGACCTGAGAGAGGCTCTGAAGGGAATTTTGAATCAGCTTTGCAGGCACATGGAGCATCTGGTGGTGCGGCTGGAAGAGAAGTCTGAGGTTCAAAGGGAGTAGCAAAAGCAAGGTTCAAGGAGGAGCTGGATCCCACAGAAAGGTCCAGCTGCATGTATCTAGTGGACCGTGTGCCTTCAGGAAAGACAGTGAGGCACCTAATTTACTCCCAAACAGGAGTTTTCACTAAATACATGGAAAAACTGAACAGCCATCACAGAAAGTCATAGGTGTTTTGAAGAATCTACCGTCACAGAACTTTAAAGCAAGAGCAAACTGGAGCTATTTTAGTGAGCTATAGAAAGGGAAAAGAGGAATGTTGCTGAGATGCAATGAATCCCTTCTGAGACTCCAACTGCAAAATTGTTTTCCAGCCTTGTTCTTGTAAAGTTTGCTGTGTTTGTCTGCATAGGTTCCTTAAGCCATGATACCTTTCACTCCAGATAATCTCAGCCAGCATTCTCTATCATAAAAAAGTCATTAATCTTGCAACCTCATGTGTCACATACAGCAAAAAACCTGGGCAGACGGACAGGAACAGACTCCAGCTCAGCTGGGCACCTGCAGGGCAAATATAACACCTTGTGTTGATTTCCTCTTTACACACTTTGGGACGTAACAGTATTAATCCTTGGGTAGTGGAAAAGTTTTTCATATGGATGTAAAAGAATGAGGATGAGGACCAAGTTGGGATTTGAGTACCTTGTTTCACTCTTTGTGTGTTACAAATGAGCAGGCAAGAGGTCAGATTCTCTTCTGCTGTTGGAATGCTTAAATTGTGGAGTTATGTCTGGTTTAATTTCAAGGCAGGAACTATATGGAGGACAGACTGTTAGGGTTTGCTCGGTATGTGACAAGGCAGGAAAGACAAGAATTGTGCTAATGGAATGGTCCCTTCACTCTCCTGCTTGCCTGGAGATTGAAAGGGATTTAACATAATGGGTTTCATCCTCCTAAATGGAGCCTTTGCTTTCAGAAGTATTGAACTACTCTATATTCTGCATTAGTAGAGTTGTGTAGCTGAGTCTTTTCCTTCTTCTCAAGTTTTAATATCAGGATATTCTAGGAACCTTGACAACCTAAGTTTGCAGGAAACTTACACAGATGAAGTAAAAGAAGCTATCCAATTTGGTGTGTTTTTAAACTTGCTTTCGTCTTCAGCCTTAAGTATTGTTAAAACTTAAGCTGTAAGTGTGGGTTTTTCCCTGACACAAATAACAGAACTTGCAAATTTTCTTGCAAACTTTTGGCAAGGCAATAAAACCTGGTTTTCTTTTTCCTCTCTTTGTCCTACAGTGATGTGCGAGTGCATGTAACCAATGATAATCCATTACGATCTCTAAATTTTTGCATAAAATGTTATGCAAAATTTTCTCAAGCTTCTTATTTATTTTCTCCCTGGGAAATCACTTTTATAAACAAACACAGTTTGCTACTATAATATTGTGAAACATTGCGATTGTTTACACTACCTGTTGATGTTAGGTTAGAAAGCCAGTTTCTCCTTCCTTCCTATAATCAATGGAGAAATATGAACTCTTTCTTAATATGGGTCTCTGAGTCACTCTGTGGAGAAGCCCCTCTCTTTCCACTGGTTATGTAATGAATGTGATCTCCCAAACAAGACACCTGTGTTAGATGCTAAATTTACGCAATGTGAATGCCCTCATTGTTTTTGGTTGTAGACATTCCCTCCACATTTGTTTGAAGTGACTGAAACATTCTTTTAATTATGAAGAGTATCCTATGATGAGAATTAGGGGTATCAGTGAAGACAGAGCATCAGGCTTGTTTTGAAGCTGTTAAGCTCCCACAGCGGTGCTAGCTCTGCAGTGTGCTTTTCACTCTCTGCATTGCTGAGTGCATTTGCATCAAATAATGAAGCCACCTTTCCACATGCAATCACAAGCTATGTTGAGTTGTAGCTATGTGTCCATCCTGCTGGATGATGATATTTAAGGAAAGCATTAAGAGCTATGTTTGCAAGATGAGATCTTTCTTATTTCCTGGGGGCCCTTCAAATCTTGACCTTGCTCCAGAAAGAAAGCCACCTGTGAAAGCATCAGCCCCTGTCAGCAACTCCTGATTGCAACTTGGAGGGAGCAGCACATGCTTCATGTGCTGGAGGAGTTCTGAAACTCCGTACAGTATTGTACACTTGTGCTTTAAAAGCAGCTCTCTACTCTGATAGCAATGTAACCATTTACTTTATATGCTCCAGCTCCTTGGTGCAGGTGCTGAGAATGTCATAGGTGAAAGCTAGGTGTAAACTTTGGCCTGCTGTAACTTCCTCACTACGGGTTTTGAACAGGAGTCTGTATCACTGATGACCTTCTCATTTGAGGTAAATATGAAAGTTGTAAATTGCCTTGTTCATCTTGCACCTGAAAGCTACTGATACTGAAGGACAAAAGTGGGAGATGAGTTGACAAGGTGGTGTTACATCACAGAGATGTGAACGGAAGACCTCAGATTGTTTCAGTTCACCCTTGATATCTGACTGGAATTGGGAATATCTTTTCCTTCAGACTTCAGCAGTTTGTCATGTTAGGCCGTATTATGCCACGTTATGTCACTCTGAAACCCTGTCAGCATGCTCTTTATATTTTTACACTGACTGATTTAAAGGGGATCAATCAATGAAATCAATGGCAATGAATATGGGGCAGAAAAAAGGCAATGGTTTCTCATGAAGCACAGGAACTGACTGTCGTGGGAGGTTACAGAAGCAATTGCTGTGACTGAACATCAAAGGCTGAACCATTTTAAGAAATTGCTGACGTTTAGAAAAAGTTACGCATACAGGAATAAAAGGTACTGAATACTGGATATCTCCAGAGTCAAGGCCAAAATAAGGCAATCAAGGCACAACTCCACAGAGGAGTTGACCCTTTAGCCCCACGCAGCTGTAGGAATCTGTTCCTGCCTCAAGTATGCTGGACTAGATATATCCCACTGTCAGTCCAGTGTGGGCAATCTAACCTTTCATAAGTTTTGCAGCAAAGAGTAATGACTATCAGCTAACTTCTCTGTGAGGTCTTCTACCTCTCTAGGTCTGCCTGTGGGCTTTGCTTCTTGGTTGTGCCTCCTTTCTTCATATGTTTTCTGTATCGTGTAGCGCAACATATGTTAGGAGTAATTCACCTTGTTCTGAAATGTGAGGGATGGGTTCCTCTCAGAGGCAGATCAACAGACTTCATGGCCCCCAAGAGCATGAAGGGGGAAAATGTGGTCTTCTGGGCCAAAATCTACTGGTATTGAGTTAGTATGTGATTTCCATAACTGTTTTCCCCTTCTATGATCTGTATTATATATTCCCTCTCTGTCTCTGCATTACTGAGAAATTCTCTGCAGCAAAAGGTTACTTTTAGATAATCAGTGCATAATGTTCCTTTTGCAATTACTAGGAGTAAGTGAATAATGTCTTTTCCCCTAGCCTCATAATGAAAATGGCCTTCCAGGTTCCTAAATACTTGAAAATATTTGCTGTGTTGAGGAACTGATGACAACTCTGACTAATTCAGTACAACTCTGCATCTAGTTTGACTTTCTAAAGTTCATGAAACTGTTATGATAGACTGGAAGTTATCCTGCCATGACCTAGACACTGTTTTGCTTCGGGCTCAGTATGCTCCTTGTTATTAAACTTATCATAGAAGGTCTTAAATAACCTGACTTGTTCATCCCAGTGATGAACAGAACTAGGGTATGCACCATCTTGCTCTTGAACTCTTGTACATGAAAATACCCTGGGAGTATCTGCTTTGAGTGTGTGTATGTGCAGAACTAAAAGACCCATAGTTTCTGCCTTCTGGACCTACAAGGAAAAATATCTGAGTTTAGCAGGGAATTCTACCTATTTGTTATATTAGCTGAATTATCTTTTAGCTAGTAAACAAGGGCTTTTATTTATTTTAGGAAGGAGCTATGATTTATGAGACTTTCAAATTCCTTCTCCTTAGTATGTGTAAACTTGCTACCCCTATGCACTTCTGTCTTGTGGCATTTCTGTAGGACTTGTTTCTTCAATGAGCTTATGATTTCAGAGAAGAATTTTCCCAGGTCATTTTTGTTTTGCTTAAGCCTCCTTCACACGCTTGCATACCAATAATCCACCGATAGTTGCTGAAATCCATTTTGAAGTCCTTAATTGTTGTCTGAGTATGTGACTTCTTTAGACATTACAAGTGCTGTGGCTGCTATAAGATTCAAAGATGAGAAGAAGAGGGAAATTCATCTCTGGATAGCCATATGCTCTGGCATTGCAGACAGTGAGGAGATGGAGGTACCTGTTAAAAGAATAAGGAAACCTGTGTGGAGTCAGATGATATGCCACATATCGGGAAGAACACTGACTGGCTATAGATCTGAAGGCTTTAAGAGTTGTGGAAAGAGGTGGATAAATTCAGAATCCCTGAGCTTGGATCTATCTTCCAAATACTGTCCAGCCTCCCTCTGAAGAAATGGAAATTCTTTTAATTCATAATGGCTTTGGCAGAGTTCCACGTGTCTGTTTTATGTTACATGAAGAACAACTTCCTTTTGCTTGTTTTGAACAGAAGCTTTATCTATTGGTCCCTCATTCTTGTATTGAAGGGATGGTGAACAGTCCATCCATGTCCAGCTCTCCAGACCACTCTTAATTTTACAGACCTCTAAAATAGTCTCTAAGTCATCTCTTTTCCAAGCTGAAGTCCTAAAGAGTGTCAACAGACGTTGTTCCATACCTTCTCTCTGAATCTTTTCCAGTTCTAATATATCCTTTTTGATGTGAAAAGACCTCAGTGGATTTAGAATCAAGATCTTCTGTTTCTGGATTTTAATTCTAAGCACATTGGTAGTCACCTCTAATATCTGCATTTCAGCATTTGTCTTCTCAAGAGAAGACATGTCAATGATGTGAGGGTGACCTGCCCCTCTTCCCTCATTGGATTATTCTCCATCTGTGTTATAAGATACATAGAGGCAGCTGGAAGGAAGATGAAGGCAAAAGCTCCAATTACATCATGATTGAAAGTCCTTGAAAATGAGCTGGGGCTGATGATACTTTTTAAGCAGGATCCACTAATGACCTTAGCAGGTTGTGTCTCCAAGCCAGTTTTTGCAGGCAATCCTTTCTGAATTGTTTCAACGGGATCTGCTAACCAAGCAAACATCTGCAGTGTAGATATTGCAACACATTAGGTAAACTAGGTTGTTTTCTGAAGACTAGTTTCAACTGTCTGTAACCATTTATCTTGGTTCCATCACTTTGCATGCAAAACATTGTAAAAATGCAGAAACGTACGATTGGCACAATGTTATTTTTTTGCTGCCAGTACATCCCCAGAATGTGGACTCAGTGCCTTAGGGCCTGGGGGTTGTTTTTTTTTTCCTATGGGAGACTTCATTCCATAGCAAGCAAAACACAATTGGATCCCAAACAACATCCTAACTATTAAAAGACTTTCAGGCTTGTCTGCTACTAATGGAACCCCCAGCCCCTCTGCTACTTGTTAAAACCCTTAAGCTAATAAGGCAGTCTTCCACACTCTGACCTTGGGCTGACAAATACAAAATATCATCCAAAACTGATCAAACTCAGTTTAAACACTGAATTTTGAAACAATTAAAAAGATAAATAAAGAGCTGAAGCTAGAAAATAAAGATGTTGCCTAGAATACTGTTTACTACTTAAGAATGATCGGAAACCCTCAAAGTTTTCATGGCAAAGACAGTTTTTTAGCTTTACTATTAGCAGTGGAATTTAGTCTCACTGTATGGGACTTGCATACTGGCATCTCTTGAATGATTTTTAAGAAGCACCCTGGCATTAAGGACCAATAAAGCTAGGGGTTGTTTCCATTAATAACCTTCACTGATTAAATGAGAAAGAGAAGGAATAAAGGGTTTCAAAAGTGGAGGTCACTGTAAATGGGCCATTCAGTCTATTCTTTCTCTACTTCTGAATCTTCTTTGGGAGTAGGAAATGCTATTACAGTGTTCAGATTTACAGACAAAACATGAACAAACAATGACCAAAAACCCTGCCTGCAATTCTAATCAGCCACATGCCACTGGGCTTTCAAAAGGAATCTCTGCCTCTTTTCTCAAAGCTGATTTTTTTTCCCCATCTCAGTTGTGTTTGGGAACAATCTGCAATTTGGTGATTTAGGCTGTTCTGTGAACCACCTGATCTTGCTCTTCTTCTGAATTCTTTTCAGTGCTAGCTGGATAATACTTGCATTGAGTCATAGCAGCCACTTGTAACCCCTTCTCCACTTCACTGGGCATGGAGGTGTTTTAGTTTCCTCAAACATTCTTCAGTCTCAGCGTAAGAATGGAAAATGCATTGGCTGTCTCATTTGTTCCAAATGCTCTAAACAATGAAGCATAAGTCCCCGAAACACTTTATTCTACTGTTCTTTTCAGCTGGTGCCTGCTTACTGGTGTCTGCTTCTTTGGAGTCCACCACTCTCAATTATCTTGCCAGACTGGCTCCAAGTTGCTTAAATGACCCCTACACGTTTGTTTGTATTTCTCTGCATCTTTTGAAGTACCCTCACCTTGCATCACAGCCGTGTGTTTCTGCTGCATCACTTCACTGGCTCTTTGCCAGCAGTCGTTTCTGGGACATTTATACCATATACTCACTTCTGATCCTAAAGGCCTGGGAAGATTGTGCTGCTCCATGACAATATAGGTGCAACACATTCCTGTGGAAATAATTCTAATAATAAAGCAGTGTATAATCTGCAGAGGCTTTGCCAAACATAATTTAGTGACTGGTTATTTATCAGAGATGGAAACTATTTATTTGTGATGTTATAAACGCCAGCTTTTTTCTAGAAAAAGGACACTTCTATCAAAACTTTGTTTTGCTAGAACCCAAACCTCCACCAAAAACTCTTTCACTTCCAGGCAACAAGGAAAATTATGAGCCAGTCCTACTTTTGCTATCTCTACTTCTGTAAACCTTATTAACCCTGCTCATATTTGTTGTTATGTGTGATGTTTTAGTGCTGTATAGAACAAATTATAACTAAGGCACTTGGGAAACTTGGGCTCAGTTCCTGCCTTTGCCGGAATTTTTGAGTACTTTTCTGTTCTTGACCTTCAAAATGGGGGACAGAAATAATTCCTGTGTCATTTTGTGTGGTTAGAGCATAATTTCTCAAGGCTTAGCAACTCCCATATCACTCTTTGCATGTCTGTGTGGTGCCAAATATAACAAGGTCTCATTGTCACTGTTGGTACTTTTATGTGGTATTGTAACCTGAGTTATACTTAAATAAGGTAGGACGTGGTGTGTCTTCAGTAGAGAGTAGAAGTTTACGTGGCTCTTACCTTTCCTTCAGACTGTTCCACTGATTAATGTTGATGAGCTTTTCACAGTTGGGGTCTCAGCAACCTTCTTTCGGAGGTGGCATAAATTAGATGTAAAAGAGGGAAATGCATTGCACAGGCCCCCTGGTAAGATCCTGGGAAGGAGTTTGGCTTCCCAGTTTAGTTTATAATATTTATTTCACTGCAAATAGTTTCATGGCAAGTAGTTTCTTATTGTCAAAGGCACTTTCCATTCACTTCATAAATTACTAGGAGCTTTGACAAGTCCTTCAGATTTGTTTTCCCCTTTCCTTGCCCCAATGTGTTACAAAAAAGGCTTGATGGATATTTTGAAATTTGACAGGCCAGTAGATCTTTCTGAACTAAAATACACTCTAGGTTTAGGGGCATCACAGAAGCCAACAGGGAGAAAAGGAAAGAACATGAAATCATATTGAGGAATGTTTTTCTCTACAGCAACAAACCATGAGCTTTTATATCTTATCAGAAGCTTTGAAGAGTGGGGAAATCTATGTTTAAAAACAGAGCTCCTCCGATCACATCAGTGAAGCTCTGGCGAAAATGCAACTTGTTCTGACATTATTGTATGTTTCTGTATCATGATAGTGTTTTATCATATTCATATTCTGTATATTTAAAGCAGAGAGGTTCTTATTCATTGCTTTTTAGCTGTTATTTGCCAGTTGCCTTGAAATCTTTTCCAGTAGTATGTGCTCACTCTCTCACTCTGACTACTCGAAAAGAATCAGATTAAACATTTTTGGAGGATTTTCTATTCTCTTTCCTACTTTTGGTGACTTTTTTTTTCCAAACGTATTTCAAGTGTAAATGTAATTTATTTGGTTCATTGTTGCACATCAGGAAGATGCCTGAGCTCTTGATTTCTTCCTTTTTTTTCATCAAACCTGAACAAACACACATGATCTTCTTATGAATCTGTGCTTGATGTCATGAAAATTGCATTTTCCCCTTAGAAAAAGATTTTTTGAAGTTACCATTTACTGTTAGCATGAATTTAATATTTTAGACAGCACTTTTATTACTGTAGCTGGATGCAGCATATAATAAAATGAAGTAGGGTCAATGCCTAGCAAAGAGTTTTATAAGAGAATGGATTTGCAATGTAATTTTAAAAAGTATCTATTTATTTCCTTATCAGGGTATCTAATATCACTGTGGCCCAACTCACAAACTTGAGCAGATTCTTCAATTAAACTTTAGTCCTAATATATTGTGGTCTTCTGTTAGCTTCAGCTACCTTCGTGTTGAAGGCAATGCTTGAATATGTTCCAATCATGAAAGCTTCCGGAAATGGGGCTTTTAATAAGACAACGAATCAGATGAGGGCAAAGGGAAATCTTCAGCATTTACTGGGAGTTTCACCCAGACAAAATAAGAATAGGGACTTCAGGATGTGTCCCATGATCCAGATTAATAATGTTAATAATGCTTCAGAGGGTAACAGCATCTGTTTTATGGCTATTCACAATCTAGAACATAAGTCCTGCTCTTTAGAGTATGGAATATTGGTCAAGACACCAGGCTTATCCCCCGTGCTTTGTGAAGAGTGTCATGCGATCTTTAATATCCATCCAGACAATCAGGAGAAATGCAGATTGGATGAGTGTTTAATTTCTCATTTGAAGGGTGTCATTTCCAATATTAACCTCACCCATGATAAAGCTGCCCCAGATCTGGGTATCTGCCTACTTTATATTGTGTAATGTGACATATATTACTTCTTGACCCACAGGCAGGACATTAAATAGAAGCAATGAGAGAAATGCTAAATTATTTTTACTATAATTTTTAGTTCTACACATACAGTCTTCTGGATCTGAGTTTAAAAAGAGAGTAGGGATCAACCAGATATTAAAACTATGTTTTCAGATTTTCTTCTTTAGATATTTCTTTAAATTTCTAATATGAAGACAAAGCATTACTTAGAAAAGAGGAGAAAGTTTAGTGAAAGTTAGTGGACTAGAGCATCAGCAGATGGAGAAGAGAGAGACCCAGTAAAGCTAATCACTGGTATATATCTGCTGAGAATCCAACCCATTTCGTCCTTTGCCACTCTTTCACTCTATAAATCTAAATTGAGGCTTTTCTTGTTTTTTCATTCTTGTTTTCATTTGTTACCTTGGCACTTCAGACTGTTTGACTGTACATCTTTCATAAAGTGCCTTGAGATGTCTCAGCATGATAAGGTGCTAATTAAATTGAAGTTGTTGTCAAAGTGGGAGAGGGAGCGAGAGTTCAGGGCTACCTAGTTCATACACTAGTTTAGTTGATGACTTTAGTGGAACTAAACAGGGAAGCTTCAGGCACTTATGAAATCACAAAACTTATGCTAACTCATATTAGGTAGCTCTCAAAAGTTTATTGATTCAGTTTGGATGCATACTCAAAAGCCAGGGCTTAACCTTAGGTAAAATCTCTTGAGTCTGTAAGAATGTGTCGAAAAAGTAAAAGAAAAAAAAATAGTTCCAAGGTCTTGGGGATGGAGCTAGTTCTTCCTGCTTTCAGCATGGTGATGAATTTTACCAACACTGTTCTCATCTTAACTCTTCTCTCTTGTAGCCACATTGCATGTGTTATGCTGCTGTTTGTTAGGACTCTTCTTAATAAAAGAAGCTTTTGTGATTGGCTGTTATTGAGATCCAACTGAAATTCTAACGTCTGAGAAAGGTATTTATTCACCAAATGATTTTATACATATCTTTAATTTCCTAAGAGTTCCTGGAATTGTATTTCACAGCTGGCCTGTACATTTTAATTTTATATAACAATTTCAGGTTACCTAGAATGCATCACTTAATGTCATGTTAAATTGTAATTGCATTCAAAAATATGTTCTTTATTATGAAAACTGTTATGAAGGAGACATAGCCACTTATGTTCACCTAGAGCTTTATAAACAAAGCTTTACCTCTGTAATAGTCAACATAGTATCTTTCAATCAGGATGAAGATCATAACTTGCTAAATAGTAAGAGGATCAGGTAAACACCATAGACTCTGAAGGCTTCATGTGAAGGCTTTATGTGAATTTTTTGAAATTAATGGGTTTATAGAAGTTGGGCATATAACTTAAAACAAAAGTAGGTGGACTAAGACTAATTTCTAAATTGCTTGAGTGGCGTAAGTTTATCTTCATGTGGGAAGAAAGAGAAAGAAGGAAAATGGTAATTGGATGGCTTCAGGTCTTTGTTTTGGGTTTGCTTTGAACTCTAGAGAGATTTTGTCAGTTTCCAAATCGTTTTTTGGCATGCTAGATATAAGTCCAACATTTTAGGATTTTGTTCTATATCTCAATAGCACTGGGAGCATTGGCTTTGTAACAACCCCAAATTTGGCTAAATTAGCTCTGCTAGGTAGTGCTAACAAAGACGACTGTAAGAGGTGAGGCAGCCTGACTCTATGCTTGGATCTGAAGCTGGAACCAGGATACATGGAGAGAGTCAGAACTCAGAGAGGTGAACCCCAACGCAAGCGAAGGGTCAGAGAGGGGCATGATGGACATCAATTATTGACTAGCCTGCAGAATGACAGGAGATGCCATCTTGATTAAAGCTACCTTTCCCCACAGCCAAAAGTCTGTGCCAACTACAGGTAAATAAAAGGGATTGTTCAACTATTGCTAACAGGCTTCACCTGAAGTCTGTTGGCTCCAAGTGCAGTGATTCTGACAAAGACACATGTAAGCTGAGGTTTGCAAAGGAATAATGACGATGGTTTGAAAACCATGATTGAAAAGCGCTCTCCAGAAAAGCTGCTGAAAAATGCTGAAAGGCATCTCCCCATACTGTTTTACATGGGCCAGTGGTAATACTGTAACTACCATGCAAAATGGTGTATGCTTGTGCTGCGCATGCCGGCTGTCAGTGGTATGGGAAAAATTCATTCCTCATCTTCTGTATTTGAATAAAAGCATCAGAACAAAAATTTCTTTCTCAGGAAAAGTTACAGAACCACAGAACCATTGAGATTCAAAGGCATCTATGGAGACTGTCTGGTTCAACCTCTCCCCCCGCCCCCCAGCAAAGCAGGGTCAGCTAGACCAGGTTGCTCAAGGCCAACTCCAGTCCTGTTTTGAATGTCTCCAAGGATGGAGACTCCGTAGCCTTTCTGGGATACCTGTTCCAGTGTTTGACTGCCCTCACAGTAAAGAAGTTTTTTCTTATGTTTAAATGGAATTTCCTGTTTTTCAGTTTGTGCCTGTCACCTCTTGTCCCTTCACTGGGTACCACTGAAAAGAGTCTGGCTCCATCTTCTTAACTTCCCCTCAGCCTTCTCCTCTCTAGCTCTCCAGCCTCTCCTCATATAAGTGATGCTCTCACCAGTGCTGAGTAGAGGGGAAGGATCACCTCCCTCAACATGCTGGCAATTCTTATCCTAATGCAGCCCAGGATGCTGTTGGCCCTCTTTGCCACAGGAGCACATTGCTGATGCATGTTCAGCTAGTCCACCAGAACCTCCAGCTCCTTTTCTGCAAAGCTGCTCTCCAGCTCTTCGGCCCCCAGCATGTACTGGTGCATGGGGTTATTCCTCCCAGTTGCAGGGCTTTGCATTTCACTTTGCTGAACTTCATGAGATTCCTGTTGGCCCATTTCTTCAGCCTGTCGAGATCACTCTGAATGGCAGCAAAACCATCTCATGTATCAAAGTCCAAGTCAGTGACCTTTTAAAGGCCACAGCAGAAAACCTAGGGACTCAGCAGAGTGTCTGGGAAACTGTTTCTCTCCCTTGGTTGTGCATGGGAGAGGTGGTCGTAGCTGTGGCCTCTGTGCCTAGACACAGGGATAGCGATTGTTCCCCCCAGGACCTTTCTGTTCTCTGTGCAGCAGAACTAAGGTGATTTCTCTTCCCATGAGCTGGAGAGAGTGGTTTGACCATTTGTGAATGTATCTTCCAGTGATATGAGCTGAGAAATGCCTCTTCTCTTTGCATATATCATCTAATAACTCAGGAGTTTGGTTCTGGCATGTTAGAAAGATCTATATAAGTGATAGGCTGAAATGAGACAATCACAATATATCATGTCAAAATCCAAGAAAAAAAATCAAAGGGGAACAGATGAGTGGGAAATTTGGGAGTCCACTTTGAATCTGCTGCTGTTATCAGAGTTTGGGTCTCACTTTAGTATTTTCCTGGCTCCCTACAGGCCCTGCATCTTTCCATCGCCTCATCTTCTTAGCGATGGATATTGTGTTTGCAAAAAGGAAAAAACATTATAGTGAGAAAAGGAGGTTCAGTAAACTCCTTTCCCCAGTGCTGTTTTTAGGACCTGAAATCTCTTAGATACAGGGGCCCAGAGCTGTTACATGAAGACAGGATCGATTCAGTCAATCAGAGGGAAAACCTACTGTCAGACTCTCAGACCTTTAACCTGCTCTTCAGAATTATTAGAAATCCCAAATCTCTTTGCAGGCCTTTTCTATTAGACAGATATTCCCATGTTTTGATTTTTTTGCTCCAGAAGTAATTTTTTTTATAATTACCTTCATTGAACTGCACTTACCATCTGTGAAGTGAGAGGCACTTAAATGATTTATTAGCCTGGGTTCCTAAAATGTGCTGAACAGCATGGGATTGATCTGGCTAGTGACAAATACAGGATACATGACAATGGATAGGTGGCCAGTGTTTGATGGAGCATCATGCTGCTCTGGGGGGGGATTGCTCTGTGTGGGTAGGTTGGCTTTCTTCCAGTTGTACAGTAGGTCAATAAAAGGCAGGTATGCCTTGGCTCAGAAATACAAAGGAATATCTTAAAGCACAGTTCTCCTCTTGAAAAAGTTATGGGGCACTGTGCTTCTTGTTTCTCAAATAATTCTCCATAAAGGCTCTAAAAGGCTTGTGGCAGCAAAGAAAACCTTTCTAGAGTCCAAAAGTTTATTGGGATTCTTTTTTGCCTGTGCACTGATTGAAATTCTACAAACTGATTTTGGTCCTCATGTATCAGTGCTCCTCTTTGTTTCTTCTCTTGCAAGTAGTATCCATGGTGTGTAAGACACTTTCCGTGCTCTTTCCTAAACCCTGTGCAACATCATTAATATTCAGTAAAGCTCTGTAGGGGTAGCAGAGTATGGAGCAGAAATCTGAGCTGTGCAGATCTAGCTATGAGCATAGTTAGAAGGCAGTGGAAAGCAGTAAGTATAAGCACTGCTTGAAGAGGGGAGTATGGTTCCTAGCTGAGCAGGAGATGGCAAGAAGGAGTATCTACCTTTCATGCAAGTAACATCCTGTCTCCGGTAATAGGCAGGGGCTCCTGGCTTACGGCCCCAGCTGCATTCTCGTCTGCAGAGGCTATGAGACCGTGCTACTCACAAGGGCAGCGTTTTGCTTCCCTGAGTAGGAGACGTTCACAGCTTCTGCTGACCTCAGAACTCAGCAGGAGCTGAGATGAAGCAGCTCCTGCCTTTTGCAGTGATGAGATGCCACCAAGCAGCTGATCTTGCAGATGCAAGGGACTGCAGGTGAGCCAGCCTGCTCTGTGCAGATTGCCTGGAGGATCTTCACAGGAGCATTGGCAAGGGAGTGAAGGTTGCAAAGCTAACCTCAGTGGAGTGTGCCTGGTGGGAGTTAAGCATCTGCCTTTCCCCTTCTCTCAGCACAAACTGAGAGGGGAAAAAAATCCCGTGCAAGGACTTTTCCCCCTGCCGCCCCAATTTGATGTATGCAGAGGAGCACAGGATTGAGCTTAGAAAGAGTAACAAAAGGGGGGTGAACGTGTTGGTTTAGTTCAAGCCATGGAATAGCTTGGACCAACACTGCGATTTAACAAGCTGGGTTCTATATCTGGCTGTGTGTTGCAATAGTAAATAGAAACTGTGCTGTGGCTGGCAGCTGGCACTGAAGGAGCTGTGTGGTGCTCTCTGAGGACCGTTTGCAGTAGCAGCTAACTCAGTAGCTGAACCAATGCAAGTTGACAATGATCAGCTACAAACCTACCCCATGGCTTTCCTGTGCCCCCAGCACTCCTCTGCTGCCTCAGGCAATATGGACCAGATGCATGATGCCAGCCCCACCTGGTGGTGGGAGGAGCACAGAGCAAAATCAGGTAGCAAATGAGCCAAGAAGGAGCTGAGAGGGAAAGGAGGTGTGAGGAGAGGTTGGAGGGCTGCGTAGGGAGGATGGGGTTAATAGGAAGTTCAGTGTTTGGTTGGCAGGGAGTTTTCCCTGTGTCTTTGGCTCAGCCTTACACTTGCAAGATGGTTACTGGCCTGGAGGCCACTAGGAGGAAAGCCCCACCAGCGGGAAATTATGTTGTACGTAGGGAATTTTGGGGACAAGGTAGTGAATGTCCCTCAAAGGGAGGGGCAGCAGAAAGGTGTGAAATCTATATGAGGCTGTCCTATAATGTCCCTTTCTGGTACCTCCACTTTTCTAACAGGCAGGGAAGGGATGTCTGAGTGGTGGGTCAGATCCAAGCTCCTGAACCTTCTGGGATTCAAGTGTCAATTGCACAAACTAGCGTAGTTGTTACTATGTTTGTACTCTGTTCTTAGGCGACCTTGAGCTAAATTTTGGAAACTGAACATTCTTGTCTACCTAGATACAGGATGTTTTTTTCTCTTGTAATTGTGGTTGTTCTTAGCAGCCCAGTTGCACCACTTTTACTTCAATCAATATCCACTTCACCTGCTGTATATATCCCAAAGCAGACATTGTTGATCAGTTTGCTCCTTTGCTTTCCAGTTTGGGAAAATCTTGTCTCTCCTAAACTAAAGGTTCTCATGTCTCAGAATACCTGTGTTGTAGCTGTTTATCCTCCGTCTCTTTCTATCCCATGCCCAGTTTTCATGACACCTACAGGAAGCATCAGTAAAATTTAATGAGACCTGCAATCTGAATTCCCCTGACCTTAGAGTCAGTTCAGACTCAGGGCCATATAATGGGATGTTTCAGGCTTGGTTACATTCAAGAAGCACAAAAGGAGTCTTGGGAAAATAAAAACTCAGGTAATGTTCATCTTTACTGGCTGACTCATCCATATGCCCTAAAGAGAAAAGTGCGGCCAAATGAAATTGGTCAGAAGC
The DNA here is from genome assembly GCF_036417845.1 of Apteryx mantelli. NCBI lineage: Eukaryota > Metazoa > Chordata > Aves > Apterygiformes > Apterygidae > Apteryx > Apteryx mantelli. The sequence continues at coordinate 5,372,775 of NC_089992.1, forward strand.
AGAGACAGATGGCAACGTGATCTGGAAGGAACCCGGTCAGAGATGCAAAACCAGAACCCTGAATATGGATGATTCCTTTGGTGAAGTTGACATTGTCTGATTTATTAGCCAAATATCAAGATTTAGGCTGGCCTCTATTCGAAGGATTAATTCCTGTTTCTTCTTTGTTTTGAACCTGGCTTTCCTCCATATGCTATTCTTTCTAATCGCCCTTGGAGTGAGTAGGTCTATTCATAATGCACAAACAGCCCAGAGGAGCCAGGTAAGGGAGAACAGGACAGACCTTTGCAGTTGGCAGCACGGGGGCCCAGAGCCTAGGCCACCCACATTTGCTGCATTGAAACCTTTAAAGGGTCTTTCAGCCCAAATTCAGATCTTGTCCTTTTCTTTTCACAAATTCCCCCCTGGCTCCTTCTGCCAGACTTACAGCCTGGGCTGCAGAAGCCAAGGTACCAATATAGATGAGTTTGCTGGAGTAATTGCTATTGAGTAATGATTTTCTGAGTGACCCAATACTTCCCAGCTCCTGGAAGAGCGATCGGCACACTGCTTGCTGCTGCCAAGCTCTTCTTTCCTCTGAGCTGTGTTGGCATCAAACTCTGATGAAAGGTACAGGAGGCTTAACAAACTGTTCTCTTGTGAGTACCCAAGTTCAGCAGATGACGTGGCAGCACTGGAGCTGAGGCTCCATGCTGACTGAAGAGTGAGCAAGAGGCAGAATAGCTGTCAGCTTTGTTCAGAGTTCGCTCTTAGTGTTTGCCATCCTCAGGTTCAGAAGGCTTGGGAGTCCAAGAGAGAAAAACATAAACAAAGGAGTGAGAAAGAGCTAGAGAAAGAGAGCAAAATATTTTCAAAGCCCTGCAATGTCAGCCCATGTGCAATGAAGCTGTAGGGCACAACCCAGCTTAAGCTGCCTTTGGGAAACTGAGGATAGCTCACTTATGCTTAATAATTAAAGGAATCATACACTTTCCTGCTAGCTGCACTGAAAATGAGTGAGGTTTTATCTCTGCACTGTGTTAACAGTGCCAGTGACATGTTTATAATGCTGTAACACATTTCTCTGCACATACAGCAGAGAATAGAGCTTGTGGCAATGGGCCAGAATCACTTAGATCATTTCACCAGGAGCACACCAGAGACTAGGGCACCCCATCAAGGAGCCACTCTTTCCAGTCTGTAGCACCCCATGTTGTGACATTTCCCTCGCTGTTGTCCCCCTGCATTACTGCTGATGACACAAAAAATGATTGTTGTCTTTAGATGTAAAAATCAGTTTAACTCAAGCCAGGGTCAAACTGCTGTCAGTGTATTCAGATATATATTTCAACTTAGTTTTGTCACCCTGTGAGATGGAAAATTGCAGCTCCAGGTAAGGTCAAACAAGGGTTATAAACTTTCTTTGTGAGCAACTGAGTATGAAACAAAATCTGATTTGCTCAGATACAGGTAATGTTTTCTTTTTCTTCCTCTTTAAAACACAACCCTACTTCTCCATGTTGGTTTAAATAATTCAGCTTTATGTTGCAGGAGGACTTGAGAAATTTCAGAAATAATGCATGCAGAAGGCTGGCTTTTATACTCCTGATATATATGGGATTCTGCAGCATCCTGGTGTGATGTGTGGGTGTATGTGTACATGTGCTTTTTTTTGTACTCGCATATATACTCACACGCCCGCTCACTCTGTATGAATTGATTATGTAACCCAAATACCTCCTAGGGATCTCTGTCTCTCTCTGTGGATCTGGTACAATTTGTTCTTGAAATTACTCTAGCAGTTGTACAATCCTGTGTTAAACACCCCCACACTGGTACAGATACAGACTGAAAGCTGATAGGCATTAAAATGAGGTGGTGCTTAAGTAAGTGTTTTTATGCTCCCAGAATATTTTCTCCTAGTAATATTGCTTGACATTGTTCATCTTGCAATTATTTCACAAACATTAAATAATTTTTCTTGGATTGCACCTTCTTAATACAGGTAAGTAAAAATTATTCTTGTGACATAATAGAAAAATCTTCAGCTTTGATGGAGGGAATGTCCACAGTGAACAGAATGAGAAGTTATGAAGTCTTCTCCAGCTTTTGGAAAGCATTAGACAAACATTTCTCAGGAGAGAATCTCCTGAGAGGTCCTGTTTTGAGGAGGGGGAAGAATTAGATGACCACAGGAGGCTGCTTAAAGCCTGTGAATCTGTAATAAGAGCAAAAACTGAAGTCAGGTTATCACTCACCAATTCCATGCCTTCCAATATGCAGGCGAGCTTCAGCTCAGAGGTGCAGGTCCTATGGCTTGGCCTTGCCTCAGGAGATGGTTAACAAAATGATAGCAACATCTTGTCATTCCAGAGAAGCCAAACAGTGGGAGCACTGCTCCAAAAGAGGCACCCACTGGATAGAAAAGGGTGCAGAAACTAAGGAAACGAGATGGAGAAACTCCCCAAAAGATAACATTTTTTTTTGTCAACATGAGGTGAGGTGTAAAAACAAGCTTGTGCAAAAGTGAGAACTTGTAGGCTCTCAGTTCTCCTTGTCAGTCACCATTTCAAGTATTGCTTCCTCATCTTCTGGGGCAGGACACCTAGTGATTGATGGAACCTTATGATGATATATTGCCCACCTTGGTATGTTAACTTCTTTACCTAGTATATTATTTATGTTATATGGAATTAATGTCTTTCCAGAACTGTCAGAGACTCCTCTTCTCCAGTCAAAACGCAATTTCGTTTAGCCTTTGTTCTCCTGGTGTCATAAAAAGTGTGTTGTATTCAGCAGTGAAAAACTGTGCATGCTGAACATAACCCAAATGGCAGTTTAGGTGGCAGCATCTCCCAAAGGAGGTACTGAGTGCACCCAGGCAAAAGCTCTGTTTTTGAGGCTTAACACTGCTGCCAGAACACTGCTGATGCATCTAGCATGGAATAAATATTAGCCACTGGGCATTTCTCCCAGAATGTCTCCTCTTGTACATAGTGGAAAACAGTCCATATTTATCTGGTTCTTTCATCTGTGTGCATAAATGGTGGGGGAGGGGAGTGTTTCACAGGTTGTCTTCTGTCCTCCAAGGGTTTCTAATGTACATATTCAGTTGATGTCCTCATCTAGCAAAGATATTCTGGTTTTCTTATTTTTAGACTTCTGGCATTTTGTATCATTGGTTTGGTTCTCTTGGTATTTTACTCAAATGGCACATAGTCTGTTTTACATTCTTCTCTCTGACTTGTTCTATCCCCTGCTGTGTTCTCCACGTGAGGATATATAATTTCCATGTCTTTGTCCTTAGAGAAGCATCAGCCAAAGCTGTTCATGCCTCTGCACCCATTGACTTTCCTTTGCTCTCCAGTTCAAAAGTCTGCCCACAACCTGCCTGATTTTAAGTGCCCATAGCACTGTTCTGCTGTAAGTCAGAGGAAGTCTGTCTCTCTGGCACAGGCCCTCTTCCTTCTAGAAGTGTCCCCAGCTCCTGACAAATCTGAACTCCTGCTCTGTCAACCATCTTCTCAGCCCAGTATTAACATTTGGCTTTTCTGCCTTTCTTTCCAGTCCTGCATTGGAGTACTGGGAGTGTTTTCAGAGAATCTTCCTGGTCTTCAATTCCTTCTGAAGAGCCTAAATTTTGCTTCCAGAATCTCTTTCCTGCCAAAATAGACTAGGATCTTCCTCAGTACTTCCTAAAAGCCAATTCAGAGTCCTGTGAGGTCTGCCACCTTAGTCTTGGCAGTCAAGTCAGTCACCATGTAATCCTCTCTGGGGTCACAATCCCACCTGCTTATCTGTTGAGGATAGAAATCATCTTCAAGCCTGAATCCCAGTTTTAGAGGTCCTAATTGTTGGCTGGAGACTGGTGTCTGAGCGTGTGAGGAGGTCAAGTTGCAGATGTGCACTTGTCATTTCCTTTTGTGCTGGCTGTTGTGACTCCCCATCAAGTCCTCACCAACAGTGCAGACAATGCAAGTCCTCACTCAGGACTCTGCATTTCAGTCTCAAGGCTGGATATCCCAATGCTTTAGTCCCTTTCTTAAATACCTGCCTGCTTGATTTGGAAGCAGAACTAAGATCTGGAATGGTGTTTGCTCTGTTGCTTTTGGTAGAAGGCTATGAGTTTAAAAGGCCATCCACAGCTTTTGCTATGTTTTTGTTTTGTCTTCCAGCTGCCTGCCAGGCGGCCTGGAACAGCAGCTCTGACTAGGTTGTTGGACAAGTAGAAAACTCCAGCAAATGGGCATTAGGATCTGATGGACAGACTCCACCTCACATGCTCTTGGGAGAAATCATGATTTGACATCATCTGCTCTGTGTGGTTATGCTTGATATCTCCTGTGTGCATGCTTTGCAGCTGAGCTCCGAATTGAGCACATGAACATCTCCGAGGCAGCTCATGCATTCTGGTAGTCATTGGTTTACTGCATGGTTCGGTTGTCCGGCACATGTACTATGGGGTGGTTGTAGTATGTGTGCTCTATCTGTTTAGAAACTTTTGATGATATTTTCTTCTGATGTCTGGCCTGTTAGGTTTTAAAATGAGCTGATCTGTAGTCAGACATACCTAAATCATAGATTCCTCACAATCTAGACTGCAATGTGGAATTTATGGTCTTCTCTAGTTTGTAGTCACTTCTAGGCCTGCAAGGTCCTCTGTTTTCACTGACAAATTATGACAGTGTGCAACTGTAGATTTTTATATTTTTTCTTATTTCTTTAGTTGTACTCTCTTCCCTTCTTCTAAGCAGCAGACTATGTACAAAGTATCTAGTACAGTCACACCAGGTATGAAGACTCATCTGAATTTCGCACGTCCTCATGTCCTGCTAAGTGTTCTGTCAAGGTGCTGACTTTTCTGTATTAACCTAGAAGCAAGGAAAACTGCAGGCCACTGAGTCCTTGGGGCTGCAACGGGTTTATTAATGGGTTTATTTAACATCCTCATAGGTAAGCTCAGGAAGTGTGAGTTAGATGAGTGGACAGTGAGGTGGACTGAGAACTGGCTGAATGGCAGAGCTCAGAGAGTTGTGATCAACGGCGCAGAGTCTAGTTGGAGGCCTGTAGCTAGCAGTGCCCCCCAGGGGTCAGTACTGGGTCCAGTCTTGTTCAACTTCTTCATCAATGACCTGGATGAAGGGACAGAGTGCACCCTCAGCAAGTTTGCTGACGATACAAAACTGGGAGGAGTGGCCAATACACCAGAGGGCTGTGCTGCCATTCAGAGAGACCTGGACAGGCTGGAGAGGTGGGTGGAGAGGAACCTCATGAAGTTCAACAAAGGCAAGTGCAGGGTCCTGCACCTAGGGAGGAATAACGCCAGTCACCAGTACAGGTTGGGGGTTGACCTGCTGGAAAGCAGCTCTGCGGAGAAGGACCTGGGAGTGCTGGTGGACACCAAGTTAACCATGAGCCAGCAGTGTGCCCTTGTGGCCAAGAAGGCCAATGGTCTCCTGGGGTGCATCAGGAAGAGTGTTGCCAGCAGGTCGAGGGAGGTGATCCTCCCCCTCTACTCAGCCCTGGTGAGGCCACATCTGGAGTACTGTGTCCAGGTCTGGGCTCCCCAGTACAAGAGGGATGTGGCACTGCTGGAGCAAGTCCAGCGAAGGGCTACAAAGATGATTAGGGGACTGGAGCATCTCTCTTATGAGGAAAGTCTGAGAGAGCTGGGCCTGTTTAGCCTGGAGAAGAGAAGGCTGAGAGGAGATCTTATCAATGTATACAAATATCTAAAGGGAAGGTGTCAAGAGGATGGAGCCAGACTCTTCTCAGTGGTGCCCAGTGATAGGGACAAGAGGTAACGGACATGAACTGAAACACAGGAAGTTCCATCTGAATATGAGGAAAAACTTCTTCACTGTGAGGGTGACAGAGCACTGGAACAGGGTGCCCAGAGAGGTTGTGGAGTCTCCTTCTCTGGAGATATTCAAAACCCGCCTGGATGTGATCCTGTGCGACATGCTCTAGGTGACCCTGCTTGAGCAGGGGGGTTGGACTAGATGATCTCCAGAGGTCCCTTCCAACCTCAACCATTCTGTGATTCTGTGATTTTACTTAAAGGCATTTGAGCTATTTCATGGCAGAACTGGGCTGCAATTCCATCTGAGTCCTTTCGAGCCTGCTCTCCCTCAATTCCTCTCTGCTACCCACCTCTGGGATGTGCAGCCAAAAATGTTAGTTAATGAAGATGAAGAGAAAAGATGTTCTTGACACAGTGTTGTTAGGGCACTGATGTTCTGGCAGTGCTGGGAGAAACTGCAATACTGTCATTTCACTGATCACAGTAGCCTTAGTCTGTTTCTCAGGGTGATCTGTGGCAAGTCACTGTTGACCACCTTAACATTTTCTAGAGTTTCTGTCTCTTGACAAAACCATCCCTTTCTGCAGCGCCTTGGTAGGGAATTTGTAAATTATCTCAAGATTTTTTTTTCTTCTAACCATATCTGAAGGTCCTAAGGTATTTCTCTGGAGAATTGCGGTCAGAGACAATGGGTCAAAACTGGAGAGGTGCACAACTGGCATGTGCCTGTGATGAGCATGGCCAAAGTGTGTTTCTTTTTTGACTTTGCCATTCTTCTCTGTCTCATGTAGTCATAAATAAGTTAAGTGCTTTGCAATCTGTGGAATGTGTTTTTCACATGACCACCATCTGGGCTGCTGTTTCTCTGGCCTCTTGTACCTTTCTTTGTTGTCTGGGTTACTGATAGTTGTTTATCTGGTGGTGTTCAATTTTAGCTTTCTCCATTGACTCCTCAACAAGTTACACCTAGAAGCTTTTTCTAATTTTATCTTGGTGGTTTACACATTTTTTGGCCCTAACAAATATATCTGAATTTTACAGTTTATTCCTGTCACTATGCTGCATTTCGCTTTCAACAAGTGAGTGTTTGTTTATAGGAGGAGTTATCAGTCAGGAATAACTCTAGAGTAACACTTGGCAGAAGCTCACATTTGGGGATTCATTCCTCTTTAGAAATGGGTGCAGATTATTTGCCCTGTTATTCCAGAATCCATGTCTTATCAGGCAGTCTTCAGGCTTAACTATCCTTTCAATTTTGTTCCTCTTATCTGAATTCAGTGTCCTGTGCAGAACAAGCCTTCAATTTCAGCTGTCATCCAACCTGCTTTCTTTTTCAGCTGAGATGACTCCAAGGACCAGTCCCTGAGAACACTGAACTGAACAAAATTCCGGTGTATTCCAGACTTCGCTTCCTTAACCCTCCTTTTATTATATTCCCCATCCCCGTATATTAGTAGAGTATCTTTGTTTCTGAGCAGTGGGTTCCTCTTCTGGCTTTTATGATTCTGAGATGAAGAGCACAGGTAAGTTTTGAACACAGAGTCGCTCTTTCATGCTTACTATATGTCATGTCCCAGCTGAGGACAGTGAGTTCTAAAGCTTCCTGCAGGCCTTGGTTCGGTGTGTGTCAGTGTGATGTGCTGCTCCACTTGGTTTGCTCTGCTTACGGGTAATTTGATAGGTGATAAACACGGCCTGCAAGGAATGCCAGCACTGTCATTCTTGCTATTCCAGTTCATGTCTTCATTTCATCTGGAAAAGCCACTGTGTCAGCTACTAGTGGACTTCCTGGCTTCCCCTGCTGAAAATAGGCACTTGTCTCTTCAACTCTTTTGTGTAGGTGGATGACATCTTACGATGTTTTGAAATTAATTTTTTTTTATTTAGCATTAAATCTTAGGCAACGTTCTCTTAGTTCCATGATCTGGGGGAAGAGATACGTATCACAGACTATTGTCTGTGGACAATAGAAGCCTACCCGTGAATTAAAGCACAACATTAGAATTTAGAGTGACGTGAGTTGTGTTTATAGATGAGGGTAAAAAAAAGAGCAAGGAGGAAGTAGCTAAAAGAACGGAGGAATCAGAAATGCTAAAGAAAGATCTGTAAAACACTGAATTCAATCCAACAGTGACATTCTGCTTACCTCACTCCTCCATCCACATTTCATTCAAAATGCTTGCTTTAAGTTTCATTATAGGGAAAACTGAAGTTGTAAAATTGCAAGATCATAATAATAATCGTCAGTTTGGCAAGATGCTGGCCACTTTGGCATGATCCTGACCACTTCTCTTCAGTTGCTGGTTCTTTGCTTTTTTCCTGTAAGCTTCCTCTTCGTTTTTGTATCTCTGTACTCTCGTCCTTATACTAATCCTTTCCATTCCCAGTTACCTTTTGCCTCTCATCCACCACGTGTGCCCCCCCACCCATAGCCTCTCTCATCTCTAATAACTTTTCTTGTCCTTTAATTTTAATTTTCTTAAAAGGAGAGGGGTCCACCAGCACTGAAGTGTGCCAGGAAGGCTAGCAGTGGCTTAGCCAACGTGGCTCTGCCATGGCATCTCACTCAAAACTTGTTCAACTTTTGCTAGTCCAGCCTGGTGCTTTTAGAGAAGGCATGTGAACATAGTTGAATTGGAATGACGGGGGAGAGGTAAAGTGTTACTGCAGGTCACTAAAAGGTAGTATATGGAGGTCTTTCTTGTGCTAGACTTGCACAAAGTCTAGCACAACACCAAATTCAAAAGCATCAGGCTTTTGGATGCTTTTCTTCTGCTATGGTATGAAGTGCAGCACAGCTGGAAAAGCCTCTGGGAGCTATGCTTTCGTCTGGCTTTAATAAACTGGGCTCCACTAAACTCAGTGGAAAGATACCAGTTTAGCCCAGTTTGAAAGCTGATCTTAGCGCTTGGACTCCGTGTTGTAATCTCTCTGCATAGCAGAAGAGATTTTCTGTTCTATGTCAGCGTGAACAAAAACACAGGTACGCTCAGAGACACCTTGTGCTAACACAAAAGCAGGAGTTAGGCTTGTTCACCAGTTCTGGAGTTTTGATGTGGCTCTCTGGACTGAATGCTTGTCAAATAAATAAAAAAAAAAGAAAATCCAGGTTCCTTGAGCAGGGCTTGTGGCTGCTCCCGCGCCTGTGTGTGCTCTCCAGGCAACGCAGAGGCGTACCATTGCTTTTAACACTAGAGGTCACTCTGTGACCAAGGATGGGAGACTGTCATTTGGGGGCCTTGGGAAGGTCAGTGGCTGCTAATCCGTATAAATTGCTGAACTACAAGCAAAATTTGTACCTAATTATGAACCGCTTTGATGCGGCATTGCTTCTATCCTTACTTCAGAGTGCCAATTTCCTGAAGGGGAAAAAAAAAAAGAATTTAAGTGACATGGCTCATAAGAGTACCCAGTACGAGGCCAGTGTTTTAGGCACAAACTCTGGACTCTTTGCAAGTGTTGGTGTGGCCAGCATTCCCCACGGCGTCTCTCTGACTTGTACCTGCCTGCCTCTCTTCTATCCTCAGCACAACTGTCAGTTTTCTTATCAGCACGGGCAGGAGTTCATTTAGTCGATGCTGCCTAGGAAGCCTAGGGGTAAAGATGGATTTAACAAAGACACCAGACATCTGCGTACTAAACTCTGTCAAACCTATATCTAAAGGATTTAATTTTATTCCCTATTAATCCCTTTTCTCTCAAACAGGTGAGACTAGAGAGGCTGTTGCTACTGCTGCAGCTTTCAGCCTCATTGGCATTGCTGTTATTGGTTTCAGGGCTGGTCAGTCATGCAAGACATCTATCTCATCTTGGTGAAAAGTTTTACTTTTAGTATTATTTTATTGAACTACTTTACTCTGGCTGCTCAGAGAAGATCTCTCTGTTTTACAAATTCCCTGAAATACCTCTGTAGAACTTATTCTGAGTGAAGGATTCATGTGACTTCTTCCCCTACCCCTGAAGAGACAGATGGTTTGGGGTCAGCTGAAACTGCTTGTAAATGGGTAGCATATTTAGCAGTTAATTTTGATGGAAAACAAAGAATAAGAAAAACGATTTAAAAAAATTCCTGTTCCCATTTTCTTTGATTTTTTTTGTTCCTCATTGCAAAATATGCCTCATTTTGACCAATAGATAACTCATGTTCTCATCCTTCCCCCAGCCTCCCAAAGGAGCAAAAGCAGAATGCTTGATATGAGGCTGAACAAAACATTTCAGTTGACCTAAAGCATTTTTGCTAAGTTTATTTTTTCACTTTGGCCATAAAAGGAAAAGGCAGTTATTTGCACAGCTTTATTTGTAAGCCTTTTCTTTGCTCCTGTGGAGGCCAGGTGCCTGCTGGTGGGGGAGGGAATGTGCCCCAAATCCCTTTTTCTCCATGGAACATGCCGTTAATGACCCTGTTTTGCTGGAGGTTTCTAATGCTCTCACAAGGGTTTTGTGGCATGAGAAGGCTGTGCACTTCCCCCATTAGGGCAGGTACCTGGTTGTGGCTGGATTCCATGGCAGTGCAAATATCTCACAAATCTAGTCAGAAATAATTGGGATAACAGGGACTCTGTAGTCATCTTTCAGTTGAGGGTCACAGGACGTCAGATTTGACTTTGCTATTGAAGTCAGCTAATGTACTGGAAATGCCTTCATTTTCTCCCTCTGGAGGCATGGGTTCAAATCTGTCATAAATTACAAGTGACACAGGTTCAGTAGTCTTAATTAAATCCCATGAGGTTATTTTTGTGTATCAACACTCCCCTTCTCCTGCCTTCTGCACCGTTTGGAGCAGCCAAAGGGCAAGGAGGACTCCAGCGTGGTAGCTGGAAGTTCTCGGAATGGCATTCAACTGCTTGAGTCAGGTCAGGGCTGGGGATACTCCCAGACTCTGTCTGGCCTGGTATCAATCTTTCATTGAACTTGTAATGTAGTGTATATTCTTTGTACATTTAAAGCATTCAGTCCTGTACAAGATCATTATTCCTTGTAGGGAGATAACTGACCATAGAGGATTTCTGTTATCTGCAGCACCTCTCCAGCCTGGGATTCATTGATTTCCGATCTACTCTCTAAAGGTGCAGAATAGGGGTGATCAATGCAACAGTGCCAATGTGAATAAAGCATGCTCCCTAATCTGCATTATCAACAGCCCACTTCCTGATATCCTGAGCTGACCTGGTCACAACTGTCTCTTAGACAGATAAATTTGCTGGCTGTTGCTAACATGAGTTGAAAGCGTTTAAAATAGGAACGAATCGGATTCAGTGTTGCTCTTCCAGGGAGCGGCTAGGCTGATTCAAACATCCCTTAAGTTAATGCTTTTGTAAATGCACTATATGTTGCTAGCATTTCTCTTAGCTTGGATTTAAATTAAAAGCTTTAATTGGTCTCCTGATTTTTCTAGCAGCATGCTTAAATAAAGAAAAAAAAAGAAAGCTAAAAAAAAAGAGCCCAACAACATGCCACTTAGAGAAGAACTGTTTAGAGAGCAGGTTTTTATTTAATAAACAGTGATCAATTGAATTGATTAACCATGAACACATTACAGCAGGGTTTGTTGTTGCTGCTGCTGATAATTGCAGTTCATGTGCATGAGAATATTAAATGGCTGTTTGCAGGATCATTTTCATGCTCTTTTCATTTAACAGAATGGAGAAAACAACAACTGTTGACAGTGATTTTGGTTAGGACTCAAGTGCTGCAGACTGTGCCCTCAGGATGCCTGTGCAATAACTCTATCAATTGTGGCCATTTACTCTGCACTTCCAGACATTTCTGCAAACCTTGCAGCTGTTTTTTTACTAATTCGCTTGGTAATTAGATCTTATCACGCTGGCTCCATGGCTTTACATAAACTGTAAGCATTTGGAGCTGCCATGTAAGACATTTTAGAGTTGCCTGTGTTGATCTGCGCTGCTTTGCAAAGATCAAGGTATTCTCAAAAAGCAGTAGAAGTACTGAAGCAGTTGTAACAAATTAGTTCCTGCTGATTTAAGAACATTTCCATAAAGGAAATGAGTTCCTTCACTTAAATTAACCACTGCAAGCCAAGCAGCATTGATGGGTTTCATTCTGCTGGATGCTGAGCATAAACTGAGAGCTCTCCTGCCTCTGCCCTCCTCTCCTCCTCCCTCTGATACGCATCTTTGCCTTCAGTGGGAGTGGAGGGCATCAATAAAAGTATTTTATTGTTTCTGATATGTCACTTATGTTAAGGTTAGAGGGACACCATGATACTGTGAGCTCAGAGTCAAGAGCTGGTATTATCAGACATATGAATGGAAAGACAGTGAGTCTTTCTGTAGCAGCAGCAAGTCACCTTGAAATGGCTTTATGCAGGGTATGTGTGGCACAATTTGGGAACCTGTGATCCAGGTGCCACTACAAGTGGAATAACTTCACTCACTTGAGCAGACCTCTTGATCGCAAAGGAGAAAGTGCTCTGCCAGTGACTGTACAGCTGGGCCTTGCTCAAACAGCGTAGAGTCTGATGGTCTTTCCATAGCAAACAGAGAAGACAAGTCATTCCTGTGCAAGCTGACAATCTGCAGTGAGACAGTTTTGTTCCATGGCCAAAGACATCAGGAATTCTAAGATCTTTTCCCATGCAGTCTCTGTAGTGTGGTGTGATTGCTGACATAGTTTCTGTATGGACACTTCTGTACTGGCTGGTAGGTGTAGACACACTGAACCTCAGTGGAGTGAACGGGGCAGAAATACTTCAGCCAACTCACTGGAAGCCATCTCAGAGCCTGAGAGTTTGAATATAACAGATGTCAGAGTAACATATAACTCTTGAGCTTTTTTTTGTTTAGAAAAACTATTACAAAGTTTTGTGATAAAAGCTCATGAAATATTGAAAAATATTAATGAAGAAGCAGTATTTCCAGATGGATATTGGTGGTTGTATCTGTCAGGTGACACTGGCTGTTGTCTTCATTTTTTGTGATGTCATCATAAAGATATTTTTCCCACTTGTAAAGATAGTAGTAGTAATGCTATAGATATGAGGGACTAATGAGGTATTGGAGGCAACATCTACATCGAGAAGTAACAACTTTTATTAGGTCAACTGATACAGTTGGGAAAAAAAGATAAACTTTTGGGAACATAAGCCCTACTTTTTAGAAATTTTCTGAAATTCTGGAAAGTCACAACTCAAATGACATTTTTATTTTATCAAAATAGAGCACTCTAGCTGCTGCAGATATACAGGTCTTTTGGAGTTCAGCCTTGATAGTACACTGAAACTTTCAAAAGGATGCCATGATTTTATACATTTTCTGAAGCGGAACTCCCATAACCTATGGTGCTGACATCGGCTCTCCAGGACAGCTATCTCCAAAGACTGACTAAGGTCTGTCTGGGGCAGTGAGACAGTGACAGAATGCCTCCTGGACCCCTTTCTCTAAAGGACTGATCCCTTTAGAGAAAGTTAGAGACTATTGCCCTGGCTCCCTGCTTACCATGGAAGATGCTAGTAAAAACAGCAGAGGTGGTTCCATTAGAAGTATTAGAGAAGTCTGCAAGGATGATCTTTACTCCTACAGCAGTTCAAAAAAGTTGTTATAACATGGTTTATGCAGTATTGTCATCTCAGTAAAATTGTGGCTATATCTTAGTTTGTGCTCATGCCAAAGATACTATTATGGGCCCTTGGGTGGATAATTAATTGAATTTATGCTGTGAAGTGTAATAATTTCAGAAAAGGAGTAATTTGGATCAATTGAATATGCTCTGCATACATTTGTGTTGCAAATTTTGGCATTTGCCAGGAGCTGATGCAATAATGCCTCCCTTAGAAATAGCCAGTGTGCCCAGTAGATATGCATTCTGTATCACATGGTGACCTGCAGTCCCAGTGCAGTAGAAATATAAATGCTTTTGCTGCCTTAGATAAATGCAATATCTGGAGAAAAAGAACGTATATATATATATGAGAGAGATCTAGGTATATCAGACATTTGAAACTTATTTCAGTAGTAAACCCTTGAGAAAACTTTAGCTTCAGTGTCAACCTTTGATCCAGATATATCACAAGTTTAGGAAAGTTTAGTTTGAAATTTTTAAAGTAACGCACTACCATACCTCACAGATAAATCCTCCAAGCAACTAATGGCCAATGTGCTCATAAATTTCAGTGATGGGGCTGATACAAGCACTGCAGGGGGCTGGATCTCAGGACAACTGGATGATGACAGCGACACATACCACTAGGATTTTAATAATAGCAACAATAATACCAGTAATCTCAGTTTTTAAAATTTAAATAAGTGAGTCCAAACATCTGGGGTATGTCTGCACTGCAGAATATAGAGATAGCTACCCTGGCTCTGGACAAATGAGGCTGAAAGCCGGATGCAGTATGGTCAGACCTGCGTGACAATCTAATTACCGCAGGAAGCAAGCACTTTAATTCAGAGGTAATGCTGTGCTAATGTCCCAGAGCTATTCTGCTCTGGGACAAGGGCTGCTCCCTCCTCAGTGCTGCACAGTGCCGTGTGCCATGTAGATATCTCGGATCATTTGAAGTGATCTGGAGTATTTGTGTGTGGCAGGACAGTTTCCTGTGGATATGCTCCTTGGGTCCAAGCCTGGTGCTTTAATCAGGCACGTGCATATCTCCCCTTGGCTGTATGGTAAAGCCGGCAGTGGGGAGGGTGCTCTTTTCCCCATTATGTGGGAGCGTGTAGGGAGAGAATTTACTCCTCAGGTTCTGAAAGCTGTGTGAACTTCAATATGACGATGACAATTTTAATCAAAGAAATGTACTGTGGATGTCACCTGCATTTTTATCCAGTCCTCTTTGACAGAAATAGAATTGAGAGTGCTGCTAGAGATAGGGCAGAAAAACCCACTCCTAGATTCATTTTGCTTGCTCTTTTTCTGCTACCATAATTACCTCTAAACATAATTACGGGCAAGACAAATGACATTTTTAGCTTTGGTCTTTAAAGACAAGAGTTAATTTCAGGCTTTGACCAGAACTATGTTAATTAGCCTCTACTCACTCTCTTTGTATGGAAGTACATCACCCAGGACTTAGCATAGGTTGCCTTTCCTGTATCTTTGAGTAATGAAAGGACACGGCATGGCAACCAAATCAAGGGCTGCTGCATTAACAAGGCCACTTTTCTGCCCATTTATCATCTATTAAAGGTGCACTAGTTTGTAAAGTAACACCACCTTCAGCAGGGCCACCATGAACGGCTCCTCATTTATTTTCTGCATGGTTTAAGTTGGAGTTAGACCCACCTTGTACCTCAGAGGTGACAGCCAGTAAGAAAAAGTACACTAATTGAGACATCTCAAGGGAGAAATAGAAGAAAACTGAAAAGGTAATTAGAATGAGAGGATTTCAAGCTGGGTAAGTAAAATCGAATGGAGGTGCATATTAGGGGCTGTTACAGATGGGAAAGAAAGTACTTGGAGAATAAAAAAAGAAAAATGAATATTAGAGAACAGAGCACCCTTTTCACACTTGAAGAATAGAGGAGAGAGATAAAAAATAATGTAACAGTGGAGATACAGGCTGGGGAAAAAAAACCCTCCAGAAATGTGAAGGACATATTTAAATGTAAGAGAGAAAGAATGGGGAAAAATAATAGAGCATATCAATTACTAGAGCTGTAGCCAAGGAAGGTAAAACTGTCAGGAATATTTTTGGAGCTGTGGAAATGTCTCTTTCCTTTGTGGGGGATGTAGAGTGTGTTTGGTGTGTGTAGGAGGGGTTTCTTTTGGGAGTTAACTCAATATTTGAGTTTGCTGCAGTGTCACTAGCCCAAATGGAGAGCTGGGATGAATGCTTGCCTGAGCAGAAATGGATTAATTAGATGTTATTTAGCACAGCTGCTAGCTAATACTAGACATTTTTCTAGTGCATGCAGGCTCTGCCCCTCAACAATATTGTCTGCATGTCTCTTTTGCTTTAATGTCAATAGTTAGTGACATGTTAAGGTACAATCTCAATTTTTTTCATTTTAAACCTTCCCTTACCTGATGAAAAATAGTCACCTGGGTTACCCCCAAGACATTTCCACCTCACTCACAGGGAAGCTGACTTGTTGCACTACATTCCCCCAGGCAGATAGACACCCAAGCCAGAGAAGAAAGTCACATGAAGAGAAAAACACTTTTCCGGTTAAGAGTGGTGGATGGCAATTTCTTTCCATTGTGGTCACAGCTGATTAGGCAGAATTTCCCCTTTTGGCCCTTCTGGAGCCAGGTGGCTGGAAGAGAAGATCATCTTCATTGATACGTAGAGGACATGGAGCATGGCTTCCTCTTGGCGCAAGCCAAAAAGGTAGGACCCCGAGCCAGGGCTGTTGCAGATGAATTAACCCCGAAACACCCACGGCCTGAAGAGCCACTGGGCTGCAAGGACCAAAGCATATCTATATATCACAAGGCAATGTTGCAAAGAGGCATCTGAGCTAACCCTAAACAGGAAAACCGTGCTTGCATCCTCTAGTAAATGATTCAAGGGAAATCAATAGGAGTTATGTGTCTTTATGGGACTGGACCAGCAGTATTTGTTCTCATTAGAACTTGTTTGTACAGTGTAATGTACAACCAATGTATTTAACAAACTGTTGATACTTACTAAATTATATCCTCAAAATTAATATGTGCTTACTGTGGAAATGGAATTTTCTGATCCAAGTACAGTGTTTGTGTTTTTAGATATTCATCGCCTGTCTCGCTAGAGCATTTTTCCTGTGTATTATCTGTTAGATTTTTCTTTTAGCAAGCTTCACTGACAAAACAGGCAGAAAAAGGTTTGCTGTTTCATAAAAAATTTTACTGGTTTCTGCCTAAAGTTTTGAAAACTTTGAGGATGTTAGTAACACGCTGGCATTTTTTAACTGCTTAAAATTTTGGAGCACTTGATCAAAACCTATTTATATGTTTCCATTTTCTTTTTTTTTGCATATTTAAGAAAACTTGCCTAGAATCTGGAAAATATGACCATTTTAATTATATTTCAGAGCCTGATTCAGTTCTTTCCGAGAAATAACTGGAGGCAATTGACAACTTACTAAATTGAAAGAGAGGAAGAAACACCCCCAAAAAATAAAAAAAGGATTTCAACACTCAAGGAAAAAACAGGTTTTTCAAAGTGAAAATGTGTCAGCAATTTAAAACAAAGCGGAAAACCAGCCCATGAATGTAGGCATCTCGGCTATTTCACATTATTATAAAAGTCATTTGTATGACAAGAGTGTTCATGAGCAGTCAAGATTGTAACATTTTGTCCTAGATGCTGTTCAAAGAAAGAAAGAAAATTTAGATCCCCACCCCAAGTTAATTAGCTTAGCTACACAAATGCTCTAAACATATTTTTCCAGGATAACAAATGAATGTGTACTTCTCTTTTGCAAGACACAGTCTTCTGCATAAGAAAACAGTGGCTAGTTCAGTGGAAAATGACAGTGCTGTTAGTACCAGAGTTTCAAAGATCACAAACTTGCTCTAAGGATTTGAAAAACAAAGAAAACCCTGTGACAGAATATTCTTCTTCATTCATCATTTGAAACCCTGCATCTAAAAGTGCTAAGAACAAATTATTTTCAATATGAGTTAGCCCCAGGGGATTTGATAAAAGGGGCTTTTCTTTTCCAGCTGGCTAATGAAACGTGGTCTGCAGAAGACCTTAGTGACTTGGACAGCAGTTCTGCAACTCCCCCAGACTCAGTGAGCTTTTCTGATCCAGGGAACCAGAACACAAGTATGTGTCACTGGTCTGAATGAATATGGGAGCTGGGTAGACAGTGCTCATTCATCAGCTCTGTAAGCCGGGAATTCTCCCAGGGAAAGGTGGAAAACAAATTAATATTCCATCTCCAAGTTCCTGTAGGTTCTCCAGTGCTAAACTGTTCAAAGTAAGGAAAGCAACTTTCATAGCTGGGAGAGATTTGTCTTGCTGCCACTCCAGATAGAGTTACACAGATGGTTTTCTCAAAAAGAGAGCTAGTTAGGAGTCTATTTTAACAGTGTTAAACAAGCATTTACCAGAGCCTTCTTCTGAGGTCCAGGTTGAAGATTTGGGATTTACACCTATGTCCCTGAGACAGAAGATTAACCCTCAGGAGCACAATAACACTGTCACAAATCTACAGCTCAAAGCTTTGCGGATCTGTCATGGCAAGAGCGGTGCTTGCATCTGCTGTCCTAACGGAGTAAAAAGACAGACTATCCTCAAGGCACATTGACAAGTCCTGTGCTTAAAAGAGAAAGAGGGATGGGGCAGGGGGTCTCTATTTCACACCCAGTACAAGGGAGAAGGTGCTTTTTCTCTTTCCTCTCTACTAACCCCGTTGCCAAACCAGAGCAGTCCAGCGGTTCTCTTGGCTCCTCCAGGATAACTATTGCAGCACCAGACTGTGCATTTTGTCCCTGCACACTATCCCCAGCGCTGGCAGGCTCCTCCTCGTCTCTTCACAACTTCTCAGGCCCTGAGGAAAGACAGGTGCGATGGTATGGGCATTGCACCTCTTTGCAGCCTGGCCCCTATTTACCCAGCACGAGCAGACAGGAAGCCACGGGGAAAACAGCAGAGCCACTACTGCCATCATCCATCCATGCTCGCCCCCTGCCCAGCTTGCTACATGAAGAGAGCCTACCAAGAGAGCCACGCAGTGTAGAAATCACTCTTCCTCACAGTGACCAAAGCTGGCTTTCCTTCCTCAGTAGGAAACACAGACCTCTTTTGTTGCCTCCCCCCAAAATACCTTATACTGTTCCTTGATGGACATTTCCTCCTGACACCAGCTGGTGATCCGCTTACAAGCACCAAGATTGATCGCTCTGAGAAATGACAGCATCCAGCAGGCTCATGAATGACTGGTTTCCCAATGAAGTAGTCTTGAATGTGGAAATAGTTTTCCCTCATGTCAATGATTTTGTTATTTGTTTGCTCGTGCTGCTGTAGGGAGGCCCCTTGAACTACATGGACAGTCAGCATATGGGATTCGTTTGAATATGCTCTTGTTTCCTTCCATGCAATTAAACAACTAATACCAGTGTGGATGGCCATAGATATAAGCAAATAATGTCAAATTAGTTGTGTATCAATAATGATCAAGTCATGTGATTCCTTCTTTAATAATCATTTCTTGGTTACACTCACAAAAAATCTGAACTGGAGCAACACGTCTCAGAATAAGTCCAAATATTTCAAGGTTCATTTATGGTCCAATTTATATTTAATAATCAGGGAGCTGCTAAATGAACTTCACTGTTCTTAGAGGAGACATCTGCCTGGCAGGGACTGCAGTCCTGTCACCAGACTGTCGCTGTTAACATTCATTTTGTGTAGAATCTGTGAGCCACATTCCTCACAAGTACCTCATTTTTCCAGCTGCTGCTTGTTATCTGTGTTTCTAAAAAGAAATTTCATCGATTATTTTCTGGTAGTTGAATTCTGTTTTCTGTTTGGGTTGAATTTCTAATGTATGGTTGTATATGATATGGGCATACAATATATACTTATGTATATATACTTATTTTCTCCATGCTGTGATATTGCTGTCTCTGTCAGTGTCCAGAGCTAGGCAGACAAATGAGCAGAACGAATGGAAACAGTGTCATTAAATATCCCCAAAAGCTTCACCCTAATGCTCGAAACAACTGGAGAGAACAGATAACAAATGCCCTCCCTGACTTCACTGCTGGGGGCGGAATACATGCAATGGGAGTTTTGATATCCTTCAGCAGATAATCTTTGCGATTTCTCATCACCTGTCTGGATTTTGAAATTCAGCTTGATTTTGGGAAAAGTTTGGCAAGTTTTCTGCTTAAACATCCTCATTAATTGGACTGTAAAGCTCAATAATAATTATTAATACTAGGCACCGCTGCCTGTCAGCCTATTTATTCCTAGATACCTGTGAAGAGCCTGCCTTCTGTCTCTCTCTCTCTCTCTCTCTCTCTCTCTCTCTCTGTTTTTTTTTTTTTTAAGCAGTGGGAAAAACACCTGAATAATTCAGCAGGAACCTTTTACATTATGAAAAATATAATCAGCTGGCAAGGGTGAGATATCTTATTTCTACAGAACGTTAACTCAAGTATTACAAGTGACTGCAAGATTAATGCCAAAACGCAGTAGGTGTGGATACATATTTTCCTCATTGTTCAAAGAAGTCTCACCCTGAAGGAGGGCTAAGAGAAGACCCTGTATTCCTCACCATGCCTACTTAATGCCATTTAATAATTTAAGTCCATTAATCGGTTAAGATGAGGACTTAGTGTTGCTTGACTCACCACTGCCAAGTGGAGTGTTCTTCTAGGCTAAATAAAAGATCTTAAAATATTTTCTTATTGCAAGGGAGCTGAAAGTACCACAGCTTTCTTCTTAAGAGGCTTGAGCTTTTAGTGGGGGTTACTATGCCAAAAGTGCTTAAGTAAACAATAATATCAGTACATTATAAGTAGATGTCTGAGAATATTAGCTGTTTATTTCGCTGACATACTCTGAAGAGTCTACAGGGGGCTCTTTCAAGAGTCAGGACCTCAATGTAATATACAAGCTTTGATTCTGATATTTCCCTTGATAACCATGCTCTACCATATTGGGGTCGGAAGTCAGCAAAGGTTCATTGGCTGTTGTAATGCTCACTGTCACCAGTAATAAGTACAAAGGACTTGCTTTAAAAGCTGGCTTATAAAACTTTAAGGAAACTTGGATTGCTTAAGTGAACTTCCAAGGCTCTTCAGGGGCCAAGTGCACTTTGGTTGTCTACTTATATTAATTTCACAGAGTTTAAAGGGTCAAGCAATGCAGTTGGTGATGCTTATTAATTTATGAAACACAGAATCTTGCACTATCTGGCTTTGACCACTTGCATTCTCCTTTTAGAAAATTTAATATACATTAAAGCTTGCTAGACAAGGGCGCCCTGAAGGATTAAGCCCAAAGTTCACAGCTGGACTAAAAGGTTCAAAGGCGTTGTATCCACTACACTGATTTGATTCCAAGTGACATTCAAACAACAGAACCAAACTGTAGATGTTTGAATCTGTAAGGAAACAGCAATTAGAAAAATACCACAGAAAGGCAAAGGATTGGGATATTTTTTCCTTAAAATGCTAAAACCGATTACAGTCTTATTCTTTCTTTCATGGGGAGATGTGTTTGATCACATCATCTTTTTGGGTCAGTGGTTGTCAAGAACATATTTTGGGGGTACAATAGAGTTTGCCAAGCTCTAAATGTTCCTGCGATCCTGGTAACTTTACAGAATATATTCGATTGTTGCAGTGATGCTGAATTGAGTTCTGGGTGGGGAAATATAAGCCAGAAGGAAGGAAGGAAAAGAGAAATAGATAGCTGCTCCAGTAACAGGATTAGGAGTTAGAAACCTGAGATAATCCTATTCAGGGGTATTTCTACATTCTGTTTACTTGCTTTTGAATTGTTTTGGTGTCTTGTCCAAGTGAGATAATTCCAGAAGTCATTCACACCCAGGCTACAAATTCGATACTGCATTCAGGCGACAAATGGAATGTGATTGAAGAGCTACCCAGAAAATTGGAAATCAAATTGGCAGTGATGGTTGGTCTATGTGGTCTCCTTTTGGAGTCAACAACAGGGAGAACAAAATGCAGGACAGGAAAATTGTGTCCTACTGTATACATGAGCTTATTTAGCCAGAGTTGGTAAAGGGAGAAGCAAATTTCACAACTTTATGTCGGCTCTGATTCCTGAGGCCTTAGGGAACACGCACCTTGAGGAAGCTGTTGTTCTTCACTCAAATTTTTCTGCTGAAAAGAGAGACTCTAAGCCCCGTAAGGGAATTCCAGTGGCAAAGACTGTTTATATTGCAGCTGGGCCCAAAAGGCCTCAGATGTGCATCACATGTTGGGAGAAAGTCTGTGACTGAAGAGAATTTGTAGTTTTCACAGGCAACAAAGGAGAAAAATGTGGGGAGGCAAAATAGCTGGGAAGGGATTTTGTGTGACCTGAGACACTTACGTTTCCAGCCAGAGAACAGAATTCAGATTTCCAGGAATTTAGCAGTCTTACCCTTGCTTTTTAAACCACTTAAGTGAGAGAACGATGCAGGAAATCCCACAGGACACGTGAGAAAGGGGTTTGTGCTGAATCCCTGTTATTGTTTCTTTGCATTTACCAGCTAACCAAAAATATTTTTCTCACAGAATGACTTCTGAGACTTTATGGTGTGGAGTATTTGGTTTAAAATGTATTGTAACCTTCTTTTTTTTAATTGATCAGATCAGTCTTGAAGACTCAAAGAGAAATCTGCCTATTCTGAATATTGCCTGAAGATTTAGAAGGGTCTTTCTTGGAAACAGAAGACCAAGACGAAACAGTCATCTGTAAAGCATGGTAAGAGGAAAAAAAAGAATAAAGGAATGAGTTATGTTTGACTTGTCTTCTTCCAAGAGAGGACTTCTTTATTTTTCAGAGCAGGCTGTGGGAGATGTTGCGGGAGCCGTCCTGTACAGGTTTAAGATGCAGATTTATCATGGTGGGTGCAGGCCCTATAGCCTCAATGGACCCAGCTACAGTCTTGTGCACCTTGTAGCGCATTATGGGAGAGGGTCTGAGAGGATCCCCATTCTCATCCTCCCCACTGTCCTCTATTGGCCTTTGGCACAGAAAAAAGAGAGAGAAAGAAGATCTAGGGGCTTGCAAGCTGTCTGCAAACAATAAACTGTCCCTTCCTATTTTATCTGTGAGTTTTGGGCAGGTTGTTTCAGGCACATTTTTCTATTGAACCAAAGTTTCAGAATAGTGCACGTGACTATACTGGCTTTTTGGAAAGCATCACTACTGTGCTGTGTACATTAGCTTGGTAATTACACAGGCAAATGCTCAAATAGACATCCAAGTAGCCATTTGAGCACAAAATTTTTCTAGGCTGTTGGAGCTGCATTGAAGTACAAAAGCGTAGTCGTATTAAGTATTAGGTCTTTGCTGTGCAGGCAGAGGTGAGTCATTACTTTAGTACTGGGTGTTCTGTAGGGCTTCTTGAGCATATTGTGAGGGTTGATTAGATATCCAAAATTCACTGTGAATATGAAATGGGAGAGCTAAGAGATGAACAGGAACTGAGCAGAAAATAGAATTTTTCCAAGGAGTAGGCATGCTTAAAGGTATAATTGTCTTCCTGGTATGGAAGACATACCACTAATGCTGATTGTCTTGTTATTTGAAGGAGCCTTGAAATACCACATTTACCATTCAATCTACTGGGAGCTGAAAAGCTGGTTCTCTGTGATCAGAAATCAATGACTGCCTAGAGGTCATGTAGCTGCTCAGTGCAGTTCCTGTGTCACACCAGAACAAATTTCAGAACACTGGGAATTTTTCTCCTGCTCTGATAACCTGTAAACCAACAGCATTTGTTTGTTTGGCAACTTGATGTGCAATAAGATTGCATTATTTATCACTTGAGTTGTATGAGAAAGCTTCCTAATGACAGGTGTCAATCGCATAAATATTTGCTATCTCCCAGTTGAGCAGAAGCAACACTAAAATTTTAACTGTGTCATTAATAAACGAGGAGCCAATGGATTTAAGAGCAATGGAAATCCTATGATCACTCACTGTGAAAGGGACGATTGTCAATCACACCTCGATGGCGCCTGCTCACAGATATAATGAAGAAAGATTATCATTGCTATAAGTGGCTGCAGCAACTGTGGTCAGCAGATAATAAAGACATTGTCACAGTGAACGGACCTGCTTCCCAGGGACCGACAATGTTAAGTAATGTCTCAATGGTATTTTGGGTCCTCATTTATGTGACTGCAATAGAAAACCGGAAAGAAAGGGCCCTTCTGTCTTGTGACATAATTAATTTCATGCAATTCTCCACAGTTATAAACCAGTTATAAACCAGTTAGTCCTGACCAAAGTCAGCTTATTCATGCACTGATGACCCTTAGAAGAAGAAACAGTGGAAGGCCTTTAAAGCAAAGACCTCAGCTTAATATGACACACGTACATAAAATATTGGCTATATATGAGTTTCCTCCAGTGGCTCTTTTGGATCCCGATGAGGGAAGGGAAATAATGCTATCCGTGAGTGTGAGCCATTAGCTGTGCCCTGTGGAAATGCAGAAATAAAATATTCTTTTAGCATTCCAGCACCTTTGAGCAGGACAGGCGGTTCCTGAGGTGCCAAAGGCTGTCAGGAATTGTGCTGAGCACACACAATCCTTCTGTGTCTGTCCTTCCTCACCTTAATTCATAGCTTCAATTAAAGGTGGTTGAAATGAGCTCAGATATATGGCCCCATCTTCATAAAAAGGGACAAATATGGTTAATATGGCTCCAGTTCCGTTGGAGCACATGGTAAAGCAGGAAACAAGGAGACTTTTAAGACATGCTTCTCTTTTACAAATCCAATAAAGCAACCCAAAGGCTGCCTTGTGTAGCTGTCAGTCACCAGTGGTTTTCCTGAGCAGGATGGCTAGGATAGCAGCCCAGAAAATATAAGAGGTGCCATAGCAAGAGAAGCTTCTCACTTTTAAACCCTTTTAAATACCCCAAATTGGTGTTACATTCACAGATGACATGACGCAAAGTTGATAGATTCACCTGCCCTTTTATCAGGCAGGTGCAAAAGCTCTGGGTTTTGCTTTGGATTTCTTGCATTTCTTGGTGAACATATTCTAGCTCACTCCCGAAAGAGGGCTAAATCCTGCTGAAGCAATCAGTCCCCAGGGGCCTGAGGCTATTCTCTCTAATGTAGATATAAAAGTCAATCATACCAGCTGCAGATGAAATCACAGATGAAATCCTACTAATTAGTTGCATGAACTTTGTTTCTGCCTGGTTTGAGATTCTCTCAGGCTTGCATAAATATCTGGGCACCCATGCTGTACACCTCAACAGGGCTGTTGATTTTGCAAGGAAGGCTAACAATTTCTGTGCCTAAAATAGCCATGCAATTACTTCTGCTCACATGGCCTCGCAGTAACAAGATGGATTCTGAAAACTAGTTTTATTTGCACGTGATTGTAAAGTTGCCCTACATTGTTCTGCCAAGTTAGGCACTGATGCAGGTTTATGACCATATCATTAATATTTTAGTACCTCATCAGTAACTGGTTGCTATTAATATGTAGTGAAACAGTGATATAAAAAGGGAGATGTACCCACTCGTTTGGCAGAATTTGCATTACAGCTGGATGGAATTTATAACACATCTTCTGCAACCCACTGGTCTGAACTCCTGTTATTAATTTCTGCTGTGTTTATTTCTCCTTTATGTTCACTTTGGGCAATATTCTATCAAGTTTCCTGGCAGGCACAACAGTGAGTATAGCTAATTTCAGCTGACTACAGGAGAAGGACTTTGTAGAAAGTGAATTTTGCATTAGCACTAGTATTTGCAGCAAAAGTCTCCCTCTGAGAAGTCTATTCCCCTCAGCCTGGCATCAGCAGTACTTAAGTGCATGTGAATAGCCCTATTGACTTCAGGTGGGCAGCTGTTTAATTACCTTCCTGAATCAAGGCCAAGACCAGGAAGCAAAATCCCAGCATATGAGCTGGGTGTCTAGTCAAATGGCTTGTCTCCTGAATGCTGAACTTCTGTGAGTGACCCACAGATTGTCTGACTAGGTAATTTGGCAAATACTTTCCAGTCAAGAATAAATTTGAGGAAATTATCATTTGATGCACAAAGAGAGGTGAAATTTGTGCAGTATATTTTTCATGACTAAGCAGCTATTGCCTAGATTTATTCAGCCTGCCTGCCTCTTCCTCTTTCAATACTCCCAGCAATCACATTTTTCCCCCACGTTTTATTTAGGAACTCTGAAATGACAGGTCGCTTGCCTTTCTATGAGGAGAGCTGTGTGCCGTATGCAGCATGCTGCACGCGGGTGGAGGAGGATAAAGAATGACATGCTAGTCTGTAAGTTACAACAATTTTTTTTTTTCAGATCCGCATCTGCTCTTGTCCCTCTTCTGTTCTCAGATCACTCTTTGGCTTCCCCTAGGAATCCAGCTGTGTCATCACATTGTGTGGCATCCTAATATTTCATACTAAGCTGTAAGCCAATTAGGAATGACTACTTACCATGCTGAATCATAGGAAGAGGAAAGGATAATGTGTCCTTCATATAACGAACCTCCTCTTTTTTTTGGCAAGACAGATAACTTGCACATTATATTTATAAGCCCTATGGCTTTTCACTATACCCAATTAGGATACAGCTTCCTTTCATGCTGCTACGGTATTTTAAGGGACTTGTTTATAGATAGATGCTTATTGAAAGTGCTGACCTGCTACCATTATCCCTCATACCACATTTCATCTTTGGAGACTGAAACACTGGACAAAACTAGGTGTTGCAGTCACCTTTCGCAGGACAAGAACATGTGTGCAGCAAAATATAAATACTTTGTCTTGAGTTTCTAAGTGAACTGGTGACCCTGGATGAGGGAATAAACATTACTTCAGGCCACCCAGAGTTGAGGGGGATGTTGATTAAAGTCAAAGTGGAAAATAAAGCCTGGTATGGCTAAAAGGAAGAAAGATGAGCCACTGATTTGGGTGTCTGCTTGGGATATTGAAGAGGCAGTTGGAGAATCAATATATTTGGGGATGTGTGAAGCTTTTAGTAATGAGCATCTAAGGGAAAGATTAAAATTTATTTCCCATGCTGAAGTAATTAATGGACTATTATGCAAGGCGTCTGAGCTGCCCAGAGGTCTGGGATAAATAGTGTTCTAGCAGCGTATAGCAGAAAGAGGATGCAAAATGTGACTTAAGATTAAATGGAATGATGTTAGTTGTAGCAGAGCACTTAGGATGCCTCTCCCTTCCTCCAATTACTGCGTTTCTTTTCCCCTAAGTTGCTAAGGAGCTATTGATGGCATTTACTGCCTGGGAATAGATGTACTGCTTTAAATTTGTCTTTAAATCCTAGCAGTGTTGCAAACTGAAGGCTTCCATGGCCTCTCTCTGACACTGGCTGTCTTTTATATCTTGTCTAATTTTGCTAGTGCCTTCACTGAAAAGCAAGCAGATCAGCACCCCAAATGGCAGCACTCTCACCCAGCAGGGGCCAGTTCACCCGCCACCCTCAGGCAACGGATTTCTGCATAGAGTCACATTAGGGGCTACATGCAAATAAGAACCTGGACTGCAGATATATCCAGGGAGAAAAAATGGCCTCTGGTTGGGCTTCCTCAAATGCTTTATGCATACCAAATCCAGCCATTTCCACCCATTTCTGTTGCTTCTGCTGCTAACAGAGATTGTAAACTATGTTTGGGAGTATCTGGTTTAAGGCTTCCTTTGTAAGGTCTGGCCGCATGCTGCTAGGGTTCAATTCACTGCTTGGCTGATAGTATCCCCATGCTTTCCCTCACAAACATCTCCTGGGCCCAGAAGGACAAACAAGTTCTCCCACAACCTGCCAGCAAAAAGTGGCAGAGAATCACTAACATCTGTTCCTGAAAGCATCAACACATACAGCTGTAGCGGATCCAGGAGGAGCTGCTCACCCATTTCCAGGGTAAATAATCCCACCTGCGCTGAGCAAATCTGAGTGCTCAGACCTACATGGTGAACTTTGCTGGTCAGGCAGGACTAAGGATGTTACAGCATAAGATCCCCTGTGACTAGAAGGCAAAGGCTGGAGATATTTTTCCTGATAAAAGGAATCTTCAGTAAGTTGAACAGAAGTTAGTTCTGCTATAAAGCTTTTGTGCATGTTCTGAAATATTGCTTGTTTTATAAAGGTAGGGGTTTGGAAACCTCTTGGCCTTCAAGAGAAGACTGTCTGTTTAGAAGCTGTACCTTTTTGAATTGTTATTCAAAAATGTCTCAGTTAATCATTGCCAAAGGCCTTGCTAGCCTGCGTTGCAAATTCCATTTTTAAAAAATGCAGCACATATATAATTCATGCGACTCCTCTCCACTAGATAAGGAGTCGTCTCAAATGTCAGGGTGGGGGAGGAAAGGATACCTGACCCAGAGGGCAAGAATATTGAATGCACCAGTGTTGGACTTGACATTCCCCTAGTATTCACTGTGATAACATCAATCTCAAGGAACCCTCCTGGTATAAATACAGAGCTGCTGCATTTAATATATATTTCCAAAGGAATTTCATAGTAATTGAGCATTAAATGATGTCCACTTATCCTAAAGCGTTACCGTTTTTATTAAAAATTATAAATGGGCTTCAGCAGAATAGAATATACCAGATTCATACCACCATCTCTATTAGTCTTTATACTATAATTGTCATTGACCGCCTTTACTGTATTATTTCTAGACAGTTCATAATTTTCCCAGCTGAACAAATGAAGATTTGTGAGCAAAGAAAGGCACTGACTGGATTATGTAGTGCCATTGATTTTTATGCTCCTTGTTTCACAGAATACGCTTAAAAATCCTGCCATCTCTGTGATGGCCCTTATTAGCACTCTGAGGTGCTGGCAAGAGCTGGATGGCAGTAGTGTCTACTGTTCTGCTGTGCTGGAAATCTTGTCTTGTGGAGGAGTCATCGGAGCTGACCTTGGGATAAATGTGCTGGATGTCCAGGTATGACCCAGGCAGTCTGGATTTGGGGGTGTTTGCTTGGCTTATGCGTTGGAATGAACCATTACAAATCCATATCTGAAAAAGTGGAAATTGCAAGAATCGGTGACCTGAGAACTACTCAAAGGGTGCGAGGTTACCATTTTGCAGGCAAGGCAGTACCTGCGTGGGAAACTGTCTTGCTCAATAACCTTCAGTCCTTAGCAAGATGATGGCAAATACTGGCATTTCCCTTCTGTAAAGGTGATGGCTTTTGCCCAGGCTGTCAAAGCACCTAACCACACAGCCTTTCTTCATTGGGGCTTTCAAAGCTTTTCAGGTTTGAAGAGCAAAGACCTAAGTGAATGATGATTTTTTTTTCCAGTTTGTGGGGAATATTGGTTATTTGATCTTAATATTTTGTGTCATTTGGGGATGCTTAACCTATTTTTTCAGGATTTTTTTCTTTTATGGGTAACTGTAAAATGCTTTTTAAGATTGAAAAAGGGCAAGGTTTTTGAGAATTGAAAATTGATATTTATTTGTAAAAAATGACCCAAATCTGTTAATTATTTTAGTTCTCCTGAGACTATAAAAGAGGTAATTAGGTGTTCACAGCAGAAATGATCTTGCAGAACATTGCTATTCTATTTTATTGTCACTAAACAATAAATAATGAACCACCAAGAAGCAGGAGGGGAAGCTAATGGAAGTTATGGCAAGATCCATTATTTTTCTCATGGCAAGATCCATTACTTCTGTGTGTAGAGGCTTGTACAAAGTGACTTGTGTGGGCTAGCAATACAGGACTTCTCTTCCTTGGCGGAGTCAATCAGGTGTGGTATGGTGCAGTATTTACCTTTCAAATGCCTGTATCTTTTATTGGATCTTGGTGCATCATTTAGCTCAGATTAGCAATTGGGCTCTTTAATTAGCAGGGCTTCACTGTGGCCTGTTGGCCTCTCCTACTGATCTCTGTGTTATCTCTAGAAACACAGTCCCCCAAGGGAAGGTGGCCAGGAATGCCTAAAACCTTGTGCAAAGCACTAGCTGCTGCTTGTTTCCCAGGAAAAAGTGAAGTGACCTCTTTTCCCCAGCCCAAAAGTTTCTGGGGAAAATATTCCACTGTGCTGCAACTGAAAAAAGGAACCGCAGTTAAAATTAAAGCAGAACACATTTGAAAACTGTTTTCTACAACACAGCCTTATGAATAGCCTTTCTCTCCCTGCTCAACCTTTGTTTGAATAAAGCCACTGTTAAGGATTCCCATGCAGCAGAACATATTAATGTGTCTCCGTTTACTATGCTAGTGTTTCTGACCGTACAAGTAAGGAGGGATACAAACGCAGCCAGATCTTTGCCCTCACCATTTTTTAATACAGCTAGTGCTCACGCAAGCCCTGCTCCTTCTGAAAGCCATCGCTGGCCTGTGTGTTCTGGTTTATGTATGAAGCGACAGCAATTGTACAGTCTCACTCCACAGACCAAACTTTCTGCACAGCCCTGATGGAAATGAGCCCCTGGGGACTTGCAGGATGCTGCCTTTGCTCTGGGAGGCTCTGTGATGGCAAAGCCAGCTATCGGTTGTTAATCCCACTGCGTCATACAAGACACTTTCTATCTCCTCCTGTAATGTTAATGCAGCTGGAATTCCATAAATCAAATCTCAGCAGTAAAAAGGTTAATAAGTTTACACTATATAATTGAAAGCCATATTGGTGATTAAAAGGATTTTATATATCAGTTTTCTGGGTCACCAACTAATTATTTTTGGTGGCCTGTAATAAAACTTAGCACCATAGGCAGATAGAGGCTGTAATCACATAATCTATGGAAAAATGCATTCACATTTATTTGAGACAAGGTTGCATATATACCAGCTTGTTGAATATCCTAGTTCAGGGACAATGGAAGAGCAGCGTATTCCACATACTCAGGTTCATACAAAGTTATTGGATAGAGTTTTGAGGTCTGGCGCTCTCTCTCCAGAGCAAAGCCCAAGGGAACCAACTGTCATCTGTGATGGAAAGGTTCTGCCAAGGCATTGGGGATCAGATTGCTATTATAATTCATTTTAATGCATTCTGCACATACTAATCATTTATTGGAACAGGATCTTCTGTAATAGGGACATGACTAGGAAGAGACATAGGCGATTGATCACCCTTGCATAGAAAGGATGATTGAAAAAACAAACAAAAAAGAAACCTCCTCTCTGAGGGGCAGGTGTGTGCATGTACATGAGGGATCGGGGATGCAATTTGGAGATGGAGAAAAATTGAACTCGGAGCTTGAATTGAAATTTCTACAATTCTAACAGGCTGAAATAAACCTTTGGAGCCGAACACCCAGACACAGAGACATTTCAAACTCAGGCCTTGGTTTTGCCAGTCGTGTGTTTTCGCATATTTCTCTGATTGCATCAAGAAGGAGCTAAGGGCAAAGCCAGATGTTGGGTGTGCTCGCAGATTTGCAAGGAGGTGCAGAAGAGGGTGTGAGCATGCAAATAGCTTACAGGTTACACTGAAGTCTCCGGAGCCTCATGAGGTCCTGTGCAAGGTAACACAACCTATGTCATGGTAAAGCAGCCCACTGGCTGATCTCAGTTGCTCTGCCTTTTAAGCAAAGGGCAAATCACAGCTGGCATTCAGCATGGTACAATGAGTGTTGGGCACGTCTGTCTCTCCATCAGAACAGGATCTGAGACGCAATCAGAAAAAAAGTGACCTGATGTTCAGATCACTCCTGGACCATGCTTGCAGAACCACTTTGGAGAGAGGGACCTGCTGTGGCAAGTCTATTTCTGTAATGTTTCATAAATCTTTTGGCTGCATCTGTTTCACTGGCTAATATTTAACCCTTAAATGCCCGATTGCATAGAAGCTGTGTTGTCTAATATTATACAGTAATGAGCGAAGGTTCAATATATCTGCCACTAAAATTATTCACTTATGTTCTCCTATACCTAGACAAGAACTATGCCAAACCAAAACCAACATCTTTTCATTTGAATTAAGTTTTGAAGGGTTTCCTAGCAGCACAGCTAAGGGGCTACTGAGTTTCCAACACAGGCTGGGGAGGTTAAAAGGAGAATGGCAGTAGCGTGAGTAATGGCCTGTGAATCAGCTGCTGAACTTGACATTACAACCTCTCTGTGGCCACCAAGTCAGAAGGCATTCGTGTGACAGTTTGAGGGTAAAGAAATAAAAAATGATCTGGTAGTTTCCGCTGGTAGAAGGGCTTAAAGGGCTTTCTGGACAAAGATTGTAAAGCAATAATAGTGCAAATAAGGCAAGAGTGTGGATATGTTTCAATTGCCTAGGTTGACATGATTCACCAAGTATGTCTATCTGAAGTTTAAAGGAAAAGTAATCAAGCTGAAGAGCGTCTGAGTCCTGGAGGGGCTGTCCTGGTTTACGCTGAGTAAGTCTCCACTCCCAGTGGTCTTTGCAACTATAACTTGGTTAGATTTGACTTGAATGAGTCAGGGGCTAAGAAGGAGCCAAATAACACTATTGCAATCTTCTTTTGTTACAGACTGCAACCACAAGCAGAATTGTTTGTCTTCCTGTCACCTCGTTCAGTCTCTCTCTTTGGGGCGATTTTTGTCACCCATTTGGTAATAGCAGAAAGTTCTTATTTTTTTCCACACTTGATCAGCAGTGGAAAGGGTGTAGTCTCATTTGAACGTCTAGGTGCTTAAAGGCAACTTTGTTAACGTCAGCAAGGAGGCTGAGAAGTGAATAGAAAGGGATTGCGAGGTGACTTAGGCAAGACCTAGTGGTAAGGTCCTGCATGGGAAGAGAGGGATCTCGCTGCTGCCCCTTCTCAGAGCTGGAGAAAGGTCTTCTGCCACTGATGCAGCTAACTCAATTCCTTTTCTGAATAGTAAAAACACTGCAACATTTAAGCGGAAGAAAATCTGGGGGGAACGTGACAGTGTTCTGAAAAAGCATTTCTGCTCTATAGCATTATTAGGGATAACAGTAAAAAGAAATGTCAGCATTCGGTGCATGTAGTTCACTTCATAGGATAGGTGTTTAAGGGTGTTCTCTAGACAGAGCTTCTGTCTGCTATATTTTAGGTAGCAAAGGCAGGGAAGGGGAGGATCTCTAAAACTAGTCTGTATCTGCCCTAGAACAAGAGATCGGGACCGTAATATGGCCTCTAGTACTCCTTGTCGCTGAAATCCTTTCACTTCATGCCTTATTGCGCAAGTTCAATATACTTTTCAGCTAAAGCTCTCCCAAGCACTTAGCTCTTTAAACTCCCTGCTCAGCAGGTGGCTTATTTAAATGTGGCTGTCAGGCTGGCTAGTGGCCAAAAGTGAATGGCTCAACGCGTGAATTGCACTGTTTGGGTCTAATTCTGCTCTCATCTATGCCAGCAAAATCCGACTGGCTCCGCTGGGGTGGTTTGGGGTACAAGTGAGTGCAGTATAGGGCTGTCTCTGCTCGACTGTTTGTCAAATAAATCTACGGCCAATCATTTGCATTATGTAAGCTAAACATTTGCCTAGCACTTTAGCATGTGTGAGCCAAGGAGGAATTCTGGGTTGTCTGAAATGAAAACCATCATTGTCAACTCTCACTTAACCAATAATCGTTTCTTCCATAGCATGTGAGTAACTTTTGTTTTGCAACCCGCAGCCTTGAAGCGGAAATGTAAAGTTTCTCTAAACATTCAGTACGAATGGGGATATTAGCTGCTTAATTGATTTTTTTCAAAACTCGGGACTTACGGCTGAACAAGCAAGGTGGAGGGAGGGGAAGCACATGGTTTAAATTATATATGTATGGAAAATAACTGCTGAATGATAAAAATATATTTTTAAAATAAGCAAACCTGTTTTCCCTCTGCCTCTCCATTAAATGTGTCAGGAAAGGGCCTTTACAACTAGGTGGTAATTAGAGAGGAAAAAGCAGTGCTAGCAGAGCAGTCAATCCATCACATCCTGCAAAGCCTAAATGTTACCAGCAATTAGACAAGTTAGCAGGGGAAAAACTTGACAAGCAAGTTTTATCGCAGAATCGTCTTGGTGGCAAAGTATGTGGGGCACTCTTATTAGATTCCCTTGTGCTACCCCAAAGATTTAAAATACAAACCCATGAAGGCACGTTCAGACCAAAGTGTCTCTTTTCTTTCCCAGACTATCTAGGAGCACAGAAGATTAGAATGCTAAAAATAAAACAACCTTTCCCGCCTCCCCCTTCCTCACCCCTCCAAAGTCAAATCTGTCCAGGTTGACTGCTCCATTAAATTCAAGAACAAAAAGTTATAAATTGAACATACGGAGAGCTGTGCCTTTTCTTAAAGTGATGTTTCCTCGCCTTAATGGATTTAGCTATGGCAGGGAGTCAGAGAGAAGCTGTCTTAACTAAATCTTTGACTGATTATGCATTTTTTTTCTATTCATACAAGATAGATTCATCATTCCAATTTGTCAAGCTGGCGAAGTTCCAATTAATTACACCAGGAAAAGCTCAAGCTGCATTAGGCCTCTGTCAGGCCTAATCTAGTGCCTCATTTACTGGAGCCCCAAATGAAGAGATATCAGAGGTGTTGTTCCTCTTGGTACTTAATTTGATGAATGCCCTAGCAGCACGATTGGTGGCAGAGGTGTATATGTGTATGTCTCTTCATCAGCCACCACTGCTGAAGTCGTCATGCTTTCTGTACTAATTTGAGGGCTCATCTGTATACTGGATGTTTTTTTGGAAGGCCTATTCTTCACAGATATGCCAAAAGGTTTCTTCTGTGTGTGCATGTGTCTGGGTGTGTTTCCAGATATCCTGGACCTGATTCTGATCTCAGTTGTGTGATGAGACTGGATTCAAGGCCTTAAATGTAAAACCGTATAAGTTAGACTGGATGCTGTAAAGGTGCAGTAAATTTTGTCATCCTTATTGCTCTGTGTCTACAGAGGAAGAGCAACTTTGCATGTTGCTTCATGTAATGTGCATGAGGGAAACAGAGTGTGGGTTACCTTCTAGATCCACTGTAATGAAGTGTTCAAAATGCTTGAATAATCTGAAAAATTTGTTTGCTGTATGGATTTGAATCTTTATTGTGCATGAATGAATGAATATAGGCAAGTACAGATAGACTTTCTGACACTGCAGCCGTGGGTTATTTTGAATGTATACATCCGAGGCTGGTTCTTAAATATTTTACTGTAAAGTCACTATGGACCAAGAACATATGTTTCTTTTCTGCAGCACTTTATGTACGAATTATTCAGCATAAGGTGCCAGAATGCCAATATGTTTAGCTTACTTTTGGCTTTTAACCACTGCTGTGATTAAAGATGTAACTGCAGCAATGCTGTCACTTTGCACATAGGTTTAGGTGTCTCAGAAAGGATGCAGCATTAGCCAAGAATAAAGTAGCTGTGTACTTTGGCTGAGTATAGTGCTAAAAGTCATCATTTGCCAACAGTTACCATGCTGGGATCCTGAGTTTATTTTCCACTGACTGTATTTGAGGGACTGGTGTGTGCAATGATGATTTTTAATGGCAGCTATCAGACATGCATATGGTGCTCGGTAAGAGGCCCTATCCGGAGCAACCAAGGAGAGAATTGATGCACTGATGACTGTAGTACGACACGTCCTCTGCACACGGCTTGGAACTCGACTGGTGCCTGCGTTGGGAAGGGCGGTCTTGGTCCTTAGAGTTTGTATCTGCTAATGCATCAAATTTGCATCTGCAGTTACTGTCTTAAAATGAGCTAAGCTCATGTGGCCACAGTTGTGCCAGAACAGGGATAGCATCTAAATCTTCTCTTAGATGTGATTTTTGTGAGTGTTCCTGATCAGTTTGGGGCAAGATCAAATAAGAAAATTTAAATCACCTTGGGAAATGGTGAAGACAGAGGTAGCCTGCAGTTGTAATGATCTCTTTTGATTCTGCACAAGAGGATTAATGCTGGACCTATACATTTGAGGGTGGTTCTTAAATGTTCTGCTTAAAGAGCCACTGTGGACCAAAAACGTATGTTTCTTTTCTGCAGCACCTTATGTATGAATTATTCAGCATAAGGTGCCAGAATGACAATATGTTTAGCTTGCTTCTGGTTTTTAGCCTGATGTTTTGTGTTAAACAGGTTGTTTAAACTCATCTGTTGAACTTAAAATAACTAAGAGCCTTCTTAGAGCCAGAGACAGGCAATTCTCAGTGGATTAAGGGAGCTCTTGTAGTTTCCATGTCTGTAGACTGGGTCTTTGGTTACTGTATTTGCACCTATATGACATAGGCTGGCTTGGTTTTGCACTGACGTGGTGTTGGGCAAGCTCTATCCTTAGAGAAATGAGAAGTGTATGTCTGTCCTTTTGCTGAGGAGAGACCAGCGGTGGCTCGGTGGCTGCATTCGTGGGCTGTGTTTTTTCTCTTGCTGTGTATTGATTTACCTGGGGGCTTAGCAGAAATGTGTCCCTGGAGCTGTGTATTTGACTCGCACCATTGCAAATGAAAACTAACTGGCCACAAAAGGGAATGAGTGTAACATGCTACCAAATGCACAAAGGACTA
This sequence comes from Apteryx mantelli, assembly GCF_036417845.1. Taxonomy (NCBI): domain Eukaryota; kingdom Metazoa; phylum Chordata; class Aves; order Apterygiformes; family Apterygidae; genus Apteryx; species Apteryx mantelli. Next base: position 5,408,586 of record NC_089992.1, read on the forward strand.
TATTCACCTTTGTCCTGGGCACCAGAACGAGGTCTATTCACTGCTTAAGTTCCACTTAACCTTTCAAAATAGAGCCTACACAGTGCAGTGATCAGCTCAGTGGCTTAAAGACTCCGATGGCTCCTGTCTGACTCTTTTAGACCAGAGAGAAATGATCTTTTATGGACACAGGCAGTCCTGAAAAGACCAGAACCAGCAGAGATTTCTTTCTGCAATGACATGACCCAGAAAGCTGGAGATGTTCTTCCTCATGTTCTGGTGAATTTTCATCTGCATCCAACCCTAAATTCAAGTTCTGCAGTAGTTTGGGTCATCACACTAGCATCTATCTCTGAGGAATGATTATGGATGAGTTATTACCTTTAAATAAGGGGTAATTAATGCTTTCCACTCTGACTTTAGTGAAAGGATTTCCTGACAGAGGAGGGGAAAAGGAATATATTGTATCAGTAATACACCTTTGGGAGGTATTGGCAGAAAGTCCATGGTGAATAATTTGGAATAACAAATAAATGTGGGCAACTTGTGATGTATGTATGGAAAAAGAGGTGTCAAATTATTCATTATGAATTATTCTGCCAGTTCTAATAATAACCCAGCTGTTGAGAGGAAAAGAAAGCTAGATCTGTCAGTGCAGACATACCCTTTTGCAGTAATTCTATCCCTTTCAAACAGAAAAAATATAAACTTCCTCTGAGAACAGAAAATTAGAAAAGACAAGAAGAATGGGATCCCTGCTCCAAATCCTTTTTTTTTTTTTTTACCTTAATGTACACTAATGGATAATAAAAGGTGGTTGATGAACGAATGACCAGTACACCAACCAGCTGAAAAAACACATTTTGGCAGTCAGCACTTGCAAAATCCATAGGTTAAAGACAAGTTCAACCTTTGTCGCTGCCCTCAATATGGGCAGGTGCGCTTATCCAGGTAAAACTGTTTTTATGAAGAAAGGCAGACTATGCATGTGTGTGTATGTATACATATGTGTGTGTGTGCATTTATGTGTGTGTGTGTGTATATATATATATATATATATATATAGCCAGCTAAATCTTTATGCAGGTTTTAGGAGTCGGTGGTTACACGTGATGCCTGAAGAAACCTGAATGAATGGCAAAAGAGAGTCTGGTAGTAGGAGTGCAGGTCTGGGACTCGAGAGAGGTAGGTCCCTGTCCTGGCTGACCCACAAATTGCCATCTGACTGCAGACAGGTCACTGGTCTCCCCTTGGGCTTTTTCTTTTTCCTTCCTCAAAGGTAGGGCTGAAACATTATCCATTAGTAATTAGAAGGTGCTTTCTTACCTAAGTGATAGTGACCAGTGTAGCCAGTACTTTTTTCGGAGAGGATGGTGTACTTAATACCTGTGTATCAACCATAAAGTTGTTTGTGAGAAATGCTCTCCTGAGCCACCAAGGTAAAATGAAAACGAGCAAAGTGGCTATTATTCCCTCCTGTCTCTTAACCCTTCTGGATTTGCTAACTTTGTCCCAAACTCTGTCAAGGCCCCCAAAGGAGATTTCGCTCAGCTTTGCTAACTTTGAAGACACAGTTAATGCAGCCTGAGCTAAAGCGGTTAATCTGAGTTGAAAGAAAATAATTAGAAGGTTTCTGTAGGGCTTTGTTAGGTTTGAATATGGCTATATTGCCTTTAAAAATGTGGGGAAAATCTGTTTGCCACGCAATACTTGGTTGGGCTTAACACTCATGTCAGAGGGTCTGAAAAAACTAATCTTCCTTTACTGATGAGCCCCTTTCCAAAGTATTAATAAACTCACCTGGCAGCATGTATTTCATCCCTGCTTTCCATCTTGGGCACTGTGTTCACATCTGATTAAAATGTGAACTGTCCAGGCCAGGACCCCGTGTATTCAGTGCTGCCTTGCTTACTGGTGCTATTATAAATAATTAAGGTAATTATCCAATATGTCTATGACAACTGACTGCTTTGGGTTGGCTTCTCTGAGGACTCCTGTCATCAATGAAAATTCTGCAAATGGAGGGGGTTTGCAGACTCTGGCGCCAAAGATGGATTACCTAGAAGCTTTCAGAGCTATAAACAATGCACTTTCCATTTGCCTCTTCATACTGTATGGACTTAATCAGAAACTGTAATTTTATAGTGTGAGCAAATGGGCGAGAGACATCAACAGCAAGAGTGAGAGGGAGGCATTGTCTTTTGCAATACCAAATCCCCGAATATTAAGAGTTTGCCAAAGGCGTTTCAGAGATAGGTTTCCTATCTTCATCAATAATTTAAAACATTCCCAAGTCTCCTCTGAGCAGCTCAGAGTAAGAGCTGAAGGCATGAATGTCAGAAGGCAGAGTGACTCCCAATTAGTCAGGTAGAGTGCTTTCTTGTTGACTCAGCCAGGGCAAGGGTGGCTATAAAACCCAGGCTTAAGTCCTCATAGATTCCTTAATAGTTTTTCTTCTTTAAATCTGTGGTAATTTGTAAGAGGTGAGTGGGCAGTCCAGTCCCTAATCCACTGGGGTACTCATTAGTGCCACTGAAAAAACATATGGGCAATTGTGTAAGTTGGCTGATACAGCTGCTAACAGAAAATGGGCTGGGTGGTCGCTGCCATATTGTACGTGAGCGAGCCCCAGGAAGAGGTAGCCACTTTTCAAAGCTACTGGAAACTGTGTCGTGGCTTCAGGACACACGCAGCCAAGGAGAGTTTGCTGCGATGCCTTCTAAATTGGAGCGCCTTTTTGAATGAGTGTCACATTTAGGTGGAGATGCGAGAAAGTGATGGTATTTTGTTCCTTATTGGCTCTTATTAGACCATTTTCTTGTCATGTAGAAAATTGCTTGTGGGCCCTTAAAACTGGGTCCCGTGAAGAAGTTATCCTGAGTCAGCTAATTTGCAGCAACTCTCTGGCTGTGTCTGTCTGGATGTGTCGTAACTCTTGAGCGCGTTATCTATTTTCAAGCATGCTAAACATGTTTATTTACCACACAGCTTATTGTGCACTAAACTCATCCACATGGCAGGCAATTTTCTAGTGCTTAGGCCGATATTTGACCCAGCTGCCATGGAGAAGGCTATATTAAGTCCAGCTGATCAAGGCTGTCTCCACGGTGAAACAGGAAATTGGTCTCTATAGCTATATGACTCTGTCAGCTTTTCTATGCATTTCACACAACTAATTTCCTATAACGTGCAGCTTTTCCTACCATTCTTTATTTTGTGGGTAAGATTATTTTTATATTGCATTCTCTGACATGTTATTCAAATCTTAAGCCTGACACTAATTATGTATTATTATTATTATTATTATTATTATTTTTAACCTTCTCCTGATGCTGCCTGCTGCACCTGTTTATGCCTTAGTGCTTTTAGCTGTACATGATTCCATCAGAAACATGCTGGTTCCTTGCATGAAGGTTGGAACTGTGTTTTGCTGCACGTTCCTCCTACATTTTAATCACATCTTTGCAGTGCTTGTCTGGTCCAGTGGCAGTGCAGCTTCCTTCCTTGGAGAAACCACCTTTTTTCAAAGCTGTTACCTGTACAGTTGAGATCAGATTTAAGTAGCTGGTTGGTAATAAAAAACTGCAAGTGCTGTGAAGATAGGAGAAGATGGAAAAGTTTGAGATTAGAGGAGCTCTGGAAAACTGCTAGAGGGGCAAGTTAAGAGAGCACGAAGAGGACTGGGCTTCAATGGAGATTTTTTCCCCCCACATAGGCTTGTGTTCCAGCATTGATTTCTGTAATCATGCAGAGCTGCAGATGTTGTTGCCTAGGTCTTGAGTTGTGGCTGTTTATTATACCTATATAGAAACCTACTTACTCATTAGGAATCTATTTCCAAGAGGAACAGAGCTTCAGCTCTGCAACTCAAATTTTCAAGGGCTTGGCATTTTTGTCAGTGATGCAAGGTGTGATATGGTGTCTAACGTGTGAGCTGAGCTGTTTGTGTAGGCAAAGTCCTTCCATGCACTCATCTAGCTCATGGCACATAAAAGGTAGTTCACGGATCTTGGATTAGAACTCCAGATCCCTTGCTGCTCTTCCCTCTATTTTTTTTTTAATATGGCAAAAATTATCTGGAAAATATGGTTTGAAGTTCAGTCCCCTTGTCCTGCATTTTTAAACTCCTGTGGAACTGTGTGACCCTCTTGGCAGGTCCAAATTCTCATCAAAATTGCACTGGTTTGAGTCAAAAGCAACTTACTACAGCCCAAGGGTTTAGCAGAATTTTGTCCCTGCTGGTTCCAGGATACTGGTTATGGGTTACAAGCTACAGCAGGAAGAAGTGGAGACGCGGTCTGATATAGTATGGGCAAGCTGCCACTTTGTGCCTTGGGTTTACTGATCGGGCACTGGTGGCTGGGGAACTGGTATTATGCCACTGGGCCAGTGGCTTAATGCAGGAATTACTGGAAGCAGCAATCTTGGAGTGCTTTTTATGAGGATAACAAGGCTTTTGCAGACATAAAAAGCAGGAGAAATGCTTATTAGTTATGGGGAAGGTGAAAGGCTTAGAAAACTGATTAGTGTAGCAGTGTGGTCAGATTGAAATGAAAGCTCAGTGGCATAATCGTTAATTGGGTGCTTACTTACCTACTAATTTGAGCTTGGATGTCAGCAGTACTGCACTTCATCTCAAACCAGAGGTCAGGCTTTAATGCTACATCATAAATTACGTAAAGGCACAACACTAACAATTAGATAATTATGGAGACCCATGCTGTTGCAATTTAACTGGGCAAGTTCAGGGCAATCATGACAGGAATAGTGCTTAACCCTGAATCTGCTGCCTTTCTTTCAACCTGACAGCCAAATATATGTGGCCGAGGAGCCGCCCAACCGTCTGGCAGCCCACGGGTTAAAAGCATCTTCTCCTATTAGTCAGATTCATCAGATGGCCTCAGCGAACTCTGAGGCAATATTGCAAAAACATTAATTATGGTTCAGAAAGAAAAGCCTGTGTTTCAGTCTACAGGAGATTCTGGGCAGGGCACAACAGGCAGAACAGTTTTTGAGTGCAAGGCACTGTTGTGGTTTTTTTTATCTATTTCTAAGCCAAGCATGTGCATATGTTTGGCTTATTTACTTTGCTAAAATACAACCACCAAGTCAAAAACAAGGTTGTCTGCAGCGATCTCCTTGCATGTATTCATATTGCACAGGGCAGACCCACAGGGCCTCTCATTTTGAGTGCTTAATTCATTCAGCTGCCCACAGCCTTGGGCCTGTAGCTGCGCTGCTGCTTTCCAGAGCCAGGAGCAGGCTTGTAGAGCAGAGATGAGGCCACTATGTACTGCTGCCCACAGACAGCAGGACTGGGTCATCCTGAGCTAGTCTCCATGCTAGAGACTGCACCAGAACACACGTTGCCCAGCCACAGTTGCTGTTGATTCTTGCCTGCCAGGCCCTAGGAGCATTCAGTGTGGCTCCTGTTGATGTCCATGATAGCTTTAATGGGGAGAGAGTTCAATCAATGCTGGGCACTTGAAAATTCAATCCACATAAGATATATTGAAGATCAGGGTGGAAAACATCAGCCGGGTGGATTGGAAAGTGATTGACAGTGGGATGAAATTAATAACGTGGATCTTAGGTTGTTCAGCTGTGGCTTCAGACGTAACCAACGTTCCCTCATCTAGAAGTACGTAATGAACAAGTGATTTCCATGGGGTGTTAGAAGGCTGCAGGCTTTATTGGATTTAGGCCTAGGACTTTTTCAATGCTGTCATTTTACTTTTGTTTCTGGTCCTTTTGGCAATCAGGTAAATTGTTCACTCCATAATATTTTATTATCCCTGTAAACACTGAGATTCTGTCTGAACTCTGGGTGGGGATGAGTAAATAAACTCTGTGCACAAAAAAAAATAAGAACTGTCCACTGGTGTTTGTCAATGTTTTGCTTATTCAGGACACTTTATCTAATTCAAGAGTAAAAATGGTCTTTTGCTGAAATATCTCCTATTAATAGTAATGGTGTCCTGTAGCGTACCATGCATATGCTCAAGATTTCATTCCTGGCTGGAAAGCCTGAGTGTGTGTGTGTTAAGCTTAGTGATCTCTTCCTTGGTATCTAAAATACCTTCAGGTGCTAAGCTGGTTAAAAAAGAGTTCTGGGAAGCCCTTAGTTGTGGCACACTGCTTTGCAAAATAATATTATTACCTTTGCATATGGGCTTCCATATAGCATGCTCAAGTAAAGACACATCTGGTTACCTATTATAAAGGATTGAGATATGGTGTACTTCTTGTTTTAATTAGTCTACAAAAAAAAGCAAAAAACCAAAAAAACTCGGGGGCTGTTCTGCTCCAGTGGTTCTCATTTTTCTTGCAGCCTTCCCTGCCCTTATGGGTTTATTAGTGTAGAAAAAGTGGAACATCGTACTCACAATGTCTAGAGGCTGTAGATTTGGTCTGAACCAAATGTCTGTAATGTGGTGCTGGGCTACTATGGGTAAGTCTACATTGCTTCTCATTTGGTAGCTAGAGGCTGTCCTCATGTCCGAATTCACTTAACAGCCCTGCAGGACAGTCTGCAAGCACGGCCTGAGCCAGGCTGTTCCCTTTTGGGACACTCCACGAAGCGTGGGGAGAGGAGGTGGACCTGTTTGCTCAAGCTGCTTGAGAGCTGATCTCTGCCCTGCTCTTCCTTGCAGGGGATTAGCAGTCTGTGTGGTGGGTGCAATGTGTAGGCCAGCAGAGAGAACGTCACTGGTGTGGTGGGAATAGTTTCCCCAATTGTCTGATTTTCATGGATTTTTTTTTTTCCCCTGTTGATACTTTTTAAAGAGAAAACCAAAGCTGAACTCCAAGCATGGGTTGACCTACACCTGGCTGTTTGGATCTGAAGAGCCATGTGGAAATGTGACTGGGCTCAGTCCAGCAGTGACCAGGAAGGGTTGTCTGGCTTTTGTAGAGAGGCAGCTCAGAGCAGGTGAACCAGTGCTCCCTTCAAGCATGAAAATCAATCACATTCTCAGGCCACTGTCCTCCCAGCACTGCCCAGGGGAGAGCTAGGGCAAAGGGTGTTAGGAATGGCCTAGTGTTAAGAAGGGTTATATTGGACCTGAATCAGGACCTTAAAAAGCCTTTAATGGGTTGGAAATGATCCTCAGTGCAGGGCACATGGAGGAGTTGCCTGGCAGGCTTGTTGGCAGCTTTGCCCCCCTAATAAATTTGACACTGCTCTCCTACAACCTTTGTGGCTATTTATTGCTGTACATCATGGCAGGAAGCCTCTTCCAAAGGGTCTGGTGCTGTGGGTCCATGACACTCTGATCAGTGCTTTAGACTGTGACATGAAAAGATCAATGAATCCTCCTGGCAGGCCTTACTAGCAAAAGGTATTTTATAAATAAACCATACTCTTAAAGGTGTTGCAAAAGGAAACTTGGCCCTTAAGACCATGCAGACCCAAAGGGCTTTGACTGCAAGCCAAAAGGAATTGTTGTTTTTACACATGTAGGTCCTGTACAGATCCCCATGTAGGCAGGTGTCACAGACAACCTAAGGACATGGCCTGCAAGATGGCACGTGGCCTGCACATCGCTGCTGACCCAGACAGCCTCAGGTCGGAGAAAAACCACTGCCAGTCCCGGAAATTGCACTACTATATTTGTTTTTTCTCTTAAAGCCGTAGCAGCTAGAAGCAAGGGAAGGAACTAGAGTTGTAATTTTCATTTTTAAAAAGCACTGGTTTGTACAGCTGAGAAGGAAAGCTGAGAAATGTAAAGCAAATGTGCCCTAAAGGTTCAGGAAGCAGAAGGTGAATAAAAGATGCCTGCAGTGATTTTTCTTAGAAGGACCACTTGATGTTTGACCTCTTCATGTCGCTGATGTCAGAACTTTTCCACCCTTGAGACTGACAACAGCATTCACAGAGCAAAGAGCAGAGGCTGGCACTGCAGTTTGCTCATCTGGGCATAATCCCAGGCAACTGTGACGGTGAAATGCTGTGCCTGAAGCACACCAAATGATTTCACCATGGGTTAAAGGCACAGAGTTGATGAAGCACTTCATATTCACCCAGTCTGGTGTGCCACAGCACTGGTGCCAGCTCGTGGGCTGATTCTGTAGCAGCCATCACAAATCCCAGCGTTGCTCTAATTGTATCCCTTCCCATCTGCCCTACACTTCCAAAAAGAAAAAAGATCTGTAGAAAATAAAAAGGTAACCTTCTCCCAGTCCTTCTTCAACAGCTTGGGCCTATCCCACTGCAGTGTGTTGCATACAGATTACCACGGGGTTTATTACTAGTGGGTTGGACCGAACCAAAGGACACTTGAACTGTAGAGATGGCAAAGTTAATCAAGTAAACTCTGACGTTGGGAACAAGGTTACACGTCCGATTTACTCAATATCTGCAAAGATGTGAAAGCTGTGGCTTGTTCATTGCTCATCCCCAATGTCTCTAGGTTACATTTTGGCATCGATAGTGCAGGAGATCACCAGTTCTCGGGGAGTTCAGCCCCTGTGCACAAAGAAAGGAAAGAAATATTGACAGTTTTGCTGTGAACATTTTTGCTTGCATCAGTGTTTTTTTTATTCACATGTATGGCAAGTCTCTGAAATAGAGTAAAGATCATTTGGGATCATCTCTCTGGTGAGAGGATATGTCTCTAAAGGCCTCTGGAGCCTGATGTTTCAGAAGATAGGAAGCTAACAGCAATATGGCCAGCCAGTTGGACTGCTCTGTCTTTGAGAGGAATTAATGTGGGGTGGGAATGTCCATGGAGACCTATGGATGTGCTAGGTAAACACAGGGGCATAAGACTCATTTCTCCTTTTCTCTTGCACAGGCAAGATGATTCCAGCTACCCAGTGTAAGTTATTTCACGCAGCTCCCATGGCAGGTAATTTTGCTAGTGAGTCATGCCCTTCCCTGAATATTGGAGAGAGAGGCCAAAACCTAAATCTTGTCCCCTATCCCTGGGAAGGTCAAAGATCTGACTTCCATCCAGACTGGCTTTGCCCCATCCTGCTCTGTTTTACAGGTTATGCCAAGGCATACTTGGTGCCTTTTCATCTCTCCCCCTGGCAGTGCAGCATTTCATCCCTGTTTTGTGACTCCTCTCTACCCACTGCCAGGCCCAGGCTGCGTGGGGTCCTGGAGCTGGGGACTGAACCCCTGCAGAGTCCTGCCTGCAAAAGAGCCTTGACAGCAAGTACGATAGCCCTTGCTGTATAGCCCTGCGTTATGCCTCCTCCTGTGTTATAAGATCAATTCCTGGGGCTCTGCAAGCCTCATGCAATGTCTCAGAAGCATGTTCAGAGGTCAACATGCAGAGCTAATTTATTTATACAGAGTCTAGATACTTTAGAACGATTGTACACTTGATATCAAGCTTTGTTTGACCTGGCCTTTGTCCCCTCTCTTCTTTGGGCCTCTGTTTACAGTCAAATCTGAAACTTTAACTGCCTTTGTCTTTGAAAAGCTGAAAATAATGGTTTTTGCAGAACCAAATTCTCTAACTGGTGGGTAAAGCAGAGATGTGCCACTGTACACCAGTACACAGCTTAAATGTGCATTGATTTTTCTAAGTCAGCTTCCAGTAAGCAAATCCCATCATGTTGCCGCCTATTCCTCAAAAATATTTACAGGTGCAATGCTGCGTGCGCTGAAGCCAAAGTTGTCTTTAGAAAACTTGTCACTGTGTGATTTTTGCCTACAGCTGTAAAAAGTAGTGTTCCCCCACTGTTACTAACACTGTAACTGCTCCATCTGCAAGAGAGGGGGTGGCTAATTTAAACAGGACTCTGGTGGCAGCCAGTGGTGCCCAACTGCAGTAACTCTGTGGCTTCCAGGAAGAGTAAATCTTGGGTCTTTCAGTCTTGTGGTGAAGCCCATGTTTTAATCTCCTGACTGATCTGCCTGGGCTGGGATTGGAAGTCAAGCAGCAGCTTCAGTATCTGGGGCTTGATTTCACTTCTTGGTGAAAAAGACCTGAAGAATTCCTATTGCATTAACATTTATTTTTGATACAAATGGCAAAACAATTCAGCAAATGGAATCTTTACAGCTGAGAGATTGAGTAACAAGGGAAAGAAAATGTCAATGCAAGTTAAAGCAAATTTAATAAAGCAAATAAAAACAATATACTGACACTGAAATATAATCTTAACGCTCCGACTGCAACTAACTGAAGCCAGGAAATTCTCTGCTAAGTGTTCCCTCAGCCCTCTTAAATCAACCCATTTTGCTTAGGCATTGTTGCACATAAGCGCCTTTATGAGATGGCCCCAAAACACTGGATGATAATATGAACACTAAGAAGATATTTATTTTGTCAGCTGTGTGTTCGGATATAACTGTGATGGATGTATGGGCTCTGATTCTGCAAGTCATTTAAAAATCAGCAAAACTTTAAGCATGTGCTTGCATGGTTTGTAGAATCAAACCTATGTATTCTAGGAAATATGCAATCCATGAGGCAGTACTAAAGATGCAACAGTATTAGCAAGGTCTGTTTGTAGATACTGTAATGGTGCTTTGCACTGATACTAAAGAATTGATCTTCACAAAATCTATAAGTTACGAAACCTTCATCTTCCAGATGAGAGATTAAGGTATTGAGAAAGTAAGGAATTTACCAGCAGTCTCAGAAGGTGCTTGTGGCGGTGCTAAGACTTGAACTTACCCTTTCAGTGCTTTCAGTCAGTATTTTATTCATGAGACATCCCTCTTATGGCCTGAAAAAAAAATGGTTCAGAAACTTGTGGAAGCCAAGCTGCCCTACTGGTGTATTGTATTTTGCCAGATATTAAGTAGAGCTGGGAAGGGGCTCGCTGTACCCTGCTGCAGGTTAGGGCTTGGGTTTGGGAACTGAGGACCTCTGGAGCTAGAATTGCCTGGAGTCGTGCTTGAACCAGAGAGGTAGGATGAGGGCTGGGTCAGGATGGAGCTGCTGCGCAGACCTTTTTTGGAGCTAGGAGAGGACTTTGAGATGGGTGATGAGCACTCCAAGAAGCATCATTTCTTCAGTGACAGTTTTTTCACCTTAAAACCTATATACTCAAAGAAAAGGCTGGCCTTTAAAAAGGAAATAAAAAAAGAGCAGAACTTGTATCTTATCCTCATTTTCCACTTAAAATCCAGCCATTAAAATCCACTTGGAGTTCTGATTCTTCATTCTTATGTGGGGGAGGAAAAAAGTCTTTCTCACATGAGTAATCCTGTGAAAGCCTCCAGAGCCTGCTTGAATTGTTAGGTCTACAGGTCTTTCAGGTGAGATAATATAAGCAACAGTTTGGGCCAAGTGCTCGTGCTGTTGTCCCCCCACCTCTGAGCAGTTAGACCAACCAAATTTAAGCCTCTTGACACTGTTTGCTTTTGAATAAGAAAACACACTGATATGAGCCAAATATATGCCTCATGTGCACCTCCTGCTTACGTTCAGAAAATGCACCTAATATTTATCTTCCAGAAGCAGAGCAGAAAAAAATTTCTTGCCCAAAAATTCCTGCTTTTGCTGTTCTGCTGAATTCCACGTCCAAGGAGGTCTGACCTGCTTTTGCCTCTTGAGTCCTCATCACTAGTCCTGACCGTCTCTTTATCGAAGAGCCTTCACAGCACATATCCATCCTGCTTATCACTCTTAGGTAGTATTGACAAATCTAGGCCCACTTCTGACAGGCCACAACTAATTGATTCTTTGCCAGTGAAGTTTTCCAGCAAGCACTTTTGCGATATCTGCCCTTATGAGTTCCCTAAGGACTCTGCAAAAGGTAGTGAATATCTTCAAAAATATCTGTTTTTGTAATATTTAAGCCACTCTTCCTCCCCCACTCTCCTGCTCAAAGCTTGTCAAAGGCAAGGGAGCGATGATGCTGTACTGATCAAGAATTCTTCATTGCTTTTCCCTTTTTTCCATTGGTCACACACCATCATGTTACAAGTTGCCTCCATATGGTATTTCTATTTTTCATGCTTAGACTGTGAGCTCTTTGAGACCGGAGCTGTCATTTTGTGCAGTCCCCAGAATATTGGGATCTTAGTCTGCGCTTAGGACTTCTAGGATTTATGCTATACAAGTGTTCAACAATCTCCTCTGCTTGTGTTTACATGCAAGGAGGTCCAGTAAACCTGTCTGGATATAGCTCAGCCCTGCTTTCAGTTCCTTGGTGGTAGCCTGCACTGTCTGTGGTTGACTGCTTTGGAAAGGACCTTAGAGCTCCTTCTGCTGATCTGTAGCACACCCAGTGATTTAACAAGGATAAGGTCACCAGGCTGAAAGGGCTAGATGCAAATGTAAATATTAGCACCTTTCCAAGTTACAGGACAATTTGGGGTGATTCCTGTAGTCTGAGGGTAGGGAACTGTTTTCTTTCATAATATAAAATCCCATTCCTTTGCTGTAGGAATTAAGGGCTGGACTTTTCTTAACTTTTACCTTTCTGCAGCTATGGGACTATAGGGCTGGGCTGAGTCGTAGCATAGCCCGAGCTGTCAGTCATTTTAGTAATTATTATTAACCTCCTGCTGATGCTTTTCCACATGAAAGCAAGAGTCTCTTTGGCTTTGACTTTTCTTACTTTTCTTAAAAAGATGGAAGGTGGAATAACAAAGTTCTTAATTAGCTGAGCTGGTATTGGAAAGCTCAGTGTCAGGTTTCCAGGTCAGTGTTTGATGGAGGAATGATAGGGGGAAGCAGTGCATCGACGTTGATTAAAGAGCAGTGATGAAGCAAGATAAAATTGACATTTAATTTCTTCCTAGCTAAACTAATCTGACTGACAATACCTAAAGGTGAATAGTCTTATTTCTTGAATCAACAACGTAACCTGTAAAAACATCCATCAGAGCACAGTCTTTTCTTAATTACTAACTTCTAATTAGCCCCAAATCACTGTAGCATGCTGATTAAAATAAAAAGTGCTTGCCACTCTTCCTATGCTGAGTATATCTGAGAAGGGCAGAGGATATGAAATTAACTGACACTTACAATTGTCTCATCTGGAGACCTTGCAAAGAGTCCTCAGTTTTTCTCTCTCTTCTCAATTCCTTTTTCAAGCAGAATAGTAAGTCCAGCTGAGACTTTTTTCCTAGGTGTTGACCAGGGCCTGCACACTGGAAGTGCTGAGTACCCCCTAGAGGGGCTTGGGAACACTGCAAAAAGCCCAGCTACTGTCTTTCCTTCTGTGAATAATGGGGAACAATCAATATTTTGTAGGACTAAACTTTTTTTTTTTTAAATGTAAGTACTTTTTTAGGTTTCTTTAAAGGAGCAATTTAATGTTCCCTCTCTTAAGTAAAAGACCACCCCATCCTTCTTCCTTCTAGGTGACAGAAGGCTTTTGGTGTTGATTTCCCATCTCTTGGCATTTTACCTTGAAAAAAATAAAGTAACAAAGAGAAATCCCCCAATAACTTATTTTCTGTGAGAGGTCTGGAATGCAGTCGGTTATTCTGTGAATATATTCATATTGCTGCAAAGAGTATTAAGGTAATAATGCTTAAAGTAGCAGTTAATGCTTATTTTCTAGCTCTGACTGAGTTGAAATATTGCTTGTTGCACCAAGGTGACTAAGAAAGGAGATAAAATCTGGGAGAAGTAGCATCCTTTTATCAGTAGATGGTAGTATAACAACATGGAAGGAATGTAGCTGCTCTAAGGTTGTACCAAGATCCAAGCTGTTATACTTGAATTTTTAAGTGAAAAACAAGACAAAGGCAGTGAATAAGTTAAGGCTCCTGTTATGTTCTACTTTTCAGCAAGTAGTAGTTTATGGCAGAAGGAACTAATGTATGTTTTTATTCATGATGTATGCATGGTTTATCTAGAACAGTGTGAATAATTGATTATTTTTGCTCTCTAGCAACTCAAAAAATTAAAATAAATATGTTTTTTTGAAGTGAAATTAAAAAAAAGTTAGGAAATCAAACAGTGAAAGGGAAGGAGCAGACTCTTTTGTGTCAAAATAAATGTTTTATTTCACTCCAAACAACTGTTTTGTTCCATAAATGCTTTGCTTTTAAGAATGGTTTGAATCATTTAACATAAAATTAAAGAAAATTGCCAAACACAACAGTTGTAGTTCAGTTCTGACTTGTACATGTGCAAATTAAGGGTTTCAAACAGTGTTTCCACCCCTGTCTCAAAGGCAAAGAGTTTGGTAAAACTGGGAACAAGCTTCCTGGGAGATAGGTGTTGCCACAACTGAAATTTTCATGAGAATGTTTCGACCGAGGCAGCAGCCGTCTTGGCTCTTGGTTTGGCTGTGCTGTGCGTTCCTGGTGGGACGAACCTGTCCTGTGGCTGCATGTGAACTTCTAGCAATGATGGTACAAATAAAATGGAATAAACCTGCAGAGGGGCCTCATCCAGCCCAGGAAGCCTACATTTGGAAAAGTGGGTTTTTTTTCTCTTTTCTCTCTCTCTCTCTCTCTCTCTCTCTCTCTTTTTTTTTTTTTAATTAAAAGCAGAGTTTTCCTGTAAGCAAGACCAAGGATCCCAGGGGCTGGATTCACAGTGTAAATGCACTTAGGCTAAAGAGATCTGAATTGATTTATTTCAGCAGAGGGTCTGGCCCAGTAGAAAGAAAGTCTGCTTTTGGATGTAGTATTGAACTTGTATGTGTTGAATTCTGTGCTTTGGAATAAAAATCAAGGATTTGATATCAAAAAAAGAAAAGGAGGGATTTGCAAAGATACTGGCATCCACAGTTTTGAAGTGCAGCTTTGTTATTCCAAGATATTGAGATGGTAGAGTTTTGAATCATGAGGTAAGAGTGGTGAGATAACCAGGCGTGTAGACTCTGCTCCCTTTTTCTAGTACAAATATGTGTTCGGCAGGCCAGATTCAGCATCAGAAGTCATAGAAGATAGTGGGAACCCTTGAAGGTTTTGTAAACCATTTTGCTGTGTAAAAATGAAGCTTGCAGAGAGTCTTAAAAAGTGGAATTTCTGTATTACTGAGTGTACTTAGAGCGTTCTTTCCCATTTGTCTGCCCCATTCCTGTGTCCTGTCTCCCATCATGTCAGGTCCCATCATGGCGAAGAGCAAAGTAACCCTCGCTATCCATGTCTCCTGTTAGCAGTGTTGTACGGGTGATGTTGACAAAGCTAAAGGGCTTTTTGGTTACAACTGGATTCTAATCCAAACCCTACTTTATGTCTTTGGTAATGGTTGACAAATGACATGTTTTCTTCAAGAAGTTCTGAGGGGAAAAGAATTGCTGACAATTTCAGATTTCAAACATTTTCTGGCCAGATCTGTAGCTCATTGAAAAACAATGCTATTTTTCTTTGCCAACTTATTTTCTCTCTCTCTCTCTCATTCTGTATATTCAATTCTTTTACTTTTAAAAATATATTAGAAACATTATTTATTTTTTAGTCCACTCTAATAAGTGTACCCATGAATTAAAATCAATGGTAGAATGTGTGAATGAATAATAGAAGAGAACCGCAAATAGCGTATCCACAGGAAAGGAGGGTTCATCATCAGAAATTTAAGGTGTGAGTTCATGTGTTGTTTTATTGCTCTCTTAGAGGCTTTCGCAATTTAAAGTGAGGTTGTGATATTTGTGGTTGAAGCATCATCTGGGTTCAGAGGTCACAAAGAAAGAACGGCCAGAGAAAGCCTTTTCCTTAGAGGCACTTCAGGGGGTCTGGTTCCTCAGGCCCAGGAGCTGTGCTGGGTACTCCTGGCTGCTGCCAAGGGCGACATGACCTGTTGACATGCACACAGCTTCTGTGGAGAGCTGAAAATCTGTGGTCGTATTAAAACTGCAGTTTTTTAGTTTATGCGGTGGGGCCACATAATTTCAGAGCAGATGGAGCCTCTTCCCGCGGTGACTGGAGTTGAGGACGTCGTGGTCAGGGAGTGACCAGGGTGAGGCCTCAGCCATTCTGTGGTGAGGGGGTGGCTCTTTGCTGCGTACTTGGACTTCCAGTCACGGAGGAATCCTTTTGGAGCCAAGGCCACTATCACAGAATAGTTGACAATGGTATTTTTAATTGTCTTGTACTGTTGAACGTACCCTTGTACCGTGGCGAATTCTGCTCTTGGAGTCTGTGATAGGTAGAGATATAATGAGAGATGGTTCTTGATCCTGAATTGGTTTGGGGGCTGACCACAGTGTATATATATAGCCCCTATTTATGTTTTTAGTGTCCTTGAAAGAAACTCTGTAAGGAAGGCTCTGTACAAGCTCTTATTGTATTTATTTTGCTAAATCCTCCCTTGTACTCCTCTCTCGCTCGTTCTGCTTTTCTGGTGGTTGCGCCACGGAGGTTTTGCTGCCAGCCGGATGTGACGTGATTGCAGGAGCCGCGGAGAGCCTGAGAGGGAGGCAGGGGAGGTCTTTCACCAGCAGCATCTTTCTCTCTGCCCAAGAGGGCCTGTTTTGTGTTTTGCTTGGCATTGCTGGCCTGGGTTGCAAATCCATTTGTCGGTGCAGTGACTTGGTGCTGGTGGGCCTGCCTGCATATCTGTTATCAATACAGCAGTATTGCTCAGGAAAGGGTCTACTAAACTGTGTGACTGAGCGAGCTTAGCACTTTAGGCTGCACGTGACAAAATCTATTAAAGAGCAGATGTATTCTGAGCATGTGGAAAGGCAGAAGGACACACGAAGGCACTTCTGAATACCAGAGTGCACACAAAAGTCG
The DNA here is from genome assembly GCF_036417845.1 of Apteryx mantelli. NCBI lineage: Eukaryota > Metazoa > Chordata > Aves > Apterygiformes > Apterygidae > Apteryx > Apteryx mantelli. Next base: position 5,425,174 of record NC_089992.1, read on the forward strand.
TTGCCTGGTACATGCAGTACTGTTTCGGGGCCACACTCAGACTGCGTAACTAATAGAGTAACAGTGCAACTCACGCTGCAAATGCATTCTGGCTACACCACAAGAAAAGCTGTTAAAGGAAACTTTCTCTTTATGCATTTTCATCTAAAGGAAAAAACACACAGGTCAAGGGTTTTGTTGCCATATCTTAATACGTACTCTGGTATCAATCAGGTTAATCCTTTTCTGAATGAATTGTCTTTATGTCTTAAATTAAAAAATAGAAAAATCTGTTAGAAACTATCCTGACAAAACGAAAAGCATAACAAACTGTCTGACTATAGACAAACTGACCCAGCTTATTCTGACTGGGTGTAAATTGGTATTATTTTGTGTGCTTAGAGGAGCAATGTTACCCCAGCCACTGTCTGACCTGGGTAGAGATGCCTTTGCTACTTTAAGGAGAACTCCAAGAGTTGATGGCAGGGGGTTAGGTGTGTGTGGAAACCATGAATGAATTGAAGAAAAAGTCTGTTGGTAATTTTAGATGGCTTTAATTAAGGTGAGACTGGTGCTACCATGCCTGAGTGCCTGTTTTATCTAGGGCTAGAAAATCAATTGCATGAAAATGGAGCATCTCATGCTCATGGATTAAGCCCAACTTGGCGGGAACCTTACCTTTTATGTCCAAAGAGCAAATACACACATGTGCATGCGCATCTGGGAGTGACACTAACATGGCTTGGTGAACCTGACTGGCTACAGTTTGGAGCTGGGGCTAGGAAACTGCGATGTGCTGGAAAGCACAGTGGCCTCTGTGCAGGAGCTCAGATGAAGGAGATGCAATAAAACTTTTACGGTTTCCATCCAAGTAGGGGAACATTCAGACAGTGGGATGGCTAAGCCAACTCAGTTGTCCCATTTTTTGGAATGGGATTGAGACAAGTGTCCGGTCCTGTGACAGAAGAGCTGTTACCTGAGGACCTGCTTGAAAGGTGTGTGTGCCTCTGGATATGCTCGGTTACCTGACAGGAGAGGGTCCATGCTTGGTGGTTGAGGCTGGAGAACATACTTTGTATTGGCACAGGAGGGCTTGCTGATCTCAGGGAAGCTGGGTTTTGTGCTGAAGGTGCCATAGTGTTAGCAGGGCAGTAGAGCTGTGCTGTGAATATACAAAAAGCCAGATCCACAGCAAGGGTTGTAAGGGACAGCCTTATGAGGCCTAATGCATCTGTAGGTTTGTCTGCAAAGAGCAGGTTTAGAACAGTGGGATCTCCTCAGCAGGTGGACCCTATGCTCAGATATTTAACTCTTAAAGTCAGGTTGCTGATTAATTTAAAGGAAGCTACTGTTTGAGTGAGGAGACAGATGAGCAGACATGCAGGTTTTTACAGCAGGCAGGTCAGGAAGAAGAAAACCTAAGGACACTGCAGAGGAGAGGGAGTAGATGAGAGAAATATGGACCCTCCATAGCACGTGTGAAAGAAGGGGAGATTGCCCTGGTTACACCAGTCTCATCTCTGTTCAGATATTACTCAACAGGTCTGGGGAAAATGACAGAAGAAAATGTACTAGGAAAAAATATGTCCAGTGTGACTGATAGTTTTTGTAGAGATGTGTACTGTGTTCGGGGCCCAGGGAAGAGCCAGTTCCCAGGCCTGATGAGGTGGGACCCAAATCTGGCAGCACATTTGCTAATGGAGGGCTCCTGGTTTTTATTTGCCCAGCTGTGGACCAGAGCTCTTCCAGTGATACGACTCTTCTTGCAAAGGGAGAGAATGCTGAAACTCAATAGGAGTTTCCATTTCATTCACTGGCGAGCTAGTGCCACTAAGAGTTTTGCAGAGCTCCTCTGTTGCACTCACTGGCTATGGTAATAAATAAAGAGAGATTGCCCAGGTCTATCCAAAGGCAGACTTTGAATCTTTGATACTAGGATCATTATTCACTTACACAGAGCTTAGACAAAGATGAGGAGCAGTTCAAATCCAGGGCAAAATTCCTGTCATGCAGGTGGATGCTGAAAAACAGGACCAACTTGTGTGTTTGAGTATGCTGTGTTCAATAACAGAATGGCTGGGGTGAAAGCATTTCAGAGGCTTCTTTGCTTCACTGAAGGTTCGATTGAGAACATGAAACTTGCTGTGCAGGCAGAAGTGATTTAGCATCACTTTTCAATACAGTATAGTTGGTTTCTTTTTTTGTAACTCTTCCCATTGTTTAGGTATAAGTCACCTCTGGAGACTACTTTCTATTCTCTCAAAAAACAGGACCTATGTTATATTGCTGAACCAGCTACATTATTTGCTGTTGCATCATAAAGGTTACCCAAGTTTTTCTCTGGTAATCAACAGAACAGAAAAATACAGCAAATTTATGCAAAGCCTGATACTGTGTCTAGTTTTCTACTGTTCTTGAGTCTTTGATGTTTTAGGTGCTATCATAGACAAATAACTCTGCTCAGAAACCTAAGCAACTATGCATTGACCTCTGTTCATTGATAACCTGTAACTGATTCTAGTAACAATGAAATCAAAGATCAGAAGACTTACCTAAATTTTCCTTCTCTCTGCAGTCATCTGTTCCCCCCTCACCTTGGCACCCGAGACTGATGTAATCCATAAGGCCAGGCACAGGTTCCAGTCCGTTCGGGCTGGGATTCCTCTTCTGGTGGACTTCTACAGCTTGAGCAAGTCATGAGGACTCCTACTATAGTCTTCTGAGAGAAGTAGGCACTTCTAAGGTTTGATTAATCTCATCCGAAAATAGAGATTTAAAGGAATGAGATAAATGGCATTCTAGAAGTGCTTATTTTGGTCTTGCTGACTACCTTAGATGTAACATTAACAATGTCTAAATTTAGATGTGATGAATTTGATCCTTCATGTCATTCTGTTAGATCTGATGTAAAGACTGTTACAGTCAATGAAAATACTCATGTAGGTGTAGTTATATAGTGCATTGATCTAACTCCCAGTCCCTTACTGTGCATTTTAATTTGAGCCAATACTGTTTCCTCTTTCAAGAGGTGCAGAGAAAATACAGTCAATTACACCATGAAAGCTGGGAAGCTCTTTCAGTGATCCAAACTGATTGGGAAGTTACATGTGAAACCATTCACCCATTCCATTAAAAAAATACTAGGGAGCGTGCATCCCTATAAAATAATGATGGGCAGGATAAACTGTCTGAAAGTATCTCGCCTACTCCATACCATTTAATCAAGAAGCAGTGAGTGGAACTGGCCTAACATTTACAAAGGGAGAACTGACACAATGCATATTTGAACACCATGAGAAATAGCATCACTGGGGACAGAGAGTGAGTTTAGTTAATAATGAATGGCACATCCTATAAAATACCATTACACAGTGTTCAAGGTCCAAGAATGATGACATAATTATTAGGAGACTGGGAGATTAAGATATAATTTAAAAAAACATGACAGGGGAGGGTGTAATTGGGGAGACAAAATACACAGGAAGTTTGTAATTTACATGTCAAAATACCTTTTTCATGTTTTGATTGGATTGGACGCCGCCTTTCCACTTCATTTATCTTGGCTTCAATTAGAGGCAGGAGAAATGACATCTCATGTTCATATTCTTGACACACACTGCTCATAGACACTTTCTAATTCTAACAGACAGTGAGGGGAAAAGGGAAACTCGATTCTGCCTCCGTCATGGACTTCTTAGTTAACCCCTAATTTGTTTCTAAATGAGGCTGTCACTGTGGTTCAAATGAATATGCGCTTAGGAATCGGTGTGCATTTGGGTATTAGCTTGTAGGCAGGGCTTTGTGTGTTGCATGGCTGGTCGTACCCAAAAGCTGCTTAGCTGGGAAAAAAAAGGCGGGGGGGAAGAGCTAAGAGGCTTCCTATATGAATGGTGCAGACTTTATTATCAGAACAGCCATATTCACAGTGCGCATGTAATCAAACAGAGCCATCTCCAAAGCAGAGGATGTGAGTTGTGATTTTGCCCTTTGGCAGAATTTTTGCTCTTTTTATTTTCTGCCTGTCTCTTTTATCTGGTGTCTCCATGTGTTTCCCATCGAGCTCTGAAGTCTGCTTCCATTTTTTGCAGGAACTGTGCTCTGTTTTACACCTATCCCCACCCAAACACATATGCTAGAAATGTCAAAGGTGTGTTTGAGATAAAGCCATGTGTTTCATCAGGACTGAAATATCTGCTCACCTGAAGACATGTGTTGAAGTCTTTCCTCTTTTGGCAACTGTAATTACCCTTTTAATTCCTTTTAGGCCCCTTCTCAATATTTGAGTTTTAGATTTTTCCAAAGGCTGTTGATTTTGGTTGACCTTTTACAGGGAAAGGCATGCACAATTGGAGGTGCCTGAAAGAGGGCAAAAGTTTGTCCTTCCATAAGGCTTCTGATCTTTAAAATTAGGCCCCTTTAAAGCATATCCCAAACTGGCCAGCTGCAAACAGAGGTATTCAAAATCATCTGTCGCTTTTGAAAACATGGGAGGCAAGTTTCAGACTTATCAGTGTGTCTATTCATTGCATTTCCTTATAAAGCAAAATTGCTCCTGGAAATGCTAATCAGGAAATATCAGAGAAATAACAGTCCTTGAGAGATCTCCTCTGAGAGGGACTTTGACTCACCATACGGAGAGAGAAATCAGAGCAGCTGTATGAGGTCTCTGCATATTCTGTACGTGTCCTGAACTCTATCAGAAACCCCAGAAGTGATATGAAACTGGATGAAGTGGGCAGTGCTGCTGTTGCTAATGCTATTGAATTTTTGATAATAAAGCCACCTGCAGCCATACTGGGATCGTTCACCAGAAGGCTCCCTATAATACTGGCAGGAACACACTACTCCTATTATGTACAGTCAGATCAGAATGTTTTACTTGAAAATGACTTCAACTACAAGTTAAAAGAAAATGGCTATGAGAAAACTGACTTAAGAAATACATTTTATGTCAGACCAGTCATTCATCCAGCCCAGTCCTCTGTTTCCAACTGCCCACAGATGATGATGTCCAGGAGGAGTACATGACTCTAGCCACCTTCTGTGGCCCTTTCCCTTCATACCTTCCAGCATCTGTAATCATTGGATTAAGGATGTTAGAGGGTACATCCCTGTCTACTTCTTTGATGGACCTGTTGTCCATGAATTTCTCTAATCCCTTTAAAACCTGCTGATACTGTCTGCCTCCAGAGCCTCCTGCGGCAGCAAGTTCCAGAAGTTCACTAGCTGTATCATTTCACACAGTTTTGTAAAATGCTTTTCAGCAAAGCAGCCTAACATGTATTGCAAAGTTTACTAGCCATACCTAGAGAGGTTTCCTTGATTATCTCTGGAGTAAAATATTATGTAGCTTTAAATATATAGTAGTTTGAGTCAGAGAAATAATCACACTCCTCTGAAATCTCCAGGATGCTATGGTCTGACCTTCCCAATTTGCATTTGTATGTGTAATGTAAACCATGCAGAGTCTGTAGGACTGTGCGTAAAGTTAGTAAGGTACGTATTTACCAGTTGAGGGGCTATCTAAGTGTAGACTGAGTGGAAAATCCTCTTTGCTGCTTATATATCTATTGTCGAAGACAAGTAATCTAAGATATTTTGACTGTAAGGTATTGTGGCTGCTGCCCCCTCAAAAGGTAGCCACAGTTTCAAGATTAGATAATAAGCAGAACCTTTCCTGGCAGAGTTATTCCCCCAGCACTAAAGCTCCTTTCCCTCCCAGCTGCCTACCAACCAAAGAAAATAAATAAGCAATAATAATAATAAAACCACTCTGAAATTCCTTCCCTCTCAGGTAGAACTTTGTCATGGTAAAGGGAGATGCCTAGGGTATTCTGTAGTCTACCAGGTGCTTTGATATGGTTATTGATTTTACATGAACAAAATTCAGATTGTTTCGTATTGGATGAATGTATGAATAGGTAAAAACAGAGAGAAGAAATACAGCTGAAGAAATAACTCATGGATTAGCCAAGGAACCAAATCCATTCTTAGCTCACATTAGATGAGTTGGGAACAATTTCACCCAGCTCCTCATTTTGTATTTATTTGAAGAAAACAAGGTTCTGGATTTAAGAAGCTAAACACGTTAATTATTAGCCAGGGCATGTGTTTTCCTCTGTATTCAGTATACAGTGTGCCCATCTGAAGGTATCTGGGCAGCAAAAGGACTGTTTCAGTATCTATGCTGCTGCACAGGTTTTACATATTAGCAACTCCTATGCATGCTAATATGGAATCACCTGGAATCACCTAAGTTAAAAATTGCTAATTAATGAGTTATTCATATGAATTTAACCCATTTCTGCTTAACATTGACAGACAAACATATGTGCAACAAATGCTTTCTAAGTGAATACTTCCTGTGATTGATGTTGTTTTTTCTTGTATGCTATTTGATGACACTTGAGACACAAGTACAACCTTACCTGGACCATTCTAATAAGAATTACACAAAAGAGGAGTATACACTGGCAATAGACTGTCCTAGGGGATCCATAGTTTACTATGAAGAGACTCATGGTAACAAAAATTATTTTTACCACTGTGTTACATGACCCTCTTTGAGCAGGGATAGAAAGTAATGCTTTTGATCATCTGGAAAAAGACCTGGACTGGTTAAAAGAAGGAATGTGTAATGGAAATCCTTATGTCTTTAGTTAAGTATTCATCATGAACAAAGACAAAATGGAAAATACAGGCTGAGGGCCTTAACTGGAGGCTGGGGTACTCCAAAGACTCAGCCTAGCGCATACATTGCATACATCATTAAGCCACTGGCAACAACACTCTGAAGCCCTGCCCAAATTTCAATTCTTACACTTCAAATAGTCTCAGCTCTCACCAGACAAATTAATATTTAATGCACAAGTGCATGCTGTAATATTCCCAACTGTGCAATCTAATATTAACAGCTATTTCATAAACCAACAAGGCCCATTCAATTGGTGACCATTTAAACTATAACACACCATTAAACCATAAAAGCTGCCATGAAAACACAATTAAGATACATGTTTGTCGGTCCAGCACTAAAAGAGGTAATGTGGCAAGGTCAGTACGAAAAATAGGCTTACAGTTCCAACAAGGTTGTCCAAAACAATAAGTGAGTCATGAAGCAAATTCGTTCTTGGTGTTGCAGTTCGGGTCTTACAGCAAAGTATATCCCAGCCGCAAGAATAACTCTTTTAATTTCTTAATTTATTTATAACCTCAAATGAAGTCATGAGAATATGTGGCACCATCTAGCTTACTTTAGTTAGGGCTTCTCTATGGATATGTCTACAGAATCCCCCTTGTTCCTCGCACATTTTGTCATCCTGATTCTACAGGAGTTAACATGATTCTTGGGTGTTTATTCAAGATGGCAGTAAAGAGGAGTGGGAAGACATCTTTAGCTCTGTCTTTAGGAAGCCAATAGTAATAAACTTTGTCTGATTCTTCCAGTGCTCACATTCTTAAAAAATGCTGGAAAATTGGAGAAGATTCAGAAAAGAGATGCCCAAGTAATACAAGGGCTGAGGAAAATTCTTTACTATGAGACACTCTAAGAGCTCAATCTTTTTAGCTTATCAAAAAGAAGATTTAGAGATGCCTTGATTTTGGTGTTAAGTGCCTCCACAGCAGGAAGACGCTAGTTTGTAAGAGTTTCTTTAATCTATCAGTGAAGAGCCAGTGCTTGGGTGCTGAAGTGAAACAAATTAGGCATCCATTTTTATCAACAAGGGTAAATAACCAGTGGCAAATTAGGGGTTTTGGCAGATTTTTTTTCTTGTCTCCATATCAAGACTAGAAGCTTTTCTGAAAAATATTGCTTGGTGTTTGCTTGTTAGGTATGGAAGAGAGGAGCCATATGCAATATACGGGCCTAAGTAGTCATTCTCCTTTCTTTTCTTTTGTAGTCCAGGGTTTCTAGTGAGTTAATCCTGAATCTTCAAGAGAATGTGGAATCTGATGTTCAAGGTATTGAAACACCTTTGAAGATTTTGACCTAAGCAATTTAACTCTTCCTTTACATTGGTAGGCAAACAGTGCCATGTGAAGTGTCTTCAGACCCCTGAGTTAATTTTCAGTTTAGAAGTAAAAGGGAACTGGTCTGAAATGAGGTAGAACATCGGGGTGAGACACTGAACCAAGACAAAGGCAGTTTAACATTGAAGGTGCACAAATGGAGAGCGCTGGTAGTTGCAGCCAGTCTTAGAAACAGTCTTGGAGCAGCCAGTCATGAAAGCAAAGCAGGTCTGCTGGAGCATCATCACACTATCTTGTTTTGGGCCCTCTTAATGTGGTAATGAAAGAATGCTGGACAAACTGTATGCATTCTGTTTTTTTCCTGTATTTTCAGTGATTTTTTTCTGAGTTTAACAGCTTGTAAACTGGGATAACTCTCAAATTATTTAACTGTATCAAGCCACTTTTGCATTCTTCTCAAATATATGACCATTTGTTTTGCACAATGCAGGCATTTCATTACATGGCCAGTCATATATCTTTACAAATGTCCATCTTGAGTGCGCTGGTGGTCTTGATTCCTGTGTTTTGCCTTTATTGCATGAACTGAAGGCAAGACCTTGGAGGCCTGCCTGTGTAAGCCCTTGTAATGAAGACCATGCATCATCTATCTGATAAGCAAGGGGAAAAAGGTAGCCTGAATTGCACTTCAGCTTTACCTTACTAGGGGCTTTTATGTCTGAGACTGAATTTTAGCTTCTTTTTTAATGTTTTCCTTTTGTTTATATTAGTTATTTTTCAAATTCATCCCTGTGCAAATAAAATAAATCAGTTTCTCATGAAGCATTAGGCTAATACAAAGGGGAAGGCCTAGAAGGTTTCCTTAAATATCCTTTTTCATCTAGATAATTATTATAGAATATATGCGGGCTCAATCTGCAGTTTAATACACATATTTTTGAAGTTAGTGTCTTTGGAGGTAGGAACAGCCTATTGATAGATGATTTGCAAGTGGCAGGTTCTAGTCAAATTTGACCCAGGGCAAAAGTGAACCAAAAGCGAGTGAAGTTTGATGTCTAATGTGAAGCAACCTGTTTGTCTCACTGGAAGTCTGAGAAGTTATTCAAATCAGAAAAAACAGTATTGCAGATGGTATCAACTGTCACTCCTTGTTGGCAATCACATTAGAAAGGCAAGAACCTGAGCAAAGCTTTTCAGATAGAGGATTGCAGCTATCTGTCTCCTTGTCTGTTGGAGCTGGTATAAAGGTAAATCTGTTTAGTGAAGAACTTTCCCCAAAAATGTACAAAACTTACTGATTTCTTAATAAAAAAAGTAATTTTGAATAAAAAAGATGTATCTTTCTGGACTAATTTTCAGTTCTTGTTTTCTCTCCCTGCCCACTGGTCCACTTCTCTTTTTTTCTGTCGCTCCTTTGATTCTGAACTAAGGATGGAAAGGGTAAAAGGAGGAAAAAATTTCCAGCTCAGACTGAATCACAGAATCACAGAATCGCTGAGGTTGGAAGGGACTTCTGGAGATCATCTAGTCCAACCCCCCTGCTCAAGCAGGGTCACCTAGAGCACATTGCACAGGATCGCATCCAGGCGGGTTTTGAATATCTCCAGAGAAGGAGACTCCACAACCTCTCTGGGCAACCTGTTCCAGTGCTCTGTCACCCTCACAGTGAAGAAGTTTTTCCTCATATTCAGATGGAACTTCCTGTGTTTCAGTTCATGCCCGTTACCTCTTGTCCCTATCACTGGGCACCACTGAGAAGAGTCTGGCTCCATCCTCTTGACACCTTCCCTTTAGATATTTGTATACATTGATAAGATCTCCTCTCAGCCTTCTCTTCTCCAGGCTAAACAGGCCCAGCTCTCTCAGACTTTCCTCATAAGAGAGATGCTCCAGTCCCCTAATCATCTTTGTAGCCCTTCGCTGGACTTGCTCCAGCAGTGCCACATCCCTCTTGTACTGGGGAGCCCAGAACTGGACGCAGTACTCCAGATGTGGCCTCACCAGGGCTGAGTAGAGGGGCCTGCTGGCAACACTCTTCCTGATGCACCCCAGGATACCAGTGGCCTTCTTGGCCACAAGGGCACATTGCTGGCTCATGGTTAACTTGGTGTCCACCAGCACTCCCAGGTCCTTCTCCGCAGAGCTGCTTTCCAGCAGGTCAACCCCCCAGTCTGTACTGGTGACTGGCATTATTCCTCCCTAGGTGCAGGACCCTGCACTTTCCTTTGTTGAAAAATGAATGAAACCAGACTTCCTCTCAGAGACTTCATTTCTGGTTAAGAATATATTTTTTGTGTTTTATTACACTGAATAATGAGAAACTATCTAATAAGTTTGCTTATGAATCAAAATTTTGGCTTTAGCTGTCTGAGTGTCTATCCCTGACCCGTCTGTAGGAAACTACTTGGGCAGGGAAAGGACCTTCTTGAGGTCCATAGTCCTGTGCTCCTTTCTGTAGAACAGGGCTATTCTATTGTAAATATATACTGCAGCTGCAATAGGGAAGGGGTAGAGAGCAGGAGGGTCTTGTAGCATTTCTTGATGCTTTGAATTAATCAGTTCTCTTCTGGAAAACCTGTCTCAGAGGAATCCCATTGCCAGCTTTTTCACTCTTCATGGAGTGCATGTAATTGTTTTGGTGCACCCTGACACAAACCAGAGAGATAACTGAGTGTCAACTCATGGAAATCAAGCCATTTGACCTGAAATCTGAAACAGCCTAGGAGCCAGTGGGTAGACTGGGATGATGTTCATTGCATTGAAAATACACTGATTGTATTGCTTTTCATTCAGCCCCAAATACAGTGAATTAGAGTGATGCAGCTGAGGGTAAAAATTGTGTAGTTCTTTACGGACCCGCCCTTGCTAGGATGAAGGAACAATATTTCTTAATGTGATGGAGCTGTAATGGTGACAATGATCTCGCTGGCACTGGCTGGAAACGAAGACTAAATTTTCATATCGCTATGACAAGTAGGAAGAGAGATGTCTCAGGTAGAACAAATAGTGAGTCATCCGCCTCCTCAAATCAGACAAGACAGCTTAAGGGATGTCATGTTGGCTGGGGAGCTCCAAGGAGAAGTAGCTCAGAGGCTTTATGTAGACCATGGAGACCTGGGAGTGCTTCTGAGCTCCCAGACTTAGAAGCACTTCCAGGGCGCATACAGGAGCAGGAGTGAGCTCTGCATTGCTCCCTGCTCTTCTGTCCCCACCTGCACTTTGATTTCTACAGAAGAAAAAAAAATGTAGGTGCATGAATTAGAAGCAGTAGCATACACTGGTCAGATGCCCTATCTGGATGAGTGGGGACCAGAGCCCTACAGCATGCTTCAGCATTGCTCAATGCTTTCCTTAGAGATAACCAGAAGACTTTGATCTGTCCCTATTTTGCAAGGGGATGATCACTGGTAGTTCACTTCATCTTTCCTTGCTTCAATTTCCACATCTGTAAAGAGCAAACAAGATATTTCCTTCTTTTATAAAATACTTGGAAATTTTCTCTAAAATGTGCAAAGTAAGAAGTAGGAGTTATTACTCAAAAGTATTTTCTGTTCCTGATTGCCATTGCCTGGGTTAAATTTGAGCTGTCAGTCCTTTCCTTGGGAGATGATCTTTTGCAGACATCATGATATTGCTGCAGGAAAAGTAAAGTGCTATATTTTTGCACAGTATTATTATTGGCTTGGAAATAACCCACATGAAATGATTTCTTTAGTTTTTCTAGCAGGAATCCCAGTTATTCTCTTCTGCTGCATTACACACATCTGCAACATGTGATACTACCTAGTGATGGGAGACAGCAGCTTTATAAATAAATGCAAATGATAAGCACAGGACACTTTTTCTGTAGCATTAAATGGTATGCCCATAAAAGTATTAGCATTAGTAGGAACGGCTGGCATTATTTCCACCTGCGTACAAGAGTGACTGGAATTTTTAAAACATCTAAGAGAGAATGAGGATGATTTGCAGGGAGCCTGTTAACTTTAGAAGTCATGTGTGAAAACTCGGTTTTGAGTTTTACACCCTGCAGTTTTCGGGACTGTTCTTTAAGGGCTAAAGAAAATATTTCCTTTTCTTGGCAGCTGAAGCTTTTCCCTTTTCTTTGGTTACATCGTAGTGCTGAGCTGCAGACCCCAGTGTGCAGTCAATTATACACTCGTGCTGCTTTCAGATTCACTTATCCAGCGATGATGACTGTCTGTGAGCAAAATCCATCAGAGAGTTATTATCTCCAAAGCAAAAGCCTCAAATGTTCAGGCATCTAATCTGCCCCTGAAAATCAGTACCTGTTCTTGAAAACACAAGACCTCAAATGACTTATTATTTTGGATGCTTGAAGGCTGGAAACACTTTTGAAATCTTGTCTGTAGCTTAACAATTCAGGGTTGTGTCAAGCCCACTGGCCAGTATTAGACAGTGTAAAAGGCACAGCGTATTACCTGTGGTACAGAAGGTCATCTGGGATCATGTTATAATTACATGAGCCTCTTCATTGTGCACTGTGATACCCACAGTAATGCCAGATAATGGTTTAGCTAGCATGCTAATTGGTGGTATAAAATGAGCGTTTTAAGCAGCGAATCTCTCTAGCTATCGTGGTATTTATGACATGCACACAATTAGGAAGCGTGCTTCTTAGTTTAACTAGCCCCTGCTTCTAGCCACAATTTTAAATCCATCACTGGATCTTCATTTTCCCTTTCACGGCTTGGGGTATCTCGGCTTAGGTTAGTTCTGTGTGGCTCTTTTCCTTCTTTGCCTCCAGCATTTGCTTGTTCATGTCACAGCTGAAAAACAATTAAATCTAGTTATGGTGGCCCTTATTGCAAGAATGTCTCACCTAAATAAGTAATATGGCTGCTTTGGTAGCATCATGGCAAAACTCTTAGTATTCAAAGGATAACTTTTGTCTCAGGCTAGAGTCTGAGAAAGCATAATAAATGTAAAGCTCCTGATAAACACTTTATGCAACTGAGGTCCATAGTGCAGCAATTTTTAACCATAGCTGATCAGCTTAAAAAAGAAATCACAGTATATGTGAGACTGAATGTTTACTTTCCATGATTAGGAACAAGGGGGCTTGGAAGTGCTTGGGTCACAGAGTTCAGCAGCCATACAAGAAACTTGTCTGAAATTTGGCATGAAATTTGAACTAATCATCCAGGCTTCACCTGTTGCCAGTTGAGAGAGAGGGAGGGGGCTTTCTGGAGGTACATTTGGTTATTAGGATGAATCACCATAGAAAAGTGGCCATTAAACTCTTGGCTAAAGCTAAGTGAGATGAATCCCACCTATCATGGAGAAAGGTCAATAGAACGTCTTCACTCATCTCCATGTTCTACAGGCCAGAGTATATTTCTCAATATTGTTTAAAAAACTTAGTACCAAGCAGCAAAGGAGTTTCTCTGCTGTATGGCAGGAAGAGAGCTGCAGGGACTGAGCTTTGTATGTCCTATATTCCTGCAATGTCAGGGAATTTAGCAAAGTGAATTTTCAGGTGGCTCAAGAAGTGGATTGTGTCCATTTTTCATAAGGCAAAAAGCCCTCAGTGGTACTTGCCAACCTGATCTGAGAGAGGAACTTCTCCCACCCCAGTCCAGTTTCTCTTCACACAATTGCCAAGGACAAGATTCGTAAGTTTGACTGCTCCTCCTCAGATGGTCACCTTCCAGGATAACTGATGTTTGTTCCTGTTTACGAAATGACTGAGAAAAAGTTGGTCCTGAGATATATTTTCCCTTCTTTGTCCGATCCTGTTATGATGTATCCTTTTAAGGCCAGAGCATCCTAACCTGAGAATATTAGTGTCAATAAGCAGCTGCTTTGTTGAAGATCCTACAGATTAGTAAGATTTGCTGCAGCTATAAGTTTGTCAAGTGACAGAGAAGTTGAATGTCTTGATGAAATTAAATCTCCACTATTTATCTTCTTCCTTAAAATGTGTCGGCCTTTTGGGACACCTTCTTGTGGTTATTCTACTCTGGCAATATTCTTCATACCTACTGCATCATCTTTGCACCAGTGCAAATGACTGTGCAAGTCCAGATTGATGGAAATGGTGTTGCAAGAGCCCCAAAATGAGTCAGGCTGAATCTGCAGCACTTTCCATCAGCTCAGGATTTCTTACTGCTGGGCTGCACATGCTGCCTGCTTGCCTGTCCCCTTCCACACACTAATGTCCTTTGGAAGGCTCTTTCAAATGTGGCAGTCGGTATAGTGAGGAGAGCTCTGACAGTCATGCAGTGCAGGACTCCAAAACACCTACTGGGACTCTATGACAATCCTTTTAGAAATCAGGACGGGATGGCACAGAACAGGGACATCTGGCAGGTTCAACGGAATGGATCAACTGCAGATTCCCCTGTTGGTGAACTTGGCCAGCAAGCTATTTCAGCAGATGTTTGTCCTTAGGCATTGAATGCTTTCTGGATGCATCTTTCCTTTGCCTCTCAGGAGCAAATGCCAGCACAATGGAAATACATATAAGCTCACTGACCAACATTAGGAAGCGTTGACCTGATGATGGGCTTCAGCATGTAAACTGGGTTCCTTGAAAGAACAGAAGCGAATGCCTCCTCTGGGGACTTATAATGAAGAAATTCAAAGTATAAGGAACATTCACGTAGTAGTTGTCATTGGTTGTTAGGTACAGTCTCTTTTATTTTTGGAACAATTTCATCTTTCCTGATGTCTTTGATTTGAATGCTATATTGACTCTGCTATGTATACTTTCAAGCAGGTATATTAAATATGCAAGAGGAACTGCATTTTGAAGGGGGGTGGGAGAAAAGAAAGAAAATAATTATTTTTACACATTGGAGCATATTAATGAATACATTAATAATTGATCCACTGTTATGTTTTCCCCTAATAGTCATCAAAATCTGTATAAACCTGCACTACAATACATAACATCTCATTACAACGTTTGCTCAAAAAATCAATGCATATCTAAGTTATTTGTGTCAAAACTCATTTATTTCCACAATAACATGGACTGTCAAACCTTGACATCCTGTTAATAACATCCAGTGCATTTGCATATTATTCAAATATTTCCTTTTATGAAATAGGGGACTTTTACTTACACCGTCCTACTTGCAGTGCTTCGTATATTTGCACATTAGCTCAATTCACGCAGTTATAGAAGGGTTACCTGTGGCAACTAATTATACTGTACTTTATGCATATTAATGAGCCCTGTGAGCAGCCGTCCTCTGTTCTATGGTGAGATGAGGGGGGAAAAAATAACAGTGTAAGTGGGAGACCTATTACAGGCAAAATGCAGGCGAGCGGAAGATGGATATTTTATAATGTTTTCTCTTTGATGCCCATAGCCTTTTTGAACAGACTAACCTGGGTGGGAAAAATACCTCTCAGCAGTCCCAGCAGCTTTGAGGTTGGATGTGAAAAATATTATCTTTTTTTTTTCTTTTTTCTTTTTCCCTTCTTCTTTCCCTCTCTTCCCTTGCTGCTACCTTTACTTCTCGAGCCTCTCTTTGCAAGGTGCTGAGTGGTGCCCTCAACCCCCGTTGAGATCAGCACCTCACAAGATCAGGCTTTTCATGCATAGCCTAGAGCCAGCCGCCTGCCCTCTGATGAAGTCATCTTGCAAGCCTTTTCACCCGCGTAGATAAGAGCGACGTATTTTGTTTTGAAGGAATGTTTCGGCAGCATGTGCTAGACCCAGCTCTATGTTGTTAAAGTGGTTCCCTCGGCCAGGTGTCACAAGGACAAGGAGAAAAGTCGAGCCATGAGAACTGAAAGAGTTGGCAGCCCCATTGCAATACAGAGAAGGGCCGCATCCTGTGCATGCAAATCTGCGCACAGCAATAAGGCCTTTTTCTCCACTGTACTTAAAAGTGTGCAATCTGTCAGCCTAGAGGTCTTGCAAAGGGCAAAACCAGAGAGGTGTGTCAGGGTGTTCTTGGAGGGCAAGTATTGCCGAAGACTGAATTATGTGTCCTTGCTGGGATGTTTCTTGAGATTGTCTCCACCTACTTAAAAAAAAAGAGAAAAGCTCCCATTGACACAATGGAAGACAGAAAAGGAGGAATTGATTTTATGCAACAGCAGATGTCTCCTAAGCAGTAATCACAGTGTCAGATAGAGAAACTAATCATATTTCAGTAGCTTGTTCAGATCTCTGATTAAAATTCAGTGATACCATTCCTGGATCCTAAAATGCAACAGTCATCAGAAACAAAAGAGAATGTATCATAATTAATACAATTAAGAGAGCCCTTTTGTTTCTCTCTTTCTCTCTTTTTCTGGGTAAGTTATGCTGACCTTATCAGAGATCAAAACCACTGCCCTCAGGACTAACATCCGACTCAATATGGGAATAAGAACTCCCTACTCCTTATAGCCATTTCCTGGCCTGGGTATTTTGGGGTCTTGGGAAAATAAATGGGCCTAGTTGCTGACCCCATTCGTAGGTAAGTGAGAGGTGAGAAGGCAGGTGGAGCTGTGGATCCAGCCTCCCTTATTTTCTGCCACATACAGCTCTGTCAGCGATATGATTATCTGCTCTTACAGATTTAGTCAGGCCTGGCGGTGAGCACCCCAATCTAGCCTTTATAGCATAGGCCAAACCTCCAGGTTCTGAATTTTTACAGTCAGTTCCTGTGTCACCTGCCATATAGGTCAGCCAGAATTTGCTGAGTAAATCCTGACTACAACCAGAGTAGGGATCTTAGGACTGAATCCATAATTTGACTGTTAACAGAGCGTTAGAGAGAGTCGTATGTGGACGGTGCAGTGTAGCCCTGGAGTAATTCCCTTGCTATCAGCTGTCCTGGGTAGGCATCTGAAGCAAGGCACACGGATTGAAGGGTGAAATCAGGTAATGCCATTCCATCCTGACTGGGATTTCAGGTCTGAAAATCAGTGAGTTTTCACAGGGAAAAATAATCTTCCAATGAGGATTTGCCTTTTAAATGAATTATTTTTGATCAGAAACAATGAAATTGATTTAAATGATACAAATTAAAAAGAAAAAGAAAAAAGACAAATACGCAGTAGTTTATACTAACTGAATGTAGGAGAATATTTTCTGTAGTAAACCAGCCATCTCAAGTGCCAATTTTCTGATGGAGGAGAGGGTCCAGCAACGAAGGGGATGTTTGATTCTCCCCTCCCTATTTATACTAGCTGATACAGCAATGCCCACTTGTTTTAGAAAAGAACTGTATCAGTTCCTTCTACTGCACAATGGTACTTGAAGACTATTGTGGACTGTATATGGTCTAATTTGACATCTTGGATAGGTAGAAAGCTACATTTGCTTGTTGTTAAGAGAGCTCTGCTCCAGTGGAGGTCTTTGGAGTAATTATTTTGTGCTGTATCCCATACCAACTCCGTGAAAAGAATCAGAGTGTGAGTGAAAGGCTGGTTAAGAAACATAAGCACTTATTTTATTCCAGAGCACCCAAACTCTGAGTT
Source organism: Apteryx mantelli (assembly GCF_036417845.1). NCBI lineage: Eukaryota > Metazoa > Chordata > Aves > Apterygiformes > Apterygidae > Apteryx > Apteryx mantelli. Next base: position 5,442,571 of record NC_089992.1, read on the forward strand.
GCTACTATTGGGTGTTAAAAAAAAAAATACTCTGGTACTTCACTAGAAAAGCTGACAACCTGCTGTCTTATTAGCATAACTCTAACATGTCTGAGAGATCCAACACAGCAGATTGATTATGTTCATGTCTCAGTCACAGTACTGATGATGATATGCTAGTAAATATACCGATGCATCACAGTCTTTGAGAACAGAAGCCTTTCTGTGACATTTTCTGAATGAGATATGAAAATGAGAATGGTTTGTGCATCTCCTCAACTCAAGTAGCTAAGTCGAGCAGGCTGCACTGTTAGGCAGAAATGCATCTGGCAGTAATGATTAACTAAGTGGTCTTGGTAGTCTTTGTATTGTAGAGATGTCACTCAGACAAGCAATGCAATAGCTGGATTTGCAGATTCGTAGAATAATAAAAAGACAATTTACAAGGACTGTTTTCTTCCTGAAGGAACAATTAATAAATTGTGCCTAAGCCATTCACCATTTCAAGTTCTCATCATATGAAATTGGCCTTACCGGTTCTGTTCTGTTTGTGGTGAAGAGAATTATGATAGACCAGGACAGGAAGTGGATAATTATTGCCTTGAGGCAGGCTAATTGACACAGGTAAGGAGCATGGCTATAACCAAAAATATCTGGCTTCTGTTCCTTTCTTTTATAGATTTTCTATGTGACTAGACAAGTCACGTAGTTTTTCAAACCTACATGTAAAATGGGAATAATAGTGCTTTCTTTCTTCTGTCGTTCATCTGCCTAGGCATATCATGTCTAGCACAAGGGAGCTCTGAGCTCAGTTGATCTCTCCATGTGCTAAAACAGTGAACTGAAAAGGTACAGTAAGAAGAGCAGTTTAGAGGATTATGCACAGGTTATTGCAGAAAGATAACCCAGGAATGCATATTTTGGTTGGCCAAAACTTGACTCTGAATCATCAGGTTCTGAGTCCTAAAGGACTTTGAAACCAGGCACTGGCTTCAAACAAGGAGGAAAGTAGGAGTAAGTCCTGGGTTGGGAATCCCGTTTCATTTTTTTTCTTGTGACAACTCAGCTCTTCTACTAATGCCATCTATTCTTTGGCATTTCCCCTGCTCAGTGAATTAATCATGGAGTGTTCATACAGATTAACTTAAGGCACCTAATTAAATCCAAAATTTATAAGGCCAGTTTCTTTAGGATCATGTTATATCTACAGGGGAGAGCTTCTCCACAGCACCTAAGGTTTTCTTCTGCATTGTCTTCAGGACCAGCTTTTTCCTCCAGTGACTACCAGCGCATGGTGGGAGACCAGGCTTGTAACTTAGCATTAGTGTTAGCAGGTGTGAACTCTTCCAGAGCCTTTGGGAGGACAGGCAGCTGCCTTTGGCCCTGTAGGAAATTCTTCCTGCACCAGCAGCTTCACCCGAAGAGGCGGTCACTGCGTGTGAATGCCATAACCAGGTATCCTCCTGACTGTAGGAGGGCAGAGTGCTCGTAAGGCTAAAATGTCATTTTGACTTTGAATTTATTTTGACACAGAAGTTAGTATGTCTCTATGTGAGAGATAGTGAGTTAGGAGATAAACTCACTGGGTAACATGGTAACGAAGACAGGAAATCAAAGACAGAAAAAGCACTGGGATCATGCCAGGAGTCCATGTGTGGTCTGATCTGGTAACAACTTGCACATGTCCTTGCAGGAGCTCCCTCTCTGGTTAGGCCTGTGCTGCCAGTGACATGCTGGTGCTGCAGACTTTATTGCAGCCTTGGCTTTTAAAGGTACTGGGAGCTTCTGCAAACAGCACCACTGCAGCACTGACACTTAAGGGATTTTATTACCCTTGGCAGCAATTCTTTCCTAATATAAAACTGAGCTACTGTATCTTACAGGAAAGGACCTAAACAATGATGTATTCAGGCTGATGGGACTGGATTAACCCATTAATAAATAGGAGGTGAAGAGAGCAATCTTGTTGAACGTAATGTATGCTAATGATGTGACCTGGCTAATGGAGCCCTTTTCTATATTCTGTCATTGCGCACATCAATTATGCAGCCTCAATTATCATCCTGTTTTTGTATCATGTGGCAGAGAAATGAGAGACTTAATAGAGATGTTTCACCCAGTAAAATGCCTGATTAGGTTATGAAAGCAGAAACTCAAGGAAGAAAAAAAAAGAAAAAACTTTGTTACATTATATCCTGATTTAATTAGCCAAAAGATATTATTCTCAGTAAGGGCCTTTGAAGTTGTAGCAATATTGCTGTAGGCTCAGCAGCAGAGATGACTGTCTTAATACCTACAGCAAATACACTGACATAGCACTTATATGCAGGCAGATCTTAGCTAAGCATTGCAAATTAGGCCAAGATCATTGTTTGCTCCATGTGGTTATGGTTCCTGATTAAGAGGAGAGGAGGAGAGGGAATTTTGAGAGTCAGAGCTGCAGTTACATATAGGAGAAAAACAGTAGCCCCTTGCTACTAGTGACGTTGTGTTGCAGGAGATGGATTGCAGGGTGCAGTGGCTTTTGATAGCAATTCTCAGATAAACAGGTTTCCCTCTCTTTCCTGGGTTGTTCCTTCTCCCCTTCTCATTTTTCTTTTCTTTTTACATGGGATTACGTTGAGTTTTACTGGCTTTGGGTTCCTGTGTCCCCATCACAACCCCAGTGATGGGGACAGGTCAGCATCTTCAAAGTCTGCCAGGTTTACTCCTGCTTGCCTCAGGAAGATGGCACGTGTTTCTTGAGTTTCTGGCAAGGATGCAAGTCATAGTCAACCCTGCAAGCCAGGAGAGGACCTTGGAGACAACCCAACATGTCATGAGAAGTTTCCAAAGGGGAAAAATGGAAAAAGGCTACTTCTTTGTGGTGGCTGAACCATGCCCATAATGAGAGCTGCGACCCTGGAGTCAGCTCGTGCTTGCTAGACAAAATCTGTAGCTTGGGACGAGGTGGGAAAAAATGCAGTGGAGAAGGAACTAAGCAATGGGAGGAGGGCAGACTGAGTTTTAGTCATCTCTGCAGTCGTTAGAGCAGATCTTCAGTGGACTTAAACCATCCAGACTCCAGTGGCTTCAATGGATTGGTGACTTTACATGTGGGAAAAATTTGCTCCTTTCAGTTCTTGTCTGAAGACAACTTTTTGTGAGCTTTCTCACCCTGTGGCAGGATCACTACAATAAACTTGATATTTTATTTTATTTGAGTAATAACCAGCCAACCAGATCCCTGATAAAAATCACAGGGCTGATTCACACTGTTTTCAACTGAATTGCAGTGGCACAGAAAGCTGGTGTAAAGCAAGGGTGAATCAGGTCCCTGGCTTGTGTCAAGGCTATTAGTTCTCTCTTTCCCTCAGGGTCTAGGCCTGCTGTGGTAAGGAATGATGTCATGCTCATTGAGAACATGATCAGAATGACAAAATGCCCAGAGTGCTAAATTTTCTCATCCTAACCCATTCCTGGCTAGTCCATCTTCTGGGCTCAGTAAATAAAATTGGGAGATTCAAGGAGAAATAAACACCAGGGTCAATTATTCCAGCTGTAGCTCTTGGGTTTGAGTGCATCCACTTTTGGGTGTCTGTCTGGAGAAGCATGTTTATGGCCTAACTCCAAAGAGCTGAGTTTGCAGCTGAAGCTCCTCTAACTGCGGATGTCTGTCGCTTCTAAAAATGCTTGATATTGACCTAAGCTTTTAAACACCTCCCTCTGCAGCAGCCAAATAAAATAGCAATAAAACTGTGATTTGCTAACTCAGAGCAGCATGTTGTCACAAGCTGTACTTTATCACTGGGGCTAGCAGGTTGCGTAACTCAGCATTAGCTTCCTTATTATCATACGCTTTGTGGACAGTTAAGCCATCTTCAGATGCCCTGTTCATACCACCCCAATGCTATGCATTTGTGATCTAATATACAGGGCCGTGAAGCATGAGAGGTAGCTCCTAAGGGCAGGAGTCATGTATCTTAGGCTGCTGAAACTGGGCAGGTCGCTTACTGTCTGTCTAAGGAATGGTTTTTAAAGACTAGGGGCTATGGTGAAATGGATTTCACTGCTTTTGTAATGTACCTTGCACTCTCCCCTTTGCCACACTAATTCTGTGCAGAATAAAGCTGACTGAAACTTTTAAGATTCTATAAGAATTTAAAATTTGAAAAGAAAAGTAAAAATTCAAAGGTTTCTGCATTAAGAAAACTCTTGTTAGAGGCAATGGGGTGGATTGATTTCCCCCCCCCCCCCCGCAAATTTTTGAATGGTGACATTTAAATATTAGAAAACAGGCTCTTTTAATTACTACATTCCCTCTTCTTGCACGCACACACTCCCTACAAGCCTCACTGCAAACTTCAGTGTTAATTCGTGTGCCTTTGTGGACAGGAGTGGGCTCATGCTTTTGAGGTATATGCTTCGTTATTGCTTTGTGTACTTTCCTATTAACTTCCAACATAGTATCGGGCTTATCAGTGCTTGATCCTTCATGCATCTCAAATGCAACACTAACTGGTAGGCTGCATGTGTTTCCTGACCTTCTTTTCATTTCTATACAATGTCCATGTGATCTATCAAAGCTTTGAAAATTCAACTGCAGGACAGAGATTTTGTTGCCAGAATTGATCCTTCTCTTTTCTTCAGAAGCCATCAGATGTAAGTAATACTTGTGACAAATAACCATGAGAAAGATCACCACATTAGAAATCTCTTGCTTTGTGCCGGGCTAGCTGTGTGTAATTTGGACTGGTCCTCAGTTACTTGTCTTTCACCTTTGGGGTAATTATTTGCTTGCGAGTGACAAAGATTCTTGATCCCATTTTGACCTGCAGAACTTCTGATAAGGAGAGATTTGCCTTCAGGCTTCAGTCCACAAAAGCCTGATATTCCTTTTTTTCCCTGTCATATTATATTAGTTGGAGAAGCTTTACAAGATGAGAAGCTCATTATAGCTCTAGGGTCATCATGGAATGACTTTATCCAATGGCCTTCAAGCACTTGCACAAGGGCTTTCATATCATCCCTATTATAATAATAATGTATACATTGTTTTAATTTCTCTAATCCTTTTCATCCAACTACTGAGGAAGTGTTTTACAAATACTAATGTATTTAGCCTTGAAGCTTGTGGGTTAGAGAAAACTTCATTATGCCCAGGGCAGGGGTGGGCGAACTGAGGAGCAGAGAAATGAAGGGGTGTGCTAATGGTCCTGGAGCAAGTCGCACCTCACCCATTCCCTGTGTGACTCAGTGATGAATAAAATCAGGGCTAATATGGCTCCAAGCAGTTCTTTTGAATGGTGTTTTGCTGTGTGGTACTATCATTGCTGTTTGTTTAATTGAGACAGCGTTCTTCTGTCCCACTTGGCTGGAAGACACTGGATTTTTTTAAACCATGAACAATTTGGAGTTTTCTGATAAAAATGAAGATATACCAAACATTTAGGAGGAAAACTGAAATGTTGTGATTCTGAAATGATTAAGACTGAAATTCAGAAGAGCTGTAATTCAGGCACCGCATGCTCCCATTCCCTTCCCTGCTGGGACCTGTTTTCCCATGATACACTGTAGACACATCTTGGTTACACGGCTCCGATGCATCATGGAAGTTGGATCTGGGATTAGAAAACTTGGCAGCCTGGAAAGGGAGAGAGCATGAGACCTCCTCCCTGCATCCCTGATGAGACATTTCTTTCAAAGAAAGCAGGCTCTTATCGTGAAAAATGTTGTTCAGTTAAAATTGCTTTTCAGTTGAAATTTGCACCAGCTCTACGCTTGCTTTCATTTGCAGTTTCATCTAATGTTTTGCCCATTGGGTCTCTGTGATGGAGATGAAAAGACCCCCCCTAATGCAGGGGTGGCCATTAAAAATATGTGTAAACCAGTCAGTGTCATTTATAGACAGAACTGCAGCATCCAGACAAAACTGCTTTAAGTGTAACCATTAATGGTCCTCAGTCGCACTGGCTCTGTGCTAACTATGTCAAGACAGGACATTTAAAATTCAGCCCATGCGCTTTCCGTTCCAGAGATTTTTGTGGTTTGCACAAGAGGGGTTGTTGATAGTTTATCCAAATGTTTTTTGACAGACCCTTTCACACGTTCCTCCTAGGTGGTACAGCACACGGGACTGCTTTTTATCACTCTTGGTTGGATGTTACCCAAGGCGGCCATTCTGCCCTTGTTCGTCACAAAACGATCCATAAAGCAAATTGGGAAATCTAAATGCACCAGGCTGTTCACAGATCCCACAGCAATTATGTCAGAGTGTTGGATGTAGAAAAGTTTGCCAGAGGTGGAAAGCAAGTTGCAAGCTGTTTGAAATCCGCTCTCTGCAAGCAGTGGCTGGTCTCCATCCACTCTCGCTGAAGGGGAAGGTTGGTCTGCGCAAACCATCCCAGCACTAACCAGACTGAGTATTTGGAGCTGAAATATTAAGTGCAGCCCATCATGGGATGGTCTAGGCACGAAGCTGGACTAAAGGACAAAACTAAGCTCTTTCAGTCTTGCCATGTATGAAGAGTTTGGCCCTTGTCATCTGACACAGGGCTGCCATGCTGAACCCTCTCTGGCCACTGGTTATCACCCAGTGCTGAGGAATACACCGAGTCCTTCATCCAGTGTGAGGGAAGACTCACCTCTTTCTTCTGTGCTAAAAACCCATTGTTTTTCCTGTGAACTTTCTCCCCCTGCCCTTGTGCTGAATTCAGTGAGGAGTTTAGGGAGAGAAAGAAGCTCTGGCTCATGTATGAGTTCCCCATGCTGGAGGGTTGGTAATGTGGTGAATTCACTAAGGGGAATTTTTTCTGAGAAAAGACATGGGAAGAGCCAAAGGCAAGTGCACATGTGTATTGGTACGTGCCGAGTTTGTGCAGGACCAGGCTGGTGGGGCAGCACCCAGACGACCGGACAGTGAGCACTGGGCACTGCGAGTGCGCAGGGGAGAACCAGGCACTCAGAAACCTCTCTCTGAATAAAAATGTCTCTATTTATCCTTACCAGTAAAAGCAACAGTATGATGTATTAGAGACCAGATGTGGAAGATAAAAATTCTTTGTTTGATTTTTCTATCCACAGTCTGACCTGATACAGCTCTGTGTGTGTGTGTGTCTATGTATGAATATATGCATATATGTATACAAATGCATGCATATATATATATATATGTATTTACTTGCAAAGTCAATACTACGGTATAAAACACTTCATGCGGTTGTGGCCTCTGCTAATTAACATACTTATAGATAAGTGTTGATATGCATGCGCAAAGAAACTTCACTTCCAAATTTGTTAAATTTTACCTTAGAAAAATAGGATTAAGCATCAGTCTATTACATTACTTCTGTAGCAGTAGTGTGACTGGAGAGTTCCTCAGGGACTAAATAGCCCAAGGGAAGCTTATTCATTCATTGACATGGGCTCTGGCTGTAGCACTGCTTCATCCACACCCTGAGCATTTCATGGGCACTGCTGGGGTCTCCTGATGTCCTAGGCACGGCAGAAGGAAAGTGTGAGGTGGCCTTCAATGGAGAGCAGGGCTGTCAGTTGCCTCCTCTGCTTTATGGGCAGTGGTTCATGAGGAAATGCTTTGAAGAAGAAGTATTTCATGTCTTTGACCCATTTCATTCACTGAGTACTTCTGAAACACTTTACCAATTTTCTCCATCTTCTCTTCTCCTGTCCTTTTCTGCGCAGGGGTCTCTGGCCCCTTGTGGGTTTTTTCTAAGACTCCACTGGATGTTCCTCTGTCACTAACTGATGATTAGTGGCTCAGATCTGCTGACATCTTTTTTCTTCTAATATGGAGGAATCAGCCCAATGACCAGCTAGCTCTCTGCAGGCCAAGGACACCCCGAGGGGCCTACAGATCACAGTCTGGAAACAGTGGATTAGGTCCCTGTAAATGCCAGTGCAGGTGGATGTATGTGCCTAGAACATGCGATCAGATGTATATTCGTAGCACGTGTTTCTGTGTGGGTAGATGCTTTTGTGCATGTGTTGCACGCAGAGATGGTTATTTGATGACTAGTGTGCTTGAGCACTGCCAGTGGTGCATCTTCTCTGCTCCTGCATAGGGGCCGTCGTGTGTGTACAGTAGATGCTCTCTCTCTCTCTGTGTAAGAGGGCTGGATGAAATTTGGGCCTTTGCTTTCATGTGAAACATTATAAGATCATTCCTTTGCTGAACTGGCTGATCTGCTTAGAGGTGGCTTAAAAAAAAAAAGAAGTGAACAGGTGGCAGACATAAACACACAGCTGTGCATTATTGCTGATTTTATTGCTATTTTATAATGTTGTCCGGGGTTATTTTACAACAATTTTCTCTATTTGTGACATTGCTGTAAATCTCATTGTAAAATGGCCCTAATGTGCAATGAATACCATTAAGTAAGATGGAGAAACTTAAGGAATCACTGTTGTGGTGAAGAGAGAGAGAGAGAGAGAGAGAGAGAGAGAGATGCGACTAGAGGAATCAAGGAAAGCCATGGGGAAAGAACGAGGGGATGGAAAGGCTGGTTACGTAACCAGTGTAATTCTCTGAATGTGATGCTGTAAAAGCATCCCAAGGAGAAAGCAATAGCTCGTTTGACCCACTAGATGGAGATGGAAAGAAGCATTTTCTCCATGGTGATATTTCTGCTTGCTGCCTGCTATGCACTCAGCTTCCTTATTGAATGGCTTTTACTTACAGTACCTTAGGCCCATCCTTAAAGCAATTACAAGATTTCTCCAGAGTAACATTTGGCATGTGCAGGCTATATCTAGGCTTTTAGCACTGGCTAATATGCCTGGCCTGATTTTTTATGTGTTCCCATTTATATTCATGGTCAGCCTCTATTATTGTAACAGGCTTTTTCATATAAAAGGTGCCTTATTCTTTTCTTAATTTTAGTGAGAATTAACACAGCTTCTTGTACGTCAGCAGGATGAGGCTAGAGAATTGAAATACTTTTCTTCATCCGAAAATCAATGTCTAAGCAGATCTTTCCATCATGAACTTTGCTCTCATTTCTTTAGTACCTAAAAGGGCTTTCGGGGTGAGGTCCTCTGGCTAGGACCAACTGAAATACTGAATTCACACTCCTCTGAGAAGTTTAGCACCAGCGTTCATTCCAAAGTCCAAAGCAAATCTCAGAAATGTTTGGTTGTGAAAAATGGCAGCTTTTGGAAAGGTTGTTGTTTGTGATGTATTCCCCTCCCTTTTTTTGAAACAGTTGGTTTTATCACAATGAACCCAGAACGTTAAAAAAAAAAAAAAAAGCCTCAGAATCAAAAAAATGGAAAAACAAAAATCAGAAACCCTGGCACATGGTGTTTCTGAGAGGAAATGCATGGGGGATGTTCGGCGGCTTGGCAGGAGGGAGCACGGGGATGCCTAGGCTGCGGCAGCCTGCCTGCCGGGACAGCTCGCAGCTGTGCTCCCGCACTGTGGTTGCATTCGGAGCGCGCACGGCTCCTGCAGCACCAGGGTTGCCTGCTTCTCCAGATGCTCAGCCTCACGACACAGAGCCTGCGAAGCCCAGCTTCGCTAGCAAAGTCTGACAAAAGCAGGATTTCCCCCCTCCCAGTAGCCCTCTTTGAATCTGTACCTACAGACCTACTGTGATTTGTTGGAAGTTTACAAGACATTTCTGACAAAATCTTTTGAATTCAGCAAAACAGCATCTTGCAATGAAACAGTGTGTTGCCTGAACATTTCTGACCAGTTCCACGTGGGATGCTCTGGGACATTGGGAACAATTCAGTGAATACCAGAAAGTCATGGAGCATCTTCTGTGTTGGGAGCTGACTGCCCTCATAGTGCTCAGGAACTGCAACAGCCATATTCTCCTAGAATCTCTTTTATTGAGGTTTAGCGAACAGCGTTTACTGTGCAACATGTTTGAGTAGCTGTGGCAGCTCTACTGATGGATGGTAAAATGTTGAGCTGCTGCAATTCATGTGTCCTTGACTGCATGAACGTATCTTGAGCACTAGGCTAGGTTACAGTCCCTTCCACTGTGCAATAAGCTGTACACTTGCGGTGTATCTGCTCTCTTGCTTGTAAAGGCTATGATGGCTGGGCAGAGAAAGCATGTATGAATATAGTCATTAGTGTTATAAAGATCATATAATAGGGAACCCCACAGGGCCACTCTCCAGCTGTTAAGGGTGGATACCTCCATGCACTGTTTGCTCTTGAACCAGCTTCAGTCTCTTGCAACCCCCAAAGGGCTGGTAGCTCCATAACAGCACTTATTTTTTCATTCTTGGGTTTTTTTGCCTCTCTTTCTTTGACACTCACTGTTTGGGGCAGAGATGTGTGTCCAGATTTCTGCACCCATCAGACAGAAGCCATCCGTTTGGAAGTGTGTGTTCCAGGTTGAAAGTGCTCAACACCTGCAGGTCTCAGGGCTTGCATTGGAGTACCTAAGACAGTTGTTGAACTGTTTACTCAGCGTTGCTGTCACATTTCATTCTTCAAAGAAGCGACACCAGACACCACTTCAGCAAACTCTTCCCTCTCAACAACCAATTTCATGAATCACTTTCAAGCCTGCCAAATGTCAGTAATGGGAACAGGAGTTATAGCACTTGAGGCTGCTTTGGGAGAGCAGCCTTCCCGTACACAAGCGTTGGCCTCCATACAGGGCTTAAGGTGATATGTAACAGCTGGTGATATGCAGGATGTCAGAGTAAATGCTCTAATGATCTGCTGTGGGCTCAAATGGGATAAACTCTACACAGAAGAGAAGTAGTGCAAACATCATTCGGAGGCAACAGCTTTCCAGGGGTGGGGGGATTTGTCCTGCCCATGATCAGGAAACATCCTTTGAAAGGAAACAAGGAATGAGACTTGGTTAGGTGGCTTGAAATGATGCTGAGCTGACGTTAATGGCAGGTACCATTCCTGAGTGAATAGCGCTTAATGTGACTTAACAACACAGTCATAGACCATGGCTCTGGGCAATTGCCCTGGTCACTTGTCTCTAAAACTGGCTCTGGAGGCTTTCTGCAGTTAACAATCTGTTTTAATCCCTAGGGAGATTATTTACCCTTCTACCTCAGCTCTTATAGCTGAGGCTGTGCCTGGCCCTCATTTCAAAAGTGCGCAAGTGTTTCTGTAACTGCAGACTTGTTGGAGGTCAGTTTTCAGCTCTGCCAGAAGAGGCTTGCAAGGAAGTTTGCGCTGTACTTAGTCATGCTACTTGGTTCCAGCCACTGTTATTTGTCCCACAAGACCACAAATGCAAAAATCACTTGCAAATGTCTAAAATCCCCCAAACCACTGCGCACCAGGCAGAAACACTGTTTTACAAGCCACTGATTGCTCCAAGGGTCTCTCTGGCATTGAAAGCACTCTCTTTGTTGGTCTTTTGTAACCAAATGTACAAATTGCATCTCTCAGGTGGCAGGGAGAGCTTGTTTCCAAATCTTAAGTGCTATCTGCAGTAGCGTGTTAGAGAAATAGAAAATATGTATTTGTTTAAGGAGGGATTGCACTTTCCAATTCAGAAACATGTGAGGTTTTTCAAACTGATTGCAACTCTCCCTCTCTCTCTCTGGAGAGGACAAGTGTGTTTTGCGGCTGTAAGCTGAAGTGGAAGGAAATTGGTGTAAGGGTTGTTCAATGATATTTGAACAGTGTTTATAGAAAGCCCTCAGATATGCAGCAAATATGTCACTGCAAGTGATGGTCAGGGCTTACCGGCTCGGCGAAATCCTGCCTCCCTCCTGGCGCACAGACTTGCTGCCCGGCTTGGTGGATGCGCCACTCCACGTATTCCACGCTCAGCTGCTTTCCAGAGCTTCTCTGCGGGCGTGCAGCTGTGCAGATGTTAGAACGGAAGAGAACCAGGGCTCTTGCTGGTGCCTGTGGCTGCGCTGGGATATCACCACCAATTTCTGTGGTTACTGTGGGTGCTTATAATAACGGAAATTAGGTTTGTGTAGCAGGTGCAGGGTTGCAAGAGGCAGATCGCTCAGCTCATTTTATATGCATGCAAGGCCATAGCCTGGACATGAATCTATTGTTTTTTGATATCTGATGGTCCTAATTCCTGATAACTAATATTTTATGCCTTTTATTTCACTAATACAAATGCCCGGGCACTGTGAGTATTCTCGTCCCCACCAAGAAGCTGTGCTCCTGGTTCCAAGCACAGCAAAGCAGTGAGATGAAAGTGGGGAACACCTGATCCTGTGGCACTAGGATGAAGAGTTCCTGTGTGATAAGACTAGACCAGATTTCTCATCTGATTAAATGACTTGGAAAGACTAATGGAAAGAGTTTGGGACGGTTGGTCTCATGTGCAGGCACAAGCGAGAGTGTGGAAAACCTTTTGTGCAAGAGCATGGAGGGGAGGGAAATATTCTCTCCTGTGTGATGAAATGGGAGGGGAGTCTCTTCCAGTGGCATGGGCTTGTGTGCATGATGGAGCTGACATGAAGGTTGTCTTATGCAGGGAAGCTAGCACTTGCCTCTGCTGAGGGCAAAGCACTTGAAAGGGAAACCTGCAGGTCCATCTGTCTGACCTCCAGAAGTAGCACAAAGAAGTGGTAGTATATTCCCCTCCGTGTGTGATGGGAGGTTTATATGTTGGGGGGGGATGGACCACAACCCTGAACACCTTTAATGTCCCCAGGTGTGACAGAGACGTAGGTAGCATGTTTATCGAAGGATCTGTCTTTTCCATGTTGTTACACCCAGGTATCTATTTCAGGGTAGATCAGCTTCATTTAAACTGCCTGGAAAGATTAAATTATATTATTCTCTTAACATGACAAGTGGGTGACAGACTCCGGTTTCACAGCACAATGGTACACAGCGAAGCGGAACGTCAAACGTGTACCTGCTCCCGCCCAGGTAGGAGCGTATTGATCGTGGAGCGGTGTAATGCATTAGAAGGATGAGAAAGTGTGAATTAATTTAGACAATCTGATGTAAAACATGAACATCCCCTTCTTGAGCTAAATCACAAGGGGGGAGTGGGGGAGTCCGGGCCTGTCACACTGCAGGCAGAGCAGGGGACTCCACGTCACCGAGGGGGACGACAGACCAGCAGATGAAACAGCTTCAGGTTTTTTCAGCTTTGTTGTCTTGTCAACTTCTGACCTCAACAAATAAACGCAACTTTGCATAGATGGATTAAAATAATCCATCCTGTTTTCTGAGTGGGAGCAAGAACGGTGCCTTGTTTGGGAACCAGCTGAGGGAATTAAGAAAGCTTCGCTTTCTGGGTTTTCTCCCTGCCCTGAGGCAGATCTGCAGAGGCAAACTTTGATTTTGACAGAAGTCTGTGACTTGAGATCTCTGGGCCTCCTTTTCTAGTCTGCTAAAGAGCATTGCCCTACCTTATACAAGTGTTGTGAGAATTCCTGTGTTAAAGATTCTGAGGTGCCCAAATTTGGGGGTAATTCATATAGGTAACTTAGATAAAGTTAGACTGCTTTGAAACAAGGGTTACGTAAGATGAGCCAAGCACATTTGATTAAAAGACAGTTAGATGGATGTTCAACAATCGGTAACTTAAATGTCAAAGCTCTGGTAGAAATACATGCTTGGCTTGCAGATCTGTGTGTTCTCTTCAGTTTTGCCAGGACCCACAGGAATCGGAAAAACTTCAAGCTCTTCTCTAATAACATGGTAAAGTTTCTACAATGCAAATTTTGAAGTGTGCTGCAGAAGTGTTTATTGGAATAGGAAGAAGTCATAGAGCTCTGCTGATGGCAAAGTCTCCTGAAAGCTTCCATGCAGCACAACATGCAGAAGATCAGGTGATGTGTTAGTTCTGAGAGTAAATGCTGCAGGTTCTCATGACTAGTATTGGAGATCCCATGGGCCTACCTTCTCTATCCCTCTGCTAGTACATCCTTGCAGTTCCTTGCGTTACAGGAATGCCACCAGCTGGCTCATACACTGGTGACTTTGTTGCTGGAATAGGCTCTTGCTCAGCACTGAAGGGAGCCCATTGCTCCTGGATGCTCTCTCACCAGATGCATGTTTGATTTGCTGTCAGGAGAAGGGGGGATTTGTCAGGAGAGAAAATGGCACTGCTTTTTCTTTCAGACCCAGCTTTAAATTGCTTCTTGGAAACACCAGACTTCTGTAGGTTTTTTTCCAGGTAAACACACTGAAGTCTGACTGTTCTGCACAGTAATTGTAAACCTCCAGAGCTTGGAACACAAAGTGTTTAGGAATCATGCAACCAGTTTTTGTATTTCCTTACATGGGATCATATCATGACATCAGGAGAATTTTGTTTAAAAACTGACATTACAAGACTGCTTAGTGACTACCAGCTTGACTAAGTAGCCATTATCAGTGTATGTGAAAGCCAGTTTGTTTCAGAAATTTGAATTCCTAAATACTCAAATCGTACCCAACTGCTTACACAAAGCATTAGTTATGCTTAGTTCACTAACAAGATTTATGTGTGCTCTGCTCTAGAGGCAGAGAGACCATACTGTGCAACAAATGCTTTTCTCTGACAATAGTGACTCGCGCTCTAGGTTAGATACTGGTAATTTCTCATAAAGGCTTGACAAGTTTAACAATACATCAGGTAGATTTACTCTCACCTTGAGCTTCCTGTTCTTCATTCCCTTATGTTCTAGAAATGATCCTTCGGCGAGGTCTGGAGGCTAGGGATGCTGGCTTACAGGCGTAATGGGACTTGCTTATGGTTATCATCAAATCTAATTGTTCTTTTGAATATTATCTGCAGCCTTTAAAATTCAGAGTGCAAGACTTTAATGTCACCAAAGGATTTTTCTTGGTACAGAAAAATCTTCCTCTTGATATTCAGCAGTTTCTTTATGGGGTTGTTTGGTCTCTAGACATGAGAAAATCCTGGCAATTTTGATCATTTGAAGAGAATGAGTAATGTGTAGTGCTTAGTACAGTGTGTCTCTCTTCAAATCACTGATTATGCTTTATTTTCTATTACGTTGAATGGAGCAATTCTATTATGGACTATCATTTTCTCTCTTTACCGTGGTTTATTTCAAGGATTCCTGCTGGAGCCCTATCTACAGAACATTTCTAGATTACAATTGACTATTTAAGACTGTTTCAGGAATACTTAATGGGCCAACTCAAATTAGCCAATCTGAAGAAGTGAATTTTGGCCTTGAGAGCTATCTGAATACATGCCATTCTGCAAGCAAAGGGAAAAGGCTGCCTGCTGTCACAATTTCAGTAGGTGTCAGTGTGGATTTTAAACTGGATGCTCAACCTGAGTATTCAGATTCTTTTTTTTGTGAATTGATCACAGTCCTGTTCTCAGTTATCAGTCCTTGGCTTAATTTAGCCTCCTTCTTCCCTACTCTGATCAACTATTGATGGTGATAGATGGTCACAACCTTAGATAACAGACCCGGGTCAAAACAAGGGGTCTTTTTCTTCTGGGTCATAAGTCTCCACAAAACCATGACCTGAAGATCCTGCCTGTGTAGCTGGAGACCGTAACAGACCCCACATCCGGCTGAAGCACAGAGTGAGGTACTTTATATGCATCCTGAGGCAACCTTCAATGTCCTTATCTGGCAGGAAGTGCCCAGCCTGCATGAGGAGATCAAAAGAGCTTGTCTCATTCAGCTCATCAACATTTGGGCCTGAATCTGATTGCTATCAACAGTACATCAAAGGTAAACACAAGAACAAATAGGTAAATAATGACCAAGAAGAAAGGTAGGCTGCCAGTGAGGAGCCATCTAATCTTTAGGGAGTGATATTCAGTAACAGCCTTCAGAGAGGGTGTTGTGAAGGGTGAGAGCAACCACCGTAGGAGAGAGCGAGCAGGCAGTTTATGGCAGGAGTGATACGGCACAGTTGGTGGTGACACCAGGGCACTAGACTCAGTAACCTAAAAGGTGCTGTGAATTCCTAAGCTGTTGGTGGGCACCTAAAGCAGCACTGGGAAATTATTGCAACTTTTTTGAAACGTTGAACAAAACCAAATATGGTTCCTACTTGTTTCCAGATTTTGGGCAAAGTTTTAGCACATATCTGGCTCTAATTACTAGGTTTTGTAAACTTATATATATATACTGTCAGGGAATACACAGATTATTGGTGGGGGTAGACTCCCAAGCATGCTCTTCAAGCTACAAAATTATCTACTTTATTATTTTCTTCCTTTTTTTAACTTGAGGAAATTACAATAAGGAAAAGAGCAAAATTATAGGCTGAAGGGACTTTTTCCCCCCCAAAAAACTCTTCATGCTCTAGTTATTAAATCTGGCAAAGGTTTTGATTTTGTAAACAGCGATGGATATGGATGCACTGATCCATTAAGTAGTCTTTTGCGTTCATTATTAAAATATCAAGGAATAATTTAATTTTCCCTCCACGTGGTTTTATTTTATTTCCTCCAACTGTCTGAAACAGTTGCTTGCATGTACATAAGTAACGGCTGAAGGGTGAACTGACTATTCAGAGAATTGAGGTGAAAAATGTCGAAGTAGACCCAACCTTTTCCCATTTATGTGCTAGGTAGTGTTTGTTTGAGTGGCACTTACTAAGTACAGAGAGGACCAGGGAGACTGATATCCACTGTGGTGCAATATAGAAGCTCTCAAGAAATTAGTGCAACAACTACAGAGAGCAAGGAGCATCCTGGCCAGAGCCCTTTATGTTGACTAAGTTTCTTACCCCAGCAGAAGAGTGGGGGTTAGGCTAGGAGGCCAGCTGGGTCTACCCAAACCTCTGAAGCTCCACCTTACCACTGTACACCATGGGACGTCTCTCTAAACAGCAGTCTTGGGGTAAGTTTCCCTCTCCTTGCTGCTGGCTAGAGCTGGGCAGAGTCAGTGATGGTCAGTCCAGAGATGGTGGGTTACAGGGTTCTTTTTGGCTCTGCATCCCCTTTTCAGGAAAGTGCATGACTGACTATTTCAGGATTGCTGAAACACATACTTACACTTAAAGCATGTGAGGCAGCAGGGTTTTTTTGTTTGTTTAAAGATGATGTTAAGCACATGCTTAAGTTATTTCCTGGCCAAGGATCCAAGTTAGAACTTAGTGATGTTAATTAAGGGACCATTAGAAAAAAAAAAAAAAAAAAGTGTTAGCCCATATTCGAAATGAGTCCACAGAATAATGAGCCACACTGCTGTTATTAAAGTATACCAGTGCATTTCCCTGGTCATGCTCTCATTGGGAAGTAGCACTTTGCAGCGGGGTCTTGACAGCGTGTACCTGTAAAATCTCTTGCGTGTTTGATGTTGGCACATTTCTGAAGATGTATTTTTCCAATACAAGCCTGATTCAGTAACAGACATCTGAGCGGAAAAGGTGGGCTCCGGGAACAAATAGAGCTTTCGGTTCCTCTCTTTGAGGGCTTTAGATTGCAAAAAGAAACGTAACCTGGCTATTCAGCGTGTTTATGTTCTGTGTTCAAAGTCTGAGGTGGAGGAGACCAGGAGCTGCTAATCAGTGTAGAGTTAATTCCTGCCTTTATTGTTACTCCCTTGCAAACTTCAAAGAAGAAAAGCTACTCTCTTTACACCTACAAGCATAATTTCCAGAGCCGAAGCAGGGTAATTTTCACATGCAAATTCAAGAGGCCAAGTCTGCCTTATCTGAGCCAGTGGACATGCTGTTTAATGGGACAACAGCACCTCTCCTTTACTCCGCAGAAGGGGAACAAGGCAGCAGAAATAAAAGATTTTCTTTTGCTGTTGTTTTAAAGGAAAAGCAGAGTACCTTTGCCAAAGGGGAAAATGGCACCTTGTGCTTTGTTTTTGTGCTTTGAGTGGTGTTGAATGCAGGAAAAACAGAATTCACTTTACGTCTAGAGCTTTATTTTATGCTTTTGATAAGCTGTTGGAAGCATAATGCAGAAATCAAAGACCTGGCAAAGGAACAGGTCAGGTCCCCTTGTTCTCAAGCATTTGAAATATACAGATTTGTGGACATTAATCCTAACATTATTAATGTAGTGGGAAAACAGGGAGCAAATTTATAGTATTTACAGTTCTCACTGTTTTTTTTTCCATATTCTCTTTGGAATAGTAATTTCTCTCATTTGCTATTTCGAAAGCCGCCTTCTTGGTCTTGAATATTGTTTTGTCTGTGAACAACTGTAACAGAGGAATTATTTGGGAAGGAAAGTTATTCAGAGCAGGGAAGATGAGTGCCAGAGGGTCAGGCAGGATAATAACTGCCTCTGAGATTGAGGCAGGTTACTTTGCAGGCCTGGGTATTTAAAGCAAGCCATCTCAGCAAACGACCTGAGAGTTTGAGGTGCTCAGCCTTTGAAAACTGCTGAAAGTTGATTTTCTCAGCAGTTCTGCAAACTGCACTATGCTTTTTGGTTCTGACATGTGGCTCTGATGCTTCCTATGTTTGCCTAAAATATGTGACTCTGCTTCTTGCTATGCTGTCTGTTGGTAGGTGTTGGTGAAGGGGCCACACGTATCCCTCTCCTGCACCGTAGGCCCTTGACCACGGGCCTGGGTGCAGGATGCGCATACATAAATAGCCTGAGCTTATAAATACTTGGAAAGATGCATTTTCACAACAGAGCCTCTCTGCATTGGTTTCTTCTGCGGATTATTGGGTGCTTCTGCAGCTTTTTGAAATGCTCAGGAAAAAGCCTCATCCCGATGCAGAACGTTTTCGAGCAAGGGCAGTGCTTTTTGCCATTTTGACCATTACTGAGGTTTGCTCTCCTTGAACAGCTCCTTCTGCAGGGAGCGTATCGCAGTTCCCTTCTCTGAGCCCACAGGCCAAGCTGGGGGCAGCTGTCACTCCGCTGCACCCCAGCCAGGTCTCTCCCAGCTGTCTGGGAGCAGAGAAAACAGCTGATGACCACCATAGAGATGGAGGACTTCACTGTTAGTCATTATGGATTCTAAGTCTGATCAAAATCACATTATTAAATAAGCTCCATCTGTTAATAGTGTGCATGCCCTTCTGCCAGAGACAGAGAAAGTAAAGTTAAAGAGAGCATCTTTCAGATGATATTCTCATTTCAGTTAAGGTGCAGAATAGAGATGTGGCCCAGTCCTTGAAGTCTAGGCTGGATCACCCCAAATTCCCTGTCTCTAATGAACTGAACCCAGATCCCACTCCTGCCCACCATGTGCAGTGGCGGGCAAATAGAAATTCAGATTCAGAGCTGAGCTCAAGAGTTTGGGTCCCTCTCTTTAGTGTTGTATATAAATGTGAGCAAGGAACTGACTTGAAATAATACTGTGGTGAAATATTCTTGTGACTCTGTTCTTATTCTTCTTTTTAAGAATTAAATGTGTTGGGATGAGCCATCTCTCCTGGGTTTACAGATACCTCTGCGAGGAACTTGGTGACAGAGGCAGTTTGGCTGGACACTTCTTCCGTGTTTTTTTTCCTGCTTTTTCATGCCCTTCAAATCCCAAGGTCAATGAAGTACAAAGGACTTGCTATTTGTGGTTGCATGTGTGCATCTGCCTTTCTACTTGTTGAGGCTTTTAAACTCACCCTTTGATATGCAAGCAAAATGATGTACAACTGAGGCCTAAGTATCCAGGAACCTCTAATAAAAGAAGCCTCAAAGAAGGGAGATTGGCAGAATTGCAAAAGAGCTGATAAGGTAATGACACCTGTGCTCCTCTCCCCTTCCTGCGACTGACTCTTTGCCTGAAGCTCGGGGTATCTGAGGTCTAATAGGGTTGCTTGGCACATTTACAAATCAGCCCAGATGACTAGCTGGTGCAAATGACCCCCAGGGCAGCTTTTTGATAGGTCTGATATTCTAAACAGCCTTTGGATGGATAGAAGAGATCTCTGGAGAGGAGGAGGTAGCTCTGGGTTAGTAATACTGTCAGGTACTTTTCCATCACCTTGCTCTTTGGGGCAGTGGCCAAGCAGCATGGAAATCACGTAAAACCTGGATGAGGAAGGCAATGCAGGAACAGATTTTATAGCCTCATTGGTGTTTCTAGTGCTCATTTTTGCAATAATATCTGGCTTGTTTTGCCAATTTCCACATCAGAGATCACCTCTGTCCTGCCTATCAGGTCTTCCAAATCAGTAAGACTTGGAGACATATGTCTATACTGTTAACTCTTCCCAGGTTTTATCTCAAACCTTTCTACCATCTACATGGAACAACATTCTTCCACTGATTTTAATCTGCTTTAAATCAGGCTTCCACAGCTGAGTGAAAAAAACTTCTTTGCCTGTGAACATAGGATGAAAACTGATCGCCTTTAATACAGAGTAACAATACTGCCACCTGAAGAAGACTGTGGTCATGGAAGAGACACAGTTCATAAACTGAGAATAATAATAATGTTCAAAAGCTTGGGCTGAGCTCTCGGAAGCTGATCAGAGATGAAGCTGACAAGTGTAGTATGCAGTAAGGAAAAAAGGCAGGTGCCAGATGTAAGCAACGTGTTCAGATGGTACAGAGACTGCAAACCCTGGAGAATGAGGGAGGAATCTTTGCCCATCACAGTTTAGAACAGCCAAAACACGGACCCATCCTCATACTGCATGGGTGCAGCTGTGCGCCATGGAGCAGAAAGGGCCCTTCCTCAGCTAGCTGTGTCATGGGCTTGATTGGGTTTAATATAGGAAATCTGTGAAAGATTAGGTGAGATAGGAAAACCAAAGGAGAGAACTGCAGGATATTCATTGTCAGAGCAGCAGAACAAATCATGTCGGGTTATTATGAAAGTACCTGAACCCAACCCAAAATTATCCCAACAATCAAACCTACTGACTTTTATTACAGTTACTGTGTACACGCTCTCTCGTAGTCAACTCTTAAACTTGGTAGCAGCCTAACTTCATCACTGTCACAGGCCCTTCAAAATTATGAGATTTTTAACTGAGTGGTTAATGAGCATGATCTTCTGGCTCAGCTGGGTGATCCAAAAAGCCCTACCAATACACAGATACTTCTTTTGATTGCTCTCTCTGTTGGGATGCTTATATTCTAGCTTAGGGCATTCAGAGCTTGACTCATGTGTGTAAAATGTCTTGCCTGAGATGTCCCACTCTATTTTAATTCTTCCTTAAGATCACTAAAGTTTTCCTGAAACCAATAGTTCATCAGTCTCCCAGGCCTGTGAGGGAAGACTCAGGTATTGGCAGACCAGTGCTGGGGAGACGCTAGGGACAGTGAGATGTGGTGAGAAAAAGGAGAACCAACCCTTAGCTTTTTTGAGCAAGGAGCCAGGCTTGACCAGCAGTTGGCCTTGGATGGATTGGCAAACTATATTTCTGAGGAATTCAAGAAAGGTAATTTATCCCTGTGGGGCTTTTGGGTATTTGCTTGCAATTACATTTGTTCTAGTGAAGTGAACAGAATTTGCTCTTTGGATTTTCATTTCCGTGCCCGGAGTTTAGAGTTGCAGGTACCACCTGTTAACACTATGCAAACAAAATATAATTGACTCCCGCAGGAATCCCTCTGAAAGGCAGCACCTTGGGATTAAAGTTGCAGAGCCATCTATCTAAAATGATGTGGCAGATTTAATTAACGTGTCTAAAAATACACAGGCTGCAATCAAGCTTTTGCTTCTGCCCGTGTCTGTTCCCTGAAGGGGAGTGCACATGATTTGCAAAATCTTGGGTTCTGTCAGCCACCTGTGAGTTGAATTTATTGATGCATGAGATTATCATAAAATTAATTTGGACACTGCTGAATTATGAGGTTGAAACAGGTTGAGAAGTAGTTTCTCACCCAGTTTAAGCAATATGCTGTCAATAATGTTCTTTCAAGCCCATATGTAGAACATTACTAGACAGCTACAGTTACAAACTGTAAATGCAAGGAGATTGGTTGCATATAGCCCCTTGTGGCAGAGAAAGATCTCCTTAGTGCAGTACGGGGAATGATTTGGAATGACTTGAGTCTGAGCGGCAGATAACTACAGACATCAAATACATTTCACTGCTTGCCGTTCAAGAGACAGATCTTTGCTACAGAGTCAGAAAATGGCATACCACCGAAACAGCTGAGGAGTGTTCAGTCGCTACGTCTGTCTGTCCAGCCATCGCTTGTGGTTTCAGGCTTTATATCTGCTCTTTAATTAAAACAACTTGTTTTTGTTAAAGCAGTAGTGGGGGTGATGAAATGCAAGCTGCTCAGTTCACAGTAAAGATTGAAAGCAAAAAGGGACAAATAACCCTTCTTAAAGTACTAACATGGTTCATGCAGAAGTTGCTCCCTGTGAGCCTTCTTGGGCTGGTGCACAGGTTTTGGCATTGCTCTCTAGCAGCTGCTCGCAAGGATCCTCCTAAGCTTGTGGGTGCACTGGAGGGCCTGAGGCCAGATGCCCAGTCTAGGGGACTGAGGCCATTTTAATGGCTTCATTCACAAGCCTGGATGGGAGATTTCAGGCCAGATTCCTCTCTGGGTATAACTCCAGAGAAACACTCCCAGAGCTCTGGCCTAACTAACCTAGCAAGTAGTAATACTGCTTGGGACCAAAATAATAGTCTTCATTCAGAGATCTCAGATCCTTTCCAAATGCGTGCAGAGGAAGGGAGCAGGGAAACAGCGTGCGAATAACTCTAGGCAGTCACAAGCTTGGCTTAATTTTAAAAATCACCCTTTGTTTTCCTCTACACACAGTGCCGTGTGATAGGATGCAACTCTGCTGAGAAAGGGTATAAGGTAATTCAGGGTTCAGAGCTGGTAACTCAGGCCCTTGCCAGAGCCAAGTAGATGTTGCTTTGTTCATATATGAAGGTTTATCTTACAACCTCGAGATCTATAAATGCACTCTTGAGAAGCTGAAAATTGGGGATTTGCTGGATTCCAGTACCTGCGAGTCTTGGAGGAAAGGCTGTAATGCAAAGACCTTAATTCAGCCTGGTTGTGACGGCTGTCTTGACTGCCCGCTGATTATCTGCCTTCGTTAGCACAGCAGGCGGCTGTCAGTGTCCTGGTAACTCAGCTAGTCTCCCCAGCCGTTTTTATAACCACACTTCAGGGAATAGATGTAGGTGCAAAGATGGCTGTTCCAGTTTTAAAGCCCAATAAGATAAGATTGAGAAAGCTTTAAATAAAACCTAACCTGTGGGAATCCCTTGATAAATCATCCCTTTGTGAACTTTTACTTCCTCTTGCATTGCTTTAATCTCTTTCATCAGACAGGCTAAAGAAAGTCCAACAGTACAAAGAACTATTTTGATTTACACCACCAACCTCGTCCAAGTTAATAACTGGGGTTGTCTGCAGAGGCCTTCTGCATACGTGGTATGTGTCAGATGGCTAAAAAAGGGGATTGCTTCAAAATGGAGTCACACTATCCTAGTATAAAAATGAGAAGCTAAAATATTTCCTGCTGATAAGTAAAAGGTGGGGGGGGAGAAAACTGTTATGAAGTGCAAAATATGAACTCACATCTCTATCATCATACTTTTTTGTTTCCAGCAAAGGTCTACGCTAAACTTTAACTGTAGGAGTAGTATTTCTGAAGTACCTTTCTGTCTGTACCGTCGTCAATAATTATATTGTTTTGTGTTCCTGATTCCCCTGGGGTATTTCAGTGTGCCTGTAAGTATGTGAACAAACCTCATGAGGGCTGGTGGACTGCTCACGTGCTCGGTTACCAGAGCAGGGCTGTGCAGTTGATATTGTGAGGCTTAATGACTTTGCACAATGTTAAATTGTGCATTATCTCATAGAGAGGGTTCTGGCTCTTTTTCAAAACCTATAAATAGCCTGGAAGTTAGCCTGGTTGCTTGTTCAGGATGGTGGGCACGGTGCAGGCTGAATGCGTGTACATCTATGCTTTACAGGGACCTCCTCGCTTGGTACAGTGCGTGCAGGCAGTCTGCTTCGGTTTCTAAAAGGCAAAGTGGAAAACACCATAGAAAGAAACAGGTGATTCCCCCATCCAGGATAGTTTTATTTACCTTTTCTCGCTTTTCAGATATCTCACAAAAATGTCAGGAAGCCACTCCTATAGTTCAGCAGTTCCCTCGGGCTTCCTTCCCTCAGATGGGGAGGAAACTGTCCTGGCCCAGGTAACCTGGAAGCAAGCTGAATCTTTTGCAGAAGGAGTCAGGGAGTGTGAAGATGGGGAAAATACCCAGGCCTGTGACTGAAGCTTAAGGAGAGCTGTGAGATATGACAGCCCTCATGTCACTGAGCCTGAATCTGTCTGGAAGTGCACAGACAAATGCATGGGAGACTGTGAAACTCTGCAGAGCAATGTAATATGATAGAAATAGCCCTTGTACATAGAATTTACCTACTGCAGTAGTGAGAGGAAGAAATGCTTGCTGCAACCTCCAGGAAATGCATTTTATTAATTTACATTAATTTTTTTTTTTTACCCTTAACTGGAGCAGACTGAGAGCTGATGGCTGGTTACTTGCTGGAATTGGTGCATCGGCTGTGTTTCTCCAGCAGCATGAGGCATTAAGCAGCGCACTAAGGCTTCTACCCCAAGCCCCAAGAAAAAAAGTTCTCAAAATTGTTTTTATAGTAGACACTGAATAAGTCCTTTGGACTCCAAAATAAATGCTTCTTCTCTGTGGACTTTTATTGCAGCTGGCTGAGGTCGGAGGAAGCAGTCCCTCTGATGTAGCAAACTTTATACTGGGCTATTTCCATTTTTACACTGTGCTCCTCTGCACACCTAAAGCATTTCTGTTACATAGCAGACAGTTTGGAATTGCTTCGTTCCCTTCTGCTCTGATTTTAAAGCAGATAAAGGTTCTTGCCTGCTGTCAATTACTAGAATGTGTTTTTTCTGTTCCAGTCTAATTTCAGGTATCGTTTGGGGTTTGTGTTGCTCAATGTGTAGTTCTTTGGAGCATGAACCTTGGGCATACCAGGTTTTCCATAAATAAGCGAACCAAGATGCTGAGACTGGTCTCTTACTGGAGATATACGATCACACTCCCTCTGCCTCTGCGTTGTAAAATGTGTGGTGTTACATATACGGGCTCCTGGCCAGGTATTGGAGTCCGTTTCGCTGGTGCCTGGACTTGTTGCATGTGTTCTTCATTCATCACGGGCCATGTCTGAACTCGGCAAGTGCTGCATGGGCCATGGGCAGCAGCTCTGCCAGGTGAGCCGTTAGCGGCTGGTCTCGGCTGGAAGTCCTCTTCCTGCAGATCTTGAACGCAATTCAACTGTGCTGAACAGCAAACCACAGTTGCACTCACGTGCGTGCAGTAGTGAAAACTGTTTGACACGCAAATCAGAAATGTCACTTCATTTAGCCAACGACTGTTGGCTGAGAAAGACCTGGACTTGTGTTCAGACCTGCAAGAGACCAGATGGCTAATGTGGTCATCAGCCATCGCACCGTAATCCCACATCAAAACTTGGCTTTCCACAGAGGTCTGCGAATGGGAGTGAAACATAGAATGTTAAATACAAAGCAAAGCAGAACCACTCCATTATAACCTGCAGTGATGGGAATTCAGTGCTGCTTTTAAGCAGCAGGGTTCTTAACTCCAGGCTTTTTCTATTTGGTTTTATTTCCCAAACCCGACATTATCTTGTTAAGAGAGACATTATTTCCCTTTGGTAATTTCTCTTCCCTTTCCCAACTCTCCCACATTTTTTAAGCTTGCAGTGGGGAGATTAAAATTGATACAACAGAGTTGGAGCTCTGTCTTTCTTTGTTTTCCCCCTTCCCTAATTCTTTAACTCATCATGTTAAAATAACACTAATTAAATCTGTTCTCGCTTGAAATGCAGTCCTGCCTTCAGTAGGCAAAATTACATCTGGGCTCCCCTAAATCAATGAAACTTTGGCAATATTTCAGCTGAAAACAGTGGCATTAGACTGTTGCAAGATCAGTGTAGGTAGCTCAGAGTGCGGCCTCTGGTTATCTGAGTTGCGTGGGAGCAGTTTTCTCCTGTCTGTCAGGGTTTGTTAGCTCACATGTGAGGTTGTATGAGCACAAGCGCATTGCTCATCTGGGTCAGCTCGGGCTCAACACCAGATCAGCCAGCTGGGAGTTGGTACAGCAAGGAGCCATTCAGATCCCCTGCGCTGCTCCGCTGGTTTGGAGAGGCTGTAGGAGCCTGGGTGCAATGTCCAGCCCACGCTGGCTGTGTGCTGCACCCAAATGAGAAAGTCTGTGGAAGTAATGAAGCAGAGACGCTGTGTCAGAGCCAGCAGCCAGAGTCCCTGTATTATTGCTTTTTGCTGTCAGGTTTAACTCAACCTTTCAACACCCAGATAATGAAAAATTGCTGATAGATTCCTGTGCAACCCTTTGGCTAGTGTGCGTTAGGAGAGCGGGGAGCACTTCTTGGATCAAGTCTCTAGCGTGGACGTCTCCCTGGAGGCGATATTCCAGCCACCTGAATTCAACGTGTGCTTCCAGCTGGCTAGAGCACTTTTTCTCATGATCTGTCCCAGACACTTGTGTTCCTGTACACAGCTGTGCTTCAGAAGAGGCTGGATTTAATGGCATGGGAACGTTTTCCTCTTGCTAGAAGTCTTGGTACCAGTTGTCTTTGCCTTCCATTCCAAAAGAAGAACCGGAGACTGTGCAAAGTCCACAGGGACTGCTATTGCAATCGACCTGTGATAAAGCACCAATCTCAAATCCTGAGATAGGTGTATAATTAGTAAATTGCTTTGAGAATTCTTTGGAATAAAAGATACGTACACTGTACAAGTGTAAGAGATCCAATTATTTTTATTGCTAGGTCTGTGCTGAGCAACACTACTGGGGAAAGATCACACATTGCCAGTCTATCTCTCTGGGGATAGAATAGGAGGTTTGCTTAGACCCAAGAAAAAACACTTCTGTGCCTGCCTCTGATTCATGCTGCATAGCTAAATGCCATGGGAAAGCGCTTGTAATACAAACACTTTTGTTTATAGGCAGACATTTAATTATCATATTACAGAATTCTCAGGATCAGCTGCCACATGAGATTTCTGGCTAGGACATTTAACATAAAATTAAAATGGAGCGTCACATGCCTGTTTAGCTGAAAATCTGAGTGTAGCATTTGCACTTTCCCATTCTCTGTAAAGAGCTTCCTGAATGATATTTCTGTGCAGATTAGTCATGAGAAGTCAGCATGCTGTAAGGCTGATGACGTCTTCGCGACTGCATCAGAGAACAAATATTGTGATCTGTTCAGTATGGGCTCCCCGCGAGTGATTAAATTTCCCCTCCAAGGAATATAGGTCATTTGCTAGGATCAGAGAACTGGACATCTGCAGAAAGGAAAACCGAAGTGGATCGTTTCCATGCTTCTGAATCCAAATTTTTTTTGATAGTCCCGATTGCTTTGGGAAAATGCGTAACTGTCTCAGTACACAGTGGAAAATAATGCTACATGGTAATAATTCTGCATAAAGGAAAGCTTGGAAGCCTGCTCCTAATCCTCATGTGATTTGCAAGACTGAATCCTTTTTTCAGGCAAGTAAAGATTATACTTGTGAGTAAGGGTGTGCAAGACCATGTTTTCTCTCCTCATCCCTCTTCAGTCTTTCCTGCGCCCGTCACATCTGCCTGCGGGGTATCATTCCTGGCTCTGATACTCTGTGTGCTTCATGCACTTATTCCCTTTCCTTCTCTTCCCACCAGTTCTGTTCAGTCCCATGCAGGACTATTGGGTTATGTTATCCTGGTATTCCAGCAAGGGATGTCTGATAATGGGTAAACTTCCCAGTGGTGACTTGGGAGCTTAACTCCCCACAAAATCACAAGATTGCTGAAGCATCAATGTCCTCTTATGGCGCTCAGCTCTCAAGAATGTCCACAGCAGTTCGGTGCCCAAATCTCACTGAGGATCTGGCTTGTGAAAATGGGATGCAGGTTTCTAAAACAGTGGCACTAGGAAATACAACGACAGCAAACAAATCCCTTTCAGCTGTAACGAAAAGGAGAAATCTGCTGGTTTCCTGCTCTGTTTTAGTGTGCGTTGTCAGCAAATTAGACTATGATGTCTTCCTACACCATGCTCGGGAGATGAACTGACAGGAAAAATTCACTAACCTAGTTTTGGAACATAAAATCCCACCTACCCTGCCGGGGAAGATTGTCTCAGAAGTGATCTAAGCATTGCTTGAATGATGCCCTGCCTTGGCACCATGCTGGGCTATAAGATAGGTGAGCATCAAATGCTGCAGATCAGGACATGTACTTCTCTTGGGATCTCCCATCCATTTTTGCTCCTCGCTCCTGTCCTGTCTGCTCCTCTGGCACCAGTCTCTGCCTACGAAGCTATAAGCAAAACCCAACGGTGTTGCGCTCTCGTGTGACAACCCCCTAGCTGTGGGACTCCCAGGAATAGCCGTGAAGCTTTCTGGCTTTCCGGGCTCTTTGGGGCTGCGGCTGGCAAGTCAGCTGTTTCTTAAAAGAAAGCCGGAGCTCTCTGGGCTTGCACACTGCTCTTCAAATTGTGCAAGGCACAAAGCACGCCGTAACCATGCAGCGCTGGCTCGGGGCTTCTCACCAGCACAGGCAAAACGAGGTCAAAGAAACGCAGCCTGGATGAGAGCGCTGCTTTGCTGAGAAGCTCCTTCTGCTGGGCAGCACCTCTTCTCTGCAGAAACATCCCCTTTTAATATACTCTTATTTGTTTGGTGCCAGTACGCAGGAAAAGGAAGACTGCTTCTGGCTTTGTAGATACCCTGCAGTGTAGTACAGCGGTACAGTTCGTTTTTTTTCTTCGGCGAATGTAAAGCAGCTCTTTACTGGGTCTTTAGCCATCCCAGGCATCTGTCTTCATGCCCACGGAGAGCAGGATCTGTATTCAGGCTGCAAACAAGCATTTACCAAACTCTTTGCCTGGTACTGGGGTGTCTGAGCTCACCACAAACGTGAGCACATCCGAGTGCAAATACTGAAAGTGAAAAAGGGAGCAGGGGAAGGAGAATGCTAAAGCCTAGGGGGAGATGGGAGGAAGTACCTTATTTTTTGTTTGTTTTGGTTCTTTTCATTTTTTTCCCCCACATCCTGAGGTGGCAAAATGTTTTTTCAGGCAGTGTCGTACTATGAAGTCATACGAAACACATACTGCTGTTGCAATATAATCTGCTGGTGGAAATCATGTGAATGTTTTGAAAGCTCAGGAGTTTCTTCACAGATCAGGCTGATTAGTGGGTTTGAATTGTAACTCAAATCACTGAGCAACTGCCCTGAATTGCCACACTGCTTCTGATGAAAAATGACCCATACGAGCACTGTCCTTTACCACACTGGGCAAATGGCTTGTCATATCCAGCGTCTCTTAACATCAGACCTTCCCTTCCTCATACTATCCTAGTACGGTTCAGTGGGTGGAAGCTTGGATGTGCTGTAGAACAAAATGTTCATGCTGGGACTTATGCAGCAAATGGGTGATGCTGGTTCCACGTTTCGCTGTGAAATCTGCAGCCACCTGAACCCCCCTCCACACGGCTCCTGGGGCTGGTGTAGAGCAGAGACAACCGGGGGTGCTGTGGGCCCCCTCTATCAGCATGGGCGTAAGATCAGTCCTAGGGACCTCTTGGGGATGTTGAAGCAAGCACTTCTGAGAGGGGGGGGAATTAAATAAATCTAGAAATATCCAGTGTAACAGCTGCAGGGCTTGTGACATGCTTCCAGGTTGAAAAAAGTACTCCAGGGACATTTTCTCGCAGCCGTGGTTTTGTGAACTTGGAGCTGTGGTAACGCTGGCATGCAGCTGAGCGTGGTTATGGCAGGGGAGCAGAAATGCTGTGTTTGAAGCAGCCACCTCCCTCCCACGGGGCTGTGGAGGGAGGCAGGAAGACTCTGCAAGTTTCTCATGGAAAGGGGTGGACATGCTAGGCACTGCCTTCAGATGCATTCCCGCTGGAAATGGGAGGCACAAGCAGTATCCTGGAGCCCACACCAAGCATGGCTGGGTCAGCTGGTGAGACTGGGCTAGCTGGTTTCCCAGTGAAAGTCCCTTCCAGGTCTTTGCTCTGCTTGATTTGGGAAATGAAATAGCCGGTGCTTACTCATGTTGGTGTTTCTGGGGCCGTGCCTGAGCTCTGATGGGCGTATCTCGAAGCGGCTGGTGGGCTTGGAAAGGAGGGGATTCACGCCAGGCTAGTGGGAAGGTGTCTCAGCTGCCCTAGCTCTTCCCAGGAGTGAAAACTTTGCATTTCCGTAAGCCAGTCAAGTTAGGGTTTGGTGAGATAGTTGCCCTGCTGGGCTGCTGAGGTCTCTCCTGGAGAAATTCCCCTGTGGGCTAGCCTCTCTCTAGCAGATGTGACTTACAAGAAAGAAGGATTTTTCTCTAAAGAAAGTCTCCAGTTCCCCTTCCGGTTGGAGCGCCCATGGTGCTGAGTCGCTGCTGGGGACATTGCCAGAGCTACGTGAAATCGGGGAGATTCCCAGGCATGGAGGAGATGTGTGACCACAGCATCTGGCAGCCCGCGTGGCCGGGGCTGAGCCACCAGTCAGCACTGGCGGCCGCCACGTGGCTGCCGGAGCCCTGGGTTTGGGAACGACCGGGGCGTCCTTGCCCTGTGGGGTTGAAGTAAGCGCTCATGGTGTTTCTGTGTGTGTGAGACTCATTGCCTTTCTTCTTCTTCTTTTTTTTTTTTCTCCCCCCCCCACGAGTTCTTTCTTCACAAAGTCTCAAGTTACTGCAGCCTCACAAGGAAGATCATTTTTAGCTGTTAGGAAGAGAACAGCTACGCGAAACAGGTATGAAGTGCCACAGGACAGGAGGTTGGAATAGCACTGTTGCCTTGCGGGAGAATTTCATAAAATCACTCGGAAGCAGAGGCTCATTTTTATTTTAACAGCTTGCTTAACATAAAAGGAGTGGGGTTTTTATGGAATGATTAGAACCATTTCATAGAATTTAACACAGCATTAAGGACTGTTCTGGGACTGTATTTGCAAAACCTTACAGTCACACTATTTTAAGAAATGTTTTGTAAAAGAATATCGTTGTGTTAAATTCTATTTAAATTCCAAACAACACTTTCACGTAAGAATATTATTGCTAAATTTCACATCTTTTCAAAACTTTCCTTTCACTTCAGTCATTTAGAAGAAGCTTATCAATTTAATCCTGTCAAATTTCCCGGAAGACTTGCCGTTCGTTCTTCTCTTCTGTCAGGTCCTCGTGATTTCAGCTGACTGAGATTAAAAATAATAATACTTGATTTTAATTATTTGGGGTATATTTTCTGCTTTTCAAAGGCATGTTTGTCAGTTGCAGAAAGCAGCACTGACTCTCTAATCTTTCCCTGGGGGGATTAATCTGGCTGGATTTATAGTTTCAACTCTATGGGGCCAGAAGAGACTGGGCTGCTTTGGTTTGTGCAGAGCAATGAGCACTTCAGCCCCTGAGATGCTGCCGCTCTCTTCTCTGCTGCCTTGTGCAACTCTCAAACCATTGACATGGTAGAGAGTTAAGTGATATTTAAACGATATCTGACTCCTATTGGAGCTGGAAAATAATAGGATTGGATTTTGATTGAGAACTCTGTTTTATTCCCTCCCATCATTAGTTGTGTGGTCTCCTGCGCCCTAAGAAGGAAGTGTGGTTGATAGGAAAGGAAGGAGAGCTTCGATGACCGGTTGGATTTTTTTGTTTTTTCTTGGAGTCAAACCATTTATATACAGTGAGCACTATTTTCTTTGACTGAGATGGTCTGTTACTCCTGAGGCTTACCAAGGTCTAAAATCTAAGATCGCTGCCCAGCTGAACTGAACTCTCTCATGGTCCAGGTCCCTTTTTGCCCCCAAGTACTGGCAGCTGCAGCAGAATCAGCACACAACCAGTGAACATGTGGATTTCCTCAGTCTTTGATATAAGGGCACAGCCAAAGCCCTTCCACAGTGAGCCAGTTTCTGCCAGGATGGAAAGCCATGCATGGCACTCGCCTCCATGGTACGTGGAGAGATGTATCCCAGCCAGCCGAAGCAGCAGCAGCAGCCACGTGGGCTGGGCGCTGAGGATGCCCGAGTGGCATCTTGACATGCAGAGTTGTTATGATCAAGGATGTGGGTTGCAGACCTTTCTGACATGGTTTCAGATTACCTTCCTAATGGACCATTTGACCAAGAGCAGTTTTGTTTTTTTGGGGTGGGGTGTGTGTGTGAAAAAATTATCTCAGTTGCCTAGCTTTTTTGGTTTGGGTTTTTAAATGTGCCATTTTTTAGGCTGGGAAAGCAGGTGGAGCTTGCCTAATAAGAGAGGCTGCACTGCTTGTGTAGGTTCCACTTGGGATGCCCATAGTTACAGGGTCACTCCAGGGTATATGTTCATATAAACCAATGACTTTTCCAAACCATCTCAGACATATTAGGAAACTTCTTCCATCATGGGTCAGGGTGAATGACTTCTCTTTAAAGAGCAGCAGTAGTGGTTGTGCTTGTAATCTTGCATAGTGCCAAATACCCTTCATACCTGCTTCCAGAAGATGGTTTTGTACATGTTTACCAGGCTCAAAATAAAAGGCATGTAAGTCTGGCTGGTGCATCTGCTCTCCATAGCGATATACACAACAGGTCTGTCCCATCACGTCATGTTAACGAAAGGGACACTGCTCAGAGTGGCTATGGGGTCTGTTCCCCTGGGAAAGTTGCACCCAGAAGCTACTTCTCTCTTTCCAGCCCACCTCCCCTGCCAGCAAACTTTAGCGCTTTGCCTGCCTGCAGCAGGGCTGGTTTTGCCTGGATGTTGACATCTGGAAACAGTTTCAGCCTAAGAACAACCTTTCTGCATAGGGCCAAATGCCGCCGCTGTAGCCAGAAAAAAGGCTTTATTTTTTCCTCTCCCTTGGGACCTCAGGATCATTCCCTGTGACGGGAAGGTGCTGGACAAAAATAAGAGATACAGGTAGTTCCTGCCTCATGGGCAACATGATCAAGACTTCACAACATGCTTTCCATGTTAACACATGCATGTGGATAGCGGCATTCTGTGTTGTCCTTCCTGTATCTTCATTGTACAGATTAAGATCATCTTCTAGCAAGGAGCAAAACCATGCAGTGTCCTGCAGAACAGGAAGAAATCTCTGTCTTCTTTTAACTCAGAAGAAAAATCCTTTTCATTTGCAACTGGTACTTCATTTTCAACAAAACCCAATTTCTTCCTCTTCCTGTCCACCCTTCCGCAACCCCGTTGTTATGTAGCACAGTATTGCAACCTTGGCTGCTTAGTAGTTGGAGTGAGTAATGGAGGTGTCTTGTTTGGAGGTAATTAAAGGCTGTTGCTCACAGTACTCGCCCAACAATATATGCTTTGCACAATGTACTTTGGTGGAGACTTCACCCAGCGTTTTAGCGTCATTGGGTTATTTCACTTTTAATAGTCCTTCACTTCCATTACATCCCCTGCATAATGTTTGGAGGACAGTGTAGTAAGTGACTTCTCCCTAATCTGGTTTCTGATTCTTAGTGACCAGGATAGACCAGCATTAGTTTGCTATTTCAATCTGATCCATCAGACTCCCCTGTTGCACAGGGCCGCTCTTTTATATCACTTACATGGTTAAAAAAAAAAAAAAAAAAGCTCAATTCAGTTGGTCTCCTAAGCAAGACCAGCCAGGTCGTGTGTGTGCAGAGCAGAGATGATTAACAGCCTCCCGCTCTACCAAACAGTGCAGGAGCTGAGCAAAGAGCTCTGCTGTTGGTCAAGGGCTACCTGAGGGGGAAAGGGGGCCTCTGCAGGCTTTGAACAGGGTGAGCAGTGCAATCTGTTCATATCTGGAGGCCGACAGGATTTGTTTGGCCCATTTGTCACCAGTTCTGTAAATAATGGGCTGCTTCTGAGTGCAACTTGAAGCAGAAATCCCCTCCCCTCCAAAATGTGTTGATTTTAACATGTGTGTGATGGAAGTTACAGTTAAGTCAGTTATCAGACTTAGCTGAAAACAGCAAAGTGAACAGAGAGTCAAGGTGGGGATTGGTATGGTTTTTGGAAGGGAAGATCATTGCACTCTCCTTTATAAGACGATATACTTCTTTCTGCTGTCCAAGCCTTTGCTGATGGCTTGTAGGCTGGAAAGAGA